>NW_024496525.1:20727292-21327292 GCF_017590055.1 Onychostruthus taczanowskii
AGCGGGAGCGGGCGGGGGGGGGGGGGGGGGGGGGGGGAAGTATGTATAAAATTTTATTATCATCTCTGTAGCCCCTTTTAAGTATTCTGGCTAAGGCTCTACAAAAACCCCCAAGCCCCCCAGGGCCACCTTTTCCAGTTGAGAAGGGTCCATTTCCTTTTTCCCAGGAGACCACTGACCTTCGTCACAAGAATAGCCTCTTAAATGCGTGAGATTAGTAACTATATATATCCAAATACCATCAATCCTCAGTCTCAGATCAGACAACTTTGAATTTTTTTTCAGCTGGATTCTAATTTTCTACCTAACCTTGCTTCTCTCTCTTCTGTCAATACTCTATTACCATAATTTGTATGCCTTTTAAAAAGCATGAATTTGCAGCCAAAATATCCTAAAAGTTCGCATCTTCTGGAAAATCCATGAGTTTGTAGCTCTTCATCCTTGGGAATTAGGAAAATACCTAGATCTTCTTGGATGAGGCAGTAAGGAGTGCATAGGCAATTTATTTCCATGACTGAGGACACGGAACTTCTTATATCAAGGCTGGAAAGCCAAGGCTGCTTCTTTCATTTCAATGTTTTCAATATTCATGTCAGAAACCACAAATCTTTGAATGAAATCATATTGTAGGCATCCAAAACTCCTTGCAACAACTTGGCTTCATACATTCAAAGGTCTAAATAATGGCTTTCAGGCCATTGGAAGACTGGCATGACTTTAATGAACTCCTTCAGTTTCATGGGTTTATTAAAAACTGTTAAATGTATATGGCACACATGAAAAATATTGCTTAGCCCTTAGCCCAGGGCTCTAGCTTTTCCTAGACTACTCAAGCCATCTGCTCATGCTGGGTTTTCTACTGTATTTTCTTCAGTTAGAAAAACTGTCCATACTGAACATTTTCTTTGCTGCATGAGAAAAAGTTCATTCTATTATACTAAAACAATCTAAGTGATAATCCAAAAGTGCCCATTTTGCTTCATATAGAGTCATGTTAAGTATGTATAAATTTATGTGCTTTTTTCCCCATGACAATATTTTTCAGAACAGAGGAAAATATTTCAAGTCAGTCACTTCTCAAAAAAAATAAACCCATAATTTCAATAGTGTTTCATTTTTTTACATGAAACCCAGCAAATTTCTGAGCTGTATTTCCACTGATAATAGGGATGTTAGGCAGGATGCATGCTCAACAATGTATAGAAAGCACTCAAGAGCTGTGTATTGTAAGAAATAAGAATACTTTCAGTCTTCAGCTGACACTGACTTCAGACTTACTGAGGGGGCAGCTTTATTGAAACTTCTGCTTTGATTCTAGTGAAATTTGATTCTAGTGAAATTTGACTTTTCCATTCCCACTTTGGGTTATTTTGTTGCTTGGTTTTGTTTGTTTTTAATTAATTTTAATCCCATTACCATTTTTTCCTTTGGAAATCATTTAGGCCTAGGATGCCTTGTAAAAAGCATGTTCTTTCACTCTTCAGTTTCTGTGGTTAGAAGCCTGTGACACTTGTACAATCCCATGGCTGCCCCCATCCATCTCCTACCACAGTTCCCCATATTTAGGGTCTTGATTCATGCTCATTTCTTTATAGGTTGTTAATTTCACTAGTAAATATGATGTTTAAGTTAAATCATCAACATCAACTATGCTAAGACTTGAATTAGTATATATTATAGAAAATTCCTGTCTTGAAGAGCTTCAATTTAAGTAGAAAGGTTTGAAAGAATGAGGTAACGAAAGGGGCAGAGCCTCAGAGAATTTCAGCAATTTGCAGTCACAAGCCAGAACTTGAATTTCAGGGTTCTGTAATTTTTTTTATTTGATTATATCTCCCCTTTTATCAAGGCAAGACTCATTCCAGCCAGAAATAGAAAATAACAGGTTTGATTCTCAGTTTCTTATTTACTTGATGATGCCACAACTAATGTTCAACAACAGAGGGTCAAGTAAAGAAGATTTTGATGGTTTTATGTTAGAGTACCCTCAAAAAGCAAGTTTATAAAATTCAGTTTAAAAAAATCAAAACTTTGTCTAAGAAATAAACTTAACACAAGTACAGGGTCTAGGATTTTTGCTTTTTATCCCCTCACCACATTCTTTGCTCCAAGTACATTTTGCTCTGTTGTGAGGTCTATTATGCTGCTTTCCTAACCTGAAGAAAGAAAAAAAACTTCCCAGCAGCTGGCCTTCTCTTGGGAAAGGTGAAGTTTTTATGGATGATGAAAGCTGCTTGTTCTGAGGTGCAGCATGACAGATCATTTCAATAAATGCAGTGAGCACATATCCAGGAACATTAGTTTTCATTTCCTCCTAACAATATATGAACAGGCATTTGAAAGGAAATGTAGAGTTTCAGAAAGTTAAATGTAATTCCCTTTACATCAGAAGAATTGTGCTGGTGGAAACAAGCATTTTAGATGGAGTAGTAGATTAGGAGTCAAAGAACCTGTCCCCAGTCAGCAAAGAACACACTGTGTGCATTTAAATAAGCCACTGAAAACCTCTGCCGTGCTTTGCCTAAATACCTATTCTTACTTAAAGATTATTTAAAACACATATTTTTATGAAACTTAAGTGAGCTTTTCAAAGCTTTAAAGGTTTTAACATCTTCAGAGAAAAGATTAGTCAGACATTACTAACAGCAGTAATCAGAATAATGCAGCAGAGACACAAAATAATGCCATTCACCTGTAAGATTTCATTATACCTTTAGTTTCCTGGGCAGTAATCTATTATTCCCTCATACTCAAAGTACCAAGAATCTTATGAAGTTTCTATGTAATTTTGTCTATGAAGTCTCATTGCAAGTGGAAAAAAGGGCTCTCATCTTCACTGTGTTCAGGTAGGAATAACACTAATAATTTAATAAATGAAAAAGCTATATGGCAATGGTTAGGATATAGTGTATTTCTTTTAAAAACTCCAAGAACTAAAGTATTCTTGTGGTCCTTCTGTTACAACCAAGCCAAAAGACAGCTAAGTATGAGAAGTATTTTTGTAGCCTGAATAATGTCATGTAGCATTTACCCTAGAGATATCCACAATATTATTCAATCCCACTCCTATTAATTCACAATGTTTCCCTACAGCAAAATTCAGGTTTCTGCATCAAAATATTCTGAATATATATGGATAAGGTATACATATACATTGAGAAAATTGAATTTATTGACATATTTAGTGGTAGACTTTTATATTTACTATGTTACTATTTGTAATTTTTAATTATTACTAATTTATTATTACTAATGTTTAATTATTATTAATATAATTATTCAATTGCAAACTTGACAGAGTGCCTGTTTGAGGGGGCTAGCAAGATTCTAATGTCACATGAAAAAAGTCAGAGTTCTACATCTTCCTGACAAAATCAGATAATTTTTCTAAAACCCACAATTAATACACACCTAACTTTAAGCAAGGTGTATTTAGTCCAGCATAGAAACCTCAAAAGCCTGGATTTTCAAATGCACTTGTACAGAAATAAATTTCTTATGACAGCATTAGTAGCAGAAGTGTCCCATTCTTGAAACACACAGGCACAGGCATAATGCAAGTGTCTTGTAGGCGTCTTCCACTTCTAATTTTCTCTGCCCTGTACCTCCTGGGACCACTGACACAAGTTAGGTGTAAAGTTACCGTTTTTCAAGGGTGTATGGTTTGCATGCATTGTGTCTGTAAAAAGAATGGAGCAATGACAAATCATGTTCATGTGTCCGTGATCATTATCATCAATTGCAGCACAGCAACTCATCAGCATACAGTTTCCTAAAGAAGTGTAACTCCTACTGATCTCTGCATTGGTTCAGTTAGGGCTTATACCCTATCATCACTGCCATAATCAGTGGTAGTAGTAATTTGCCATGGTTTAAAAAAAAAAAAAAGTCAAAGCATTTTCTAGTGTTAATTTTCCTTGAGAACTAAGAAGCTTAACAGCAACTAAGTCATGGCTAGTTTTATGATAAAAGATAATGAGTTGAATAGTAATAACACTTAGCACTTACGTAGCTATGTGTACTTTCAAAGCCCTGTACACATACTGAATAATTCATTTTAATTAAAAAAGCTTTGAAAAGATAGATTAAAGTACCCTTGATATAAGTGAGAATTGTTGGTCATTACTTCAGCAAGTGAAAGATATGTCCCCAAATACCTTTATGTCTGAAAACTATTAAGAAACCCATATGGCAACATAATTTAGGAAAAAATAATTCTTCAGAAAAGAATGAAACTACTTAAACAAATAAAGCTGTAAGGTCAAGCCTTAAATTACACGTCACAGCTTTTTCCTTTTTTTTAACTTTTTCTTTACTACAGAGATTTAAATCTTTCAACATGCCAGGCAAAATGTCACACTGACTTTACCAGGTGAAGTCCCTTATCAATTTTTATGTGCTTTCTAAGTTGTTCGCCTTTCCTAAATTGTTCAGTTTCATGTCAGCAGTGGTTTTATAGCATATCATAGCTATAAAACAAAGAAATTTTTTGTTGTTGTTGTGCAAAACCACACCTTACATTTCTAAGAACATGAACTGTTTTCAGTACTCCTGCCCTCAAGAAAAATGCTGCACTTCCCATCAGAGACCTTCATTTTGTTCCTTATGTGAAGGAGGTGGCCAATAAAAGGGCAGTATGCTTCACCAACTGAATTTCACAGCCTCATTTTCCTGGTTTTTTACACTTTGCTCAGAACTGTTCTTCTAGGGTGACAGTTTCATACCTGTTGCCATTCTTCCCATCATGCCAGCCAAATTGTCTGGGCTGCATACAAAAGTAAACTTCAGTTTCTCACAGCTAAAGGCCATCTAATCTTGTGTAAAAATTTTCCCATACAACCATTTACCCTTCCCTCTTCCAACACATTTTCTGCTTTAATAAAAAATATATGTGGACTTGGGATGCATCTCTCAACTTTGCTTTTCATTTTCAAGCATACTAAATTTTCATCCTTAAATACTAAAGTTAAATCCATTACACTTGCAAAGGTAATTTTTCTAGTGCAAAATCATTTTTGTTTCTAGCTGATCCATGCAGTGCTACAATAATCCCAGCTAGTCATTGCTGCCTCTACTGAAGCAGGAAAAGATCCCCCTGGCTAGTGAGCTCCATCAATTTTCCTAACCATTTTCATCAATCTCTTCCAAAGATAGTTTAGAGTAAATTTGTATAAAGCATCCTTTCTGTTTCTCAGAGATATGACAGTTTCTTCTTATTGTGCTCTCAGAAGTCACTGGTAATACATGGATATCTGAATGTTTTTAGCAGACATTCTGTAAGGGTTCAAAAGCAGCAAAATCTTGATTTCTGGTCAGCAGATTTTATAAAAATGAACCTGGAATTACTGCTTGCATCAAAAACCTTATAAACTTGTCTAAGGAAAAGGTAGGAAAGTGTACCACTTAGACATGTTGTGTTCCCTTTGGAAAAGTTGGTACAGAAGAATCATGGAACAGTTTAGGTCAGAAGGGTCCTTAAAGACCGTCTGGTTCCAACTTCCCTGCTACAGGCAGGAACACCTTCCAGCAGACCAGGTTGCTCAGAGCCCTGTCCAAGCTGGCCTGGAACACTTCCAGGGGTGGGACACCCACAACCTCTCTGGGCAACCTCACAATGGTTCCAGTGCCTCACCACCCTCACAATTAAAACTTCTTTCTGATTTATAATCTAAACCTACCCCCTGTCAGTTTGAAACCATTCTCCCTTGTCCTGTCACTGCATGCTCTTTTAAAATTTCTCTGCCTGTCTTTCTTGCAGGCTCCCTTCAGGTAACGAGGGCTACAATTAAGTCACCCCAAAGACTTCTCTTTTTCAGGCTGAACCATCCAAATTCTTTTAGCCTGTCCTTTTAGGGGAGGTGCTCCATCCCTCTAATGATTTTGGTGGCCCTCCTCTGGACTCACTTCAACAGGTCTATGTCCTTCGGGCGCTGGGGAACCCAGAGCTGGATTCAGCACTCCAGGTGGGATCTCACCAGTGGGGGATAGAGGGGCATTTCCCATCTCTTGTTCTGCTGGCCAAGCTGCTTTTGATCCCAGGATCAATTAGATTTCTGGGCTCAGCACATATTGTCAAGTCATGTCCAGCCTCTCACCTCACCCATTAGCACCCCCAGGTCCTTCTCAGCAGGGCTGCTCTTGATCTGTTCATTCCCAGCCTTTTGCTTCCCCTGCAATTGGTACTGGGGGCTGCCCCAACTCAGGTGCTTGGTCTTGTTAAACCTCATGAGGTTCCCAGGCCCACATTCTGAGCTTGTACAGGCCTCTCTGGGTGACATCCCATTATTAAGGTGCATCAAACACACTCCTCACTCAGCTTGTTGTCATCTGCGTATTTGCTGAGGGTACACTCGATCCCTTTACCTATATTAAATAACACTGGTCCCAGCACAGATCCCTGAGGGACACCATTTGTCACTGATGTACATCAGAACTCTGAGCTGTTGACCACACTCCTCTGAATGTGACCATCCAACCAATCTTATCCACCAAACAGACCAAATCAAATCCATCCCTCTCCAGTTTAGAGAGAAGGATGTTGTGGGGCACTGTGTCAAACACTTTACAGAAGGCCAGATAAATGACAACTGTAGCCCTTCTCTTGTCCCCTGATGTAGTCACTCCATCAGAGAAGGCCACTGGGTTGGTCAGACAGGACTTGCCCTTGGTGAAGCTGTGCTGACTGTCTCAAATCACCTCCCTTGTGGCTAAGCACAGCTTCTAGAAGAATTTGTTCCATGATCGTCCCTAGCACAGAGGTGACACAGACAGGTCAGTTGTTCCCAGGGTCTTCCTTTCTATCCTTTATAAAGATTGGTACTATTATTTCCTTTTTCCAGTCACCTGGGTCTTCACCTGACTGACATGACTTTTTAAGTATCATTTCAAGAAGACAGCAGAGTATAAATTAGAGGTGGCAGCACATGGAAACTAGAAGACTAGATACTAAAACACAGTAATTCTGAATTACTTTTGCAAACCAAGATATGCTGTTTGTAATGTTGGGCAAAACTGGGTGAAAATGTTTGGTGGAATGGCTTGTCTGCACACAGTTAGGAATAATTTTCATATGACCATAGCCTGAAGAAACTGTTCAAGTTCTCAGTTCTGCTTCTTCCAGCACATGCAATGTGCCAAGGCTTTGGGTTTAAGCTTATTAAGTCAGTCATTTTAGAGGACCAAAGCTTGAGCACTGGAGCACAACCTTTGAACAAGACAAAGATTTTTAACCAGATATTGGGAATGAGAAGGAGGGGGGGAAATGGGAGATATTCTAGTACTTTTTGCTCCCAAATTGGAAACATGAACTTCTTTTGTCCATGATCTGAAATGACCTTCCTGACAGAGTCTCAGATGTCTATATGCCTCACTCTCCCCACCTTACAACAAGGGCAATGACTCATTCAAACCAGAGCTAAAAAAAAGATACAAGTATTGCAATTACCTTTTTTTTTAATCATGGGGGCAGAAAAAGGAATCAAATTTGTATATTTTGAGACAAGACAAAATATGTTAAATGTTTTTCTCTACATAAAATTTACACTATCTGCATATTCTTTCTCTTTCACAATCTCTAAGGAAGGCCAAGTATCTTGCAAGTATAGCACCTCTCCTCCAGGCACCTTATGGTTAAAACCACTATAGAGTACTGTAGATCCCCTCTGTCATGGATGGCCTATATAACCTTTAGTGAGCCAGAGCAGATCTCAAGGAAATAATTCCTTGTAAAGAAGATCAACTTACACCCATCATTCTCAAGTCCACTTCTACTTTGGCTCTTCTGATTCTGCCCTTTGGTCTCTAGTAATACTTAATACATTGATATTTCTGAGACATTTTTGTATTATAGCATTTCCAGCCATAAAGGCAATAAAGGCAAACAGTTCTGGTGGAGCCACAAGCAAATTAGAGCTGTCTCTTCAAGATGAATAAAGTTCAGCCACAGTTCACAGTCATAGTGACTGTATTTTCCAAAGCATCCTGTGCAATGCAATAACATGAGCTTCATCAGCCAGCAAAAAAGAATAACAAGATGTCACTGTAGATGTTATTTCTGAGAGGCAATAATTCCCTAGTATTTGTACAGATTACTGAGAACAGGTGTGCAGCAAAGTTGATTCCATTCATTTGTATTAATAAGTATATTAGGATATTGTGTCTTATCACGTTAATTTATTAGAGTGGATTGAGTTAAGGAGTTGACCAGCAACTAATAAAAGTCAATGAGGGATCATGCAGTAAAAGGTAATCCTTTATGCTTCATCAGGTAAGCAGTAAAAGAGGTAAGCAGGTAAGCAATATCTGAATGAACTCCTACACCATACTGGGAAGGCATTGTTAATCAGCTTGTAAAATTTTTTTAGGCATATTTAAAGGTATGAACAACATCAAAATCAACAAAACCTCCTGAAATTCAATTTCAGGTCCTGCAGATGAGCAAAAGATGTAAAGAATGAATAAGCATTCCAGGAACCAGGAAGGACACAGCTAAACTAACAAACAAGTCTTCACTCATTCTGCTTTTTCACCTCCCACTTGCTTACCCAGATATATCCTTCACACAATCTAGAATATAGGAGAGTTAGCTCAAACTGTTTTGGATAACAACAGTACAAAGCAAGTCACCTCCCCTTGATGATTACTTTCTCTTTTTTTTTTTTTTTTTTTTTTTTTTGCTAGTACACTAAAACTTGGTTTGAGCCATTGTCATGTACAGTACATCTACATAACACAAATAAAATACTGCTTTAGTAACATGTGTCCCTTTGTGTTGAAATATCTGAATCACAGAAATTTACCTGCACAGGCATAGACCTGTGCAGTCCACCCCATAAAAGGCTTGTTCTCTACAGTTATTCTGAAAGGATTGTCTCAATTGGTAGAAATTTCAAGGCATGTGATTTGTGCCCCTTCTCTTGCAGAAGATTTGACGAACCTAGAATTCAAAAGGCTTTTGACCTCTACATCCTCAAAAGATCACTCCAGGACTCTTTAGTTTTGCCTAGGAATGCCAAATATGGCAGCAAATTTTCTCCACTGTTGATACAGTTCACTTACCTCTAGATAGGTACAGAAAATCACAGAATGGTGGAGATTAAAAGGAACCCTCAAAGACCATAAAGTCCAATCTCCTTGCTCAAAGCAGGATCAGCTAAAGCAGGTTGCTCCAAGCCATCTCCAGTCAGGTGTTTGATTGCCATGACAGAGACTCCATAACCTCTTTTGGCAGCCTTTTCCAGTACTTGACAACCTTCACAACAAAAAGGGGTTTTTTCTCTGTTAAGTGAACTTTCCTGTGTTTCAGTTTGTGTCTATTCCCTCCTCTCTTTTCACTGAGCAACTCTGAGAAGAGTGCCTTCATACTCTTCTTTACCCGTTGTTGCTCTACTGGCTGAGAAAGATCATTGCAAGGTTTTGCTGAATTATGCTAGGTCTAGCAAAAGCCTGTGGTGAGGAGAAGGGCCCTGCTGAGGTCTATGCATCTTACACTTAAAATGGCATAAGTACCCTTTTGTTAATTTTTAATTCAGAATAACAAACCTCTCCTAAAATTGCACAGAAAGAGGAAAAAGCAAATTGTTTTTCTAAAGTTCAGAAAACTAGGAGAATAATATATGCTGATCATTGTCTCACTGTATCTGTGAGTAAGCCTTTCTCTTACTTTTTGTAAGATCTTCACCTCTCCCATTTGTTACAAATATAAAAGCTGATGAGAAACAGTAATCTCACTGGAAAATTTACACTTAAAATATCATTCCCTGAGCATCCTACCCTTATCCTCCACTTCTACAAGTGGTCAAGTAATTTTCCCAATATGAATGCTTTTTATTTTTTTTTTTTAGCAGCAACATTTTCTTCAACATATTTGATTCATATTAAAGAAGCCACCTGCCTTTATTACTCAGCTCTCTTAAACAGCAAGTTAATTATGCACATAATAGTCTTTTGCACCCACTGCACTCTGAAGGAAGTATAAAGTGTTTGCACATTGGCAATATACTGCAAGTGCAGTAGTGGTGGGCCAAGGGATTTATTACCAAAAACATCCTAAATGACAAATATCCTAGAGACACTCAGGCAAGGCTACTACAGACTAATCTTGAGGCTACTAAAGGGCAACAGTAAAGCATCACCATGCAATTCATGTAAGACAGAGAGCCTTCCCACACAAAGAAAAAAAAGTTCAAACCAACTATAAAATCAAAACCCTCAGGGTTCATATTGAAGAGAATGATTCAGCTTTTTTACCTCTTCAAAATACAGAAGATTTATTATTTCTAAAGTACTTAAAATTGAAGAATCATAATTTTGTTATGAATCACTAATGCTATTTCCTGTGTAACACTGATGTTTTCTTGGAAGTCATTCATCCACTTACCACCCAGCCTCAACTCTGCTTAATTTTTAAGACCAAAAAACACACTATCGAGGATGTCATAATGACAAAATACATTGTAATAATAGAATGAAATGGCTCAGACAATATATACCAGATCCTGGTCAGGATAATTTCATGGTGAATAAAGTGGTTTCAATGATATAGAAAGAACAAGTAACAAAAGGTGACAAAGAGCGTTATACTCTGAGCTCCTCATTTAATACATAATGAGTATTTAATACATAATTATGCTAACATATCCTTTGCTCTTAGAGCTTACAACCACGTTATGTGACAGAACATTTGTGGAACCCTCTGTGTTCCAGCATAACCATATGACCCAGGCAGACACACAAAAGCTTCAGTTTCAAGTTACACTATAAATCCCATATATATATCTATGGTAAGCAACACCAAAATCATGACAGGAGAAACTATCAGGTTTGCTTTTGGACCAAAGTTATAAAAGAGGCAACTGGAGAGCTAGAGACTGCCTGGGCAAGTAGGTATGTCCCCAGGGCTGATCTAAATATGATGGACATCCAGAGTTCACTGGGAATGCCAGGTGAGGAGCCTGCTGTCAGCCTCAGTGTCTTTCTTGCAGGAACATAATACTGATATTTCAATCTCATTCTGCTGTAGATACCTCTCAGTACAGTTTTGGTACCCCTTTTACTCCAGTGGGTTACAGTTAAATATCCTGTTGCAAGATCACATAAGGTCCTTGTGTGTGCTCTCCAGTGTTCAACCTGCTGCCATAATTTAGCCAACAATAATGGCAACTGACAGCCACCACTCCATTTCTAGAATAGCAGCTTCCAAGTTTTTTGGTTGTGTGGGGTTTTTGGGTTTTGTTTGTTTGTTTGTTTTTGTGGGAGGGGTTTGTTGTTTTGCTTTGGTTTTATTCTGGATATGTCTCTTTGGGCTTATTATATGCTTGTAGTTCTGAATTTCACTTTTGCAATTGAATTTCCAGTGGCTTCTGACTTCTTGCATCATTACTATGATCATAGGGTTTGGAACCGGCAAGTTCAGGAGTTCATCTCTAAATATTCAGGGTCAGAAACAAAGAGATATCTGATAAAGTCTTGGCAGAAGACTGAAATTATAATGAAAAAATGAAGAAAGTAAAGATCCTGGGGTATGTTGATGAAAAGATAAAGTCATAACAGCTCAGGAAGATTCCAAATTTCATCTAGAAATCCAAATTTCTAATACAACTGTGCCCTCGTGTCAACACCTTGCAATCTCAGGATGGGTTAATTAATAAAAGCGAACCTATATATTCGCTTCATTTGTGGAGAGGTAAAGGATGTTCAGAGTTCAAAACTCTGACCTGGCCCCTGAAAAGAAATATAATTAATAATCTGGCTGTGTTGGAAAACAACACTCTTGAAACAACCAGGTGTCTTCTTGGCACAGAAGCCTTTTCATGATAAAAATCAATCTGGAATATTTGGGTGGGTTGGGGTTTTTTCCATTTTGTTTTAATAAGTCAGTAGGAGTGCAAGCCAAGATTAAACAGTAAGAAGGAGACAAAATGTTTTACCTGGCTTCACAGTGCCTTCAGGCTATGCCAGCTACAATACCTTTCAACACCATTCTCTGTCCCATTGTGAGGAATAAAAAACTAAAAAGCCTTTTTGGCAAAAGTGGTTGAGTCATTAAGGATAAAATAAATGGTTTTTAGAGAAAAAAAAAAATTAGAAAAACAAGCCATGGTGAAACTACCTGCAGCTGACACCATCGTCTCTAAAAGAGCAGGGTCACTGAACTCCATAAAAAATATTTGAGACAATTATCATCCACAGCCAATCTCTGTTTTACTCTATTGTGCAGAACCACTGGCTTTTCTTTGACTACTCAGGCTTCTGCAAAAGGTAGGCAAGCCAGATATTGTTCATACAGCCTAAGAGATTTCCTACTATGCCTGAAATGTGGAAAATCATAGTGATCACATTTTCTGGAGATGTTTCATTTTATCTGGGAATTAGGAAAAGCAGATTTTAGGGGGGGAAAAACCCTGTAGACTAAGTAGATTGTTTGTACTGACTTAAAATTATTTATGATGATGTTTTATTTCCCCAAAATTAATCAATCAGAGAACGGATGACTAAAACACACAATGACTAATTTCATGCAGTATGATTTACTTACTGCAAGGAATTGGGAGTCAAGTTATAAGGTGTAATCCTAGCCTTGACAGGCTTTAGTTTACGTATCTCACCAGTTCCTTTTTGTGGCTGCTCTATCAATTTATCAAAATTTTCCTAGTGTAAAAATGGGAGATTAGTTTTCATTAACTACTGGATTTTTAATTGGTTTTAAATCACTGTTAAGTCTTTTGCTTTAACTTTGCCCCTTATTCTTCAGTTGTCACTGGAGGGACAGAAGTCATTTCCTCACTTACATGCAGATTCTTTTACCTTTGTTTTAGAGATCATATTGTTTCTATTTCTCCTCATTGCTGTGATTTCTACTCACACTGTGTTTGTGCAGCACCTAATAGAAAAGGAGTTTCATCTACAGCCATCACTACCATCACAGCCACAGCCACCACAATAGCAAGAATAACGTAAATCACCATCTAAATTACAGACCACTTGGAAAAGATTTTCATAATTTTCACTGAATTTCTTCCTTCAGAGTCAGTATAAATAAAATGCTTAAGAAATTGTTTGATTGACAGGATAATTAAACTGAGACTAAAGGCATTTTTTTTACATTAGGAGAATACATATACCATGTTCTGCTGCCTATACGGTTCTCATCTATATACCCTGTCTTACTGCTAAAATCTTTTTTTTGTGAACAACGATTGTTTAAATTAATATAATTATTTTTTGTGTTTAGCATAATTGAAATTATTTTAATTAAGTCACTTGCATATGCATTGCTTAATGGCATCATTTTTTAGATAATTTTTGCAGCAATGGAAAGAAGAACAGTAAAACAGGAGAGGGGTGGAGAAGAAAACACCCCAACACACATGGGAAACAAGCTCCAGGGCATTGTCTCTTCCTTGCCTAGGCACTTCATCATGATTTCTTGAGATTGTGCAGAAAGATAGCATCCCCCAGCCTGACAAGTCCTAAATTATTACATTTTTATTTTATTTATTTTTTCTTTCCATGTGCCTAAATCACGACACAGATGTGAGGGAGAGAGACTCCGTGTATGCCTATGTATACAAAAATAGTGTTAATATGATTATTTGTAGTTGCATCATAGTAGTAGTGGAGTTGCAGAAAAATCTAAGTCCTTTCACCCATGTTCACTAGGCCAGAATTACTAAATCCATAACCCACTGAAAGCAGGGAGTAGAAAGTTTTAGCTGAAGGAGGCTTGTGGCAAGACCAAGAACTAAGCCTAGATTTCTGGAGGCTCATTCAGGTACTTTGAAGGTAACAGCACTATTTAAGAGAAAGAATAAAGTCAAATAGGAGAGAAGGGTTAAGTATGATGCTGTGTGAACTCAAAGAGCTTAAGTGAAGGTCACAGAGCTCTCAGAACTTGAAGGAATTTAAAAGTCCAAGGATTCAGCTTTTGGAATTAATTTTTTTTCTAGGACTTGGTTAGTCACGTACTTTTGGCTCATGCATTAAAAGCTAACCAGCACTTCTAGGCTAAAGAAGAATTCTAATTCTGGGTTAGGAAAAGAACAATTTCTCCCTTTCCAATTGAGGGGAAGATCATGCCAGAACCAAGTTTGAATTCAGCATCTGTGTATTTAATTTTGATCTTGGAAAAGAGAGATTATGTCATACTGGAAAGATGCACACTTTCTGCACTTAAAATGGGAATGATGATATTGCTCTGTGTCACTAAGGTACTGGAAATGCAGACATTTTTAAGATACATAATTGCTAATATAACTGGGGCAAGCTCTCCAGTGACAGTATTTTTACAAAGTTGAAGCTCTATACACAAAATATAATAGAGTAGTTCAGACACCAGAGCACAAAAAAAATAAATAAACTTGGGAATATAATGAAAAACAGCCAACACATGCATGCACCTACCTTGTCCTCCTCACACTTCCCAAGGTCTCTGTAACACACTATGCAAACACACTGTTCATTTGTCAACTGTTCACACAGAGAAAGCCTCCTGTAGTATTTAAAGTTAGAAGAATACTATGTGGTTGAGTAAAATTTCAAAGCTCATAAGAATTCAATCAAAACTCATTTCTGTACCACTATGTAAAAGAATGAACCTGTTAAAAAGTCAGCAAGATGTGGTCCTGTATATCCAAAATCATTTGAATATATTATTACACTTACCTGAATCCTTCAGGTTATTAGGAATACCTGGTATTGCAAATTAATGCCTATTAGGGAGTCCACTGATGAAGTTCCTGAAATAAAGATGAGATAGAAACACATTTCCTGAACATTGATGCTCTTTCTGTATCTATAATTATGCTCTGGTATCTTATCTCAGGGAAAGGAAAAAAAAAATAAAAATGTTTGAAAGGCAGTGAGTGCTGCTTTTCATTTAATTAGATATAAATTTAAATAAAATAAAACTGCTGTTTCTTTCTGATAAAAGGCTTAAATTGCAATCTTGATGGAAGAAGCTAATGAAAACAGGTCATTATCTTTACTTCTTTCTTCTAAACATCACAGGTCAAACAGAACAAAGTTTATCTGCTCCTTGAATGCAGATCATGTCTATTAAAGGTGGTTGTGGTCTCTACTGCTACTGACCAGAACTTGGTTTAATTCTAGAATTTGTAACATCTGTATAGTTTTCATACCAGTCTCTTCCATTAGTTCCCTATACTGCATTTTCCAAAAATTCCTTTGCACACCTATTTCCCTTTCACCAAACAGCCAAAACAAAATAGAAAATTATTACACCCACTGATATGGAATCAAAACGTCATGTCTCAGCCAAGGTTGAGAAAATTGTATTGTTCTTCATTTGCAGTTAGAAACTAATTCTACAAACAATGGCCAATTAATTACTTTCTATAATACTGCTGTGAAGCAGTGAAGATTGAAACAGAGGAATTGAAACTCAAAGCCTTGTTGTGAGGGCAGGAATCTGTTAAGACATTCTTGGTTACCCCCCACTTTTACCTCCTGACCCTAAATTAGTGTCTGAAACAAGAGATGTTCTGTTTTCATCATCCACATCAATTTGGTTTTATTTTTGCTGTTAAGAGGACTGCATCCATAATTTTCAGAGTCAAGAGACAAAGCTATGTGAATTCATGGTCCTACCTCCTTTTTTTTTTTCAAATTTGCATTTAGTGTCCAATAAATCCACACACAAAGCCCAGAGAGCTAATCACACAACAGTCAAAGGCTAAGCACTGCAGTTGTCTTATGTTCGTAAATCCTCATGTATACAGATACCTTTTATGTATGTATACATTGACTAAAGCCCTGTACACTGCAAAAGAAAAATACACAAGTCTTTAAACAACAACAACAAAAAACCCAAATAAAACCACTAAGTTCACCAATACTAAATTTGGAGGAGCTGTTGACTCCTTAGAAGGCAGAGAGGCTCTGCAGAGAGACCTGGATAAATTAGAGGGCTGGGCAATCACCAACTGTGTGAAGCTGCACAAGGACAAACACCAGATTCTGCACCTGGTGTGGCGCAACCCTGGATGTACAGAAAGACTGTGACATGAGATGCTGGAAAGCAGCGCCATGGAAAGGGACCTGGTGGTCCTGATGATGGAAAGTTGAACCTGAGCCAGCAGTGCCCTGGCAGCCAGCAGGGCCAGCCCTGTACTAGGATGCATCAGGCACAGCATGGCCAGCCAGGCAGGGAGGGGGTTGTCCTGCTCTGCTCCGGGACAGCCTCACCTCGAGGGCTGGGGGCAGTTTTGGGCAACACGATATAAAATAGACATTAAGGCATTTGACAGCATCCAAAGGAGGGCAATGAAGATGGTGAAGAGCCTTGAGAGGAAGCTGTATGAGGAGACAGAGGGAAGACTTCATTGCAGTTATAACTTCCTCAAGAGCAGAAGAGGAGGGGCAGGCACTGATCTCCTCTCTGGTGACCAGTGACAGAACTCAAGAGAACGGCATGAAACTGAGTCAGGGAAGGTTTAGGTTGGATATTAGGAAGAGGCTTTTCACCCAGGAGGTGGTTGGGCACTAGAAAAGGCTCCCCTGGGAAGTGGTCACAGCACCAAGCCTGACAGAGCTCAAGAAGCATTTGGACAATGCTCTTGGGCACATGGTGTGAGTCTTGGGGCTGTTCTTTGCAGGGTCAGGAGCTGGACTCAATGATCTTTGTGGGTCCCTTCCAACTCAGGATATTCTATGAATTTATGATTCTAAGAGTCAGTATTGTAGTATTTGGGCTCATTCAGAAAGGACATCCCGCATTTTAGCATAGAAGCAGGTGACAAAATAGTGAAAGAAATGCTCAGACAGGACAGGTAGAGGTATCACCATGAATATAAAATAAGGTGCAAAGAGTAGACAATTTGCATAGTTGGTCTTTGAGCTCAGTGGCTCTCTTCCTGAATAACTACAGCTGTCTTCCTCTGTAGATGTGTTAAAACAAGAAATACCCTGAGGGTGAAGACAAGAATCTTGATTTCTAAGAAGTTGTGAAAAAAGAAGAAAACAAGTGGTGACATAGTCCAAAACTAAACAGAAATATATAAATAACAACATTCTGACCCTTGTGCTAGGATGGGCTTTTGAGTACAGTGACAGAGAGAAGATGGCTAGTTAATATGATCTACCTGAAGGACTAGTTTGAATGGTGTAGCCAAAAACTTAAAAACCTCTGACACAAAAATAAATAAGGACATGCTGGACTCCAGGCACTCAGAAATTACTTTCACCATAAAGCTGTCAGTGTTTTGCCAAAGAAGTTCTTCATTGTAATGATTGCCACCTTGGCTGGAGTAAAATGACCTCAGCAGTGTCACAGCAGCTATAGACCCAGCAGAGAAGAATGATTTGCAGTGAAATACAGGCAGGATAAACTGGCAGCCCTCAAGTGGCTGATTATAATCCAGAGCGTGTAGTTCTGCAGCGTAAGCAGTACAGGACAGACCCTTTCAGTCTGTTCTTGCTGTCTTGCACTCTCAAATCTCCTGGGGTTCCCTGGCAACACTGTCTATGTTTGTTCTCGGTATAGGTGGCCCTTATACACGTAGCTCCGTGGAATATTCCCAGCAGTAATGACTACTTTCCGAAGGAGGGTGTGTGGAATCTCATGTGAGCTTGACTTCAGCTGAATTATTCGTGCATCGAAAGTTAAACACATGCAGAATTCTGTTTCCAAGTACTGACCAGCTGAGTATCACAGAGTAGAGAAAAAGGCTCTGTTTGCAGCTCTCCTATTTCTGCAGTAGGAGGATAGGCTACACACTTCACAACAAGTACCAGTATCCCCTTTTTAATTTGGCCAAAATCAAAGCTCTTCTATCCCCTCTATTATGAAAGGAAGCATAGCTGTTTTGCAGAAGGAAGCTATTCTTTCATCTTATACGTGCAGGAAGCAGAAAACTGGAAATATTGAGGTTTTTCCCTCAAAGATGTGATTTTTCACAGAAGATACTAATCTCTTATCTCAAAAAAAAAAAAAATAAAAGTCAGTCTAGATTTTCTTGTCTCCACAACTCTCAACATCACCCCAAAATTACTTTATAAATACCTGCTTTTTCAGGCCCATGCTTGGCAGAAAATAAATATGTTTAAATATTTGCTTTAAAATCAAAATTACCAAAGGACAATTGATTCTTGCTTATAAAGAAAGAAGAATGTTAGACTAGTGAATGCAAGAAACAAAGCAAAAATCTCTACATTTTCAGGTATTAAAAAAACCCCAGACTTGCACATACATGGAAAAAAAGCCAACAGTTACACAGCCGCAGCTAATCTCACCTGAGTGCCCATCCTCTCATTAACTAATTGAGGGAATTATATTATCTGGCAACCCAGAAGCTACTTACATACTTCTGCATTGCTCTGCTTTCTTTAAAGTACAGAGGAGGTACAACTTTAAAGCTCAAAACTGAAACAAGCACATCAGGAAATATTTCTGCTTTATTGTATCTGACCTTTCAGCTTGTCACTACAGGTGGATGCAGAAAAGGTGGTACAAGCAATGAAAAGATAACTCTTCTTGGCAAAGAAATCAGATCCAAGGACAGCTCAAAATAAACTCAGGTCTATTTCTAGCCTGCAAAGCAAGGAAGCTCCAGTCTCAGAGCATGTGCTCCTGTGCCTTACATGTTCATTTATAACACAGGAGTGGAGTATTCAATGTGTCAATATTGGTTTTCCCTATTTTACTGTTACTAAGGCCATTTCCTGTCATCTCCCTGTTTTTCACACTCAGGTTGACTTCCAAAGTGCACTCCAGTTCTGCCTAATGCATGACCTGTTTCGGCTGTAACCTTCACTGACCTGAGGAGCCACACGTCACCATCCTTCATCAAAGGGGAGGCAATTTCATGGACATACCTGAGAGGTTTCTCTCTCTTGCTCATTTATTCACAGCCCTCTTCAGAGCACCAAAAAATATCTGACAAAGTTCAACTATTTCCTATTCTTGCACTTGCTCATTCATTTTCCTCTGTGCCAAAAACAACATTATGGATAGACATAAATTTTGCTTATAGCTCTGTTGGCTCTCTCCAAGTTTGTAGTCATTTATCCAAAGTTAATAATTTCCTTCACAAAGTCATTGGATAATACTGGATTTGATTCTCACCACAGTAAAATCCTGTTCAAAACCTGATTATTCCATTTTCAGTGTTGACAAAAGCAGCAACAGGAACATTTGCATTTCAAATGGATGACCAAGGAAAAAAATAAGAAAACATTTTTGATTGATTTTGCTGTTCTTGGCAAAATGTGCAACTGTGACTCCCCGCATTCATGGGTTAAAATTCTACTTTCTTTTAAAATACTTGAAAATTCATATTTTTCTCTTTTTTTCTTTTTATTTTAAGCCATTATACATTTAAGTATCACCAGATTCTATAGAAAACATAAATCCTCAAAGGAACCTCTCATGCTTTGTCATGATGGAATTGGGGTGAAAAGAGAGCACTAACGGTTTCTAAGATGTTGGAGATTTAACTTTAGGATTTTCATTAAAATTAAGCAGATGGCCCTGCACACTGGGTTATACCTGCTCTGCAGCTGCATTTCATCACCACTAGAAATTCTATTCTGGATCTAAAACACCTTCCTAACAAAATTATTGCAGAATGTAACATAAGTCTGGAAAAGGTTTTTATAAAAAATAATTTGTAAAGTTATTTCTTCATCAGGGAGCAAAATATCTCTTTGTTACCTGTTCAAAATTAGAAGTGAATTCTAGGTAATACATCAGAGTGAAATACATTTTAACTACCATTAATATTACTTCTTAACTATTCCACATACAAAAAATTACAACATACAGGAGATACATCATAACTCACATCTTCATCTTTTCATTATGCCAGTGGGCTGTGCTGACAGACACAATGCAGCTCATTTAAATCTGCTGTGCCTGTTAATTCTTATCTTATCATGAAACAAAATTCACCATTCAGCCTTTTTTTTATACAAGATACTTTGAGAACCAGAGGAAATTAGTGAGGTGGCAGGAAAGGTAGATAGTACACAAGTGTTTCAGAAAGCACTCAGAAGGGAAAGAGAATTCCCTTCTGGTTTAGCCAGGGTAAACACAAACCAACTAATTACTGAAGTGCTCCAGGCTCTCCTGAATCCCCACATAGGTGCAAGGTAGATAACCTACTCTGGGTTAACTTTATGCAGGTATTCCCTATTACACGGGAAAAGCTCAGCCAGTAAGACGTAGAGCTTTGCACACCTACCTCAGCAGCCATGGTTTGGTGAAGGCACAAAACCAACTAATTATCAGAAAGACCAACAATTCCTCCTACACTCTCAGTCAATTCAAGACACTGCTCAATAAGTTTCTCTGATCATGTGGAAGACATGTACAGCTTCATGCCAAAAAGACAATTGCTGAACTGACCCCAGAGCCCTCCTCCTACTTTGATTTTGTAGGTACCCAGGTAAGCCGGGATTAAATGGTCATGAGACCCATGATATCTTCTCAGGAATTGTTACCACCTGTTCTCATTGAATAACAATGCTTCATTTGGAAAATATAATTTCAGTAAATAAAAAAATTCTTGTCCCTCTGCTACTATTTTTCAACCTTTTACCTCACCATTTGTGGAAAATTCACAATGATGACTTCTTTTTCTTCAGATCCTTCCCTCAACCCATTCTCTAACCTTCCTAAAGGTTATCCCACCTGAGGATAGTCAACATTTTCTGGCATCCCAAAATGACTCCATACTGCCTTTTCCCAGAAGGTGTTGGAAGATTTACATTTTCTACCCAACAGGAAAACACAAGTTCCTATCAGTATTGTCATATTATGCTTCTTTTTGTAGAACATGCCTCTATCCCTGATCTCCAGCTTGTGGGTTTTGCCTGCTTTTAGTTTTTAAGTTAAACTGTGTTGTTTGGGATCTTGGACAGTTTCAAACTCACAGCTGATATTTAGCAAGATAGAAATAACAGTCTGCATTTTTATTGTATAATTATGGGAAGAATGCACACAAAAGGTCACAGTCTATTGCCCTGCATCTTTGCTCAAGTCTTCAGCTGCCATAGGTTTGTAGAAGCCAGAGTCAGCCTCACCCAAGGACAGTCTCTCTTACGAGGTCCAGTGGTTCATGCTGATTTCCAGACAGGACTCCATTCTGGAGCAGAGAAGTGCCTTTCTCTGAGCATTTCAGCACTTCCTCTTCTGTCTGGAACTTCTAAAACATCATAAAGAAGGAATGTAGCAGTGGCTGTGAAAAGCTGACTGAAGCTTTTTACCTAAAAATTACTTGCTGTGTCAATGCTAGCTGTATTTGCTGCATTTCTTACAGCTCAGACTATTTGAAGATGTGGCTGCATGACACCACAAGAGCCGGAAACAAATTTTTATTTTAAATCTTTGGGGGGAAAAAAGGGTCAAAAAACATTCCCCAAACCTAAGGCTCAAAAGACAATGAAAATTTCCCTTGCTATTTTTTAATTACTATTTAATATTATGAAATAACTTGGCTTTAAGTCATGCCAGGAGATATTAAAATTAAACATTAGATTAAAAAAATTGCCCAGAGAAGTGATGGAGTCACCATCTCTTGAAGTGTTCAAGAGGTGGCTGACACTTGGGGATGTGGTTAAGGGGTGATTACAATACTAAATTGATGGTTGGACTAGATGATCATGGGGATGTCTTCCAACCTTCCAACCTGTGATTCTGTATGATTCTGTGTCAAGTGTCCTCAGTGTCAGAGGACTGATGCACCAAGGCTGGGTGTTCTGAGCCAGCAAGGGTACTTACTACACAATCAGTGAAAATTTTAAGCACACACTGATGTACAGTGGCCTCCCTATTGCCATGGCCCTTGAAAACCAAGGATGCACTTCGGCCTTAGAATGGAAATTATCTACAAATGCATTAAGACTCTGACAACAACCAACTCTCTGTGAGTGCACACATGCTTCTCTGAATATACTCATTTTCCATAAGAGAGGTGCTCACAACTAGGTAATGGGTACATAATTTATATTTCTAACAGAGAAATATTACTGTTGCATTAGAAAATTCCAGAATGTCAGGAAAGTATGATGTAAAAATGTCTGTATGTAGGCCCTATTCTGATTCTTTTTGCAACCACAATTGGCCACTGTTAGAGACATGATACTAAGCTAGTTGGACCTTTAATTTTAAAAAATTAAAGTGCAAAAATTATGTCATATGGTGAGCACTGAAACATATCCAGCCCTTATAGATGCTCTTGGGATGATCCAAGCAAGAGCATCACTGCTTGAACATGGATACACCAGTAGAGAAAAATACCAGAAGGACTTACATCTACTTAATTCAAATTCTTTTTTTAATTGAAGGCTGCTGTCATTGAATATGTAATATGTAAGAGAGAATTATTTCCTCTTTACTTCTCCAGTTGGCTAATATAGCATGGAGCATTTAGCCCAGATTTTGAGAATGGTCACAGTGTTAGATTTTGATTTTCTGAGAATGTTAAAAGGAAAATAAATTAGATTTTACATGAAGAGGACTATTAGTTATTTCCAGTTCCTCAGGGCATTCACAATTTATTTCAGAGGGCAGCGAAATAGCTTTTTGCTTAATACCTTTGAAAATTCTTAATTTGCCTTAGGAATCCAGCTGGACCTAATTTGAGTCAGTAGTTAAAGTGGTCATTGCTGTTTGTATAAGTGGGAATGACCATCATACATGTTGGATTCTGGTGTGCAGAACTTTATGGTATATTTCAAAAGCAGTATTAAGCCTAGCTCTATAGCTCCCTGGCCTTTCTTTGAAGAATATTTGCAGGGATGAACAAACAACACAAAAAAAGCTTGTGGTAATGGAACTTGTGGCAAATACACAGGGATAAAGCTGCAGTAAATATTCGTTTCACCCTCCTGTTATACATTCCTCTAGCCGAAGCTCAAGAGAGGTGCAGATGCAATCTGCTGACCAGCTGACATTCCCATATCAAGTTAAAAGGTATCATGTAGACCCATGCCAGTGCTGACTTTTTTGTAGTTCTCCTTGCAATGCCAGACTGTTAATTAAAAAATCCTCGATTTTGATTAAAGTATAGAATTTTTGGACAAATATATTCATAAATTCAGAGGTAGGATTGCAGAACCTCAAACATCAAGCAATAACTGAGAACTTTTAAATACCATTACCTACACTGCTGTTCCATCCTTGCTAAATTACTGGAAGGCTGTTAAGGTTTTTAATATCTGTTACAGGATTATGTGAAGATCTATTCAATGCATAAATGTAAACAAATATATTCATCTATACTGCCTCTTCATTTTTAAAGATTCGGTTAATATAACCTGCCTCTTGCAAGTAGAATTCTTCTATTTTATATAAATTTTATATTTTATATTCACAGAATTACAGTAGTAGTATAAAACTGAAAACTCCACTGTACAAGGAAGGGAAAATTCACACACTCTTCATCTCATCACTCTTTCTTCACAATATCCAGGTGACTGTAAAAATACATATTTCTTTCTCTAGGCATTTGGACTTCAGGGCATTTCCCAGTGCAACTTCATGCTAGTCTCAGAGTCCAGGATATATATTTTGAGGTACCTTTTTAATGACTAACAAGTGTCAAAGAGAAAAGGTGTACCTGTTAGCTCTCATGAGGATGACCAGTCTACTTCCATAAGTCACTAAATGTGACTAATCCAATATTTGTAAGGAGTCTATCACTTTGACTGTATACAACTTTCCTTGGAAACCACAAAGATATAGCATTTACTACTCATATTTATAGACTTAAAAATTATCTCCATTACTATTTTAGTGAGTCAGGTGCCAAATAGTTCACTGTGATGTAGTTATGCTCTATTCTACTTTGGCATTTACTTTTGTATGCATTTCTGTCAAGATAGTGATTCATCAGTAACAGATTAAGTAGTAAGAAAATATTTGTAAATTATATCATACAGTAGGGATAAGATAAAGGAGAGAAAAAATGCACTAAATATGCAGAATTCAGACCCAATTAATATAAAACTTCAGACCAGAACTGAAGTTCAAATGTGTGCTGGAAGTTAAGCTCTGAACAGAAAGAAAATATCTTACCTAAGTGTACCAAAAATCTCACAGGCTGTCTTAGGAAAGTTTCAGCTCATAATCACAAAACCTCACAAAAGCCTAATATTTCCACTGTCTTGATCTATGACACCTCTAATTTGTATAAACCAGCATCGCACTGCAGAATCAAGAATCACATCAATGTATGCTACTCTGGAAAACTGTATCCTTTTAAGTTTTTTACTCAGTCAGAAAAAACATGAAAGCAGGATAGACCTGAAGTGGTTAAATAGAATTGAAATGCCATTCTGCCCTGTTTTCCTGCCTTGGAAATGCCCTCTTCCAAATTCTGCTTGAACACCCTGCCCTTAACAAAGTCCCTGAAATACAGAACTGAGGTTATAAGAACATCCTCATTTGCATCCCAGAGCAAGCCTTAGAAGCTGCCATGACTCTTTCACTTTCAACTGAAAACACTGGTTTTTTCCTTGCCTCTCCCTCTGGAACATTTTATTTCTATAGCTATGTTATTTAACTTGGTAAAGCATTTGTTTGGGGAAGTACGTGGAATGAAAGACTTTATAGAAGTTAACATTCTATCCTATTGCCTCATACTTCTCTGAATAGATAATATCGTTTACACAAATCACTGGACAAAAAAAAGTCATGAGAACTGAAGATGTGTGGGCACTGAAATATTTCAAGAATTGAATAATGCTTTCCTTTCTCTGTTTAGTCTGACAGACAACAATGTGTCTTGAACACTTTGGGACTGAATGATGGAGAAGATGAAAAAGACATTTGAGAAATGCCTTTCTTATTTCAAATGCTTCACTTTGTCTCTCAAGAATGTGTCCAAGTTGGGCATAATGTTTATATTACTAAGGGCAATGTATAAGCCACGTAAATAGTCCTAGTTGCAATCTAGTTCCATCCTTCCTGCCCTGCAAATAATGACTGCAAGTTTAAACTGGTCTTTGGCTCTGCAGGAAATGCTATTTTATTGTAACTTCTAATTGTGAATTACAATTATATTTGTAATTGGAGAAGTCTGTGGTTTTTCTTAGCATGAGGAAAGCTCTAGCATTTCTAGTAGCCAAAAACCTTCAGGCTTCTAGGAAATGTCCAGATTTCTTTAACAATGCAAGCTAGGGCCAGAATATTAAATTCCTCCTTGAATGAAGACAACACGATCCTGCTCACAACAGAGAAGAGTTTACCAGTGTCATTTTCTCAAAGATGAGCTCTTAATTTTGCAGAAGTTCACTAAATAGGAAGATAAAAAAAATTATTTATGTTTGTTGCAGGCCTGGTCTTCTCCAGCACAGACCATGTTCTTCTTACTATGGGCAGTGGGAGTATATGGTCCCCTCAGTGGCTGGGAACTCAGCAGCTGCCTATAGCGCTTCATGCACCAGCTTTCCTCCACAGACCACCTGCAAAGTGAGCCAAGGGCAGAAGGTGTGGGTCATTTCCTCACTCATTGAAGATACACAGAAAAGCAGCCAAAATGACACACAAAAGTGACATTTTACCAGCTGAAAGTACAGCAACAATGGCTGGAGATTGATCATTAATGGATGTACTAGTTTAGGACCTCTATCATATGTAACCAAGTAGCAACCTACTTTATACTTTTTTTAAGCATTACACTTTACACCTTAGCATGTTTTGTCTAAAGATAAAACACTACACTACGGTAATGATTTGTGTAATGATGTGTGCAAACTCAAAAAGATTGAAGGACTTTGAATTAGTCAAAATCTCATATTTTTATATATAATATTTACCTGAGTCACACTGACACTGGTACCTTTGGTTTCTTACAAGCTCAAGAGTACAAACAAACATTTTTGGAATACACATTTTCTGTGCTGCCTCTAAAAGCATCTTCCCCCAGCTTTCAGATTGTGAATGAAATTGGTACTTGCAGTGCCATCAGCTAGCCTAGATGGGCCCAGATGGATGCTCTGAAATCTCATAGTCCAGAAAACCTGCAGGGATGCACCGTGAGAAGGAATCTGGAAGTCATGAGAAACCTGCTAGAGATAGTAGTCTTAAGGTCCTCTAGCTGTCTGAACTCAAGGACTTTCAGACATATTATAGTCAATTTTAAGGAAAATTCTCTGTAGAACAGGCAAATTTTAAGTCTAAGAAATGGGAAATGAAAAACTACATCAATTTAAATTTCAGAACAAATATATTTTGTCCTTAATAGGTCATTTATTACGCTGCAAAGAAGGGCTTGGCAGTACTGGTGAATGAGAAACTGGACATGAGCAAACAGTGTGCACTTGCAGCCCAGAAATCCAACCATATCATAGGCTGCACAAAAGAACCCTGACCAGCAGGGTGAGGGAGGTGATTCTGTCTCTCTATTCCACTCTCACCTCATGAGACCCCACCTGCAGTGCTGCATCCAGCTCTGGATCCTCAGCACAGGAAAGATGTGGGCCTGTTGGAGCAGGTCCAGAGGAGGGCCACAAAAATGAAGCACCTCTCTTGGGAGGATGGGCTGGAAGAGCTGGGGTTTGGGAAGGCCTTACTGCAGTCTTTCAGTACTTAAAGGAGGTTTGTAAGAAAGATGAGGACAGCTTTCTAGTAAGGCCTTTTGCTGTGGGGTTTTAAACTAAAAGATGGTAAATTGAGACTAGATATAGGTAAGAATTTTTATGAGAGTGGTGAAACCCTGGAGCAGGTTGCCCAGAGATATTGTGGATGCCCCGTTCCTGGAATCAAGATCCATTTGGATAGGGTTAATTTCAGAGGCAGTTGGACTAGGCGACCTTTGAACATCCCTTCCAAACCCAGTTATTCTATGATTCTATACTCTTAGCAGATCTTCCACATCAAAAATGCTACAGCAGCCAAAAACTCTAGAAGTTATTTTAAGAATCCACCTTCAGTCTGTCTAAGACTAATTTCCTAACACCCTACAATATATCTCAAGGATGTAACTATTTCACAATACCTTTTTTTGTAAAAGTGGCTGCACTGTATTTGCAAGTTACATGGAAACACACATCACCTTGCTTGAGAGATGTCTGAAAAAACAGCTGTTTTTCCTTTGCAGTGCAGCATGAAACAGGGACTGAGTCGAGTCATAGAAATTTTCCTTTCTAATAAAATTGAGGTTAGACATGGAAAATTATCCCATGAACAAATGAAAGCTTGAAGCTTAATAGAAGCATTTCAAAGAACTAAGGGAATTTGGCTATCCTGTTCCTGAAGAAAAGTGACTAAAAATAAAATAACACAATTGCATTTTCTCATGACCCAATTTGTAATTGTTTTAAGTTGTTTAAAAATCCATGGGAAAATCCTATTTTTAAACAAAGACATTTTAACAAACTATAGATAGTTACAATATTTTAGACACTATTGTTACTTGCTAGGTGTGATCAGCTTTAAGTAGTCTGCTTTGTTTTTATATGCCCCTGTAAATTTCTGACACCTTAAAAGCAATTATTGCAATCATTATCTTTGTCATTTCAGCAGCATTAACAGATTTTATAAGAAATACAATGTTTTTATTTAAGGAACATTTTGTCCCCCAGAGAGGAAATTGTTTGTTTTAAGGACTTATAAAAGAAGAAATCTAACACTTTTTTTCCTGTCTGCTCCCCTAGCTCCACAGCAAGCTGTGAAAGGACTGTGCCTTGGAACAGGGGAGACCCTGCATACAGCTTGTGCTTTAGTGGTGTCATAGGCCTGCCCAGTAGATCCAAAAAGCCTTTTCCAGACTTCCAATGTTGTAAGTCTTGGCTTCACAGTAGGAGATTGAGACCCCTTCCAGCCGGGTGGTGAAGCCCAGTCAGGCTTCAGACCTGGAGTGTGCAGCCCTTCACTGGAAATGCTCCTGCAGCTACCTAACCTAGAGCTGCAGATACTGCCTGGCATTGTTAAATCTGGCCAGGTTCAGAATCCAGGTCAGGCTCAAATTCTCTGAAAGTTTGTTAAAAATGAGACATTTTGGACAACACATTCAAGACTCAACAAAATGGCATTTTTAAAGTAAATTCTTTTACTGTGCAATTTGCAACAAATATCAACTGTGAGTTAGCTCATTACATAAACAGCAAGGGATTGAATTTTGGCTACCTTCAGTAACTCCTTCTATTGCTCTTTCTAAGGAGAATATAAGTCTCTAGTGAGATGCTAATTAAGCTTCTTGTTTCTTTTGATACCTATGTGAGTGTTACCATATTGCAAGATTTTTTTTTTACAGTCACTAATAGATATTCTCACAAAAGCCTCTAACACAGGAAAGTAATTATCCCCATTTTAAAGCCAAAGTATAAAACACTGGCTGTAATGTACATGGGTATTTGTGGATGCACCAGAGCATTAACTGATTTTTGAGTTCCTACTCCAGTCTGCTTTGCTGACCTTAGAACTTCTGTTTTCATCTCTTTTTCTCCTTACTGCAACAATACAGTCTCAATGTCACATTTTTGTCTTTCAGCTGCATCTATTTAATTATGAGTCAGTATCCCAAAAGAAGAACAAAGTGATTATAATGCAATGTGAATTTTCTGAATGTTTATCTGGTTATAGATATATGAATGAAAATAATGTTTGAGCATATAAATAGAAAACTAGAGCTTTATTGTGGCTTCTTTGAAAGCCTGGAATGAATCTCAGAAGAAAGATGTGGAAACACAAAAAAAAAAATCTTTTTTCCAGCTGATAAATGTTTGTTCTCTCAATTTTTAAATCCATGGCAGAGAAGGCTAATGAAAGAAGCCCGCCAGCAGTGGCTAGATGTAATAACTTAACTTTTATTTTGAACATAAGAATACTAAAATAAATGAAAACCAGGTTTTTAAGGCGTTTAATTAATCAGCATATAGATGAAAATAGGCAAGAATTATGTGTGTTAAGTGCTGAATTATTCTCAGAATTAATACTTTCTTTTTTTATTTTGCCAGAAACATTACATTTTTTTCCTTTGCTAGCTGAATGTGGATTTTGAAATAGACTCAATTCCTATAGAGCTGCCTTTGAGGGTCGGAAACTAAACTATGGCCTCAGACCATCTTCATGATTTACACAGTGATTCCTCAACAAGTGAAGAGCCACCTCGAGGGATTTTCCAGACTCTTTTCCTGTTTTTGTGGGTTCAACTATCCCATACACCACTAGCAGTGTCTCCAAAGCCTAGAAAAGTTTATTCTCTTTCTTAGTTTGAGACTAGAGGTGTATAGAGGACATCCAGAAAAGACAAAAAGGCCAAAGTGCTGAGGTGGATCTGACATGACTTTGTAGGTATTTGCACTTTAGTAACTTCCGTGCAAGTTTTGTTCACCCAAAACCTTTTGGGGAGACAAGGACATCGTTGCCAAGTGCAGGGTGGGAGTGTTTTTGGAGCTCCAGCCCCATCTTTCCTCAGTGACCCTCAGTGCTCCACTTGCCTGTGATGCAGATAGGACATTCAGAAACAGAACCTTTTGTTCTAGGAGAGGAAGGGCTACAGTAAGTCCTAATCCTTTGTTTTTGGCATCACAAGAGTATCCACAGCAACTAAACGTGATGTGATACAGAAAGGAATGTGACTTCAAGTGCCAGCAGCTGGTGAATGCCTGAGGTGCAAAAATCCTCTTATCATGTGGATACCCCCAGCAACGCCACATGCATGAAGCAAATGATATTCACACATCAAAAATACAAATGGTAAAAGGTTGGGTTTCTCAAGTGTTATTTCTGCCTCAGACTTCAGTCTTCAGTCACTCTAGTCACCACAACAAAATACTTCAAGGGAGCCAAAGATGGCAACTAAGTACTCAAGGCACCTCTGTCACTCACTGGATGGCTATTTATTTAAAAGTTCAGTAGGAAATATAAGAAACTACATAAAATTTCTTCATTTCCCATTGTTTTTTCAGAGTTCATTTATTATCTGTGTTGAATAAACAATGCAGATGAGAAAACCAAGGAAAAACCCAAAGTGTAGAGAGCAGTAAACTGCTTACAAATTGGCCCTAGAACTTTGGATTTGAGAAAGTTCTTTTCCCAGACTCACCTCAGATTTGCCTTAAGAGTATGACAAAGACCTTTTTGTTGTGTCTTTAGAATACCTAGCACAATGGGGCCCTGATCCACGACAGCAGCCTCTGGGTACTGCCACAGTACAAACAAATAACAATAGCTTGCAGCCAAAGACATTGCTGAGAATTGCTTAGTAGGCAAGCAAGCTTCTTATAGAAGTGTGTGCTCTGAGCACTTGCTCAGTTCACAGAGCCTGGGCTTTCAGAGCACTCTTTGTTGAAAAAATCAACTGTTGGAAATATCCTCTTGACCCTGAATCAGGGCCAAGATAGAAGATATTAGAGCCACTTTTCTGTATATATTACATCACTGAGTCTTCCAGGATGTGAGTTTGGTGTGTGTTTGACCAAGGCCTGCTCCAATGTCACGGCACTTATGTCAAACGTCCATGGAGCAAACACATAGTAGGAAATAACTACACTATGCATCTATCTATTTATGTATGTGCATACATAGACACTACTGGGGAAAAAAAAACCTCCGTTGCAGGCATTGGGCAGATACACTGAAAACATGTACCTGTTTCCTGGCTCTGGCACAGATATTTGCATGCCCTTTGGCAAGTCACATCTTTCTTTTCCTCCTTAAAACAAAAGGAAAACAAGAATATTTCTCCTGCCTAACAGGCATCATTAAGATTTCTAAGCACTCTTGAACATTCAGATGCTGTGTAATGAAGCCAGGGAGATAAGTAGAAATTCAGACAAGTCCATCACTGAATTTGGGATAAGAACTCATATTGAAGTTATACAGAGAATAATTCTAGGGTTGCATTGCTTCCACTGCATTTTTCCACCTAAATATGGGTGGGTCTGGCTTCAAAAGTTTACAGTCTTTCAGTAATTCCCCAGCTCCACTAATTTTGCATTTCTTCAATACTCAGAAAACAGTGCCAGTTTTAATGTGTACAGATTGTGTGAAAACTGAGCAATAATCTTGACTTTTAAAAAATATGGCTGTCCTAGGTCTGTTACCACAGGGAAAATATCCAACATATATTTTCCAGATCATTAGACATATTACACACCAAGTCTAACACAAGTTTTTTAGTTAGATTATATCAGTAAAGTCCCTTTCTGGAGTGCCTTCACTACAGAGTGTTAGCCAAAACAGACAGGGTAGGGCTGGACTCCGGTTCTTGCACTTTAGTTTTGTCAGTTTTTCAGTTTTTCATGTGAACAAAACTCTGTCTTGATATTAGATTTTAAACCATGACTCTTGTTTATTTCTGTCCAGAACAAAGTCTGTAGACAAAGTCAATATATTTTATCAGATTAACTAGCAGCCAAGTTTTCAGGCACACAGGTCATTCTTCATGCCTCTTTTTTCATTCTCTGCCATTGTAGGTCTCACCTGACTTAGTCATTTCTTACAGACAAAAAAAAACACTTCTCAGGAAAGACTTCTCCCTGTCTCCACTGGGACAAAAAGATGAACACCTGGTAAACATCACTTCCCTAGGAAAGAACCATAGAAATGCCAAGATACAAGTGGGCCACATGGTGCACACAGGCTCTGCTGTATAATGGGATAGCATTATCCTTGCTCTAAGCACTGCTTTTCACTTCCTTGCACAAGAAATTTCTCACATGAAAATCTATGAGCCTTGTTTATTCTGTTCTCTGGTACATCGAGAATTTCTTTAAAGCATACAGGTATATACATAACAACATTTTCCTCTCTTACCAAGACACCCAAGATGTAGTTTTATTCCCAGCAATTCCCTGTTTTCCCACCCATCCAGCAGTTCTTCTTGTCTCCCAGTTTTTTCTTTCACAATGGAGATATCTTGATTGATTTTTGGGGGGTACCTTTGCCTTCCTCTGCAGTTCTCCCTGTAATTTCTGTTCTGCAGAGAACAATTCAGGTGGTTTCAGAATGTGCAGGCAGCACATGAGGACCCTGCTTATCAGCAGAGTTACATCCAGCCACAGTGGTGATGAGTAGTGGTAGAAGTGGGGAGGTGCAATGGTACTCCTCTTGTGCAGGGGCAGCTGCCCCACTGGGCAGTAGAAACTTCTGGCAGCATTTGTGCCTCTCATACTAGAGGCAGAAGATAAAAAAGTACAGGAAGAAAGTAAGGATCCAACCTGTCTCTTGAATATAGAATTGAAGGGAACCGTGTCTTCCATATAGTCATAGGGGTAACGACTGACACCAAATGCAGACATTTAGGTGTTTAGGGGTAGAATTAGAGTATAAGAGCAGCTTTAGCAGTTTAAAAGACTCAGCACCGTTAATGATCTTTTTTCAGTCAGACCCAATTACAACTGTTTACAGAGTCCTTTCTCTTTCCCTCAGAGGCCTTGGCTGAATTCCCATTCTTTCCGGGACCAAACCCAATTATGCCACTGACCACAGCATTCTGACTGCTTATTGCAATTCCATGGCAAGGACAGGGAACTCCCAGAAACAAGAACGAGATTGATTTGCTCCACACTGTACCTGGAAACAGCTTCCACAGCAACATTTTATGCCAAATAACTATGCCTCAGAGCAGCCAATTATTTTGTACAATTCCAGATTACAACTAAGACTATTCCTTATCATTTCTTTTTGAAAAGCATTTTTTTCCAGATAAAAAATATTGGCAGAATCTCCCCTTGGCTGAAATTTCAGAGCTCTGTATTTTCATGAACACAGTTCTAGGAGGCAATTAAAAGGTGGTGAGTTGGGGGAAAAGGAGGCTAGGGGTGAAGTAGGATATAACAGGTTAAACTTACAAAGCACTTGTACATACCAGGGAAACCATCAGTTCTTAGAAAAACTCACGTTATCCCAGGTCTGACCCATCTCAGCAAATGTGCTTACTCACACCAGCAAAAAAAACTTGTTTGAAATGCACTGCAAGATGATTTATTGACACATTTCATACCACCATTTCAGTTTCTATCAGCATTCAGGCAGGCTGATCTCTTCTACTCAAGATTGTTATCAGCTTTTCTGTCATTGTAGAGTACCACAAGATATTTGCAGCGAAGGAAAAAGTACACAGGCAGAATAGAAACTCCCTTGAAAGAAACAATTGAGACTCCTATGCGAGTATAAGGCAGTTCAGTAAGCACAGAGCAAGCAGAGCAGCATGTGACAGCTGCAGAAGGAATGTCCTGTGGAACAGAGAGCATTTCAGGAGGGCTTAGTCACAACAAAGTGAGGTGAGAGTTGTAAGAACTAGCATTTCTAAGAGAGCCTTTTGGCAAACTCTGAAAAGAAGACACTTTGAGGGACTGGGTTATGAGAAATGCAACTACTGGCTAAAATTAACTCAAGTATTTGCAAGCCAGCAGGAAAGTAATTTTAGTTTTTATGCAATGTATAAGAAATGCATAAAGGTCTTTGAGCACATAGGGCAAGTATGAGAACATTTGATAGTATTCGAGTGTTCTAATCAAATTTTAAAAAATGCCATCACATTGGACATGGATGTTTTTCAGATTTCAGCTTCAGGGCAAAAAAATGGGCATTTGCCAATAAAACATATCAGGGACTTTTCCTCCAAATTTTACTTAGCTGAAGTTAATTTTGTGATTTTCCTTACAAGGCACAGCACTTGGAGGGCGGTGATGATTGTTTTGTTTTGTTGTTGTTGTTTGTTTGTTTTGGGATTTTTTTTGTTTGTTTGTTAGTTTTGTTTGGTTTTTTGGTTGTGGTTGGTTGGGGTTTTTTTAGTTTCTAAATCTCATTTTACTCACTCAGCACTCACCTCCTCCTGTTTTTGTCTGCACTCAGAAGCCAACACCCTGCACAGTCCTAGGTCTGGCCATCATAAAATGATTCAGTCAGCCCAGCCCAGGATTCAGAGCTGAATTTCTTGGAAGTCTAGGCCTTGAAGGCCTAATGCTTCAACAATTAATCATTTTTTTCCAGAGGTTAGGAAATCCTCTGAAGAACCCTAATCCAACTAAACACTTAAGTAGGTGCCCTACTTTCAACATTAGTCTCCTTTGTTGAGTGGAACAAAGAAATATATAGGAGAGTATACTTGAAGGCCAGAAAGGAAACCTGAAAGATGAGGCAGGAATGAAGTACAAGATTCTGATTCCTACTTGCACATGAAAAGTATTCATTCAATACAAGTTTCTCAAATTCCTTTGTTAATAAGCAGCACCAAAACCAAAATCTATAAATACACAATAACTTTCTATTAGTTCTTGGATTTAGTTGGACTAGCTCTCACAGAAATCCAAAAAGAACAAAGACAGTAATTCTTTGATGAATTTCACTGTTTTTCAAAGGGGAGCTGCAGTTTGTATAAATAATAGGGATTTATTTTCTCTGGCCTGATTTTGAGGATTTCTAGCAGGCACAGAAGTATTGTCATCCTTATAATCAACAGTGACAGCAGCACATCAGTTCACTGGTGGTATTATTGAGGTAGTGAGCTGCTATAGCCTAAAGTACAGTACTGCTCACTGGGAGAGGCTTGTGCATTCCACCATCACACAATATATGGCCAAGCATTTTGTCACATGGAAACTGCTTGAGATGGAAAAATATAAATAAATGTCCCTTCTCACAGCTGCAGAGAACTGGATATTACTCTGCTCTACACCTGTTCCTATGCAAAAACCAAGCTCTGCGTGCTGTAACACTTCCTCAAATGATTATCTGGAAGTGACAAGTCTCATCTGCTTTCTCCACATTTGCATTCCTATAATTTTCTTTTCTCTCTCTGTGACCTGCCTTTCCTTATCTTTCTGGTCTTCTTTTTCATTACACCTTTTTGCTTCAGTTAAAAGCAAAGAAATGTTTCCTTTATTCAAGCTGAGCTTTTGCACATTTTGTGACCAGAGACTCTATGGCTAAAGCAACATTCATGTGCTTCCATAGCTGCAAGGCCAAATACTTTGAAAGAATTTAAAAAGGAATGACTAACTGTTGTGGTTTAGGAATAGTATTCTCCAATTTAGAGTTCCCAGTGAAATACTCCAAACCATGTGCTTCCTCCTGCCCCTGTGGTGGGCTGGAGAGGAGAACTGGAGGCACAAAAGATAAAGATCACAGGCTGAATTAAGAGTAATTGACTGGAAGCATCAATGAGACACAAAAATTAACAGTCACAGCAAAAACATTCATAAGAGAGCGTGCAAGAGAGGCAAACAATTAACGTGCAAGTGCTCACTAGATGGAAACTGGCAATACCCAGCCACCCCTCCAGGCTTCCTGAGTGGAATGAACCCCTTCCCAACCACCCCCTGTGCACGGTGTGAGGGTGTATAGAATAATCTCAGGGTCCTAGCCGTGCCGCTCCTGGCTGCTGCAAAAATTAACCTTGTCCTGGCTGGAGCCAGGACACAGACGAAGAAGAGATGCATCTTTCCAACTCAAGAGCAGTGGTAACTAGCTCATAGACTGATACTAGCAGTGTCAATTGCTTTATGTACCTCCTGTTCTTTAGACAGTATTTAAAAAATTGTGGATATTACTAATAGCTTTGGCTTTTTCTTTTTTTTTTTTTGTCTATGTCACTATATTTTAGGAATGTTTACCCCTGTTTACTTTATCTCTCATCCGTTGCTCTAGTGCTGTTTTACTGGTCTCCTAGAAGGAGCACCTTCTAATACCACACCACAGCTTACCTGTCTGCCCTACTTCTCCCTCTCCCTGTAGCTTCTTTATTCTGTTTACTTTATACAGTTAAAACTAAGCACAAGCATTTCTATGTTTCAGATGGTTATATTCCATTCTGTTTGCACTTCTGCTTTTCAGAAGCTTTATGAATCTGTTAGGGAACAATTTTTGGGGCCAATTCTAGGCAGGTTCTAGACTCATGGCATTTCAGGTCAGAAATGTAACAATTCATTTAAAAGACCAGTTCTCACATTAATTCATCTTCATAATAAAGCCCTGAGGCAATGAAAGACCACAAAACCAAGTACTAACTAAACAGGAGACAATGGGTCACTTCAGGTTTAGTGACTATTAAGATACTATATTTATTCTTCAAATCCCCATACATACAGTGGAACTTGTTTTTCATGTACGCTGTAGAATTTGTATTGTATGTGTTGAAAGACTTTTTTTTTTCTTCCTGGTAGTGGGGAATCTGTGTTATTTGCACATTGCAAAACTTGTTCCACAGGTATGTTGTGAAATTTTATTGGGTATTTCACAGTTTGTGATTGATGTCATGTAAAAGTTGTCCGGCTAAACTTTGTGTTTTACTGATTCATGAGTACTGCATAAATGTGATTTGTTTCTTGGTTTTCCTGGGATGCAAGGTTAATACTACTGTTTAAAAAGTCAACACTAACTTGTACTTTCCTTTATGACCCTGAAAGAATTGTTAAAGCACAAACTGTATATCTGTGTGTATTCTTTAGCATGGAATAGAGTAGTGTTCAACCCTGGTTGTCTTAAATTGGTGCTTATGAAATTGAATTTACTGGAAATAGAATTCCCACTTGCTTTTATAGAAATATGTGGGGGGGTTTTGATACTATTGATGGAGTAACCCCAGTAATTGTCTGATTACCATGTGTTTTGAATAGGCAGCGACCACTAACTCAGTCACTTGAGCATATAGCCCAAGAATATATATGAACCAGGATACTAGAAATACTGCTAAGCATCCTCAGTGAAAGGGAAAGCATCTATTCATGATCCTTCTTGAAAATTTAGGCCAATATTTATTTTCCAAATGCAGTAAATCATGCCAACCGTCTCTAAGCTTCCCCTTCTCCCTTGGTGTTTGTGACAAAAGTGCCCATGTTTTCTTACTTAGGAAAACTTAGACCATTCTACAGTTGAAGGTGAAATATGTCTAAGAACAGTAGGATTATTTAAAGTGTCAAGAGGAAGTCATTATATGGCTTAAAGGAACCTATCTAAATTATTTGTCTTTGTCTATATTTTTGTGTGTAAGATACAATGGAAAAGGATAAGATATGATGTACCCACCCATCCTTTTTTTCTGCAGTTCCAAACAAGTCTAAGTTCTAGGCAATTAAAATCTCTTAGCTTTATTTTAAAATTACCACACATTCATTTATTTTTCATGCTAAATCATTTCAGTGATTGAATTAACAGGTTTGTCAGTTTCATAGGCTACTACACCTCTAGTCAAAGTATACCAGACCTAATATAATTAATGTCTCCCTTTCACCACTTCCTTTAAAGAACTGTGCTTGAAACAGAGCCATTTTACCATGCTCACACTCCAACTGCAGTCCATTATTGTTAGTATCTGGATCACTTTACAAGTGCAAACTGTTACAATTATTCATGACTGAAACGGCTTCTACATTTCTCAGTCTCAGCTGGAGCCAAACAGGAGCACCAAAATACTACAGGAAATGTTTTCTTTGTAATATATTTGGGCATACACCAAAAACTTAATTTTAGGAGTATTAGACCGTTTATAAAGCAGGCAAGCTGTTGTAGTCTCCTCCACCAAAAAAAGCTTGAGTTTCCTTGAGATGTCTACTTCTGTGCTACTGACAAAAAGTTAATTTACATGGGAAAAAACCATGAAGATCTGTCTAAACTTTCTCCCCATCCAGAAATTAGTGGTATTTATCTTACACAAGTCAATTTTCTTATAATAGATCTCCCTGAATAAAGTTGAGAGAAGGTTCAAAAGAGGCAGGAAAAACCAGACATCACTTCTGTGGCATCCTGTTGTCTCCATTGCACTGGCACCACAAGATGCCAGTCTTTGGTCAGCACTTAGAAAAGCATTGAGATCTGCACGTCAATTTAGGAAAGTGCTCCCCACTCAGCTGTGAAAGGGAGAGAAGCAAGCACACCACTACCCGCAAGCACTAATTTGAAATCATGAACATACCTTGTTTCATGATTTCAGAAAGCTAACTGTGAATGGTAAAATTTCTCTCCTTTTATCATCAGCCTTCAAGTTTCCACTCCGAGGGAAGCAGTGGCAGCCAGCCACGCATGGAGAAACCTCGCGCTGTCCTAGGCTATGCCAGGTCACAGCAGGCAGGAAACCATGCTGGGCTGTCTGAACCATGACTGCTTCAGGTCAGTGGCTATTTGACTTGCACATACCTGAAGTAATGTGTGCAGCATTATAATCACCCTTCTGAAATGAGCGTGTTTTTTTCCTCCACATGCATGCATTCCCAGAGGGACCAAACCTTCTTCTCAGTATGTACTTAAGATCTGCTGCCAATACAGGAAAGATGATGAGAAAGAAGATATTGTTGCTTAGTTGCTTAGTTTCAACAGAAGAAACTATTGTTTAGTCAGCAAATGGATAATTATCTTCTAATTAATCAAAGTGATGTTGAATCTGAAGAGGATTTACTTTAGAACAGAAAAGCATTGGGAAATAAAGTCAACTTCCTCCCCACCCAAACTTTTCTGTTTTCCTCAGACTGAACCAGAAAGAATTCATTTTGAAAGTTCAGAAATAGTTGATGAACTATTGCTTCTTCCAGCTCTTCTGTGTTGTGTCTGCACTTCTGGGTTCCAGATAAATCTGGAAGTAAATGTGAAGTAATGGTCTCATGGCATTTTGGCAGAAACCTCTGGAAACCTCACAAAACAACTTTTTTTCAAACTCAAGGCTGATTTTAAAAGACCATAACTTCAGCTATTTAAGAAATACATTCTTTCTGTCAGAAAACTTACTTTTTCATGTGCCAGTAGGCATGATTAAAAACCATCTAATTAAAAAAGCCATGAAAAAAATGTACAAGAATCAAGTAAAAAAAATTTATGGAGACAGCTCCAAGGTGCAATGTTACATCAGAGTCTAGTTCAGTATTTAGGACATTTGGATACAGAAAGAGAACCCATTTTGGGGTCTTATTTCCAGTGTGAATCTCAACCAAACAATCTTTACAATAGCCCCTATCCCCCCAGTTAATGTATTAATCTAGATGTGTATAACAGATATATATTGTCGGCACATTTATAAACCTAAGTTTCTGTCACACCAGAATCTGGGTTTGACATGCAAACCCAGCTTTAAAAACCAAGTATGTATAAGGAGGCTGTCTTTTTGGGTGACAGAGAGCACTTTTAGCTGGAATAAAGGGGCCACAGCTTTCATAGTGAAAGAGACAGTTATGTAGCAAGAAAAGTCTTATAGACTGCCAAAGTAGGAGGGCCTCATGTCCTGCTATCTGCCTACTGACCACAGTGTCTGTTCCTCATTCCCTTGGACAGGGAACAAAGACAGGTTGATGGTAGCTCACTTTGCTCATTAATCTTCTAGGTGATATAGGCATTTATGTTCTCTGTGTCTCATCCTACCATTTGTAAATCCAACAGGATATAAATGTATTTATTTCTAAAGCCTCCACATTTATCTATATGCTGGGACTACATATATTTTTACATTGAGAAGCTACAAGCATGTAGGTTTTTACTGATCCCATTATTAATTTTGCTAAGTGAAAATCAAATTCTGCAAAGCGTATTTTGATATGTACAGTGCCTTGACTTTCTGCTAATTTCAATACTCATTGTCTGTTGTTACTGCTCCAGAACTAAAACAACTCTTAAAATCATAGCTTTGTTAAAGACCAGGAGAGTTTGGTCTGGCTCAGTGCTTAATAAACATAATTTTCTGGTAAGATCTGATTGGTTTTTCCCAAAACTTTCCCATTGCTTTATTTCTGAGTATTTAAACACATGTAAATTGATTTGACCCTGCTCCTTACAGAGTCCCTAAATGTTATGCAACAGTAACACAAATCAATATCAAAGCTGAGTTCTGTGCCACTGAACATTCATTCTTTGACTATATTTGCACAAAATTCTACTACAGAAAGTCTGAGCAAGAGAATAGCATTTGCTTATCCCTGGCAAAGGGACATGGCACCGCTTTGGAGCAGCACCACCACCATTTCACATGGTCACCTCAAAAAAATCCTTTCCAAATGAAAATCACTGCAGTGCTGCAGGACCTGACACACTGATCTCTAACCACAGGTGATGCTGGGGAAGAGAAGTCATTTTATCTTTTCTCAAGGGTGTGTTCCAAAGTAAGAGCCCTCCTGACCTATACATCAGAAAGATAGAAAACTTAAATCAGAATCACACTTCACTGGCAACTAAGTGGATTCAAATTTTTAAGCTATGCAAAGCAAAATTGCAAGGCATGTTTACAGGAACCTGGATGCCAGCTTAGATGTCCAAGTTTCATATTCAGATATTTAATCCAATTTTCAAAAATCAGTATTAAAGAACGATGTTCACATGATGAAATGTTCAAAAGAATAAACCTGCTATTCTGACGGTGAAACAACACAAAGCCACCTGTGCCTTCATAGCCCTTGTCAGGGTTATAAGTACATAAGGAAAAGCAGATGAGTGAGTTAAAAGCATATTTGTTCCCATTATAACATACAAATGTTTACCAGAAGGCTGACATTAAGAATCGTGAAGGATATATCCCAAAATGCACCAGGGAGAGACTGCAGAAAGGTCTTAAGGACCCTTATAATAAATAAGCCATTAAGCAGATTCAGTGTCTACAGCTTGATGAAAGCTGCTGAAATTATTATTCATGCTGGAAGTTCACCTAACAATAATCTACTGTGTGCAATGTTTGCAGAAAAGGCAGAGGTGCCTGGATAAAAATAGGTACCCTAAAATTCTCTACAACTCTTTAACCTCCTCAGCAAAATATCAACTATGCTATATTATCACAAAAATGCATGGTCACATAGGTGTAAGCACATGAACAAACTTCCAATTCTAAGAACCAGGTAAGCTGATTCATCCTCCTGTTGGGGAAATGAGCATACTCATGCTTTAATATTTTGCTGTGGGGAGGTGTCCTGGTTCCAGCCAGGACAGAGTTAATTTTTTGCAGTATTCAGAAGGGGGTATGCCCAGGGCATGCATGTTATCCTGTACCACCTCACATCATTGCTGGGGTGGGGAAAAGGAGCCTCTTCAGAGGAGGAGTTCCTTCCAGGGGAGTCAGTGCAGCAGAGGGAGCAGTGGGGAAGGCTGGCTCCAAACCAGAGGGAGAGGTTGGGTACCAGCGTTTCTGAGCTGGAGGGAGCAGTGGGACTGGCGCAGCCGAGGGAGCAGATGGATATTGTCTGTTGTTGGGCGTTTCGGGGATGCATAATAATGTTTCTTTTCTTGAACCCTCTATTTTGTTTCTGTTACTCTTCATTTTCTTATCTCACTGCTGTTTCCAGTGAATTGTTCTTAACCCATGATCCTTATCTTTTGTGCCTGCAATTCTCCTCTCCTTTCTGCCACAGACAAGGGTGAGGGAAAAGGTGGAAGGAGAGAAGTGTGTGGCCTGGAGAGATATCAGGGGAAATACTACCATTCCTAAAACCATGACAGGAAGAAAAGAGACCTGTTCATCATGAGTGCCTAGCACAGCTGGAGGGGGCAGCCTGTGTCCTAGAGAGCCATAGACAAAGGCTCTGTTCTCTTCTAACTGAACCATACTGGCAGAGGGTCACTGTACCCGCTAGGCCATCATGGTCTTCTGTTCCTCGTGAGGTGTAATGACAAAGGTCAGTTTCCCAGTCCTCAACCCTCCCCAGAATGACAAAGGGGATATTCCTATCATTTCCCTCATCCCACAATTATGTACTGTAATTTCCTCTTTCTTACAAATCAGTCTCTTCCCATAGGTGAACCCTTAAGTGATGTAAAAAGGTTATGACATGAAGCTACAGATAATTTTGGAAAATCCTTCTATTTTGTTGTCTTAAGCCTATAAGGGCTATCCGTGACAATCCAATGTAGTCATTTAATTGACTCTTTTGTCTGTCTTTACAGTGAATTGCTGACAAGGCTTGCTTTTACAAAAGGACATTAAATAAAGACAAAATATCCTAAAAGCAGCAAGTCCCTAACAAAGAAAAGTAAGCACCTTGGATTCAATTGCTGCAAAACTGCTGGCTGAGATTTTTTTCACTCATAGCCCATGCAAAGCCAATGCTCTAAGACAGTTCACTGCAAGTGATTTCTGCAGACGGCCTAATTGTCTGGGCTAGGCAGGGACAACTGCACGTGCCTGCCTGACTTTCAGTGTACAAAACATGCTCGGGAAGAACATTTGGTCAGGAATAAAATTTTGGCTACTTCTTGTGTCCACAGAACAGAATTTGAGGACTTTGGCCCTGACCTCTGGATCAATACCCATAGGAGGTCAGAGCTAAAGCACCTCAGTTAAGTTATGAGATTTCTTTTTTTTCTGGATGTGTGTGGGGGTGTGTTGAGGGCAGGGGCAGGAGGAGGGTGCAATGCCTGCTTGCAAAGCACTGTAAGAAACTTTTTGAAGTGAAAAGCATTGTTGCACTGACTTAGACAACGGATCTGGAATTGGTTTTCCATTATGATAGAGTACATAACTCTCAGGCAAGTTTGTGTTTTCAAAAACTGTTTTCCTCAACTGTACAGTAGTTTTTAAACTCTTTTTTTTTTTTTTTCCCAAACAAAAGACAGAAGCTTAAAGAATCTGATAATAACATGGCTCCAGCCACTGGGGCCCTTGGTCCTGGTGTGTGTCATTTAATCCACTTCTGTGTGGTGATTTTTATGGGAACTCTCTTTATGGCTAGTACTCCATCCTTAATAAAATGGACAGAACATTTACTCATTAGAGCACATTCCCTCAGAGAAACAGTGGGAGGAAAGAGATTAACAGAAGATTACATAACCAGAACCAATTAAAGGCAATATCCTAAATTATTTAAATATTAGGGCTCTTTGCCATTAGCATGACTGAGGCTGTGATGCCAATCCAACTTTCCATTGCATTTTTCCACTTCCATCCTCTTAAAACAAGCATCCACATCAGAATATCCTCCTAGAGGTCTACTGGACTTTTTCATATTGAAAGGGATCCAGAGAGCTGTGCAGACTCTGTAAGTTGAGGGCATGATATAGTTCTGAGGCTGTTCACGTCCACATTGCTTTTTTCCTATATATCTCAGTGAAGAGTATCTCCCTGCAGCTAACAAATTCATATCACATTAACCCTCACTTTACTAACAATGAAGCTCAAACTTCACAGCTGTTTAGTTGCACCGAGCATAAGCTAAGGACTTCTGATCCATGAGCATACTGCAGAGAACTGAAAGAGCACTGAGTTTTTTAGGTCAGCAGAATGTGCTGACCCCCACTGTGCCAACACTCCTGCTCACACAAGTGCTGTGGAAACACTGGTAACCACAAGGAATTGAGGCTCTAGTTTTGTTTTTCAGTCCAAGCTCACCAGAAATCGCAGAGCTTCCTACAGAGAAATGTCTTTGCTGTAGGTGGTAAAAGTAGAAATTGTGGTGTTTGCCCCATCTGCTGATTGTTTATAAGGTCATAAAAAATTGGCAGGTAGAAAAATGTCAGCAGGTGTGTCTGCCATTCAGACCTCATCATCCATGACTGCTTTGGTCCATTTGAGCTGTTCCTCCTATGCTGGGAGTAGTTTTGAGGTTAGGAGCACTCCTAAATGACCTCATTTGTGTTCTACAGTAGAACAGTGTTGGTCTCAGGTAATTTGTACTCTCCTGTTCAGTCATGAAAACTGTGCCTTTCCTGAATTATAAAGTCTGTGAATAGTTTTGAGATTTTCTTCATAAAATATTTTCTTATCAAAATATTTTCTTATCTTATTTAGCAAAGCATTACTGTTTTTCCCTTCAGGCTCTGTAACGGCATATATCATTTGCACAGCAACTTCTTGCCTGTTCTGCTACTCAGTCACACACCAGAATTTGCATTAGGGCTCTTACACTACAATCCTATTCTGTATCATTTTACGTAATCATGTAATTTCTGTTCAGGAGAAATCAAACTGAGATGGTGACAACCATGAAATTCACTGTGAATTTTTCTAATAAAACACTTTTCAAGAAAATAAGATTTAATCTGAGGCCCATTAAATTCTCTTCATAGTCCTGTTGTTGCTTCCCCTTATATCACTAAAACCACATTTCCTCAAAGTTACCTAAGGAACCCAATACATGGGGCAAAAAAATACTTCTGCCAGTAATATGTAACTGCTCTTTCTGACATCATAATGGAATATTTTCCATTTGATTAAACAATTAATATTAAAACATTGTTTATAAATCAGGATAGTTTTCAGCATCAAAGCAGTAAAGGAGAGCCAAAACAACATGTCTTCTCCTTTTAGGTGAAACAAAAGCATCTAAGATGAATTATCTGCCTTTAAATTAAAAAAAAAAATCTTGACAGTTACATTTTGACTATGTTTTTATTTTAGTACAAACAAAAGAAACAACAGCAAAACAAAAATGAACCCTACAACTTTCAATCTGCAATCTCAAAATAAACACAAGGAACTCAAGATACTATGCCATCCTGGCTACCACAAGGTAGTAAATAATGGATTGGTTTTGCTCCCAAACAGGGTAATGATGGCATTTTGTTCTACTCCAGGGAGTAAAGAACTGGGATAATGTACTCCAGTTATTCTGATAAATGAATTGGTTCAAGTCCTCCCATTTCAGGAGCTCATTAACTGTTCTTAGTCCAAAATGAGCCGGGCATTTCAGAAACATCCTTTCCTTTCAACTTTGTTAAACCTGGGAGCATTGTTGACACTATTTATTTCAGAGCTGGTGAAAGCCATTAAAAATGGCTTACTAAAACGCATGCCACCTTTCCTCAAAGCTAATGCTTATTTCTTGCCTTAGTTGAAAAATTGGCTTTCCACCAAAGACATTTCTTAACATTTCTGTGTATTATTAAAAATTGTCCTTGCCCTGATGCACTTCATTGGGGAAATGCTTGACTGGCTCCAGATGCATGTGATAAAAATCCATGTGCATACCAACATTTTTATTTAAATTCTGTGACTTTTAAAAGGTTGGCTGCAGGAGAATGTATTCAATGCAAGTAGTTACCTTAGATGGGCACTGCTTAAATTACCATTCACAGGCAAGGTGACCGTCATTCACAGGGTGACATTGGACCCTATCACTTCACCAGCAGGGTGGACTTTTTTCATTTTTACATGTTTTAGGAGAAGAATGCTCTAATGGATGTAGTCACTACATCTAGGAACCCAATGAACTCTTATGTCAGGTCAGCCATATGTTCTATGAGTCGTATTTGCCACTCTTTTTACTGTATCCCAGTAGTATAACTGGAAGGAGAGTTTTGGTGTTGCTTAAGTCAATGAAAAGACACAGGAGCCACATAAAACAGGCAGGGAACTAAGCATGTGCTCCTGTTTTCACATTCAGCAGCCTGAGACTGGAAAACAAGTCCAAGAGGGAAGGCAGAGCTCATGCTTTCTTTCTCTCTCTCTGTGGGTCTGACACTGTGCCAGGGAACTTGGGTTCCTTCCAAGGGGGGGTTCCTCCCCATGTTCTCCGCATGGAGGTTACTCAAAAGTGGTCCAGATTAGATGAGCAGAGCACTGCTGAGCAGACAGTAACAAATTAATTAAAAGTTGAACCTAACAGCACCACAGTGGCCAGAGTTGATTTCACTGTGGCCATACAGAGGACGACAGCCCAGAGCCAAGCTTCTTGGTCAGTGGGAGCCCCCGGTGCCAGGGCTGGACAGTGGAGCTCCTCAGCAAACGAGGCCTGGCTACATGGCTGAGGAAGACTGGTGCAGACAAACACATCCCAGTGGCCTTCACTTTTAAACCTATTTGGGTTTACAAGTGAATTTTAAGAGGCTCAGGGTTGCTCTGTGAAAGTTTTCAGCTTCATTTCAGATAGTTGCAGCTGAGAAGTCTGAAGCTGGCCAAATTTCCAGTGAAACTATTTGTTAGTTTTCACTTTATCACACAGATGATATACATGGTTATCATGTTTCTTGTGGGTTTTTGTTTTCCTCCACACTCTATAAAAATATTTTATATTTATTCCAAAAGATGCCTGAATGCTTGCAAGTTGAGAAGAGTAATCTTCAAAATGTGACAGAAGAACTTATCCTTCTATTTATTTAACTCATGAAAAAATATATATATACCTGGCTTTTGCTCAAGCCATAAATGTTTCTCTCAAGGAAAGATTTACAGGACTCAAACCAAACACATTTTGCAGCTGCTGACACCTACAGAAACCTACACATAGCTCTTGTAGGGTACATTATTTAGCAGTTATACTGTTTTATGATTTTGGATTTGGCACACTGTCTTTTGTATATTTTACTGTCTAAAAAAATGAAAGTGTAGGGACTATGGGAAGCAGCAGTAGGGATGTGAATAAGATCCAGAACCTGCAAGAAGTAGGAGACAAAGATATCAGTGTCTCAGATTGGGTGGCCAGGGTGTGACAGATGAGGTTCCATCTGCCCAGAGACCATAAGAGGTGATGCAGAACCTGAGCAGAATGGCAGGAAGCAGAATGCCAGGCTGGTCCTGGAAGATGGAGAAGTAAAAGGTTAAAAAAATGCTACACTGGAGAATGGGTTATAATAGAGACTTTGGATACTGGCCTCAATCTAAACAGTCAGTTCAAGAGAGACAATTTGAACTGGTTCCAGCACACAACAGAGAGCACAAAGTCACAAAGGAACAATGCTTGGTGCTCTGCAAACAGATACAACTATCCTTCTTTGGCAGCTAACAGAGAATTTAAGACAGAAAATATAGTTCAGTCCTATCCAGTAGTTGTTGATACTTTCAGCTATAAAGAAATGAAGTAGAACTGTTAGAGAAAATGTTTCAGAAACAAAATGAAAATAAATTTTACTGCACAAGTGTACATTATTTACACCTATGAGATTTCTGGTCTTGTCTTACCTCAGTTGTAACCCATGCCAAGAGAGCATATGCCTTATATGATGGTTTGCTTTCACATTCCTAGCAAATTCCAAACCCCCTTTCAGATCAGGGCAACCTGGGCATGGAAGAAACACAGGACTGGATCTTTGCTTGCAAATTTTGCAGGGCTATGTTGCTCACATGTGTATTAATTCACAAAATAGAGGGAGAATAAATAATACAGAATACAGACTTGAACAATTTTCCTACGTTCCCTACAAAATAAAATTTGTTCTAATTTGGATAATGATCTTTGATGTACAGCAATAGAGACCTCTGAGCTCTTTCACACTGCTGTACTTCTCAACTAAATCAGCTGTTATGAACATTTGTCTGTAGGATAGGTAATGATGTAGAAAGAGTCAAAAATAATACCAAGGGAAGGGGGAAAACTGTCAGCTGTAGCATGGCTGATAAAGTTACTTTTCAGGTGCTTAGAAGAGCCAAGGATGTGCTCTGGTGCATTTTAATACATAGCAGAGACCTATTTTATAGCCAAATCAAATTTGATGGAGTTATTCAGCTTAGTTTGGACCAGACACAATAGCATATCTCATGGAAAGCAGCATCTGGCTCAATATGATAGAACTCCCACCATAACAAATAATTTAATGAATGCTCACCACTCTCAGAGGTGCTTAAATTATGTAAGCAGATTAAAACACATTTAAACCTGTTAGTGCGCCAGTCCTGAAACACTATTACAAACCAGCTGAAAAATTCCATAAAAGTACAGCTTCTCAGAAGCCAGAGCTCTGATTGTGTCATTTTTTTCTGATTTCAGCATCCCATTTGTTGCCTGGAGCACTATGTGCTTCTAGCAGAGAGAGCTTATGGTGAGGCAAAGATCTTGTGTGTTACTTTTCCATCCGTTTATGAAATGGTCTTCATAAAGAGTGAGCTGCACTGTCAGCTGATGCTCAGATTAGGACAGACCCACTGATACAAACTGGAGCCTTTCCAGTTCACACCATGTGAGAACAGGCTAGTCCATTTCTTCAGATACTTTGAAAATATTTTCTCCTTTACCACAGTTCAACAAATCTCTACCGAAATTATCACTAACATTTTTTTGCCTCATTACTGTTAGTTTCAAAGCATTTTTAAAGTGAGAAGGACATAAACTACCACCTCCTCCATGGAAAAGTAGCATAGGAAAGAAGTAGATCAAGTAGCTTGATTAAAAAAAAAAAAAAAAAAAAAAAAAAAAAAAACAACCTCACATCTGAGAGAAGAGCTCATGATAAAATTGTAATGACAATGTAACTATACTTCTTTTATACTATATTTTTGTCTCTGACTAGATCTAAGGTGGTTTTTGAGTACACCCCTCACAGAGGCTATAAACTATATACCTCCAAGCCTCCTTTGCCACAACCAGCAGCTGTTGCATACTTCACTCTTACCCTAAATGGTCTCCTAGGCTGCCAGTTTAGATATGTGTCCCAATCATCCTTTCTGCCTTGCTGACTTCTATTGCTTGTTTATATTGCATAAATACCACACTCCTTCCCAGCCCCAAATTTAGCTCTAAAAGTGCTTTACAACCCATGAAGGCTAATTTCATCTCACATCTGGCTGGACACATAAAGGAGAAGCCTACAGAGAATGTGTGATATGAACAATTTCCCTAAATATAATTAATAAAATAATTGAAAGGGAGAAACAAAATAAACTTTCCTATAAAAGAAAAAGTGTGTGTGCTTTGGGATAGGACAATGGGAAGAAAGGAACAAAGGTGTCAAAGGAAAAGATGAAGATGAAGCAGTTGCATAAAACAGTGCCATAAAATTGGCACTGCTTCTACATTAAACAGGTGTCACAGCTCCTTTATTACGACTCTCTCACCAGCTTTCTTTTCTCCCACAGTGCTTTCCTGCAAGCTGCTATTGCTCCTGTGACTCGGGAGAGTCACAGAAAGTGCTAAAAATGCTGATTCAGTTTCAGCTACCCATGCACACTTCTAAATGTGCATTAGCACCGTTTATCTGTAGTTCAACTCTTGATGAGTCATATTGCCACATAAGAAGCCAAAAGGAAAGCAGTATCATCTCTAGTCACTCTTTTTATGTTGTGGCTGGATTTGGCAAACTGGCAGAGAGAGAGAATATCTGAGGGACAGAAATTTCCAGGAAATCTTGCCAACATGTAACTCTAGTACCATTAAAATTACTAAAGGTAGTGTATTGATTCTCAATCCTGTGCTGCTTTGAATTTTAAAAAAAATTGCATTAAGGGAACAGAGTTCAAGAAATTTAACACAGTGAAAAGATGCTTCCCTTCTACCCTCTTGTTCAGCACAGTGAAGACAAGACAGAGAGGAGACCTTATTGCTGTCTACAGCTTCTCATGAGGGAAGTGGAGGGGCTGGCACTGATTTCTTCTCTCTGGTGACCAGTGCCTGAACTCAAGAGAATGGCATAAAACTGAGTTAGGGAAGGTTTAGGTTGGATATTAGGAAAAGGTTCTTTACCTAGCGGGTGGCTGGGCACTGGAACAGGCTCCCCTGGGAAAGTGGTCACAGGACCAGCCTGACAGAGCTCATGAAGCATTTGGACAATGCTCTTGGGCACATGGTGTGAGTCTTGGGGCTGTTCTGTGCAGGGCCAGGAGTTGGACTCGAACTTTGTGGGTCCTTTCCACATCAGGATATTCTGTGATTCTGATTTGTCAGCTCATTCAGATGCCAGCAATTCCATGTCTCACCAAGAGTTGGAAAGAATTTAGTCATGAATTGTCTCAATTTAAATAGTATGTATGGGGCTTAGGGCTATACCATATCATGACATTTTCAGGATTTAGAACCAGATGAAGTGCACTTGCGAATAATGAAGGCATTCTGATTTACATAAAATATAAACAAAATATAAACAAAAATATTAAACATGGGGTATAAAACTGGAACAGTCCTCTTCATGTGAAAGAGGATCAAGAGGGTCTACTAAACCAGGTCACAAAGTTGGTGCTCAGATTGGGTGCCTAATGGAATAAGTTCTCAAAGCAAGTATTCAAATAGAGAATTGAGGGTCATTTTGGCATGTCTTGTTTCCTACCAAGTCCTTCTTCTGCCCAGTCACATGCAACTATCAGTGTGTACAAGACCTTGTTGTGGCCCATATTTTCCTCTTCCTACCCAGAATTTGAGGCACATGAACATGAATTGGACAGAGGCAGTAGTACTGTGCTATTGCGAGGAATGTGAATTTCCTGAGGTGTCTATTAAGAAATCTAAATTAAAATTACTCTCACCTTGCTGCATCTCTTACTCCTTTCTCTCTGTGAAAATGTCAATGTATAAACGTCCTTATTGAAAAAAGTGTCTATGAAATACTAAGAGAGTGCAAAGGAGAAACTTTTCCCGACAGATAACACATCCAATTTTTCAATATGTTTTTCCAAGCACATATTGGAAAATATCTAAGATGGATTGCTGTGAAGTCTTGGAAGAAAACACTCATGCATTCAGCTTCTGTAATTCTATCCATTACTAGAGGGTTAACAACATTTATGCATTATTATATCAGCAGATCACCAAAGACCAGGGATGAAATCCAGTTCTGCTTTTCAAAGCCACAATAGTGAACTGTGGACTAAAGGCACAGAGATGTGACATGGCTGCTGCCTTTCTGTGAAGCCCCAGGCATTCAGAATGAACTTGATGGATCATTGTTTGAAATTTCACAATTGTTGTTATTGAGCAAGATGCAAAACTGAACTGAGTGGGGTGGGTGAAGAGAGAGAGCATTAATTCTTTATTCATGTGTTTGTCACAGACAAGTGGACACATGAAGATGGAAAGATGATACTGAGGTATTGAGAGAGGTAAACCATATAAATCTCTGAACCACTGGTTCCAGGGAGAGAGGATTAAGTCAGAACACTTCATTTTTTAAATCTGCAATATGAAGCTAGATTAACAGCTACCAAATACAGTCATCAGCAGAAGTTTGGTGCCTTGAGCTTTAGGTATTTCATCACCTTAACAACTCATCAGAAGCTCTGATATAATCTTGTAATAGACTGAAAAGTGAAGATGTTTACTTTCTAATCCTTCTAGAGACTCAATTTTCAGGCTCTTATCCAAGGTCTAATTTAAAGAGATGAAAACTACAATTTTTTTCCAGTCCTTCCTTAGATGTGAATTTTCTTTTCATTCTGATGTACCTTTGTTTGCTTGCTAGATGGAAATCCTTTTATATATTCCCCAACACTAGATCAGTTAAGCCTATCTTTTTATAGCTTTTCAGCAGGCTAAGGATGAGACCTTTTGTGAATTCTTTCAAGAGTGAAATCTGCAGCATGATTCAAATCTCCTCCTGCGGTTTAAAAAAAAACCACCACCCACTTGGACATGTTTAGATCCCCCAAAAAGAATCTGCAGCAGTTTTTAAAAGCAGTGTAATCACTGCCAAAAGGAGGTGCACATATATTAATAAAAGAACAGCTAAGGTTGCTAGCACTACTACTTCTACATTAAGAAGTTTTCATTTTACAGCCTTTTGAATAGCAAGACTCAGCATTTCTGCCTTTGTGAGAGTAAAGCTGTGTCACACTGAGGCTGCCACCTCTTTGCTACTCAACTATAAGTACTCACACTATAAATAAGAGCATCTCCTAAAAAAAACAACAAAATAGCATCAGAAACATTAACACCACTGCTCATCAGGAGAGATGCAATCTTGGAAATGGATATGCAAAAGGTGAAAATGCATTCCTTTATATTGGTTTTCAATGACTGTTTGTCTTGAAACTTGTGTCCTATTGGAGCTCTGTACTTAGTTCTCTGTGTACATGAACACATTCCAGAGGGACAAGAAAGATATAAAAACCATGATATCAGTCTGTGAGATATTTCTTCTCTTCTGTCCACAAAGTATTGCAGAAAGTGGGGCCCCAGCATTTCCACCCATTTTTGCTGTCTACTGCATAGCCTTGAAAGTGACCAAATATTTGCACAGGAGAAACAGCTTTTAAACACCTTCCTTTCGAAAATTATTATAACGAATTCTTACAGCAACAGGAAGAGCCAATCTAAAAGCTACTAGATGCCTCTAAGTCAATGAGTTCACCTTGCATTTTAAGGGTACTTGTGATGGCAGTCCTTCAGAGCTCTTTAGGTCTTTCCAGCTGGCGCCTGCACTGAGATCCCATTTTCCTGTAAATCTCATCATGATGCACAGCACTCCCTGTGCTCTTGGCCATCATCAAATATTTTGAAGGACCCTAGCAGACACGAACTTCTTAACTAAAGAAAACATGAAAGCAGGTTTTTTGCTGTTACCTTATCGATAATTTAAATCTCTCTATATATCTCAAAGTTTCTCAGGATTCTTTCCAATCCTTAGGAAATCATTTTTCTATACACTAACTTCAATTCCACATGGCTGGATTGTGACTCACCAATCTTTTGATCTGGTGAAATATTCCTGCTCAGACATCATGGTTCAGGGTTGAATTCAGCTTAAACCTGCAGCATATATAAACCTGAGACTGAAGAGTCCATTTCCATTTGTCTCACTATCAAGACTGCGTCATGCTCTATGGCAGATTTACTATTAACCACTCATCTCAGTGCCAAAAAGTCTCTCTTGGAATTAGGGCTTTACTGGACTGTGCACTATGCAAGCAGATGGACAGCCCTTGTCCAGCAAGGGTAATGAAGGAAGTGTGCTCACCCACTGTGCTAGTCTTTCTTGTGTCAATACTAGTGAAAAGCATTGTTCATTCAGGAAAGAAATCTCTCTCCCCCACCTTCCCAGAACTAGATTCAGAATTTGTCATAACTAGAAGGCAGATTCTATAACAGTTGTTGCAAAGGCAGAGGATGTATAGCCCTTCACATGACAAGCAAAAAAGGACCTGCTCTGCAAGAAAAAGTATCAAAATGACAATGAAGAAAAAAATCAATTGAACAGAAAGCAGTTTTGTCAGTAAAGAAGAGCCAGAGTGCAGTAAAGGTCCTCATACTCTTAACATCCCTTTAAGAGGGATCACAAAGGGTTAATCACAGTGATATTACCAGTAAGTATCAGTTTCAATATTTCCCATAAGTTGTACTTTTTAATTTTTTTTTTCAAATTATATATGCTGCGCTTGTGTTCCACATCGTATGTTTAATTTTGAGAATTTTATATCCTAGTCAACTATCAGAAATAATAGCTGAAATCAGAGCTCTACACAAATAGACCTTTTGCAAGCACAATGTTTTCCAAGGGAAACAGCTACTAGAAATAAGAATTAACTAAAAATCTAGATTAAGAGAGAGAATGCAGGAAAAACATCACATTTTGGACTTGAATTTGGCATGCTAGTTCATACTAAAAGTTTATTCATTCTTAATGGGCAGTTAATGTTTTCCTAGTCAACACTCTAACCAACTGCAACTAAGAAATCCTTCTCTGATCCTTTCCTAGGAGGAACACATGTAAAGCTATGCTTTCTGTGCCAATTTTGAAATTAATTTTATTTCATTATAACAGTTGTAGTTCTGGCAAAGTTATTGCAGAGGTCCCCTGCAGCAGAGGTAACTCATTAAACTGCAGAAGATTATGAAACTGGTTCAAAACCAAAGGTGTATTCATTCCTTTCTTGTGCCTATAGCTTTCTTCTCACTATCACACTTCTGGGCAGTGAGAGGACAGATAAGGTATAGTATTAAAAAAAAAAAAAAAAAAAAAAAGGTATTAAGAAGGAGTAAAAATGGGAGGGAGAGAGATAAAGAAGAAAATTAATTAGCATGTAACCCACATATGGGAAAAGGACACAGTAGAAACAGATGATATATAACATCATCTCATCATGATGCAACTGATTAATCTCACTGGAGGTCATGCAGTGTAGGAGGAGTTCTCAGTTTCTTTTGGAGAAAGATAAAGGTCACCATTCAAACAAACTAGCTGCAGGAAACTCTTGTCTGTGTTTCTTTTGCCAAATAGTCTTCAAAATGAGGTCTGGCTCTCAATCTTGTTTAAGGGTGGGACCTCTCTTGTCTTTTCTTGTGGAGACTAAAGAAAAGCAAATAGCTCTTTGGGATGTTTTGTTGTCATGCTAAACCTTTCCCGGGTTTGCTCCCTGATGGTAGACAAAAAAAAAACAGGGTAGACTAAGTGCCCTAACAAATGAGAATTTCCCCAGCTTTAACTTACTTTGAAGATTTTACTTACTGATTGTTTTAGGCAAACCTTCCTGACACATAATTCTCACTGCTGCAAACTAATCCACCTCCTTAGGTGAGCCCTGAAAGGACAAGAGCACCAGTGTTTGCTATAGGATGCCTTTCTGCACTGACGCTCACATCTTCTCTAGCATATCCGTGAGGGAGGAAGGGAGTACCATATTGCTTATCTTCTGAAGATAAGGATAAACAGCAGAACTATATTTGATGTTAAAAGGTTTCAGAATCAGTTTATTTTGATTATGAAAAAGTGAAATTATGCAACAATTCTGCAGTGTGACTTTGACAAACACTGAATTTAAAAGTATCAGACTGCATTAAACAGCCACTGAGTCTGAACTCCAACACTTAATGTTAGTTTGAAAAACTTAAGTTTTATACTCTATAAAACTGCCATCTCTGTTGTTTATTTTCACTTTTTGGTCTTCTGTAAGTACTTTAGGCCAAGTTTAACTTCCTCTATTACACTGAAAAACATATTAGGCACAGACACGAGCCAGGTTCAGAGAATAAATTATGAAAGAACTATCATATTTCATCATTAAAATTATTTTCTCTTTAGAGAAAAGATTTGAGCATGGTAGATAAGTGATGTTACAGACCCACTCTCTGAACATTGTAAATTATAATAACCCATATTTTTACTTGAGTCCTTTCTTGCAAATCTAGAGCAATTACTTTCAGTGTGGTTACATAGCATCTGTGCTGAAAATCTGAAGCTGTCTTCTCATATTTAGTGCCACAGTTCAGTTCCAGAAGCATTTCCAGTTGATTCTAGGCAGATGTAAATTCTGTATGCTTTTCTCTTTATTCCCCTCAGTATATCTAGCACAATATACAACCCCTAAATAGGTGCACATTGCTGACCTAGCAGCTCCAAACAGTAACACAGCATCTGCATGCTCAGGAGCATCAACAGACTGACATATCCACTCCTGTGGGCTTGTATCCATACACTGAGTGCAATCCCCTTGCTGGTCTGCCACTGATGGTGCTTATACAGCATTTAGAGAATCCAAAGAAGAGGCCAGTAGTCTTTAGATGGTGTTTCCTAAAGATTCTCATTTCCTTGCTCAGCTTCATATAGCCTCCCAGCATATTTACAGATAAAGCATTAATTTAGATTTTGTAATGAACTGCCTTTGCCTTCCATTATTAAGTACTGCAGAAAGATCCAACTAGGGACAGGTGCCCCTTGCCTACTTTTAAGTTGCATCACATCATTAAATGCCTTTTGTTTCAAGCAGTGACAAGCAGAATTAGAAAATGAAAGCAAAGGAAAGGAGAAAGTGCTGTGCAATGGCAGGGCCATTACCACCTGCATGATTAGGAGCAGATGTAGCTATTCAATCTCTCCAGCTGATAGAGAAAGTGTTCTATCTTTAAAGGAAGGTTGAAGCCATAAAAATATACTCAGACCATGCTATTCCCAGGTCATTGATATCTCAGGAGGCAGACTTTGTCCTCCTGTATGAGCTACTTCTGTGCCGCAAATGTCCCTGCTCAGTGGGGCATGAACAATGCCAAAAAAAGGAAGAAAAACTACGTGCAAGGCAGGTCTCAAGGAAAAGCTCTTGTGTCGAAGATATGCAGTGTATTTGCTGAGAATGTGGGGAAACAAAATGGACTAAGCAAGAAGTATCAAACAGAAAACAAAATTCTGGTTAATTCTAAGCTGATAAACCTTCCATTCACTCTCAGTGTAAAAATAATTTTGTTTTCAAGATTAGGTCAATGGCAAAAGAAAAGTAAATCGTTCTGTGAAAAAGTACAGTGCACATCAATTCTGCAGCCATTAGCAGCAAAATGAGAAACAAAATATACTTCGAATTTCCAAGTATATTCTATAAAAAACTGATGTAACACCATTCCACAAGATAATGTGAAAGACAGTCCACTGAGATGACAAAATGTTTACTCTAATTAACTCTCCAACAGAAGGTCCTTGTTCAAAATTAAAAACCAAATTCTGCCCTGATAGAACGAGTACCAACTCTATCTGTCTAAATGACTTTTCTTCAAAACTGATGATAACAACTGAGGAAAGCAGGGAATCCTAAGGATGACTTTGATAGAAACGTTTGTTTTTTTAGTAGCTCTATCAGTCAGGAGATTTTCTGTGAAAAGGAAGGAATTACCTTACTGCAATCAAAGTGTGCTACTACCCCATACTAACTTTTTTCCTTCTTTCAATTTTAAAATTAATAGATTACTGCATAGAAGAGGAATTCTAATGCGACTACTCAAACTGTAGTAGCTCTTTGTTGTTCAGCTATTGGCAATTAAAGTATTAATGTTAAATATAAAAAACTAGGAAGAACCACAGGGGTAGAACTAAATATGAACCGTTAATGAGCTCTAAATAGAAGCACAAGTCGGATGTCTTTCTGAGCTTTCTAAAAGAAAATGTATCCAGGTTTATGTAACTATAGAGAGTGGTTTTTTACTTAGCTCTGAAATTAGTTTTTATATTGCATGTAGTAATTTTTAAAAATTACTCCATGGCATTATTGGCATACATGTCTTAATATCTAATAGGGCTAGTGACAAAATTCATCATAGTATACCAAGTATTTTTTTTCTGAATTACATCCATGAGAATCAGGAAAAAAAAGCAGCCAAGGGTAACTACAGCTGAATTGTAACAATAAAACACTAAAGAGATTGTGTCCAAGAACAAAGTCCAACCCAAAAAAAGTGTAGAGGAAGAAACCTGATTAAAAATCCATATTACAGTAATTGCCCATAGCATAATGAGCCAGATTAATCTCTGGAGTTTATGAGAGTTGTATTTGGCTTTAAGCAAGATTCTTGTTCATGGGAAATTCTGAGGCTGAAAAGGAGCTATAGCTCCTTTCAATGAAAGCTAATATTCAAAAATCAAAGTAGCATTTCAGAACGTTATCTGAATGAAAGTTGTCCTCGTTCAAATAGTCATTTATCTCAGATTCAGGTAGTGAAAAACCTATGTCTATTCATTAATGATGCACATCCACAACTACCAGGGCTACCTGCTTTTGTGAAAGCACCAAAGGAGCAACGAGTTACCTAAAGGAGATTTCTATACTTCAAGTATCCATGTGCCTCCTAGATAGAGTACTGCATGGAGAACAGGCATGATTTATAGAATATTTGGTGTTCTTAAACTCTCACGCATCCGATGTATTTGTCTATCAAGGTATATGGATATTCATCCCTATATGCTTATGTATGGTCATTCATGTGCCTTTCTGCCTCTTACTCCTCCTTTCCTCACTAAAAATACAGATAGTGTGATGCTTCAATTTTACTACACTACTTCTCAATCTGAGACAAAAAAAGAAAAGCTACAATAAACACAAAAACAAATATAGGACTTGTAAATGTGCAAGCATTGAGGCTCTCTCTTTTGTGTGTATCTCAGACAAAAAGATCTGTCACTACTAGGTGATACTGCAACACAAATACACATGGACATACATGTCAAACACATTAAATTACCTCAAAATCTACAAAGAAAGTCTACAGCCTCAGCATAGTTAACATTTTCACCTGTAGGGAAAAAACACACACTGCTGTAAAATCACTGTTGCTTATAGAGAACCTACAGTGGATTATAGAGAACCTACAGAGGCTTACATGTTTAATGTGGTTTTATTAAGCTTCAAGGCAGCTTTTAAGTTACTCCAGCCTTCTATACAAATAAAGGGATTGCAGCATGCTGGAAGAAGGACACAGCACTCACACTGTAGGGAGTTTTCAATGGGAATTCCCAGCACAGAATCCATTTTGGAAAGGATCAAACCAATCATCACATGTGAGTAGGTCCCCATTTTGCTCACCTAATCAAAGAATCTGAAGACCAGCAATGGGAAAATGTAATGGGAAAAAAAAACAACTCTCTCTTAGAGGAGATCCCCTGTTTGGATGCACAGAAGACAACTGTAGACAGGCCCTTTCAGCAGCAGCTTGTGTGTCCTGACACAAACATCCAATAAGCTGGCTCCTCTTCTCTTGTCTGTAAGCATTTCCAGCCCAGAGACAGACATCCTTGGATGGTCCCTTTAACTCCCACTAGTAAATATGTTTTGGTCTTGGTGGAGTCAGTTGTTCCTCAGAATTTCCACGCACATGAGAGAGAACTTTCAGTCACCACAATACTCACAGCCATTAGCTCTGGCCAGCTGCAGTAAATCCTCCCCATTTCAGTCAGCTTATTACTGGAATGAAACATCAGCTTCATTCTATCACCCTCTTTGTTCCTCAAGTGTAAAATTACAAGTCAACTGAGGGTCATACGTTACCATAACACCAAAGAACAGAAAACCTGATAAGAGCCAGAAGAACAACTCACATTCATTTTAAAGGATTTTGCCTCAAAACTTCGACTCTCACACTGGAGAGGTAGAGGTAGTCCACAAGTTTAAATCACTGGAAGAGAAAATAGGAGAGTGGCTGCAACTTGGACATAATTTAGGAAGCAGTGCTTTGTGTTTCAGTCTCCACAAGAACTATGGAGGAGACTTACTTGGTACTTCAGTGAGTTTGTGCTGCTCAAAGTACTAAGAACAGCAAGAGCAGACCCCCTTGTGAGGGTCTTCCCCTTCAGCTTTTTTTTCAGGTGTGACATTAACTTCTAAAACATCACTGCAGTCACAGTTAGTCTTTATTAAAGGTCTCAGTTTGCGTATTTCCAAAAAGTACATCTTTTTGGAGACCAGCTACTTTAAAACATCTCTAACATGGTCACAGACCACAGTGGAATTGTCAGGGAGAGGCTACTCTCTTTATCATGAAATTTACGTTTACAAAAACATTAGAAAGGGACTCCTCAGCCATTCAAAACCAATCAGAAAACTAGTAAGTTGGCAAAAGAATGCATTACAGCACATATGATTTATTTGTGGTTATCTATAGATACAGGATTAGTTTTTACTATGTGTATGAGAATTTTAAACCACAGTGGTGATTGAATTTTCCCAGTAACACCTTTAAGAGTAGATAACAGCAAACTGCAGTAGAGATAAATTAGGGTCTAAACTTGTGTCACTGAAGTTCATGCTTGGTGCTAGTGTATATGCACATGTTTGCAGATGAACAGCCTAATAGTTCTGTGTTGTCTGGTACTCCCTAGTCATCCCTGAAGCCAGTATTTCATTTACACACTGTGATCTTGGTATCCAGTATGATTTGCAAGCTTCTGAGGAAAGTTCTCAACTTCAGTTCTCCACATTACCTCACCTTCCAAACATTAAAAAAATAAGAATTTTAAAGCAGGAAGTTGAAGGCGTAATCTTCTCACTGGCCTGACCACAAATCAAAATAAGAAGGCATTGGAAAATCATGCTTTATACCAAGCCATGGGAAACAGATGCAGGTCAAATCATATCTGGAAATTCTTTCAGACATCCTGCAAAGGCCATACATGACAATGTTGTTTTTTTCACAACAACTCTGGAAAGAGATGTGACCAGGCCTGGGTATACATGAACAGGAAAAGGTAATATAGCTCTGCACTGGCATTCAGCTATCTGTGATGTGCTCTTATGCCCTTACTTTAAATTACATTAGATATTTAAGCTGATTCAATGGGATATGGATGCTGAAAGAAGCAATACTAGATTTTACTCCCTACTATCACCTGCATGGTGCCACCCAGTCTCTTGTCTCTGGAATATTTCTGATGCTTTTCACAGAGGTTCTGTTCTGTGAACTTCAAAAATATGAACAGGTGTTCACTGTATCCCCTTTTGGCTTGTGTCCTTCTCATGAAACCTCACCCTCTTTGTGTCCTTCCTCTTTTCAAATACATCCATCCTGTGACTTTCTTTAAGGCTTTCTGCTCCATAGCCCTATGCTGCTGGTTATTGACAGGTTACAAAAAAATCCCTGTGTGCTAGTTTGGCAGAGGGAAAAATGTAATATAAAAAGCTGACGGGCCTCGGGGCAAAACTGAGTTAACCCCATGAATTGTTACACTTAACTTCCCTACACATACTCAAATCTCTGTCTCTCTTTTTTCTCTTTACTAAGGGCTTTTTATTAGACTAGAATAACCTTTATGACTGCAAAAGATGGAGTAATATTTGGCATTATTCATATTTAGTAAATATTCAAAACATTGTGTTTGTTCTTTTGTGCATCTTCTGTGGACATACATATTTTGTCACACCTAGGAGTGGGAGCATGCAATTCTACACTATACATGCTAAAGAAAATACTACTATTTTATTACCAGACCAGCTGGCAAAGTCATTCTAAAGAAAGAAACTTTAGGGATGGACACCAAATCAAATTATCATAAATAAATACTTGCTAATCCAGTAAAAGAAATACAAGTATGCAAACCTGCTATGCCTGAGCAAGGTGTAATAATCAGGTAACAACATTTGTCAGTGCCACTTCAGTACTGCAGAACTGGCTCAGTCAGTTCAGGAAAGCTGTGGGAAACACACTGAGGTCTGAGCAGTTGCAGTTACTGTGGACAATAAATGGTAAACAGATGGTAATCTCCTAAAAACAGGTGCCAGGAACCACTAAGTTAGCTCTGGTGGCCAAATTCCTATTAATTTAAGAAATATTTTAAATATAAGCATTAAAATTAAAAATATTTAGAATTAACATCATATACTTAGTATTTACTTTCATTCCAGATATTTGACACTTGACTGCAAGAACCACACCTAAATGTACTAGATTCCATTAGGGCATCTATTATAATCAGTGCCCCTGGTATAGCATCAGACAGGGAAATCAAATTCATTTCATGGTATCCAAAACATTCCAACTGCAGGACGTGGTTTGTTTGTTTATTTTCGCAACTCACACAAAGGAAATCCATGAAATTCTCTATTGAAGGGAAATCTTTCCCAAGATCTAGTTACAAAAAGAAACTCTCCAAACTGTGTGTGGCCACATTCCCAGCTGTACCATTGTTCATTAGATGTAACTAAGGAGGAGGCTGAGGATGAGATCCATGAAAAACCAATGCGTTTCTCCTATCCTGGGGGCAGTTTTTCACCAGCCCTGCCCTTCCATAGATGAAAGTAGTCCAAGGGCTCTTCTAATCCATACCAGCTGCTTCACCAAAGCTCCATGTTGGACAGGACTTGCTGCAACACACCAAGGCCAGGTTCCCTTCTCCCTCTCCCCTGCTGCAATATCCAAATGTAAGGATGGTATGAGGCATGAGGCAGGAAAACATCCAACATGGGAGGTGTGCCAAGAGAGCATCACTATGCCAGAGAAACCTGACTGCTTCCCCTACTCCTCTTAACACAGCAGCAGTGAAGAGGGAATGAAAGGGAGACCAGTCTCTAGTCTCTGTGCCTCTCAGATCTGTTTATTCTGACCCATGGCCCCAGCTCACAGTGGTCTTCAACACAAGTCTGCAGAAACGACCACCTCAAGACTAAGAAGAACATGACCAATGCAAATTTACCATAAATTATAGGCCACCACTGTCCCCTGGGGATTTAACTTTCTGAATATCTCAGGATTTATGAAAATCATGAGTTCATAGCATGCATTAAAAGCAAAAAAAAAAAAAAAAAAGTGTGCTAACTTAACACAATTAAGCAAATGTAAATGGTGCAATGGTTGAAAGGCTGGTTTTGTTCTGCAGTTATGAGGTAATCAAATTCCGCAAACCAAAGTTCACCTTGGAAATAGGGGACAGGGTGGGATGGGCAAAGTCTCTCTGGTAGCCTGATGCCAAGATTTTGTAACCCCAGTGACAGTAAAGTCATTGCTGCCTCCTTAACAGATCACAGCCTGCAAATCCACACAGCATTAAGCACTTTTAACTCTCTGTCCCTGCAATCTACAACATCAACTCAGCAACATCTTTGTTACAAGGGGGGTGAAAAAAAAAAAAAAAAAAAAAAAAAAGAAAGAATAAAATTAACAGGCCACCAAAGGCACTGAACTTCTAATGAGAAAAAAGTATTTCTGTGCAGAAAGTTTCTGAAGATGAAAGAGTGGGAACAAAGCCCAGTGGACCCTTGAATGCCAGCAAATGATTTATCATCAAATGGTCACAACTTCTTCTTCTAAGACTGGATCAAAAGTTGTGGACATTACAAAGGCTTAGAAAAAGGCTTACAGCTCATTGTGAGAGCTTCTTTGGAGTACTCAACCATATAAACTCCATCCATATAAACTCCATCAGAAAAGTTAGCACACATGGTAAACAGACAGAAAAGAAATTGTAAAAGGTGGGGAGGGTTAAGATTGAAGTAATTTTAAAACTGTGCAGATTTACTCTTTTTTTTTTTTTTTTTTTGGTTTTTTTTTGTTTTTTTTTTGCTTTCTGATGCTCTATTGAATGTGCTGTTGTCTCCAGTAAAGCCTGATATTCCTCTCCTGAACTATACAATAGGGAAATGCTGGGTTTTTTGTGGTTTTTTTTTTTTTTTTTTTAATGCAGGAAAATCACAAATGCTAAATGGTACAAGAAAATAGTTCTTGCTCTTATTTGGCCACTTATATCTGTGGGAGAACAAAACAAAACAAAACATCCAAAGTGGTGAATTTATGCTCATACTGAATGCAGATTAAAAGAGAAATAACATTTTTAAAAATTGCCACTGAAATTAAATTTCCACAAATAGTAATCTTTTGTATCAACATTTTTTGTGTTTTGCTCAAAAAACCCCCAAAGACCCCCAAAATACACAAACATAAAAATTTTCATAAAGCTCTCTGGTAAAAAAATTGTTGATTATCAAACCTTTGACAAAACGCTTTTAAAATTCAAGCTTTACTTTTCTGATTTATTTTGCTTATTTGTTAAAAACCTTTTTCATAGAAAATTAATATAGTCACTACTACTCTGTGTATGTAGCTGTTCCTTAGAGTAAAAACAGATTCTTATCAGATTCCTAGGCTGATAGAAAGCCTATGGGTGTAGGAGTCTCTAGCACTGGTCATCTCCTGGCCTACCTCAAGGGTTAGGCTCCACAGTGACATTTAGTCTAAAAGGTTTTCCTAGAGGTTGAACAGAAAAGCCCAGACTTGCATATTTAAACACTCTTCATTACATCAGAAGATCTCCTGTCAGCTTCCAAAAATAAGTCAAAACCCAATCTTTATTGGATGGAATATAGGACACATCCTTTTGTAACTCTATGAGAAAGCAAAAATGCTGGATGGCCAAACTCAAGTACCAAGGTCTCATTATTCAAGAGCAGAAAGTACAGTCAAGCAGGGAGGTACTGGGAGTATGATGAAATATACTGAAATTTGGATGATTTTTTTTTTCTAAATGGCTGTGAACTACCATAATAAGTGAAGAACAAGTCATGTCTTTGAAAAAGTGCCCAAGTGAATCCCATTTTGTCCAAACTATGCTGAAAAGAGAGATGCAGATTTAGTCTAAATACGTGATTACTATTTTTTTAGTAGCTTTAATAAAGGAGAAAAATAAACTATTTCTTATTTCTGTTGTTATCTGCAATGCCCTGAAGTGAATGAACACCATGGTTCCTGCCCAGGATCCCTGTTAATTCCATTTGTACATTTAAAAAACAGTACAAGGGGCAAACATGAGAAAGTTTGATGTTCCACATTTCAGGCTTTCTGCTTTAACTACTCAGATCTGGCACATATATATAGGGCTTTTAAACCCCAGCTTGTCCCTAGAGTGCATCATAGCAGCCAAAAGATTGTTCCAATTAACACCTGCTACTACTGGTCCCAAAGGGTCATTTTGAGATCTGAGGATCTCAGAGCGAAGAACAGTTTCAGCAGCTGTAAAGAAAAGGAGACTGGACCTACTACATAATTCTTGCTGTGAGAGGGGAGAGATCTTCCAGTGTTTGGAAGAACTGGGCTAAAGGAAGTCTTGAGACAGAGGAAAGTCACAAAATACATTTTGCAGCACTGGAAAAGTCAGGTCAGTGATATATGTTTTGCTGCACATAACCAAAATAATTGCAAAACCTTTCCATTTTAGTCAGCTTCTTCAAGTGATCCAGTCTTTGCAAGAGAAATTACTTTTTGGAGACAGGAAAAGGACTATTTTTTCCCAAAATTTCTAAGCAAAAAAGATGAAAATAGATCAGCCCATCTGAGACAAGACAGATGAATTTTGTTGTCCTCACAAGAGCAAAAAGTAACCTTTCCCATAGCAATCCAGGTCTCTGAAAGTTCCCTAAAGTGAGCCTTCCTTCAATGCCCCCAGTCCTCCTCTCCCTGCCTAGCCTTCATCCTGTGGACTTTTCGTCTCCCTTATCCTACTACTCAGTGCTTGGCAAGAAATAAGTGAGGGGCAAGGGAACAGCAGGAGAGTCATGTGCCATCTGCCCATGGTATTATTTTGTCTCCTATTGATTAATGAGTCTCAGGGAAGTTCCCATCTACTGACCTCCTTCAGCCTTGGTAATCTTAATTGGAGTACTTTTATGAGAATTTTCAAGCATTTCTTTTATCTTAAGGGAAATCTAGAAAATTAAATTAAAAAAGCCATAGTGAATGCACTGTTTTGTTCTTGCAGACATTTATCTAATGACTAATGTTATCCATGTATATACAAAGTTATACAGAGGCATAAACGTTTCAAAATCTGATCCAAGTCTGGTAAACCACTTTCAAAATCAGGAAATTCCAATGGAAAGGTTAGCTACATTTGCATCTGTATTATTTTCTGTTCTTGCTTCCATTTTTGGTGAAAATTTTAACATAAACCCTAGTCCCTTAGTCTAAAGTATAAAATAAACAGCAGGTTTAAGCTGTCATGGAGTCTAAGGCTAATGATGCCACTCAAGCAAGTAAGAGACCATGGAGAGGAATTTTGTTTGTTCATACTGAGAATATTTTTAAAAAGCTGAAGGAATAAAAAATGCTTTATAGTACAAGGAAATCAGACTCAAGTCTTGCAGAACAGCTGTGGTAAAGACCTCAGATCTGGGAAATTTCTGACTAAGAGCCTTTCATCTTAAAAGTCCGTTTATAATATAGGACAAGTCTGTCTCTTTGAGCCTGCCTCAGCAGAGATGAGTTCAGTACAATAAAGGAAACAAACAAAAAACCCAGAGGAAAATCAGACTGTAATGAACTATTCTTCAAGAATAACTAGTCCTCAGAGTACATCCAGGAACCTGTCAGAACTGAACACCAAACACTGGCTTACATATTCAAGCAGGATGTCTTTACAGACATAATTCATAACTTTTAGCATATTATCAGCACTGATATACATCAGAGTACTTACTGTACTTGAAATTTGGCTCAAATACTATACTACATATGAAAAGGGAAAAGAAGAAAAGGACAAAGGGGAATGAGAAGGAACAAATACTACAGAGCAGTTCGTACTTAACAACAGCTACGCAACGTTTATTGTTCAGAGCCATTTTCCAGATGCACGTGTGCCTGCAAGCAAGAGGAACTTGTCTGGTACACATGAGTACACCAGACTAGTTCCTTCTGCTGCTACACATGCAGCAACAGCCAAACCATAAACGAGACCTAGACAGATTAAAAATTTACCCCATTCAGTATTCTTAAACCACCAGTCATTTGATTTAGATACTAATGTTCTTTAAAGGCCTAGTAAAGATGAAAAATAATATTCCAGCAAGTTACTTGAATTTCATACCTTAGGTGGTACATGAATCAGCATCATCACAACTTCACATTTTTCTCAAGGATTAATTATCTCAGCTAAGAAAACTAGTCTTTTCTTCCACTAGTGCTGTACTTGCTAATGAAGCATATGCAAAGCAAACCAAGAAGAGTGTTAAATTAAAGACAATTTGAAAGATCAACAGCATTCAGCTGTGCTGCTGAAGGGGGGGATTATCTGATTAGTGCCACACCCCAGCTGTGCTAGTTGATGTGAAGATCAGGAGGGAAAGACCAAGCCTCAAAAGACAAGTCCAGGTTCTGTTTCATAACTCTTCCCTTCAACGTCATTTGTTCTACAGGCCTTAAAAAACCCAAAATCCAAACACTAGGACCAGTCTCAAATAAATTCACTCAATGAAAGTTGTCAGCCTAAACCAGTGAAGCTTTATTTATTCATAGAACATGTACAGTGTAGGAAGCTGAACTGAAAGCTTACTCCACAGCTTCTTGCCAACAGGCCTGCTCCCTGCCCTGGAAGAATGCTGGATATTTTCAGAAATAAGAACAAACACAATTAGAAATATGAAGCATACATACATTTTCAGCATATTTATTCACCACCACCTCTCAAAACTGAGCAAGAGTCATCAACATGCAGCCTGGCTTGGTGTTTACAGCACTGGTATTGTTCACTCTCTCACACCATTGCCAGGGGCACGGGAAGGGGCAGTGGGGCAGAGAGAGGGGTCGGGTAACGCATGTCAATCCTTCGTCTGCCTTGTACATTTTGTTATTAGTATTTTTGCTGTTACTGTTCATTTTCTTATCTCATTGCTGTTTCTAGTAATTGTCCTTATCCCAACCTGTGATCTTTATCTATTTTGCCTCCAATCCTCCTCTCCAGCTTCCCAAAGGGGAGAGGAACAGGGGAAAGGGGGGCGTGAGCAAGTGAGCAGCAGCTTGGTTTGGAGAATCTCTGTGGAAGCACTAAATGGGGAAGTACCATTCCACAACAGACTTCTTTGATGGATTATGAATACAACAACCCGATACAGTTTACCAGGATCTGATCTCAAAATATTTTTTTTTCTATAATTCTCTTTCTAATTATTACATCCATTTTACCTTCTTCCAAATTATCCTGTGAAGTCTTTAGAGGAGGGACCACTATTTACATGTCTTTCCAGGTTTTTAAAAATTATTAACAAACATGCATAGCTTTTCTGAAGACATCATAACATGTCCTTTCCCTGTGAAGATTTCCTAGGCTTTGAACTCAATGCATGAATGATATTAGTGCCTATATGCCCTCTGTGGTCTTTCAGAAGTACAACAGCTTTATCTAACCAGTGATCAGGTGGCCTAGATCAGAATAAATTTTCCATCCAGAGTTAATGAAGTTTGACATATTCCATCTCCACCACTCACTGCTAGAAAGAGGTGTAGTATCCCTTCACCACTGATGGCACAAGTGTTTGTAGTATTTAATTTTAAACTGAAAAAGGGAAATTATCCTGCTTCAAAATAACTCATCAGAAAAGAAGGGTGTTTTTTCAGCCCTTGATCCAGTTTAATAAATGGTCTCAGAAAGATTTGTGCCAACAAACCTGAGAGGGAAGTGCCAATGACAGCAACAAAGTAGGGCAGTGGGTGCTTTGGTTTTTGTCCCATAGGGCATGGCCTTCTAGAATGAAATACGCTTTTTTGAAACCGATTTTAACATTTGGACAGCACTCAAGTTTCAGTGAGAGCAACCACTGAGCTTTTTTAAGCACCTGGAAGCAGCAGACAAATGATGCAACACATTCTCCTGTTACATAGCTAAAGACAAGACTAAATATTAGGTTGGGGATGTTTTGGCTTTTTTTTCTGTTGGGAGCTCATCCAAAAAGAAAGCAGCAAAATACTTTTAAACTCATGGCCTTTATGTTAGATGTTTTGTTCTATGTCTTATTTTGTCTCTCTTGTCACTTTTATTCCATTTAAAAGTTTCGATGTTATAGTAGGTCCTTTGTCTATCTAATCCAAGAGGCTGGTGTCCAGAGCCCTGAATAAAGAATAACATCCTGGTGTGCTCTGTCCGTCAGAAGCAACAGGAACCCCAGAGAGTTTCAAGGCCGCATAGCTGTGCTTCTGCTTCCAACTCCCATATTGTCAGGGGTTGCAGTGTGCAGAATAGCACAGTCCATTAGAAGGGCTTGTGAAATGAGGAGAGGAAAAGGCATCTACTCCATTTCATTCAGGACATTATATCAGTTCCTGATACTATTTTCACTGGAAATTCATGACACAGGAAAGCCTTTATAGAGGTGAAAGGATTTCACACATGGGAAGCTTATCTTATCTCTGCTGCTTTTCCAAACTTTGTACTATATTCCAGGAAGTATTGATTTTTTATTTATTTTTACATTTCTGGAATAGATTCAAGAGAGTCCTATTCTGAACATTGAAAGAGGTGAAGGTCCTATATTTTATCTGGGAAAACCTGGAAGGTCCCAACATTTCAGAGTATTACCTTATCACTTTGTTCAGGCCAGGGGCATATTTAACAAATGTTTCACGTTTAAAAGTTTCAGGGTAAGAAAATTATGGAAGCTAAACTGAATACGATATGTTGCCAGGTACTGTAAAATTATTTTCTTTGCTTCTGATCGCTTGAGGATTGGCAACTTTTAAAGAGGACTGTAACTACAAATTCACTACACTAAAACTGGTAACACATAAAATGTCACAATAAATCTCCAAAAACAGGAATAAACTAATTTTTAAAAATTTCTGAGATCTGAGTTGTAAAGCAAAATATCTTGCTCAGCTGTCTTCAATAAAAAATAAATGTTTTTTAAAATTGAAATATCATTTTCAAGTTACGGCAACAACTAAAAATGGTATTCATATTTGTAGTGCAAAAGTACACATATTTGAATTACCTGAAATACCTTCTTTTTTTCCTCTTTCATCTTTCTTTCTCCTCTAAAGAGTATTATACAGAGGCAAAGATGGCCCAAGCAGCATGGGTTTAAAGACAATTCTGTATATCTGAAGGTTGTATCTAAACTTCCTATCCATTCCTACATTGTACTTCAGCGGGGCCCAAGACAAGGTAGATCCAAAACTGAACAAAGGGTATGAGGAATTTTAGATGTTTTACATTAAAACTAAATGTTTAATGTGTATAACTTCAAAACACTTATAATAGCATACAATGCTTTTTTAAACTTTTAATTAAATGCTTTTAAAAGTAAGCATACAACCCATAGTATTTAAGCCAGAATTAACAGAAATGTATATAAGTAATTGCTTTGAATACAAAATAGTAATTGATAGTTTCCAGTTCCTGGGGAAATGCACCACAAAAGTCAAAGTGGGTCCAGATAGTCTGTCTTCATATAGACTTAATACTGAAAAAGAAGTATTACTGAAAAGGAAACCAAAAATACACAACATATACTGAAACCTAAAGGTCCTGAGGACTTATGACACCAGTCATCTAATGTAAGATGGTTACAAGCACATACAGTAAACATATTTTATGTTGTATTATAATTTCCAATTATTTCTACAACTGGGACATACAAAGTAACCTGCCAGAGGTTACAAACTAATCAGAGCCTGAAGCAGGAGCAGAAGAAAAGTATCTAATTCTGCACCCCACTTTTTAATCGCAGATAGCATAACCACAGGTAAGAACCACACATAGAACCATCAGTAAGAACAAATACATCCCCCAGTAAACATTTTTCTTTAGCTGACTTTTTATAATGCTCCATAATTTCACATATAGAAATAGTGTTCTTAAATTCCATTAAAATAAAATTAATTCTTTAGGGGAGCACGTTGACATTTTGTTCCCTTCATTCCATGTCTGTTTTTCTATTAATTGCATCTAGCAAAATTAAATCCTCAGAATAAACAAAAATATTGACATAGGCCTTTTTTGTTTGACATTGTAAGCTAGCAGAATAAAGCACTTTTTCTTGCCCACATATTTTCACACATTTTTTCAGTTTTCTTTCTCAAGAGAAGCTGTATACATCCCAGTTGCATCTATTATACTTCCCCTATTTAATAGTTTCCCACAACTGCCTCTTGAAGCAACCAGACAAATGTTTAAGAAAAGAAGCAAGCTCCTTGCAAGCCACTGGTCCTGATCTCTCTGGTTTTACTTTCCTTCCTTTATAGTTCATTTGTAATATTATTCAAGCCACTGTTCTAGTGAAAATGGTGACTTGCTAATAGGTCTAAGATCATCCCAGCAATGGCATTTATTATAACAGCAAGAGAGATCCATCTGGTGCTTTGGCTCTGCGTCAGTCCTGGACCTTAAAGATCTGAGTTCAATTTTCCACTCTACAGTAAACATCCTGTATGCCTTTTAGCAGTATCATGAGTCTATCCAAACACCATTGCTGGAGCACAGGTAACATTTTCCTGCAGTCCTATAGAGCCACATCAAGATGCTTGGGCACTAGAAATATATTCCCTTCCTCTTCACTGCTTCTTTCTTTTTACTTTGTTTTGTTCTACAGCCACTCCTCCTATCAGCAGCTTCCAACCACAGCTGGGAACAGCCACTATTTACTGGATTCTCAGGACAAAGCAGTACTGCACATAAAGAAAGTCTCAGAAAGCACCAGAAGAAAGAATAAAATCAGCTTTTAAAGTGTGAAAGCACCCCTTCAGAAAATTTCAGTGGTGGCATGCTAAGCGAAAAAATAGCACAGTAAGGCAAGTCAAAAGGAAGAAGAAGAAAAAATCATGGTAAGAAACTTGCAAAAGACATAAGAAATTAATTATAAGCTATCATCAACTTCTGTTGACCCTAAAGCTCTAAGGTAACTCAAGATGAAGTAGTGAGGCACTAATTGTGGTATATTGCATCTTGTAACTAAAACTGTTTTGGTTCTAGAAGATGGCCAACATGACTCATTCTTTTTCAGAAGTTTCAGAGACACCCAAGGAAGACCTCATCAATGAGCCTCCCAGCCCTCTGAAATGTTACTGGAATTTATCCTACATATAAAAATTAATGGACATGTGGATAAATACGAATAGAGAAGAGTCAACACTATTTGTTTCTTGTGGGTTTTTTTTACAGAAAATTTGTGCCTCGCAAATTTATTTAATTTCTCTGAAGAAGCAATTAAGAATGTGGACATATCCTTTTGATATGGTCTATTTGTGTTTTGAAAAGGCATTCAGTAATGTTCCTCACCCAAAGACTCTTAAACAATCTAAACAACATGGGGATGTCCTTGGATGGATAAAGAACCACTTAGGAGGTCAGAAACAGAGCCAAAGAACAAAAAGACAGTGGAGTCCCACAGGGTTTTGTGCTGGGACCTGAGGCCCTCAGTGTATTCATAAATGAATTAAAGGGGGAAGAATACTGAGGTGACAAAGAATGGTGCTGACACTAAACTATTCAAGGCAATAAAGAAGAGAGGCAGTTTCAGCAAAACCTCATGATAATGAGTGGCTTGGCAAAGAAATGACAATTGAAAGTCAGCTTAGATAAATGCATATGGGGAAAAACAACCTGAATTTCACATATAAACTCTTGCTCTGAGCTGACTAATTCAAGGCAGGATGAAAATCTTGAGGATTTACTAAATAATTTGATGAAAACATAATCTGAATCATTTGTAACAGTCAGAAAAAGACTGTAGAACACCAGCAGTCATCAGAACAGGATTATTCCATTGTATAACTCCCTGACTCATTGGTATTGTGAAAATTGTGAGTAGGTCTGACCTCTCTTCCCCGAAAAAAAGAGAATTGGAAGAGATATCAAAAAAGGACATGTATTAGTATTGTAGGGAGCCCACACAAGAAAAACATTAATTAACTAAGGTACCACAATCTGAAACTGAGACCATTTAATCTGAAATACAGTAGTGGTTTAAAAGAAAAAGAGTAAAATGTGGAAGAATTTTTAGTAAAATTTTCAATATAATAACTAGAGAACAGCAAGGTTATAAGGACTAGATTCAAAAATACTTCTTGATCAGTGTGCTCTTTAACCTACGGCCATAGAAGACAAAGGTCATGCAGGTTCAAAAAGGGAATGTACAACCCACGGAAAAAAATTCATCAAAGTCTTAGAGGGATGTGTAGACTCCTGGTTGCTGGGAGAATATTCCAGGGAAATATCAGTATGGAATTGCCTGTACTTACCTTCTCTTGTCATTGTCTACATGTGCTATTTCTGGTTTGGTTTGAAGACATTCATTGGTGCCATCATGCTACAAATTTTGAGCTGCAGATTCTGAGATAACTGCTTGTTCTTATATTTCCTTCAAATTTTACCCCAGCTTCATACTTGGCATCACAAATTAGTATTCAATGCCTGAATGCACCTATATTGACAGCAGTGTTGTACAAGGGAGCATCAACATAATAGGGGTGGGCATAAGGTTGTTGTAGTTATAAATCTTAATAGAATACTTCATCTGGAACTTTCTCTACCTTCTCCTGCCCATTGCAGCTGCTTGCTTCCCTGAGTAGCAATCGATATTTATCATTTGGAGTCTGTATTCTGCACTACTTGTGGTCCTGTGCAGGGAGCAGCAGGTGGTTTTTGAACAACCCCGTCTCAGAGGTCCTGGTGCAATAAGGTTCAGGACATATGAGGGAACTACTTCTCTGCTAACCATTCACACTTTGACTCTTTTGCATAACTTCTGCTTCTTTTCCTGATATGAATCCAAGCAGGAAATGTGTAAAGTAGCTGAAGAAAGTTGAATAAAAATGGGAGGATGGTGAACATGGGTATTTCCCAGCCTACTGTCTAGGTAGCAGCAGCAATAATTGTGACTTTCTAGCTCTTTCTATACAGACAGAAAGAATGAGAACACTGTTTTTTCATTATTTCACTTTGACAGCTTCTTCTGTTTAGAGTATCAATTCTTCGCATTATACTCTCTCTCAGAAGTCTGCACCACTGCTAGCACAAAGGGACCTTGACACTTGCAAGTGATATTGCAATGCATGAAGTCTGGTAGTCATGGCTGTTCTTGGTATCTTGACCTTCTGTCCCTCTGCTAATGGGATGTGGATAAGAACCTTCAGATCCTGTTCTGCTGCTCTTCATAGCTTTCCAGGCCAGGGAAGTAACATGGGTGATCTGGCAGAAGGCTTTAACACAAAAAAACAAGGAACCACTTTTCACTCGACAAATCATTACAATGGGGAATCCATTACAAAAGGAATTGAGCACTAAATAAATAAATAAAAAGGGTTCAGAAATCAGAATAATAGAGAGTGTTATCATTGCTGGAAGTGTTCTGGATGCAGTTTCTAGACCACTGCTTAAGGGAAACTGAATACAGAGTTCACTCAATACATTCATTCCTCTCCAGGCCTCTTCTGCTGGGCAGTGTCACGGACAGGCTGATAAATTACATAGATCACTGCTTAGACGAGGAATGGCTCTTCACATGTTTTTACACTGCAATTTCTGTAATTGATTGATGTCTTTAACTCCTTGTCAGGTATTAAAGGAGATGAAGGACAGATTGACTAGTAAAGTAATCTTTGGCACAAGACAGTTTGAAATCCTTGCATGCCATCACAAACGTCAGTCGTTAACGTTTTATCAGACTGGGCACTACTAGCACACAGCATTTAAGCTGACAGATTGATACTGAACCCAATAATATCTGCAGAGTGAAAGTGAAAGCAAGGAAGCTAAGATTACTTTGTCAAACAATCTGACTACATTAGTAAGAAAAGGTGTTTCCTACTTACAAGAGCTAAAGGTTCAAAATGTAGACATATCTGTATTTCTTCACCTAAATTTGAAATAATACACTAAACTTTTTGTTCCTTTATGAACAAATTTAGGCTAAATAGTAGGGGGAAAATATTCCCAGCTGTCAACATATTGTTATATTACTATTTAGCATATGGACATAACAACCTTCTGAGGTCTCTGCCAGTACTGGGACTGACTGTATTCACAACATGATACAAATCTTTTCTAGGGCAGTATTGCACTACAAATGTTTTAGTCTAAGAAAGCACATAGTGCACAGAAGATGAGAAGACAGAGAAGCAGCCAGACAAAATATTTTTGTGAACTTCATATTTAAAGTAAATTACTCCCACTGGGGCAGCTGTGCACTATTGCTCCCTGTGAATATTCAGGAAGAAATGAATAGTGATATTCAAAAATGAACTGTGATCAGTCATGTCAAGGTCTGGATAAATATCAAGAGAGGCTGCAGGTACGTGATGTTAAAGGCATGTGCTAAATCTGAGATATTTATCATAAGTTCTTCCCTCAACACAAATTCATCAGTGAGTACAATCAGATCCCTTCCTATAGAATATATAATTGTGTATGTGAAACTCATGTGTTGCTGGAGACCCTACACCATATCTTAAATGAGAGTGAAAACTTCAAAACAGAGACATGCTGAAGATTTTTGTTAGCATCAGAAAACAGTTATCCATTAGGGAAGCCAAGGGAAACCCAGAAAAAGAGAACGCAAAGGAAATTGGCATCTTGCCTTTTAGATGGAAGGCATTCAAAAATAAACTTCAGACAATGGCTCTAACACCTCCCTACTGATTTTTACCAGCCAAGTAACAATTTGCAGCCACAGCTCAAAACTGTGCCTGCAGCTCTAAAATGTCATTATGGAGAACTGTTTAATACTAAAGCAAAGATGACAACTGCATTTGTCTCCACAGGACTGAATTCTACAACAATGGAAGCAGACACTGTGTTCCAGATTCCAGGATCTTATGGACTCCTTTCCATTACAGGGTATGAAACAATGCAAATTAAACACAATGCTCATAAGCAGGATGTGTTCTACCAGCTACACAGTAAAAGTTATTTTCAGCTTCAGAGTTTCAACTATTGCTTCAGCCTTGAGCTTAGGTAGTATATCAGGTAATGGAGATTGGCCTACAAGTTACAGAAAGCAGGCTGTAATTTCATTTAAGGCTTCTCCACACAAAGAAAATTAAGAGGAAAGACTGGTCTCCAGACTCTTGTTCATTAGAAATACATCTGGATAGCAAAAGCTGTAATACCAAGTTCTTCTGTAGAATGCAAACAAAATTATCCAGATTCTGCCATACTAATATTAGTCTCCTTGCCTCTGAGTTTGCACTTTTTCTGTTACAAAATTACTGAAGTAATTTTTTTTTTTTTTATCTTAAAAGTAGATTGTACTAGCAGAAAGTAGAAAAATATTACCTAAAGTACTTAGGACATAATCTGCATGGAATATAAAGCAACAAATATCTGTGCACCCTACCAATACCTCTTCACCTTAGTTGAGAGTTATCAGCAATGATTTTTCATTCTATTTAGTTGTCCTATTCAGCCTACAATATTGATTGTGGCAGAATCAGTCAAATATCTAATTTTTTAGTAGCACTATTGATGCAAACCTGGGGATGTTGAGTATAACTTGCTCAGGCAAGGCCATTGGCCATGATGACACCTCTAGGTGCCAAATTTGTGCTGAAAAGTACATGCACAGAGGAAACATGCCTTTAATCAGAGCTAGTTAGAAGCTGTAACAGTTCCATAAACTTTCTGGTAAAGAAAGTAAATGCAATTTACAAAAAAGGTACACACACTAGAAGGGAAATGTACCATATTTTCAGATTATAACCAATAAGAAATTATAACAATGGGAAAGGAATGTTTGCTTCTTAACTTACAACCTTTTCATGTTCAGTGTTGGCTTCATAATGTTCAGAAGGTGGCCTGATTTTTACAGCAATCCATACCAGTGGTTTAGATGGCAGAGCTGGTAAAGTACTCAAGCTTTCAAAGGTGAGTTGGGAATTGAAATCAGAAGTGCTCACCGATTATTTTTTCAAGGTCAAAGAAATATTTAAAATCTTTCTGTATCTATAGCGTGAAGAAAAGCACTTTCTTTCCTATAAAGATGGAGTTGCATCACTTATGAACTGTAAATGACAGTTCAGCTCTTTGAAAGAAGTGTCAGTTGCTGTCTCAACAGTGACAACTGATCAAGTTTGCAAGGGCCAGCTCTAGACTTGAACACACTCCATGTCTACAGAATGGATACCACACTTCTGACTCTGGTCCTATGTTCAGACATACAATCAACAAATGGTTAATAGGGGAGAGATTAAGGATCTCACAACAGAAGATGCACTTCAGTTGTCACTGAGTAGTGCTCAGAACCACATTTAAAATCTTTATAATTAAAGAATTGTAGCATCAGCCTTAATGTGTTTAGATTCACCATCCATGAAACAGAAAAAAACACCCACCAAAGAAAACACAAGAAAACAAATTTTAAAAATCCACACTATTGCATTCTCTTTGAAAAGTAAAAAACACAAAAGATCAATAATTTTTCTTTTAAAAACAGCTGGAAGGAACATCTAAGAGAGGTAGAACCTTTAAAGCAGTACAGTGTCTATCCAAAGGTGCCTAAAAAGGCATGTGGTGAATGCACATTGACTATGAGGAAGCCTTATGACAGAGCAAAATTATACCAACATGGCCAAGTAGAAAGCTGATACACATAATTAGCAAATTCAGAAAAATAAAATGTTATCCAAAAACCCCAACCAACCAAGAAAAATCATCAACTCATGTAAGTTAAAAAAATACCATGAAAACCACCACACTGAAGACATCAGTGTTGGAAATAATTTTCAAAAAACTAAAAAAAATTGGAGCAAAATAGACACATATGCAGTGTAGCCTTTTGTTTAATATGAGCTTTGTCCCTAAGAATGGGAGAGTGACATGTTTTATGCAGATTTTAAATTAATATTGCAGTGGAGACTGCCCACCTTGTGAAGTGGCAGCAATCTGAAAGTCTGCTTGGCTGCTCAGTGCAGACATGTATTTTTTAACTTATTCAACCATGTTCCAGGGAGCCAAACTTCTTGGAACACCACTTAAATTTGTTTCTTGCCCCAAGGGACCTTGTTTTGCTCTCCAGAAGAAATAGGACTGGCAGAATTCTCCATTAAAAATCTGTCTCAGAAAGAGTTAATATCTCACTGACACACAGTTGCTAACCTGAGATCATTTAAGGAAGAGTACAGATCAGAAAACATTCCAGTTTCACAGGGAGAAACTTTCAATTTTCACTCTGAAGCCCTAGTGTTCTGTTCCAATATCTAACCTGTTCTGTTTCTCATCAAAACCAGTAAAACTAGATTTACCAGACATTGTTTTCATCTAGATGGTCTCAATTTTAAGAAGATTGAAATTTTTTTTTGCATTCAAGTGCAATTCGGACCATGAAAGACCAGGTATCCTCAGTTGGCATGGTCTGGGTACACGCAGGATCCTCTCACCATCTGTCAGGCTTTGAATGTCATAACTCATTTCCCAGATGCTTTGGGGCACTGGGAGGGCACTTCTGTGCCAAAGATTTAGCAGGAATTATATTCTGTTGTTGAGCTGGCTGGCTGATTTGCTTATTACTTCTCCCTTCAGATGGCTGTTTCTGATTCAAACCATATGCAGCCATTTTTTCAACCACCTTCAGTGTCCTTCTCAAAACTAACTACTCCATAAGGCAAAAACCCCCTGCCATTTCTACTGCAGTCCAAACATAAAGCAGAACTGATAACAATATTCAGAATACCTCAAGATATGAATAATGAATTAAAATTTTGCTAATGTTACGTGAAGGCATCTAAAGTTAACTATACCAATTCTGCAAACTGAGTCACTCATCCTAAAGGACTGACCACTCGACTATAGATATTAGTTCTTAGAGCTGTGAAATTTTTTACAAGGCTTTTTAAAAAGCATAAACCCAAGATGTATATTAATGTTATAGAGTAATCAGCAAGAATGGAACTGGGATGATATGACTGAATTTTGGAAGGTTTCAGGGTCAATAATAGTGAAGTTTTTAAGATAGCCAAAATTTGAAGAGAAGAAAATCTCATAATTTCACAATAGCTTCTAGGCTGCAGCATGAAAAACTGAATTTAATGTTAATGTTGTGAGACTTCCAAAATCCTGCCTGTATGGTCAAAAATGGAACCTGGTGCACTAGATCCTGCACATGAAAACTGTCAGAGTTCCATTCTTTTGACTTAGACAGATCAAAAACTGAGATTGAAAGGCTCCTCAATGGCTCAAGCAGGTATAGTCAAGATAAAGAAAGAGAATCCTAGTTGCCTGTCCTTCCTGAAATCAATGCTAATTTTGGAAGGTACTTTACTGTGATGAGATTTCACCCTAATGTGACATCCAGAAACTGAACTTTGATGCCTATCTTGCTTTCCTTTTGATTGCAGAGGATTTAAGTTTCTAACTCATTTAATTTCTAATTTTGTTGAAGAGTGGAAGTTCTGCTTCCTACCTAGATTTCCTAGACTTCTCTCCCTTCTTTTCAAATGTCAATTATTATCCAGCATCTCAGAAACAAACTAGTGGGTATTTAAAACATTTGCCAACAGAAACACCTTAATAAACAAGTTACACAAAGTACAAGCTCAAGCATTGCCTAATCGCTTTGGATTAAGCGCATCAGGTTTTATTCACTCAACTGGAAAACTAACATTTGTTCAGCTTGGAAATTCTAATTCTTTGTGCTTACTGGTGCTAAAAATGTGCAGTTATCTCCAGCACGGTGTTTATTCAGTACCTGTGCAAGCATCCACTGCTTGGTTAGATTAAGCTGACAAAATTCCAAAGGTATTTGGAATTCCCAAAGAAAATGTTTAAACAAAAAAAATCTTTAATGTTTGGAAGGATACTGTTTTCTTCTCTTCCACATTCTCTGCTGTGAAAATTGGTATGTTTCTATTGTCAGTAAAGTTTTGACCCAGTCCTATTTTTTACTTAAAGTATGCCATTTAAGATGAACAATTCAGTTAATAAATGCTGCTCTTCTTTTACCAGCAACTCAACAGCTGTGGGCAAGGCTGTTCTACTCAGAAAGGAAACTAAGACAAGCTTTGAGTTACCTCTCTTGGGAGGAAGTCCTGCTGCAGAAGTACAGATTATATATACCCTGGATAAATTGAAAATCCTGCTATGCTGGCAGCAAAGCATTGTCCTTCATTAAGAGTGTTTCTGAAGAAGGTTGGCTTGTTCAGGAGCATGAGAGAAGGTATTTTAGTGTGTAAAACAGGTTCTCATTCCCAGGACAACTCTGGTTGTTGTGTCTCACACAGCTTTCCATCAACAGCAAACTGTTTTGATCTATTAGTCATAATCTTGCATTATCACTTACCTGTTTGCCAATAAACAAAATCATGTTTGCAGTGTTTTTTTTATATCTCAGCATACGTGACTTTTCACTCTTTTAGGAAGACAAAAAACAATCTAATTGTTCTTTTTCCTCTTCCTAATAAAATCAATATTTCTTCCTGAAGTTATCTCATTGATTTCAGCATGCTCTGTTTGGTTTTTTACTGAGATACTATATTGGATCATGTGTTATATTAGATCTTAAATCTCTTTTTTCTCTGCATCTTACTCAACTTCAATTTTCACTCGTATTTTTTTAGCTCTGTTACTCTTACTCCCTTTTCTATCACTGACGATGTGACGTTTTTTCTACCTGTTGTCTCATATATATTTTCTTGGCATTAGCAAGGACTTCTCACTTTGGTATCATTGTTTTCATCTCTAAATTTCCCTCCTAGAACTCCCACCTAGCTCCAATTTCCTTCGCAAGAAGCACAGCTTCTAGAACTACTGCACAAACACAAGACGATGGATGTACACAGAGCAGACATTCTTAGGTGATCAAGCTGAATTTCTGTCCTCACACATCCTCTGTCTTCTCTCATTTAGCATCACATTCTCACTTTACATTGGATGAACTCTTATTTCACTGTCTCCTCAACAAGCCTTTTGCAGCCATCTTGCCAACAGTTCTGCTGTTCACAAGTCTCTGACCCTTCTAATTCTTTCTGCTCTGTTTCATGCAGATTCCTATATGCATTCCTCAGTGTCTGATAGCTTTATTCTGCTTGCTGGATGTCCGTCCATCCATCCATCCATCCATCCATCCATCCATCCATCCATCCATCCATCCATCCATCCATCCCTTTGTCAACTTTTGCTCATGCTTTACTAGCAATGGCTTCAGGATGGCAGATTCCTATGATTTTGACTGCATTTCTCTACTGTCTTCATACACAGAGAGTAAAGCAGGTAAGACTAACTGTATTGAGTAAGGCAGGATGAGAACCCATTCCAGCCCAAATCAGTGAATGGTCTGCTTAAGAAGCTGGCTCTTTATCAGTTTCTTTTTTGGCTCAAGTAAACTACAAGGCAGAAATCAGAGATACATGGTACTGACCTTTTTTTCTTCTGTATGTTTTATAATCTATCATAAGATTCAAATCGTACTGTCTTAAACTGATATAAGAATAATCTGAAATTTTAATGGAAAATACTAAACATAATGCTAGCTATGATAATGGAAATGTAGCATGAATTTTAAGTACAATAAAAGAAGTATGTCCACAGAATTGCAACAAGCAGGTAAGGAATATAGTAACTGACTTGTATTATGATCTCTACACACACAGTGTCAAACCTCTGAAACGCATTATTTTCTCAGAATCACTGAATATTCTGAGTTGGAAGCAATGCATAAGTGTCATTGAGGAAAACTCCTGGTCCAGCACAGCACCAGCCCCAAGAATCACATCATATGCCCAAGACTACTGTCCAAATGTCTCTTGAGCTCTTTCAGGCTTGGTGCTGTGACCACTTCCCTGGGGAGCCTCTTCCAGTGCACAACCACCCTGTGGGTGAAGAACCTTTTCCTAATATCCAACCTAAACCTCTCTCAGCACAGCTTCAGGCCATTCCCTCAGGTCCTGCCACTGGTTACCCCAGAGAAGAGATCAGTGCCTGCCCCTCCTCGTCCCCTCATGAGGAAGTTGTAACTGCAATGAGGTCTCCTTTCTGTCTCCTCCAGGCTGAACAGACCAAGTGACCTCAGCCACTCCTCATACAGCTTCCTCTCAAGGCCCTTCACCATCATCACACTCTTTTGGATGCTCCCTAATAGTTCAATATCTTTCTTATATTGTGGCACCCAAAACTGCCCCCAGCACTCGAGGTGAGGCTGTCCCGGTGCAGAGCAGAGCAGGACAATCCCCTCCCTTTCCTGGCTGGCCATGCTGTGCCTGATGCATCCTAGTACAGGGCTGGCCCTCCTGGCTGCCAGGGCACTGCTGGCTCAGGTTCAATTTGCCAGTGACCAGTATCCATTGTGCTGCTCTCCAGTCTCTCATTCCCCAGTCTGTCCATACATCCAAGGTTGCCTCATCCCAGATGCAGAATCCGACACTTTCCCTGGCTGAACTCCATTTAATTTTGGTGACTGCCCAGCCCTCTAATTTGTTGAGGTCTCTCTGCAGAGCCTCTTTGCCTTCTAGGGAGTCAACAATTCCTCCCAATTTTGTATCATCTACCAACTTGCTTAGTATCTCCTCCAGTTGTGCATCCAAGTAATTTATGGAGCTGTTGAAGAGCACAGGGCCAAGGATGGAACCCTCTGGAACCCCACTAGTGACAGGTCATCAGTCTGATATTACCCCATTCACTGTAACCCCTTGTGCTCAACCTGTGATCCAGCTGCTCACACATCACATGATGTGTTTATCCAGCTGTTTTCCTCCAGATAGTTTGTAAATTGACAGTACCTGTGGAGGTGAAAGTGATATTCAAGAAAACAGTAAACACTGCCAACTACTTTAAACAGTTCTCACAGAAAGCTGAAACTTCACAAATTCACAAAGGCTGTCTGCATTACCAAATAATACAAGTGAATCTGTAGATCAAACCAGTGTGTTTGGAAGCTTCCACATCTCAGTTGTCTGCTTTTTATGGAATTTCATGTCAGACTAGGTTCATTTTGGTCACTTAGAATGAAAGTGGGCATGAATATGGTTTGAAGTTGTCTCAAGGCTCAGCTCCTGCTGCTGGTGTCTCTCAGAGGCTGCTTTGCGTTTGGCATGTGGAATGAAACTTCTAATTTCATTTCCATTGAATGGAGCCTTGTTCTTAGCACCAAAACTGATAACTGAACTACTATTTAAGAAATTTATTTTAATCTCTAGAAAACTACACTCACTTTACTTTGACTAGTGGAGTTTTGATGTGAATTTTAGTCAGGTACAATTATCTTAAAAGAAACCATCAATCTCTCCAGTTCAGTACCTAGACAAGCACCTGGAAATACTAAGACAACCATTTGCAATTCTGACAACTGAAATTAGGGAGAGGTGGGATGGTGGTGTTTGTTTTATTTGAAAGACTGGTGTAAATTAGTTGACCCTGCATTCAAGAAGTTTCACTCATTTCACTTTAAAAACCCATAGAAAATGAAAGGAAGTAGTAATGCTAGACAGCATCTCGTTAAATCCTCATCTCTGAGCTCTGATGCTGTTTGTCTTTCATGCACTCCAAAGTCTCTCCCTGAGTAGATATTTATCCTCCTTCATTCAGAGATGATAGTCCACTTTTGAGACACATGAAGTAATTTATAAATGAATATAGAAAAACTCAAAATGACACTTAACAGCAATAGCTCCACTTAAACAGTCCCTGCAGCAAAAAAAAAATTTGGAAGCAGCATGGGAAAGCCAATGCAATCACTGTGGTATTTTAAATTATTCACAATATTGTGCAACACAAGCTATATTGGAAAATGAATGGTTTTATGAAGCAGACAAAGGTGGATAAAAAAAGGTTTTATGCAAGATCAAGACTACAACTGGAACTGTCAGTTACAGTTATTCCCTGATTTCGTGTTTTTGAACCAGCAGAAATTGCATTTCTTCTTGCAGCTTTTTTTTTTTTTTTTTTTTTTTTTTTTTTTTTGCCAGGATATGTGCCAATGGAAAGTCTGATCAACTTTAAAAAATAAATAGTTTTGTGGCTGCTAGTGATATTCACTGGCCAATTTTTAAGAGAGGTTAGTGAAATTTTGGGAGCCAAAAGGTAATCATTATTTTTTAAAAGTTCTAATTAAGATGTCAGACTGGGCAGTGGAATGTATTTAGAATCCCATGTAATTTGACTGTGTTGGCCTATTTAGATAAATTGCTTTGGAAAGACAAATAAACCAGCTACTTAAAATGTCCAAGAGAGCCAGGCTTCATTCCAGTGTTTCAAGCAATGACTGAAGCAACAGCCTTTTGTAATTATCAGCCAGTCCAACAATAGACATACAAATGTCAAACTCTGATAGAAAGACTGACACAAGCACCTGGATCACTATCACTAATAGAATAAACAGTACAAAGTGTTATTTAACTGCAAATGCTCAGCTTTTTTTTGCCTGTGAACTGCAGACCTTTGGAGACCATATTAACGGAAATGAACACCCAGAGTTTGAAACATCTGAAGCTGAGACATCATCCCACATAAACCCATGGGATTATTTGGGTTTGTTTAGTTCCGTTCTCTAGATGTGCTAAATCTGTATGACAAACCCAAGATTTGGAACATATTAATACTGTGCTATCAGTATCCTGAAGCTTTAAAGTCCATACCACTATCCTTGAAAACCAACAGAGTCTGACCCAGTAAAGTAGACTTTTTATTAATTTGCACCATGAAGAATTTTACACACAGTGCTGCCTTTTCCTTTCATCAGCAGGGAGACACAAGGGTAGAAAGAGTTAGAAGAGGATTTTGTTTTCCAGAGGCAGTAGCTTTGTAGTTTCTTGTCCTTGCATGCATCATTGTAGGGTAGGTTTAGGCATGGACAGCTTTCCCAGGAGGAGGCCAATGAACCTCTGGGTAGTTTATCCCAATGGCACAATTTTGGTGCTCTTGGAGCAGCTTTTCTTTTCTGACTGCTAATTTTCATCTGCTGCACCTTTGCATAGGGCAGGATTTTTTCCAATCTTCATGATCCTATGATTTAAATGCTTGGTAGTGCTTTAGATTCACTTGTGTTTTCAGATCTTTGTGCTGTTGATCCCAACCCCATTTCTCCTGCCCTTTGCATCTCATGTGACAACCACAGCTCAGTTGCAGGAGCTTACAAAGGAAACTGTGGAGTTGCCAGAACAGACGAAACAAAACTTCCTCTCTGAGCTGGGGGCACAGCAAACACAGTAGTGCTCTGTAGCACTTTGGCATAGCATCAGGGGTGTGCTGCCTCCCCAGGCACCCTTCCTGTTCAGGCTGTACCAGGGTAGCAGGACATGATTACTGTCATGCTAGGCAGCCCCAAGGAGGATAGGAAAGGTATTTGCTCTTACTTGGGCAGACCTTGATCATTGCCTTGATTTTCTTGTTTGTTTGTATTTTTTTTTTTTTGCTGCTGCTGTTGTTAAGTGGGGAGAGAATGTTTTCTTAGCTGGAAGGTGAACAACATAGAAGCAATTTTGCATGTCTCTGCAGCTCAAGTACTTGTTCCAACACTGCCTGGAAATTTTTTTGGGAGGGATAATTTACACTCAATTTCTGTCCCCTAATTGGTGTCTGTGTTTCCAGAGCTTAATGAAACAGTCATATTGAATTTTAACCTACTGTTCTTCTCTGCCTTTCTTCAAAGACAACAGGAAGAATAAGGCAATATTTACTGAAAAAACTCAATAAGTTTCTGCAACCATTAATTTTATGCTGGTACCTGAAGTACTAAATCAACTCAACTTCCAATTCATTAATCAGGTTTAAAGCAATAGCAGCAGAGTGCTATGGCACAAACCTGAATAATCCCAAAGCCTTGGGGAACTGCCGTTCACATGACAGGCAGGTATAGCAGCTCTTAGCCAGGACAGCACGCAAATGATGTGAAATATTAGATAGAGAGTAGGCCCTGGTATGGCCTATTTCCCCGGTATGTTATTTTACATAATTAAAACTAAATTCTTCATATTTCTTTTCTTTCCTCAAATAGCAAAGAAGGTTGGGAGCAGTATACATGTTTCCTGACAGCTGTAAACAATCACAGGCTCCTGCTTTTTGAAGTTCCATAACTCATGCATTTGCTTTCAAGGTCTTCCTGTGTTGATTTATTCCCTCAACTGATATCTAATTCTCCTCTGTGCTTGACATGGCTGTTACTCTCAATTGCTCACTTACACAAACTGAGCAAAGCAAAATCTACAGACACAATTCAAGGCTCCTGCCAGTTTAAAAAAATTCAGAACTGGAGAGTAGAATGATATCTTACATTTTGTGATGAAAAAGCGCCACTGTGCTCTTTTTATGTTTAGCCTACTAACAAAGACAACTTGTTAGATTATTTAATTATTTAGTCATTTTAAGTGCAGATAAAGACCTTTACCCATAAATACCTTAACAGATTACTGCAGAGTCTTTCAGATAATGCAAGGAGATTGGGGACCAGGACTCTTTTTAGCCACAAGTTTGCAGCTTTGGCCTAGACACTCTTCATACCTGGAAATTAAAATGAAAATTCAAAGTAGATATAACTCCTTATCTACCATAAGAAACAAGAGGGAAGGATTCAATACAGACTTGGCACATAGGAAGAAAAGGTACAGAATGACTATGAATAGTAAAACATTTTGCAGAAGTACCAGCTCACTCATGCCATTCACTATGCAAGGGGCCATTATTCTCGAGCATAATACTAATTATTTTATTTACCAACCATCTCCACTGCATCCACAGTGTTTGGCATGTAGCATTAACAATATAATAAATAATAATTAAAACTTCATCAAATACACAATGGAGAAGGCAAGCAAACACTAAATAGAGTAATGGAGCATTGAAAAGTAGGCTTTTACATCTCCTCCCCCATGTAGCTTCCAGCATCCTGCTGTGACATTGTTTCAGTACGAAACAAATGGAAGAACAACCCCTGTTGAGTCACCCACATCAGTCCTTCTGGCACCATGGCAGACACCGCTGTCAGCACTGACTTCACTGAAGAACAGCCCCTCCCTGCAATAACCTCTCTGCTGCCTGTAGCACACGCATGGCTAGAAGTAGGTCAAGACTCCAGTGGTCATAGGAATTGTTAAGGAGAAAGCCTTCTATATTCCACAAAACAATGGACTTCCCCGGAACCATTAAGTTTGACAAAATATGGATCCTTCCAGAAAACACTTCCAGATCGGCAGAGATGAGAACTGATTTAAGAGCCTGGTTGTGTGCAGCAGTGGCTGCTATTCTGCAGATTAAATTTTGCGTGTGCCTGAAAAAAAATTTCAGGTTTGCGTGTACTCCGTACAGTCTCACAAAGAGTAATTCCTTTCATGCATCTAACAGGGAAGAAGTTTCCTTCCTAGCTGCAGAAAAGCAGCAGCCTCCCCACACGTCTAACCAGAAAAACAGAACAAAATTGCAAGTTTCAGTTTAGGAGGTTTCTGAGATACAGTTTGCCAGAATCTGGGAGAACAGTTTGAGGCGGCAGTGCCAGATACTTGCCTAAACTCTCGCCTAGCAATTTATTCCTTACCCATGTTGGAGACAGGACACTGAGCTAGATGGCCCTTTGCTATAGAGTAATGTGGAGTAACACACGCTTGCTCTCAGCTTTGAAATTACCAACGTAGCTCAGAAAAGCTGTGAATTAAACTTTCTATCTTAAATCATAGTAAATATGATGTTTACTGTCTAGGAGACTGCAGAAACACCTTGTAACATGGTACATTCTGAATATGATTGAACAAGGTTGGACTTGATTATCTTGGAGATTTTTTCCAACTTTAATAATGTTATGATTCTTAAGGATCCTGTGTTAGAGCAGTCTGCTGAGATCCAACAAAAGATTACATGGGCTTTGAATTTCAGTACAAAAAACCAATCCAATATGAAACAATAATCTTCTGCTGTGAGATAAAAAGACACAGTTACAGTTATTAGTCTATACCTGATTAGTCTAGGCTACTTGAGGGAACAGGGAACATTAATTCTCCCCAACTTCATTCAGAAACTCCACTTTGAAGAAAGAAGTTTTGCTATGCCCCAGGTATCTCCTGTCCATCCATTCCCTCTGACCACCAAAATGAGCTAGTCTCATTTATTTTATTAGCCAGTCTTATCTGTTCAGCAGAACAGCCTTGGTTTCTCAGAAAGAAAAGGTGTTCTCTTGAAACTAGGCTGGGCCTAAGGGACATACCCTCCATCAAAGGTCACAGAATCTGTTTCACATGTTGTCTTCAAAATGCTGTAGAATAAAACCAGGAAATTCCAACCTCTGTTGAGTAGCTAACACCTCCAACAGATCTTTCTTCCTTGTTAGAAAATTCCCATCCAGATGGGATCCTTGCTGCTAAAGCACTTGCAACATACCAGGCAGCCACAGCAGAAACTGACAATGAAAGAAACAACTGAAATCTCTGATATTCCACATTATTTTTAGAAGAACACTTTTCATGATAAAAGAAGGGTCTTCAGAAGACATAATTCTCTTAATGCACTAAGAATTAGATCACTTGAATTGGAAACTTGCAGGAGGCATATTCAGAAAGCTAACCACATCCACACTGCATGATTATGTCACAGAACTCTGCTAAAGAATCATACAGATGATAAAACTTGTATGAGTTCTAAAAGTATCAGCACAAATTCATGGCAGCAAAAAGAAACCTCAAGGCTATCATTAACCAGGAGACTATCATCACAGGTTCAAAAATTCCATGAAACTAAAATTGTTACACGTTGGAAACATACCCTTAAAAACCCACATCATATATTATCAAAATTCTCAATACTTTCTTGATATCTGGAGACAGAATTCTAGATTAGATGAAATTTTGTTTGAAATGGTACCACTGTTCCTGGGTTTACATACCCCAAAAATATTGCCTTGATTTGCATTCAGGTACTTTTCCTTTTTAACAGAGCATTTGCATGTTAGGCAGTTTCCTCTGAGCTCTGTGCTTGCCAGTAAAGTATGGGGAAAGTTGGCTAAATCAGAGGTTACTCCCAGCCAGTGACATCTGCAGCCATAGCCTCAAGATACTTCAACTTGGCAGTAATGGAATATGTGGAATGGCTGGAAATGAGCAAGAAAGGTTGCCTTCGTGAGTCTAACTGGAAATATCCCAAAGGAGATGGAAGATATAATTTGCTCTAGGAAGGACTAGGAAGAAGCTTCCTTACTGGACAATTATGTGCATGTTAAGTAAGGACATGATATCAAGAAGAAGAAAAATCTCTAGCCAACTTGTGACTAATTAACAGCCTTCTGGTAGAAGACCACAGCAGACCAGGGCTGCTTCCTCCAAGGACAGAGGCTGGAGCTAAAAACAGGAAACAGGAAGGAGAATTAGAGGACAGACTAGAATAGCTGACAGGGAATGAACAGGAACAAAAATATAAGTGGACAGGTGCATGTAAATAGTCCTGCTGAGCAGAAGGCTTCTGTAATTGTTAGAGAAATGTTAAAGGTTAAAAGACTTAAACAATTGGATGTTTGCAAAAGCAGCAGGTGCTTTACTAAGGCCAGGTTTGCACACCCCAGCCAAATGGGAGGAGAGTTTTTGTGTTGTGACAACATCAGATCTGCATAAGAACAGCTCAGGTGCAGAAGAGGGTGCACTCCACCACCAGAAGATGATCACAACAATCCTTAACCTTTGTTTAGCAACAAGATGAGATTTGAGCCAGCTAAGTGAAAAGGTTGATAAGCAGTAGATCTTACAAGGTGGAAAAATGCTTTTTATCATGCCAATGTCCTCTTTCCCCATGAGGCTCCGGCATAAAAGGCATAAAACTTCCCTCCCCATGGGCTCAGGTGTAAAATTTCCCTCCTTCCACCTCTGGGGAGGCATTGGGACACTTACACTTAAGTCTGACGATGTTCATCCCTTCTGTTCAGCCCAACTGGCATAACTATGCAGGTGTGAGGAACAGCCATCATGTCTTAGAAGGGATCATCAACCACCAAAGACCCCTCAAGCACCCCCAACTCATTTCTGGAGCTTACCACCAGAGAATAGAGCATGATCCATAGTGCTGCATCAGACAGTGTAAAACTCCCCCAGCAAGGCAGGTACCTGGATGTTCCTACCTGAACCTGAATGTACTGAACTTTTGAACCCACTGAACTTGTTGTTTTACAGGCTCTCCCCACTCCTAATGGGTCAAGACAGTGACCATCACTTTGACTTACAGACATCTAAATTGCATCAATCAAGTATTGTTTGTGGACCCAGGGGTTCCTCTCACATTGTACTCTTGTCCTTTCTTTCTACTTTTCTCTTTTCCTTATCTTTATACTTTTGTATTGTTATAGTACTATAGACAATAACCAAAATGGCTACATACCTCCTTTCCACTGCAACCAAATTGTCCCAAAATATATACATACAGATATATAAATATAGATATATGCACACACATAAAATACTGGTCATTCAGTGTTGTTTCACTCTAGTGCAGCCCAATGGATCTATTAACAAAAACCTCAGTTATCCTGCCTCAGGAGTGGGTCCTAACAAATTTTTAAGCAAAACAGAGGAAAATTAAAAGTATTGATAAAAAAATTTTCTCCTGCTCACAAATGAGTCCTTTCTTTCAGGCTTGGTCTTAGATCAACAACATGATGGTTTTCTGAGATGCATCCAATGATGCACAGTGCCTCCTAGTTCCCCAGGAATTATAATTTCAATCACCGCTCAGGTATGGCTTTATTACCTGTTCTCTCTTCTCTGCAATGTCCTACTTTCACCTAATGCTGAGTTTTTCCTGTCCAAGTGCCCCATCTCACACAGTGAAAATTTTTCTGCCTAAGCACATTGAGTTACTTCTTGGGGAAAAGTCATCTTCCTGCCTTTTTTCAATGGTTCCTGACCCCATCAGTCTCAAACAAATAAAGCAAATGTGAATCATTGCATGGGGATTACAAGACAAAAGGATTTGGGAAATGGAAGGTTGCATATGCCCTGCGGGTAATATCAACAGAAGGGATGTCAAGAGAACAACTCTCAGGAACACTGATAAAATTACTAAAAACCTGGCTACAAAATCTGAAAATATATTCTCCTAGCCTACATTATGCTAGCAAATTTTGCTATTTTGGTGTATGTCTGTATCCACCTGTATTTGGTGGGTGTCTTAAAAGTTGAGTTTATTTCTACCACAAAACAGAGTTTACAATAAACTAAGAGAAATAACACTGCATTTCTATGTGAGATATATGTGGAAGAATTTTTGGGACCATCTCTTAGTATAGTATAGTTTTTTCAAGGGACTGTAAGGAAATCATAAGCTGCCCTCTATCACTGTTGTTGATTGCAGGTCTATGCCAGATTCACTGTCAGATGTATCACTGCCTGTTTGGAAGTTTTGTCACAAAACTTACTATTAAAAATTACTATACAAAATTGATAAAATTGACTGTGCTTGCACTTTGCTGTACACAGACTGTTTCAAAATTCTCAGCTCCTGAGATAAAATCCAAATTGTAATTTTCAGCATTGTCTATTGCTCTTATTCTCCAGTTTTGGCAAATCTTTTGTAGACCCAGTCTTGTACTCTGGTTTAGTACCTAACGGAATTTGAGGCACCAGGAGGTACACAGGGTCAGGCCAGGAAGAACCATCACTTGACAGTTCAGGGGGTTCCTGGCTTATAAAGCAAGCAGAAGTTCAGGTCCACACCAACTGAGGGCCAGCTGGGACTTTTATCTCAGGTCTCAGCAAATGCATTTTTCTGATACTACAACTAAAATTCCTATGAAACCAATTTGTCCACTCTTTTTATCAATCTACTTTCCCTACCCATTGAGAAGTGTTGTTTGAGCTGTAGTGGTGTCCATGGCCAAGAGCATTAGAGATGTCCTGTCCTCATAGGCATCCTCTCTCCTGTAGAACCACTGATGCTTCCAGCAGTAGTTTTCAGGCCGTTTTCCAGACAGTAGTATGTACCACTTTTAAAATTCTACTTAAGGATCACATTAGGAAGGTATCCAAAGGGAAACTGGAATAAACTACTTGTTTTCACTTGTAAAGGAGCCTGTAGGGTATTTATCTACATCACCAGAGCTCAATTGTCAGGGCCAAGGCAATGGTGGTAGAGCCTCTGGGACAGCAGATTTAAGAAGGAGGGAAAAGTGTTGTGCAACAGCTGCTGGAAGAGAGGAATAAGCATGTGTGAAAGAAACAACTCTTGTTTTCATCAGTGAAAAAAAAATGGTCCAAAGAAAAGTAAGTTTGCCATAAAACAACTGCAGATCACAAAACTATGTAAAATACATGCAAAACCTCTTAATTTCAAAAGGCGAGGGAATATGTAATTGAGGAAAATGAAATTAGTAAAATAATTACAGGTTTTAAATAACTGATTGCTCAGTATATAAAGAAACTATATTTTGGCAAGCTTGTTGTGAGAAACCAGAATAAGAAAACATGATATGCAATTATGCAATACCTTTTGGTTTGTTTTGGTTTTGTTTTACTTTGTATTTTAAAATACAACACAAGGCTTTGTTTTCCATTAAATGCTTCCATAGAAATTTAGCTGTGTGGGACTTCCCAGCAACAATGACTTTTGTTTCATCAAATACTGTCATGGCTCAATCTCTTTGCTTGTTTATCTGCATCCCATTTCACTGCCTCCAGGGGTGTCTCCTATTTAAGGTAATAAAGAATTTACCCTGGAACCCAGATAAAGCACACATGGATAGACCCCACTCTGTGGGTGGACACAGTGCCTACACTGCAAGCAATAAGCATCTAAGGCAGATTCCTGATTCTCCTTTTTACTAAATGGAGATTTAAACTAAATATTTAGAGCAGTTCACTGCAATTTGATCAAACCCTGTTTGCTTACTTTGGGCTGAGATGAAGGATGCTACAAATCCCCTTGACTAAAAAGCAGGTTCATTTAGATGGAGGCATGTGTTCTGTCCACAGCTCAATCAGATGAATCTTGTTCACACTCCCTAAGACACTATAGGCACAACAGCCTCTCCTAATTAAGGGCACCTCAGGAAACACTGTCAGTAATGGCCAATGTAAGACCCATTCCTATTGTAACACAATAATACATTGCCAGATTTTTGGGTCCTTAATGGCATACAAATCTTTGACCTAAATAAGTATTTTGAATACAAACTTTTGAAGAAAATTACTTATTCCCATAATGAAACTATCATCTTAGTTTTAAACAAATATTACAGCAGGAGAAAGAAAACAAAATAAAAATTCCAATTTTTTATTTTATCTCCTAAAGACAAGAAGAAAATTGGGCAATGTAATTCCACATCACACACCTACATTTCGCAAAACTAAAAGAGATCAATTACATAAAACAGGCCTTTACATAAGTTTGGCAATGTTAGGTAAATGAATACAGATGCTATGCATTGCTTGGAAAAATAATTTATTATGTCAGCTTACAAATATGACAAGTTTTTATGTTATACTTTAAATTACAAGTACAGCTAGCAACTTTGATCCTGCAAAGGTACCAACTATCTCCTGAGATGCAATGAAGACTTGCAACCCTGCCTTCAGGAATTGCTTGGAGCAAGTCCCAAGTCAGCAAAAGTGCAATGTAGTTTGATATTTTTGTTACTGCCTCATTGGCTAACATTTTACAGTCTAATTGCAGAAAGTAGGTACAAATGTTGACGTTAAATTAACATATGAACTTTCCTAGTACAGCCTTAACCAAACTTAAACATACCTGCAGACTGTTCCAAACTTTCAGCTTGCAGCAACATAGAGCACAAAAGACAGCTTTCATATACCTCATACTGCAATCACTTGACAAGATCTCAGCACTTAGTACTTCGATTGGTACTTAGGCTTTATGCATGAGATTTCATTCTGGCTTCATATTGGTATAAATCAGGCACAGGCGTTCTGAAGTCAGAGCAGCAACTCAACAATAAAATTGGTGTTCTGGTGTGACATGAGTCACAGCTCACGTGTAACCAAGTATCTCAAATGTCACAGGTTGGTAAGGACTTGTGCATCAAACCAACATGGGAACAGTTCTTCCTTTTATACTTCTACAATGCATTGTTTCTAAACCTGCATGAGGTGTTCTGAAAATCCAACCTGTAGACTTACTTTAATGTGCATGCATGCAATTTACAGGAAGTAACAGCCAAACAATAGTTTGTCTGAACTTGATCTAAAGGGTCTTTTCCAACCTAAATGATTCTATGATTCTAGATTTTTTAAATTCATTACATACTACTCAAGACAGTAGTTGAACTTTTCCCCTTCTTGAAGATGGCAGATAATGGAAAAAGTGGACTGCAAATACCTTGTGAAGCTATCCCGGAACTAAAATATCATAGGACAAAAAAGTCAAAACTGGTTTTATTTTGTGAGTCTTGTTAAAAAACAATACCCAAAGTACTGGAATTTAGATGTAAGATATAATTAGCGTCTCCCTACACACATAAAAATCCCCATTTTGGTACTCACTGAATTACTAGATCAGTTGAAAAACTGACGTGAAACAAAACATTTAGTCAAGAGTGTGAAATACATTTGATACATATTAACAGATGAACCATCTCTCCTTGGAGATGGCTTCATTACTTTGAAAAAGCTGTAGTAGACCACATAAAAGTGGAACAAAGAGCTGCAACATTTCAGAATTTTTCAAATTTCATAAGCTTAGATTGATGTTATTCAGAAGTGCTATGGTTTTCATTATATAACTAACTTTGATTTAGTCTTCTTGAAAAAAATACAGGAGTCCAAATGAACTCAAAATCTCATTTCTTAGGTTCTGAAAAATATTAAAATATAAAAATGAGATAGTATCAAATTATTCCAAGTGTTTTGGAGTTTGCTACCATATGATTTTTATAAGATGACGTATTTTTTAGCAAGCATTTGTTATTCATCAGACCAACACATATGGTAGACTTGCAGACCTTCAGAATGCAATAGAAAAAGAGACAAAGAAAATATTTCTCTCCCCTTTTCTAAAACTCAGCACAAAATTGTTACTTCACTGATACTACAGACAAGACCTCTGCTAGCTTTACTGCAGTCAGGATTTCCAAGCATAAAAGGCAATCTTTTTTTTTAAGCAGTAAAATTTTACACTGTATGAACATGTTCACACATGTCAATGTCTATAGGAAAGAACATAATTATGTGGACAGGCTATACCTGATGCCTACACAGCTACTAGAAGTCTGAACACACCTTTACATTTCAGAAATCAAGTCTGAAGGAAACTGCAAGAGTTCTGGTTACTGCACTAAGGTGAACCTCAACAAGCACGAAGAGCGGGATTCCTTGCTAAACATTCGAGGACTTTATCTCAAGAAATAATTCAACGTTGAGGAATTTCATTACACTATGCCTATTTCTATCACAATAAGGTTTAGAAATATTAAACAGACCTTTCTGACTTCAAACCAAGCATAGAAACATTTCACATCCATATTATTTGTTGAAATTCTGCAGATTCTTTGCTGTTACTTTATACTGCAGTGACAATAGTTGACTGGGAAATATGATGTAATATATTCAGTGTCACATGTATGAATTGCCTGGGCAATCTCAGTTTTGGAATGTCCCAACCAAAATGCTAGTTCACAAGAATAATTTTGCCCCAGTTTTAGGACATTAACTGCAAAAAACCACTGTATTTCATTCAAATGAAATGAAAACAAAAGATTTGGAGAAAAGTGACTCATGTATCAACTAACTTAATTAGGAGTGCTTGTAATGAAGTATCAGAATTAGAAGGTTGGGGTTTTTTTAGCTAACCCCAAATTAAACGGAAACTGGCAGCATGCAATGGTGAAACACGTTCCAGAATCAAAACCAAATAACATATTTTCTTCTCATAGGCCCAAAGGGGAAAAAAATAGAATATCAGCATTTTCTAATAAGCACATATAGAAACGTCAGCCTTGAAAGTGATACACCTTCAAAACCTTAGTAATACACTGTTATTGTATTGACACCCTCACCTACAATTCAAGTATTTTTCCATTTGTTGCTTTCTTCAGGTAATGTAATACCACAGCAGAAATGTGAACATTTGAGCTATTTGTTAAAGTACACTGCAAGAGCCAGTATTCCTTCTGAAGCACGTCAGCTGCCTCCAGTGGAATTATTTCAACTTTGCTACCCAGTGCACAGCACACATAACAGACTTACCCTAAGTATGGAATATAGTTAAGTCTAAATCAAAATGAGCAAGTCTCACACATTAAGAGATGATATGAAGTGGGTTGATGTCTGCTGATTAACATATTCAGGACCTTCATTTTAGTCTGTCACTCTACTGAAATTTAAGCAATTACTCATATTCTGGAAAAAATGAAGTGTTTCTTGACTTTGATACTTCATTTTTTCATATTTGCTGAGTTTTTTTACTATTATATAAGAATAATTTTCTCACTTTTAAAAACTTTTTAGATTAGTTTTTTTGTTAATTTATAGACCTCTAACTCATCAATGGACAACATACTAATGGATTCACATTCCATGGCTAGCAAGCCTCCCTGCTGATGTAGCTCACACTGAACAAAGGTTTCTGCATCTTCCAGCTTTATGACTGCACTGGAGACTGCTCCAGTGAAGACAAAACAAACAGTTCCAAGGTTTCTAATGGACTTGTTGACATTCTGTTAGTCAAAACATGTAACAAAAGTTCTGCCAGCTCCATGATGTCTTCATGGTTGCAGCTATTTGAGTGGAAGGGTGCTGTCAGTGCTGCACCCGGCAGTGAAAGCCTCAATAAAAATGGTGCACACGTTGAGCTCCCTACACCAAACAGCCAGAGATGCAAACTGTTCCCTTGGCCACCAGCAAAACACAGCTCATCTTCATCATTTTCCACACTAAGTACACTACTGTATCCCTGTTGGTTTCTGTGAAGAGCCTCATGCCAGAAACATAAATTGGGATGTTTCCCAGTTCCATGCTTATTTAATTGTGAGTGACACAGAAATCCTTTTGATCATCTTTAGCAAATTTCAGTATCACTTTTCAAAAATATTTTCGGTGTCAGCAACTGTTTGTAAGGAAGATGATTTGATATTAACACACTGAAGAAACACACTTTTTAACATGAGTATTTTAAGTTCCAGACTAAGCACTTAGACAGATGTCCTACATTTGTTGTAGTCTAATTTTTTGCCTCAAATCAATAATATTTCAGGGTTATTGCAGCAAAGTCTATCCTTTACCATTTTCTTCTACAAACTGATGGTAGAATCAATGCTGGCAAAATGAAAAAAATCTAGACAAATGTAGTAAGAGACATTTACTTTGGCCTGTGGAATAATCTTTAAAATTAGACAGTATGTGACATGATGTTAGTCCATTTACTATGTAGCTTTTATTTTATGAAACAAATAAGAGGGTCAGAGTTCATATGAAAAGAGCTTAGAAGAAGCAACTGCCATCAACACTAATGTAATTCTATGGGAACATAAACTACCAAAATTATTGACAGTGGGTAGGTGAGGAAATGATGGTATGTCTTCTGACACACTAGTGCACTGTAGATGGCAGATGAGAAAAGCAGTCTAACATCAAAACAACTCTGGTCTGAAGAGAGATGAAAATAACAGACTACTCAAGAACAACTGTTGTACTTACTCGCCTATCAAGGAGCCATGTCCCTAAAAACAGACAGTAAAATTATCCTAAAAGAGACATCTCCTTGGAGTTCATGTTTTTAAATGTAATAATTTAACAAAAACATGTTAACAACCACGTTACAAAAATATTTAGTTCCAAATAGCACCCAATAGATTCCCAAAAAAAAAAGACTAGAAATTTAAAAATATCATCACTGCATATTCTCACACTACAGATTTTGTCATTATAAGGGGAAAAGAAAAAAAATCTCATTATTTCAGACAGAAAAATGACAGAAGTGCAACTTCAGCTTTAGAAACAGGAGAGCTATTGTTGTTAGCACAAATGATAACAGTTGGATGTTGCTAGATTTTAACCACAGCAATGTCCATCATTTTTGCTGTCAACATTCCCAGAAGCATTGCAGATTTTTGAATGACTTGGTTATTGGATTCTGCCATGTTGTACTCTTGTACAGAGCACTAAAATATTGTTCAGATTTAAAATCTAATTTAGTTATTTACATAGAAAAGCAATTAAGTTCATATTCACAGCAGCCCAGACATGCTTACAGTAAAGAGTTAAGACGTGCTAGAGTTGAAAGTACTTAAGCATGAAAAAAAAAATTATCCAATAAGGAATTTGATTTAGGGATCACTTTTATTCAGATGTAAATATTAGCTATAAGGCAGTTTTTAAGCTAGGCAACAAGAATAAAAATGTGCTGAAATTTTAATTTAATCATTAATTGCTTTTCATCCCTTCTACTGTTAGTTTTCCTCTACAATTGCTTCTAAATTCTACAATTACATCAAAATCACAGGACTTGGTGTGATGTCCTCCTGCACATCCATTTTTGACAAGGCTGTGCTGTCAGCTATTGACCTGCAGCTCACACTAACTTCAGCATCAATTACTTCTGTGGGGTGACAAGGGCTTAGAAAGAGATAAATTCATTACTAACACACTGCAGACACAAGGAGTTTAACACAGATACTGTAAAATTCGACTGTAACAAGCAGTGCCACAAAAATTTATGAAAAAATTTTTCTCCATGTTATAGATATGAGAATGCATCCAGGTTGCAGACTTCTCATTTTTAGCCATAAAAATTATGAGTGTAACAAAAATACCTACTGATTTCCTTTCAGAGTAATACTGGCATTTTCATTCATGAAAAACCATTCAGTACTACCAGTGCAGAGACTATGCCTTGCAAGCCAGAGATGAACTGATATGTAGATTCCTTAGCTCAGAAATGGAATTTAGAATAGTAGTTTCTTTGTTGTATGGGTTTTTCATATATATATATTTTTTTACTTTGCTGTAATAGTTAGTAAAAATGTGGCTGAGCTTTGAATATCCAAGGAGTACATTCACCATCACTGATGACGGTTTTCATCAAACATTTGAGAAGCAAATGTAAGAAAATTGCTTTGTTTTGCACTGTAAAATTTTATTTTTAAAATTTTTTTTTGACATTTCTTCTTAGGATAACATAATTACGCAATAAAAATAAATTATTTGGCTATTTAGTAAATATAATCTGGAAAGTAATTAAATACTCTCAAGTCTGCTGTAAAACATTAGGAACTGAAGGGCATAAAATTTATAGCTTATTCATGTGACAGCTATTTGATGCTAAAATAGAGGGCCAATGCATTTTTAAAAGCACAATATTGAAGCACTGTATTTCAGTAGAGCATTAAAAAAAAATCCTGATACTAGCTTATAAAATCTGTATGTACTTAGTACATACATTAAAAATTGCCTGATTTACCAAATGCTAAACAGAACAAAGATTTAAACCATCATTTCTTGTGTGTGCAATACCACATTTTTGATTACTGAAAACCACTGCTTAGGATAAGAACTGCGTAACAGGTCATTAAAGGGTTAAATTATAAAAAAATCTGGCTACCAGAAGGGACAGCAATTTTTAAGATGTGAAATATACAAAAACTTTTATTTAAAAATTATCTGCTTTTCTACTTTAAAAACTGAAACTGTGCAGAAGAGTATTATTTCAGACCAATATGGAAAAAATATTATTTCTTAAACCACAAAGGGACAGTTTCATATAATGTCATGAACGGAACCTTAGCCTTCAGTAAAGAGGAAACAAAATTCACTTTGTAATATGAACCTCTATCAAAGGTGGAAGTGAGACAAATATTACACGCTATCTAGACTGCCATGCCAAAAGGGTAAATTTAAGAAAGAATTTCCTGGCTTTGGAGTCCATAAGTATACTCAGTAAGATTTTTTTTGTGTGTGTGTGTGGTTTGACATCTCTTCTGTACTTCCACCCCTTTTAGAAAATTTTATAAAAGGATATAAAACTGATGAAAATCCAGTCACATGGGCAAAGGCAAATATACTAAGCACTGAACATACTTAAAGTTTTAAAGGCAGAATTGTTCACCCAGTAGTAACTTCTGTCCTATATAAAAAGTCGATTGAATACTTGATGTAATAGTGAGGGAGATCAGACTGCTTATCCTTAGCTTTCTAACAACATAAAGCAGTAGTGATCCTGTTTTAAGAATACATATTTCAGATTTCTAAATTACAAGTCAGAAAAAAATGTATAAACACATAGAATGGTATGATTTTTACAAATTCCTTAGGAAAAAGAGAGGACATTATATTTCTGGTATTACTTCTCAGCCAAGACTCTCAAAGGCTCATTTATTTACTTCCATGTCACAAAAAACATTTAAACTTTGGTAAAACAGTTATCCATCAGCAATCCATGCACTAGACCTCACTCCCACATAAGGTGTTTTGAGAACATGATTTACTGCTTAATAGTATATTTTAAAGTGACCTTTCTATGCTTTAGCCTTAATTTGTAGGTACCATAAAGTCTGCAAGCTGGTGACATTTAGTTTTGCAATTTTTAAAGTTTCAGCAGACCAAACCAGTTCAAATGTTTTAAATGACATATTTCCACCTCTGCTCTGATCTAATAAAAACAATAAATTACAAATCTTGGATCCACTTAAAGTGAGTTTAGTTTATAGTAGCTGTAGCTCGATCTAACACTGTTTCATGACATCCACATTCTTTGTAGAGAGCAGTTTATTTGTTGATTTTTTTTGTAGTTCCTGTCATTGCCATTGAGATCAGAACAGATGGATGTGCCTGTTTTGTTTTCTTGACCCTCTGAATGAGGAGATGTGCCAGAAATTTGCAAAAAGCCAATGCCAGTGCTACCATGCACAGCATAATACACAACAAAAGGCAAAGAAAACTTTTTAACCATGTCAGATTTTTTTTTAACATTTTAAGCAATTTAAGTTCATGGAATATGAACAGAGAATAAACTCAATCTTTGTCTCATTTCTGTGTCTGATTCTGATGTTCTCAGTATATTGTTCTGTTTGAAACAGGTTGAAGACAAGGTGATTGTCAAGGAAGTGCACTTTCCAGAGCATCCACTGGGACTACAGAACACTTCATCAGAGTATTGGGAAAAAAAAAAAAAGAAGTCCTCTTTTGAGATGGCACATCATGGCCTGTGAATTATACCTGAGACACCTACAGTGCGAAAAAATAACAGTGTTTCAGAGAAGAAATAGGCTTCCTAAATATGACAGAAGCCTGCAAAACAAAATTGTTTGAATGGTGTTAATGTTGCTACAGTACTCTGATAGCTTTGGCAAATCTTTTAAGGCACAGTAGCACTGATCAAGTCAGAAGTAGCTGAGAGGAGAATAAAACAAGAACCATCAGAAACACTTGCATTTCTTTAGACAGCAGAATTCTTAGAAAATTCTTCGTTGATTTGCTCTTTGAGACCCCTGTAATGCAAAATTGTGTCCAATTTGTTTGGAATAGTGATATCTGAACAAATACAAATGTGCAATATTGTATTTCCATAGTATTTTACAATCAATATAACACGTCTTCTCTAATAGAGAACAAAACAGAATAAATAAATGAACATTAAACATTGCTTTTAAAATTTTCACAGCCACACAGAAGTGCCTTTCAACACTCTTGATACAGATGGGAGAGATTCAAATTCTTTAAAGTACTTGATTGAGGCCATCTTATAAAACTGTTCTGGCCAGAAGAATAATTCTAGCAACTTATAACACATATATGCTGAGCCTCAAGCCAATTTTTACTTGCTTTGAGAAAATTTTGTTTTATTACTTCTTTCTTAAATAATTTTTTTCAAACGGAGGGACCTAAAATCACAAATGTGCCTGTACAACACTGTATAATTACTCTCTCTCATAGTAATAGGCAATTTCTGAATTTTTTCATTATTAATAATGAAAAAAAATTCATTATTATTTTTTCATTATTAATAATGTTACTAAACATAATTAAAAAACAAGTGTCAGAAAAATTCCTGTATAGGGGTAAATAAGCTCATAGCAAAGATTAATGTCACAGGTATTCACAGTACTTCAGGAATACAATAAATTTAATCTAAGAGGACTGTAAAACAAATTACAAGAGAATAGCAAAATCTCAGAAAGCCTTTGGTGTGCAAGTCACCTAAATTATCAAAAGAGTTCATCAAAATCACTCTTGATGCTCTTTCATTTGAGTGTTTGGCAATTGTTGAATCATTAAGGGTGCACCACTCCTGCAGCAGATGGAACTACTACTGTTCAAAACCAAAAAAAAAGTGGAATGGAATTTACCACAAAGAAAACTGGTGTGGTTTCATACAATATTCTACTGTTTTCCTCCGTCTGCTTGCAGCTTCATTTCACTAACAGCAACATTAGTAGAATCTTCCTTGGTGCCACTTGTATCCAAAGGAACCATTCCTTTCCTAAGTGCTGGAAATAAGTCACACAAAAAAGGTGATTAAGCATCTTCAGAATCATACATTAAGTCAGTTAGACTCAATGATCTTAGAGGTCTTTTCAAACCTATGATTCTTGGTTTTCGTTGACTGCCCATTAGTTTTTATTTAAAACATGTATTTCATTATATGATATTATAATTTATTCAGCAAGTAATAAATATTCATAACTGAGAAGAGAATATTTTCTCTGTTTTCTAGAGAAATAGATTTTAATACTTTATAATACAGGCATAGCCGTGAGCTTTCTTATACATAAGAAATGTACTGTTTAAAAATATTTAATTCTTTCACTAAGATATATTTTCCATTTATTTTTCCAGAACATTTGTTAAAATAAGGTAAGACAAACCTCTCAAAAATTTGTGAAGGAATATCTTTACCAACAGAATGGACTTAAGTCACCAAGTGACACTGAACAGGTGCTCATACAATGTCATACTGTGTACATACCTTCACAGCAGGGTACATATATAGTGAATCTTTCTAAATATATTATATTGCATCAAAATGCAAACAATATGAATTGACAAAACATCTTATCAAAAAATGCTGAAGAAAAAAAGTCAAATATCCAAACATTTAATAAAAGGTAGAAATTAAGGGAAGAAAGTGGCTAGCAGCTTATACAACATACCCTTCTTCTAATTGCCTTCTTTATAGCACAAGCATGTAAGAAAAGTTGTCCTACTGAATATCCAGAGTGCAGTTTTTAACAATCCAGTAAAATTGTAGCAGTACATAACCAAAAGTTATTTAACAAGGAGCAAGACTTCACAGTTTGGTTAGTAGGGGTGAGATGTTTTCACTTTCAGAAGAATGAAATCACTGTGTTTGGAACATTGGTATTACAGTGAGTTCTAAGTATTCAGCATCAAGTTTTCAGAATTGGTTCAAAGCTCTGCTGCTGTACGCTATGTCAGTGGTACCTCCTGTGGACAGTATTCAAAGTAAGGCAAAAAATCATAAAGAACGTTCATTGCTTAACTAATTCAATTTGCATTTTTCTAAGTGATGATGTCAAGTTTCCAGTCATTCCAAGTTCTTATGTTTAAGCAGCCCTAGGTTTTGTTCTAGAAGGGTGCCCACAGCATAGCGATGTTGCAATGTTTCTTTACTTGTAAGTACGTTACATTATTTATAAATGCCAATAAAAATAGTCTTAAGAACTTATGAAAAAGTGTACATAGAGAGATAAAGACAGGCACCAGCAATACAGTGCAAAAGTTAATTGTTCTGACAATAAAGCCTACATTCAGGACAACTCAGTTTTATTCAGTTGTGGTGTCAGTCCTACTTCCTACGATGTTGACACAAGAATGTTGTCCATCACAGCTTATGAAGCCCTGGAACATAAATTCCCAACAACAATAGAAAGCCTCTAAGACATATGGTTTCTGGGAAACCATCCAGGTTAAAAACCTCAAAGTGATGAAATGTGCAAAGAGAAAAGCAGGACTCAATTCACAAAGCTAATGCAAAGCATGTGCAACTCTAGGGACTTTTGTACTCAAAATTTCAGGAAAATACAGTGGCCGTAAAAACAGTTTCTGAGGATTATTCTTTAGATAACAACTAGTAGTGACTGTCTGGACTAATCATTTTGGTCTGATAATAATATAGACTGCAAACCATATCTAGTGAATGTTTTCTTGAATAAATTATTTTCTCATTTCAACTTCTTAATTTCCAAGAAAATGGGTACAGAAATAAAAGCGCGTTCCCTCAACATATTTTAAAATATGTTTGTAATGCAAAAGCTTTTATAATTGCAGAAATTATATCAGAAACAAAACACAATGTTGATGTTAATTACTTTCCTTTTAGCTGCTTGCTGCATTGGCAAATTTTTAGTAAATATATATATATATATACGGAAACAGATTGTTGTTCCCTTATTTCTTTTTCCATATAATTTGTCCTTCTTTCGTCAACCAATTTTAAACTTAAATCCCACTATCTCCCTCACAAATAAGTTAAATCATATCAAATGACTCTGCTCTCCTTCCAGGTGCTCTCCACAAGTCATAGGAGATCCACATTGGGAAGGAAGCTTCTAGTACTAGTTATTGAATCTATAGTCTGTAAGGCTTCATGAGTTGAAGAGAGATGGAATGGGGAAATATAAATCACAAAGGCTTGTACACTGCTCCAAAAGGCAAATGAAAGAAAAAAAATTCCATCCTTCTGTTTCTGAAGGAGGAAACAATTAATCACAGAAAATAGATGATGACATGTATAGGAAGATTTATTAAAAGCTACAGTAGGTTTGGGAGCAAAGATGTCAAATTATACTTCAGTGTCAAAGTCTCAAATGATAATTAATTAATATCATTACTGAAATTTAAAGTTCATTATGTTTTTGTGACTATCATGATTGAAGTAGCTGACTTTTCATTTGCCACCCCCTGAAAAATCTCCTTAATGCTAATACCACAGCAGAATTTTCACTGCCCTCAAGAACTATACCAACAACTTCAAAATACACATTTGACTGGTGGAAATCAGTTTCAGCATAAAGTAACAATCAGTCAAAAACCAAAGTCTGTGGAATAATCCACATATTTCAGTGCTATAAGCAATAAGTAGTGAATTGACCACTGTCTTTTGTTAATAATTTATTTTTTTTATTTCCAGAAAATTTAGTACTTAGTGCTGGTAAAAACCAGTTGAATCAGAGAATAAATATGCACAACTGTTTCATCAGATTGGTATTCAGATCTCATGGATCCTATTTCTCTTAAAACTGCCTAAAATTTATTAAAAAGTTTTAAAGCAACAAAGTCTTAGCTTGTTTAATTCAGATTAAAACAGTATAAAGACATTGTAATATTTTAGGAACTTTTAAGTGGCATTTTTAAATTTCAGTAAATTTTTGCAGTGACCACTTTTGGAATTCTTTAGACTGGAAGGGACTGCTGGAGGCCATTTATCTGAACATTCTGTGAGGCATCAGTTACTTCTTTTCTATACCCAAAACAGGTTCAGCTGCACTTTGATTTGTAAGACTTTGATAGGGAGGAGGTTTGGGAAAACAGAAAAACCAACTCTGAGACAAGGTAAAGTGTTCCTAAAGTACAGATGATATGGAGGTATTAGCTCCTATGCTTTATTCCCACTACTGTTATTCAGTGTGCTCTGTAAAAGATACTAACCCCAACCCATTCTGAAAGGAAGAGAAACCAATTACCTTTAACCTCATCAGATCAGCTCAGGACTTACTGGTGAGCAGTAATGTACCACAGCACTCATTCTAAGATGCAATGTTTTCAAAGTGCAATGAAGCCTGAAAGAGGCTTCAATAGAATGTAACTTTCTAAATATGTTCCCAATACACAAACTGGCTATACTGAAAATAAATGGAAGATTATACCCTTCTGAAGAGAAGTGTTTTGATATCCATGTACTGATATGCTTAAAAACCCCCTTAAAAACCTGGTTTTTAAGTCACTTTTGACACTCATGCAAAGGTGTGCCTACATTCCCAATCAAGACCCAATACGCCCTATGTTTTATTGAGCATTTTCCAACTGTATCAGAGATCCCATGACTTCACATGAACACAAGCTGTATATGTACAAGGGGGTAGAGAAAAAACAGTAAAAAAAACTATTGAAGTAGAATTAGTGAATTCAACTTTCACTGAGAAAATGCTACACAAGCATGAGACTAACTGGTACACATTAAAGATCTTGGAAAGAATCCATGTTTGAGGACAGCTCTCGAGTCCCTCAGAAGACCAGAGGGTCTACACAGCTTACAGAGGTATGACTCGTTAAGCAGAGATTCAGAATTCAAGGGCAGCCCTTTTCTTTGGCATACATAAACAAAATATATTGAATGCACCAGTCAAAAAACCCCAAACAACTGTCAGTGGGATGCAATGAAGTACTTCCTAGGCAACAACAAAAAAACCTAATACACAGAAGGATACTTAAGATGGTTCCAGCACTTTTTTTTTGAAAAGTAGCGTCTCACTCATCCAGGAAGAAAAATATATGTTACCTGTAGATTTTTTTTCTGTGATATAATACTTACAACCTGAACTTGAAAGCGGTGAGCTGCACAAAAAGCTGTTTTGAGTTCGCCAGCTAGAAGAGTGAGCAGCCACTTCTACATCAGAAATTGCAGCATCCATTTTCACATCCTATGGGAACCAAATAAAAATAATTTTATCTGTTACTATCAAGCAGCGGAAAACTTTAACAAAAAGTAGTAGCACACGTACAGGCATATGCTGTGATTTCACACACAATGGAAAAGCCTGATTTGAATTCTCTGCATTCTCAGTATTGCACTTAGGTTCAAATTAATTTGCTTACAAGTTTTATCCCCACTTCACCACTATAAATGTCTGCAAAAAACTGCTTTGCCTTGAGAAAAGCACTGGCAGCACTGCAAGTCTTTGCCACTACAGCATGTTGTAAAAATGCTCTTTCCTATTCACATCACATCCACAGTTCAGCACATACCATATCAGCAGGGCAGACATCAGTGAATAATGACTTCCTCATCAATGAATGGTTCATACTAATTCACTGAAGTTCCACAAGTAGTAATAAATACAAATCTATTTTCTCTGACACTGAGGAAACTTAAAGTTCATTGATTTCTCATATCAAAATACCTAAAGGTGCTTTGAAATTTTTTGTTAAACCATAAAATAAAGTTTTAAGTACAATGTTACTATTTATGGCTAAACCCATACAGCATAACTTCTTGGTGAGGAAAGTCATTTGGTCTATAAGCTAAAAAGAGAAGATAAATTTAAAAAGGTAATTTAGACAAAAATCCCTGAAAAATCTCTATTAGCTCTGCAGCAAGTAGTCCCCAGTTACAATACCATCCAAAATAAGATTAAAAGCTTGGCTTGGTATCCAAATTACTCAGTTTCTTGAAATGAGAAGATGTAATAATGAATAAATGCATCAATTCACAAAACACACAATTTTACTGCTGAATTCTTATCATAAAAAGCTTCAGGGAATTTTGTTAAAACATCTTGCAATTTATCATTTATGTTGATACTTAATTTTATGTTGATACATAAGATTTGAAAACTAAACAAAAAAAAAATTTACATTAATTTAGAGATACAATAAGCTTTTGTTCCATCACTGAAGAAGGATCTACTCCTGTTAAGACTAATGAGAACTATACATATTAATCCCCTTATGTGTTGATGAGAGACTTAATAGCTAAAGTGTTCATAGCACAATAACAATTTTTAAAGAATAAAAAGTTTTTGTCTTTCTATTCTGCTTCCAGAAATGCTTTAAAAGAAGAGCTTTAAACAAGAAAGGCGCCTCTAACAGTACCTGCAATACAAAATGGCTTTCTTTTTACAGAAATATTAATGTATAATATGCCTTTTGTCATATGCTTCATTGACAATCACATCTGTTGTGTTTGAGTAGATGGTCAATAGTGTGTGGCAGGGAAACTCTCCTAAAATATTTGAATCTCTACATCAAAATATTTATCTCTAGTTTTCCTCTGGCTTTCTGCTTTAATTTTGCTTCTGTTGCTATTTTCTTTTAATATGTTATATTTATGGGGTTTTCCCCCAATTTCACCTTTATCTATTATTTGGCCCTTCCTTATTTGAAAAATCAAGATTGTTGTACCTGATGGTATTCTGCCAGCCTATGGCCTACTTTTACTACTGGAAATCTTCCATTTTAAAACATACAAAAAGAAATTATGATTTTCTGGGCTTCTAAGCAACAGGCATTTTAAAGCCATCTGACGAGATTACAGAAGAGTAGGAAGATTGAGTGGGGACAAAAGAAACCATAAGAAAGAAAGAAAAAGACCTGCTTTTAGAGAAACATTCAACTTTGGTTTAATTTTTCCTCCTTAAAATGAAAAAAAGACTGAGACACAAGATTAGATAATGCCTGCCTGACATCAATGCTGGTGAGCAAGCTGAAGCAAGTGTATTATAAGAAAGGCTAGAAAGAAAAACATAACAGAGGAAAAATATTAACTTCAGAAGTAATTTCATCTAAAATGATCAATGTAAAAATTTTATAAGAAACATGAATTTTCTTATCACCTAACAAGTATCTGTCTACTTTGTATAGCAGGGGCAATATGTATACAGGGTGAACCAACAATATCAGAAAGAATCAACTTTGGTGTCCTCAAACCTACACTCTTCCAGCAATCAATTTTAGAGACTCCCAACTGCCAAACACTAAAATAAATAAATAAATAAATAAAAGGCATTTGAGTTAGTTTCAAATGAGGGTGAGAAAGGCAAGCATTAAAAAGGTTTTTTTTAGTCTAAGCTAGCCTGATCACTGAAATCAGATTAGCACCCGTCTGTTACTTGGTTTTGAACATTCTGTTCTATTTGCAACAGCCGTGACAGCAAAGAGTACTGTATGTCATGCAAAAACCCAATTAGGCCTGACTAAATGGAAACCATTAAATGCTCTCGGCTGTCTAAAGAAAGAGAATTGTTTTGGAATAAGCTTTGTACTGGATTCTGATTACTGAGTTCAAATCACACAAGCTCAGTAAGTTCAGTCAGCTTAGTGCAATGTTATGTTCTACTGTCAGCTGATTGCATTCCACTTAGCTTTTCAATGTTTTCCAAATTTCAGTAGTTACTGATTTAGTAATGCTTCTGTGGAGGGAAGAGAAATTCAAGATACTGAAGATTATCACCAGCAGCATACTGATTGTGCCTGTTTCCTCCTTTCAATTCTTTCTTACAGAAGATCAAGATGGCTTTTTCAAGTAAGTTAGTACCTTCTGACAACAGCAACTTACCAAGCTATAACATTCTGTATTTATTTTACCTTTTCCACTTTTTAAAAGACATGCTACAAGTATGTCCTCATTTTACAGAAGGAAGACGATTACATATAAGTTGGGGAACACAAACATCTTTTTCATAGAGTGTGTGACCCTTGATTTGAGCTCATTTGCTTAGAGACACAGGCATGATGCATTGCCAAAGAAACTGATTTGATTGAGACATGTAGCAGAAATACTAGTATGATTCTTCAGGTCTGATAACTTATTTCAAACACTTCCATAAGAAATCGTAGTTCTGCTGAAGTAAGCTACTATCACAATGACAATGATATGACAATGAACAAGCTAGTAAAGGAAAGAAAGCATGTTAATAATTGGAAAGTTGAACTCATTACAGGCAAAGTTTCTAAAGAAGAGCACTGGATTTGTATTGTAGGGAGTTAAGTTATTCATGATTAGCACTGCTGTAAGTCCAGTGAGTGACCTTTAGCAAATCACTTCCCTGCTGTTTGCCTGGATTTAATTTCTGTATGAAAGAGACATCATACAGAATTGTTTGCAAAGAATGGAAATATCAACTACTGAAGAATTACTACATGTAATTTACAAATTAGTCAACCTTTTTATAGGGGAAACAGGTTTCTATATCTTTTACTTGAATGGACAAGAGAAAAATGAACAATTAAAAAATTGCTGCAGACAGTAATTTGACAAAGCATGTAAACACTTCAGAGTAGTACGACACAATAAGATACCTTTCTGTGAAAGTTTAAAGATTTTTTGGAAAGTATCCATGGCACTTACAATGAAGGCAATCTTTAATTCATCAAATTTCATGCCATGTCAATATACCTGCCATGCCATCAGCCATGCCAGCCATATGAAACAGAACATGCATGATTTCAGTCTGTGTTTGTACTAGGAGTTAATAAGGTAAGGTTATGTTGCTGAAAGTAATTGGGACAGAGAAGTGGAGTACACACACATACCTTGACTTGCCTGACTCTTTGCTTTGAATCTTCCAGCTGCTGCTGCAAAGAAGTCACTATGTCTTTATATCTCATATACCTCTCCTCAATCATCTCCTTTCGGCAATGTGACTCCTAGAAATGCATTAAAAAATTTAGATGATTTCATAACGTGAAAAGTAGCTAGAAATTCTGACTATTGTGAACACAGGTATCATTTTCAACACGAAAACATAATGTTTCTCACTGAACTAGCTAATGATTCCCTTGAATTAACAAACCTCCTAGACAACCTGAGAGGTTTATCAAAACTTACTTCCTCTTGCCATCTCCCTTCCTATGAAAACATTGAAGGAAGAACTTGCTAGCTATTGTACAAAAAACTCCAATATGCTATTTGCAAATAGAAACAGTAAAGAAGCTCCAAACTGACATCTTTCTCAAAGCTAAGGCATAAAGCTTACCACTCTTAAATAATAAATTATTTCTTAAACAAAACACTATGTTGATAGGGGCTCATCTTCAGAAAACTATCTTTAAAAAATTAAGCATGATGGAGAAAGACAAAGCCCGACTGAAACCAAAGATTTTGCATTCCAATCTCACAAATACTGGCTAAGTTATAACTAGAGCAAACCAGAAAATTACAGTGTAATTTCATAGCAGTGTTAAGTGAGAGAGGGCAAGTGTGAAGGAGATTGAAGATGTCTGCTGAGAACAAAATTTTTCTTTTAGTAGAAACAGAAGGTAAACATAAACCTCCGTCAGAGCAAAAAAAAAAAGCTCTTCTGGGAATATCTGGAATGTGAAATTAAAACTATACATCTGAACAATATTGTTCATAAAAAACCCAAACATTTTAACCAGTACTTGCATTACCAAATCTGCTGATGATGACAGCAATAAAATGGTGTAGAATTATTAACTGATGACCTTGTGCAGGAACACAAAATAAACAATGCTCCAAACAAGTATGCTTTGAAATGTTTATGACAACCACAGATTAAGAAGTTTTACTTATCAAATAAAATGCAAATCATTATGTTTTTGTTGATCTGTGGTTTAATAGTGATTTAAAATTTATATTGTGCAAGGAAGTTACAAATTCTTTTCTATTAAACCACCCATTTCATAAATGGAAATTAATTATGGTACAGCAGTTTAGCCACTTAGCCACTGAAAATGTAATCTGAGCCTTATCGCTCTTGACAGTATGTCACCACTACTGTCAATATGTCCTACTGTGTCCAAACACACCTTGATTGGATAGTGGTGCTGCAAAAATAAGTAGCAAGTATTGTCATTATGTCAAAACAAAACAAAAAGTTGTAAAGATCATCTATCTTCACTCATTAAGTTAAATATTGAAACAACTGGCATAATTCATTTAAATATAAAATTTTCATTTTTTAACATGTAATATCAAAATTTACCACTCCATAAAAATATTCTGAAACAGTAATTAACACATGACCTGTTATGCCCAGTTATCAATGTTTGCGTACATTATGGAGCAGTGTTAATAATTAGAACTAAATTTATAACTTCACAAAGATCCATATAAACATGAAAATAAATTTCAGTATGTTTCTGTCTATATAATACATACATCTGCAATTGTAAATATCTTATTAATAATTTATCTGTACATTCATAGATACTATTAGTTAACCAAAATATTTTAGAAGTACTGAGAGAGTCAAATGAAATCTTTCTCACTCCAGTATCTCTGCAATCTTCTAACAGGCTCAGTTTCTCAGGCACAGACTCCAGGTGGGTTAAAGCTACTCGGGTACTCTAAAGAACAGAACACAAGTTAAAACATTAAAACCAAAACCCTTCTTTCAGCCATCTCACATCTTACAAACACCAGTCTTACCAGCGTACTAGTTCAAGCTTCCTCAGTTAGGGTGTTGACTTGCCCTAAACCTCCATCACAAGTAGCTGTGGGACTCACTGAAGCAGCCATGTCAGAGGCTCCAGCCAGACCTGCTGGTGGGAGATGGAGCTCTCCAGATCAGAGGCTGCCACGAGTGCCTGGTGCCTGTTCATGAGGCTGGGGCTGACCATTCTTTCACAGAAGGTGAGCTGTGCTTGAGGAGCTGGCCACCAGATACAGAAGGAAGGGAACAGGCTACATTGTATTGAGCAAACAAACAAAAGACTGATTATTTTCAGAGTCTCACAGTCTCAAGACTCTCAGGAGTCATGAACCTCCATTATAGTGGAGAAGCAGATGGACTCAGAACCCTGCAGGGTAATTAGTCAAAGGACTGTTAGCCAAGGGTCTGTTCAAAGATGAAGGCTGGAAGCAGGTCACGCATGTACTAGGAGGAAGGTTCCTCCACCTCCTCAGAATTCAACAGGTAGGACTGGCACCCTCTACAATACATGTGAGGCTCTGGAACCAGAAGGCTAGACTACTGATGAGGTGGGTGAAGGTATTTCTGGGATACTGTGGCCTCCTAAAACAACACCACCTGTACTCTGAACCAAGACCTCTGTTAACAGAAAAATGAAGGGTAGTTGTAATAGGAAACACCTTTCTAAAGCGAATGGAGGGCCTCCTCACGCAGACAGGACCCAGCTGTCTCCAGGGACTAGAATAAGAGACATTATTGATATGGGAAGAATACAGAGTCACTGTACAACTTGTCACTGTAGGGAGAAAATTCATGGGGCCAAAGCTCTACTGGAGTTGAAGCTGGCCAGAAATGTGGAGGACAATAAAAAGAGTTTTTAAAAATATCTCCATGGCAATAGGCAGTGCAAACAAACCCTCATCCCTTTACAGGATGAGGATGGTCAAACAGGGACAGAGACAAGGCAATGGCATTTAATGCATTATTTGCCTCTGTCTTCAACATGGATGATTGACCAAGGGATCACAGTGCCCTGAGCAGAAGGACCATGACTGTGAGAATGACCAACTCCCAGTCGACCCTGAACTTGTGTGGTACTTGCTGCTTCAGTTGGATCCCTACAAGTCTATGGAGCAAGAAGGGATTCATTCAAGACTTCTCAAAGAGCCAGGTGATGTCATCACAAAACCTCTCTTGATATTTTTTGAGTGGTCTTGGGAATTCGGAGTGGTTCCAGATTACTGGAAACCGGTGAGCCTTGTCAAAATTTTAAAGAAGGGCAAGAAAGAGGACCCCAGGAATTACAGGACTGTCAGTTTCACTTTAGTGCCTGGTAAAGCGTAAAGGGATGGAAAAGATTATGCTAAGAGGTATTGAAAAACACCTGAAAGACAACACTGCCATTGATCACAGCCGTCTTGATTTCATGACAGTAAAAGTCCTCTTATTATCAAACCTGATTTTCTTTTATGACCTCCTTGAGTCCTGTGTGCAGTTTTGGTCACCACACCATAAGAAATTACTGTTTCTAACAGAAAAACTGTTAGAGAGCATCTTAAGGAGGACAATGAACATGGTGAAGGGTCTTGAGGGGAAGCCATGTGAGGAGTGATGAGGTCACTTGGTCTGCTTAGCCTGGAGGAGACTGAGGGGAGACCTCATTGCAGTTACAACTTCCTCATGAGAGTAAGAATAGGTGCAGGCACTGATCTTTTCTCTCTGGTGGAGACAATGACAGGACCTGAGGAAATGGCCTGAAGTGGTGTCAGGGAAGGTTTAAGTTGGATATTAGAAGAAGGTTCTCCACCCAGAGAGTGGTTGGGCACTGTATCAGGCTCCCCAGGGAAAGTGGTCACAGCACCAAGCCTGCCAGAATTCAAGAAGAGTTAGGACAATGCTCTTGGGCATATGGGGTGACTCTTGGCGATAGTGCTGTGCAGGGACAGGAGAGGAGTTCCTTCAAACTCAGCAAAATTCTGTGAGTCGATGATTTTTTTTTTTTTTAATAAAAGTATATATAGTGAGCACTTAGCTAAACATAGAACAATCAAATCTCCTACTTTCAGATTAGGCATATGGTATGTACTACTGAAAAATGAATTACCACTCTGGGAAGAGTTAGGGTTGGCCTCAACAATAAGATTTCACATTCACACCCATCACACAAAAAATGCAGTCTATTGGAAACTGCAAAGAACTGAAGAAAATAAATATGGTTTTGGTTTTGTGTGCAGATGAAGTTGGTTGATCATGCACAAAGAACAGTCGCTGTCCCACAGGTCAGATGCCTCTGCAGCTTCTCAAAGGCTGCCCATCTATTATTTGTCAAAGAGCAAGTAAAACCAGAACTGTTTGTATTTTCTGAACAACAGTTAGCATTTCCTCCACAATTCTCAAAATCACACTTCTTTGGATAAGGTGCTGCTAGTCTGGTATTCAATCTACCAGTAATGGGCTTCATTAACCATATTACTGTCTAGGTAATTTAAAGCAAAATCTTAAAACAAATAAAATCCATAAATCCTGAATCAAATATTATGTTACAAAGTCTGTGCAAACCAAGTTAACTTGCTCTTAACTACAAAAGCTCTGTTACTAGTTCTGGAAAATCTCAATCTGACCACCAGAAAACATTCTATTGAGATCCCAGAGACTAAAAGTTTCAGTCACAACAGGAGAAGAAAAATCAATGGGAGCTTCTCTGCACAAGTGGCACCAACTTCAAAAAGACGGAGACTAGGAGTGAGGAATGGAGAGTCAGAAACGAACAAGATAACCTAAATGAAGACATGCCATCTGTTTAAAAGCAGATGTCTGCCTTGTTGTTAGTTCCAAACATTCTGGTTTTAAGGTTTTAAGAAATATTCATAACAAAAAAAGGTCAAATTTTATAAACAATGGGATTCATTTGCAGCTAACTTGGACTGAACTTGTAGTCAATATTCAGAACCAATAAACTAAATTAAATAGAGGATATGAGATTCATTCTTCTGTTTCTGAAATTATACGTATGCAAAGATATTATGTATATAGATATCTATCTATCTATCTGTTTACCCACCTTGTTTTAATACAGATGACCTGTGATCTGTTCTCATAAAAAAAAGAACTCAGGCCCTAGGTGTAAGCCTATGCCTTAAGCCATTCATTTTTCAATTCCTTCTCTAATTTCAATGCCAAGACCTCATGTCAACACTCTCTGTAAATGGATTTAAGGAAGATGTTAATCATCTGTTCTTCCAAAGTGCCTCCTAAATATATCCCCTCTATTCATGCACTTTTTGTAGTGGGGAAAAAAAATAGCTATTTCTCTGCTAATCCTTATTAGTTATATTATTAAATATAATCCTGAAAGCAAAAGACCAGCCTTTGGGTTAGATGCATATTCAGTCTCTGGTTTTTTGGTTTTGTTGAGAATCATGTGGATAAAGAATGGTACAGGCTACTTGGATTTCTGAAAGGTGTTTTAGGCTTCTAAAGTTTAAATCTAACTTCACATTCAAACTGATGAGCTCTAAGGTAACCATTGCTGCCCAGGAAGCAGATCATGGGGCAGTGATGCATATTACCAAGAATCTGCTATTGCAGTGCTCAGTATCAATCAGAAAACCAAAATCAACACTCAATATAATCAGGAAAGGAAAAAAAAAAAAAGCCAGAGAACATAACTGTCCCAAATCATTAATCCAATTGCATCTTCACTGCTGAGTGCAGACATGGATTTTTATTTCAAAAGGGAAATAGGGAAAGGTCAGAGAAGTTGAACAAGAATTTTCAAAGCCAAGGTATGCTGTTTCCAAGTGAGAAATGATAAACACAATACTCTAAAGAATAGGACTCTGCAGCCAGTAAGAGAGATGCCTGAGAAGACTAATTACCAACTTGTATAAAATCAGAAGTCACATAAAGATAGAAAATTTTATATGGCTTTAAGAAGAAAACTGGGCAAGTTCATGAATGAGGAAGACCATAGAATGGTTCCAAATTCACGGAAACTACGTCTAAGTCTGAAAGCCTTTGAGCTTTGAATGGCTGGAATCAGAACAAATGAATGAGAAACAAAATACATGTCAGTCCTGTTCATACAGTCTTCCCTGAGCATTTTACTTTGACCATCGTTGCAATGTCAATAGATTGACCTTTGGTCTTGACCAGAATGGTTCTTTTTATATATTGTAAAATTCTCACAGTCTTCTGAGAAGTCTGAGGGACTTGAATAGGATAACTCACATACTAACATTTAAAAAAAGGCAAATTTTGTTGTTAGGGGAGGTTCAGTAAGGAAGATGAAAATGAAGAAATACATTGAACAATGTGAGGGAAAGATGATGAAAGAGCTTTTAGCTGGTCCATAGAAGTGGTCTGGTAATTAATGAAAATCACAGCAACATCCTCAAGGTGGTTGAAATGCCATACTTGTATCATTAATGACTGCACTCTCTTCTATTAAAAAGATGATCTAGCCACACAGATAAAATGTGGAAAAGGATGTTAGAAGCACCTGATATAGAGGCCAATTAAGTACTGTTTAATTTTTTCCCAGAAATCAGAAAGCTGTATGCCATAATGCATAAAAATAAACCTAAAGACAGCAATCACATCTGTCTGCTTATGTATAACAAGCAACAGCAGGTACTGACCCAGTGCACTGATGGTACTGATAAGAGGACAAAACACCCATTGTACTGTCTGAGGCAGTATTAATGGCATTTTACTTAACAGCAGTGCTCTTCGATAGACTGAATGCTTCTAATCTTTCTGTTTTTATAATAAAGACTATTTACTTTTAAAAGGGGTGTTCTATGTTTTAACAGAGAATGACAAAACAAATTGCTTATTTTCCATTACTTCATACAAACACTTTGATGTTTAAACTGCATGTGAACAGTTAATCCTCCTATACTGATGTGTTCTTGGTAATAGATGGTTTCACACTGTCTCAAGGGACAGATCTAAATCAAAATCGACACATTTTATTTTTAGTCTTAAAGCTGCAATGCTAAATGCAAATAAATCAAAGCAGGTTTGTATATAGTACTCCTGAGGTTTGCCTTTATAGTCAATATACTGGAAACACATAAACATAAACCAGAAACCAAACTTTATTGCCTTTCAAGTACAGTACCCCTTTCTTTTCTGAGGTAGGTAAAAACAAATGGCTATCTGTATTGCACAGACATTTTTTTTAAATGAGAGTTGATTTAAGTACCAGTTAGCTAATCCCCAAAGAATAACCATAAAAAGATTAAATGCAATGTCATTTTAACCGGCTGCAATGCATGTCAGCAGGCAGTTACAATTCAAATGAAAAATACAGCATTAGAGGTGACCTAAAATTACTTATTTTTAAATGACCTTAGCGTACTGAGTACCTAAATTGCAAGAATAGGATGCACCCAGCATGTTTAAAAGTATCCTTTGCTTTCCCAGTTAAGATTTTAAAACTAAAAACTATCAGCTTCAATCCCCAGCTCTCCAGTGATAAATCATATACTTTTCTTTTAAGGAGGTGATTCTGCTTGAGAGGCCTGAGGTGTTCTGCTGACTTTTATATGCATACTCCACAACAGCTGGGACATTCTGTGAATAGCACATCATATGTAGAGAGGGAACTTTCAGAGAAAACAAAAAAAAAATGTATTTTATATCTTTATATTCCACATATATCATGACTCCAATTATACCACTGTTTTAATGATTTCAGCACACCACAAAGTCAAATTACCTATACAAAGGTAGGAAACACATGTAACTTTATCAAATTACAATTTCAATGCTCAATTGACTTTTTTTTTCTGTATTACATTGTTTCATGGGAGCTTTAACAAGTAAGAATTTTTTAAGCATAACTACACTAATGGACAACAAATGACCTTTGCTAACAAAGCATTGCCAATGTCAATCTATTTGAACATTCAATTTAGATTCCAGATGTTTTTGCATGGGGTGGACCACATTTTAGTTAAAGGAACTTCATGAATGCTTCCTTTCCTGTTTGCAATGACATGGACTGTCTTTTCTCTCATTCATGAGCACATGACGTCCCTGTGCTAACTAGGGGAATGTTTACATGGGAAAATATTAGGAAAGTATTTTATGAATTTGCAGTTGTTTGATGCATACTAGCAGCTGGAAACATGGAGGAAATTGTTGTCTTTTGGCAAGCTAGCTTTCTGTGAATCATCAGTCAGTGCTCCAAGTACTCTGGGGGTCCATAGGAGTAGTTTTTGAGAATCCATTCTTTATCATTTATCAAGATTTTGATCAGAGACATATCCAGATATAACTCCTAGGAACTAAAAGAAATGTAACACAAGAAGTAGAGTGTGTGAAGTAATGCAATGTTAGTGGGAACACATTCTCAAAAGGTGTAAAGACTTCCTTGTTGCTCATCTTTAACATTAAGAAGCATTGCAGGCTAAAAATCTTTACATGCAATTTATGTTAAAGTTTTATATGCTAACAGTATTTCATCAAGCCTTCCAGAAAGCATTGCAAAAATTCAATTAACACAGTCTTCATGGGAAAGAAGAAATACCATCCACTGAGAAAAATTAAAATAGAAAGAGAAGTGATTTAAACAATGATTCACAACAAATCAGTGTCAGAGTACGAAAATAATTAGGAGTTTTCCTTATGGATTTCCCTATTTTAATAAAAAGCTTCACAATAATGAAAGAAAAAAAAAATCTGTGGTGGCATCAATAGGTGTAACCCAGTAGCCTGGGCTCCTATGGTTACAACTAGATCAAATAGAAGCATTTAAATCTAAAATGTAGCAGCACATTGGAAACATCTAATCAATAGTGTGCTGTCAAACAAAATGTAAATTATGTTGTGATATACAAAGCAAATCAAGAAAAATAAAGTACAAATCTATGTCCTATCAAGTTACATTCTGTGGAAGAACCCGGATATATATTCCACAGATGAAAGGCCAACATAATTCATATAAGAAGCAGTTGAGGGAGCTGGGTTGTTTATCATGGAGAAAAGGAGACTCAGGGGTGACCTTATCACTCTTTACAACTGACTGAAAGGAGGCTGTGGCCAGGTGGGGGTTGGTCTCTTTCCCCAGGCAAGTGACAGGACAAGAAGAAACAGTCTCAAGCTGCTCAAGCTGTTGTTCAAATTAGACCTTAGGAAGAATTTCTTCACTGAAAGGGCTGTAGAATGGACTGCCCAGGGAGCGGGTGTTGCCACCATCCCTGGAAGTGTTCAAGAAATGACTGGACATGGCACTTGGCGCTATAGTTTAGCTGACAAGGTGGTGTTCAGTCAAAGGTGAGACATGAGGGTTTTGGAGGTCTTTTCCAGCCTCAGTGATTCTATGATTCTCTGATTTCTCTGAGGATCCTGTGGAAGGAACTCATAGGATCTCTCTTTAAAATTACATTTACATGCATATACCTACTACGTTAAAAAAAAAAATTATTGAGAACACTGCATACTACTACTCCTAGTTCAACTGAAATAAATAATTTTAGATAACTTAAGTCTTTTGCAATAAGGATTTTTCCTGAGATTTTTACTTTCTCTAATTAAAACCTGAAGGATTTTGGTTTATTAAACTTTGGCAAAAATGTTCAACATTTGCAACATGTGGAACACATTATCCTAATTTTGAAAGGAACTTAGAGCATGTAGGGGTTCCACTAGGACCATTGCCAGCAAGTCAAGTGAGGTGATCCCTATCCTCTAATCAGCCCACATTTGGAGTGCTGGGTCCAGTCCAGGGTTCTTCTATATGAAAGAGACATACAAGGACAAGTCCAACAAAATTTTATGGGACAGGAGCATCTCTCCTGTGAGGAAAAGCTGAGAAAGCTGGGATTGTTTAGTGTGGAGAAAAGAAGGCTCTGGGAGGTCTCATCAATGTGCACAAGGATCTGAAGGAAAGGTGTAAAGAAGAGGGAGCCAGGCTCTTTTCAGTGCTGCCCAATGACAAGCAGTGGGCACAAACTGAAACATAGGAGGCTCCGTCTGAACACAGGAAATGCTTTTCACTCAGAGGGCTAGAACACTAGAGGTGATTGCATTAGAAAAAAACCTGAAAGAACAAGTGAAACACCAAATAGGATGGGGCAGAGGATGGACAAGTAGCTGCGAATTAAAGCATTAAATATGTAGGGTGAGAAGATAACATCAAGAAAGAAGGAAAGAGAAAGCTGAGCATTAGGAGGAAAGAAATAGCAAGCTGCCAGCAGCCTCAGGACACAGAAGTTACTTGGTGGTTATGAGCAGAGGAAAGTCTCTGGGAAGCCCAGCAAAGGGAAGTGACACACTGGCTCCCCGATGAAAGGAAAGGAAAGGGCGAGGCAGGCAGGACAGAGGATCTCAAACTGCTCCTGGTCATTTTTATAAGATCAAAGAATGGCTGTGTGCTGGGAGGACCAGAAAGCCTTTGATGTAATGGTAGTTTTGGCAAGACACTACAGAATCAAAGCAAGAGGAAAAGAAAGTATTAACCCTTCCATTCAGTATTTCCTCAACATTCATACAAGCAAAGTACGAAAATCATGAAATAATCTCAAGAGATAACAGCAAGATTTGCTTATTGATGGAATACACACGAGAGAGAGACAGAGAGGGAGAACAAGCACATAAAAATGGATGGTGTCAGGCAGTCACATAATCCCTCTACAAAATGTATTTGGTATTCTTATCCTTCCAATTCTTCTTTTAAATTGGATGATAAACCATAAAACTGATGCAAATTTGAGCCTGCTACTACAGGAGAATAATCTAATAACTTTTATTTGCTGAGTGGAAATAAATTCTGCAGAAAGAAATTTGTTTTACTGGTATTCAAAACCTTACTTTCTTGAACATAAAAATGCATTACAACAAAATGCATAAATGTTCATACTGAACCAAAAATTCATATTAAATTAAAATTTTGAAGAATACTTACAGCATTGCTGGCTTAACCTAGATTTATGGACATTGTAACAAAAAGCTGAATTGTGTCCAGAAAAGTCTGATCCAAGTATTCTAAGAAAGTGGGAACCTCATTCTGAGTTCTCTACTGAAAGCAACAAGCTGTTTGATTGATCAAAGTATATAGAATGCATATGTTCACTGGAATAACTTCAGGATGTGGTTGATTTAAAATTAATTTTTGCAGTCTTGTACGTCAGATTAGTACTAGGAAAGCAGAGGAACATAACTTGCAGCTTATGCTCACAAAGAACAGTATATACTCTCTAGAAATCCACTAAAATCCCAAGCACAGCATAGTAGCAGTGTACACCTAAAAAATGCATCCTGACATCTTTATGAGTAATAAATACTTTCCTTTGTGGCCTTATCTGAGAATACAATGCAGATTTTTTTTCCCAAAAAATCATACACCTTTCTCTATAAATAATACAGAGCCAAATCTTGTATGTAACAATTAAAGTATACTTAGGAATAAAATAACTCATTTAATTGAAAGATAAATCATATTAATTCTCTCAAGATGTCAGACTAAATTATTGATGACTAAAGTCACTTGGATATTTACTTGTTAATAGCTACGAAATAATTGAATTCACTTTAATTAACAGCATTAAACCAAATAAAAAAGCCAAAAACCCACAATCTCTAGATACTCAAAACCTCAGTTTTGCCTATGCTTGTTGCTCCTCTGGCACTTCTCAAGAGTTGAAGGGTTATTCCAGAAAACATCTAGGTTCTTCAGCTCCTTTTATATCCACCAGAGAGTCTAACAAACCTTGCTCTTCCTTACCTGCCAGCTTCTGCTCCTGACCTGCACAACGTGCTGGAGCAACAAGTGGCATACATATCTATTGAATCATACAGCAAAATAGACCTGATTGAAAAAAAGAACCAAAATATCCAAAAGCTTCTTCTAAATGGGTACTATTTGTTCTCAGGCTCCTGAAGGGAGTGATCAGATCATGTGCAATATCTTGAAGGAGGTTCATGATAACTGCACTTTCCTCTAGAAACAGGAGCTGGCTAAGGAAATAGAAGATCCAAGAAACTGCCTGGTACTGTAGACAGGAGATGGAGCGTCAAGCTCAAACACAACTGCTGAGAGGAGAAGGAGCTGACAGGGCTCAGAGAGAGGCAGGGGACCTCCTTGTTTGCTGCAACCCACAAATTCACTGAGTTAGATTAAGCTATCCTGGAAGGTTAATTCACCCAGAGCTCTGAATGGAATCTGAAACGTTCATTATACATATATTTCCCAAATTTTTTTTTTTCATTATCTAAGTTGGCAAGTTCATCTCATGGCCACTACAACAATTTTACTGGCAACTGAAGGAGGTAGAAGTGAGTAGATTGTAGAGAAAGGGAGAACAGTGGGATACTAGGATAAATAGGTCATCCTTTTCTTCTATCCAAACAACTTACAAATCTTCCTTTCTAAAATTGGAGACATTGGAAGTATAAAAAGAAGAAAAGCTCCAGAAAAAAATACAAAGAAACATTTGTCACAAAATATGGACTGAATTTGCATTACATTGGTGGATTTGCAAGCAACTGTCCTCTGCCTGTGTCAAAATAGCTCTGGGAGCAGAAAGGACAGGGAATTTGCAGGCAGTTTAACTCACGGTTTGTGAGAAATGGATGTCAATGGATACATGCCTGGCTGGTTTCCATGTAAGCAAACGATGAATAAGAGAAGGTCCTGAACAGAATTAATGTCCTGTCACAGCACCATGTGAAGTGTTAGGACACTGAATGCCAGCATTAGCTACCTGCTTCCACAAGGCAGGTGCTGTAGCACAGCACTCTGATTTCCAAAGGGCCTTTCATGACTGAATGAAAGATTTTTTGAACAGATTGAATAAATTTAAAATATATATTTGAAATCAGAAACTGTTTTTACAGATGCAGAGACTATCAGAAAGAATAAAGTAATAAAGTAATAATTTGCACAAATAAATTTGAGAAGTTTATACTTGCAGCTTTGATATTGTCTCAGTAGTGATTTCTTTAGATGAAATTTTCTGGATTTCTCATGAAAAGAAACTATGGGCCTGATACATACAATTTGTGATATCTTATTTGGCATTCCTACATGAAGGGAAAGAAGAATGGTTCCAAAATTATAGGGCAAGTTGAAACTCCTTCCAGCTATTCCACCTGATGGACTTACTACCTTGGGACATCTGGAAAATGCAGATGTCCCAAGGTAGTAAGTCCATCATGGCATGTACTGTCATAAAGTTTTGTTCTCCCAACTTAATGTCATATTAAATTAGCGGTTAAAATTACATTCCTTTACTCTCTTAGTTGCAGTGTTGATATGGGCAGATGAACTGATTCTGTCCTGCACCTCCCTGACCAAACAAGTAAGCAGAGAGAGTAGCCACTGAAATAATTACATCTATCACATGGACCCCAACCATTAGAGGTGTTAGAAAAATAACATCTTTTGTATGGATAAAATCTACAACATTTCTCTTCCCAGGGATAGGATGAGGACTGAACTATATAGAAAAATGACAACACTGAAATACACAGTATTTCATATAATGAGTACATAAGTACTGTAGTAAAAATCTACACAGAGAGCTGCAGTGCAAAATTTTCACATCTTCTCTTAAAAGTAAAATGACAGTTAAAAATCCAGAACTACAAGCTTATTAAAAAAATCTATAAAAAATATTTTCATAATTCAGACAAATTATCAGCAATGTAATTGGGATAGGTTTGGAAATTAATTTAAGAAACTTACCATTTCTAAGGCCATAATACGTTCCTAAAAGCAAAATACAAGATGCCATTAGAAATCGAAGAATATAAACACAGTGTAAGTCAAAGAATGACGAATAGGATTCCTTTTGGGGTTTTGGTGGTCTCATACATACAGTTTTTTGTAAAAAACTCACTGAGTAGGAACTGTTGTACTTCACTGGATGTCTTTATCATACTATTCCACTTAGAAATTTGCCTCAGAAATAAGAAACCACCCAGAAACAAGGTGAGAAAGGATTTGACAAAAATTATTCCACAATATATTTTTTCAATTAGTGCATTGGGTTTTCAGTACTGGTGATTTCACTCTTTCATATCCCAAAAAATGATTTCTTTTTTTGATCTTCTCTGACTGTAAATCTAGCATGATTTGGAATTCACATCATCTTAGCACCAGGCTTAGTTTTCTTTTACGCATTTCCTCAGAAAACTAAAAAGTAAATTCTATATTATTATTCTTTCATCCAGAAATAGCTCTGAATAATGTTTTATTAATAACAGGATGACATTAGTCAAACAAATAAAACAAACTTGTGTCAGTTTTAATCCAGCACAAAATACAGAGTACCCAGAATTAACTAGTTTCCTGTATAGATTTCAACATTCTTTTCCATTGTGAAGTATTTTTGAGAAAAGCATGAAGTTAGTAAAATCAAGATAGTGTACTCTGGTACGATATACTGACTAAGTATAGTATTTTAAGTTATTTGACAAAACACATATTCAAGTGTTTAGGTGAGTCCACATTTAGAGTACGTGACCATTAAGACATTACAGGAACTCTTACTTTACTCAAATATTACTCTATTTTTTCTCAGGCAAGGTAGTTTAACACCTGCTAAAATCTTTATTCTTCCTTAGAAGCAGATCTGAGATACAGATTATTTCCATGCATCAGAACAAACTTATGACAAGAAGTATTATATTGAAAATTCAGAAATTTTTATTCTGAGATGTTTGTTTCTCCACAAAATTGCAGTGGCAATGACTCACATTTATTTAAAGATTCTGCAACAAAGTACATACTCATTACGATAAAAAAGATGGTATTTACATGTTCTCATAAATTTCTGGTGATAATGAACATCAATTCAAATAATTTTTTCCATTTAAAGAAGACTACTTTGAAAAAAAGGTCTTAGAGTGAGGATGTTTCCAATAATAGAATAAAGAGTGTTTTCAAAATGACTCATGCGTTAAATAAAGTGCATGATATAGTTGCCAAATTCTAAAAGTATAATAAACTCTTACAATCTCAGCAGATAATTTTCTGGACTAGCATCTAATGTATTAGGAAATTTACCATGGATAATTTATACACCACTTGACTGTGAAAGCATGGATAGCTGAAGGGAGAAAAAACTGCTATCAAGCATTTGAATATGAAAGAATAGCAGCCAGAGCACTACAATTCACACACTTAACCAGAACTGCTAGCTAGGGAAAGGAATAAAGCAATTTAATCAGGAACATGACAGACAGGCAGGCACATATAGCCATGCAAGACACTACTATGATGCAACTTCCTGCAGTCTAAAATTACTCCTCATTCAATCAGAAGTAATATCATTAGAACAATTTGTCAACCATGAAACTTCACATGAAAGCAGATGCCGAATTGCTTCACATGAAAGGAGATCTTTTTACATTGATGTAACCAGATATGCACCTGTGTAAACTGCTTACGCAGACAAGCTCTCAGCCTTGTTGAACTTGATCTGCCAGAAAGCCAGGCCAAGATTTTTGTTTGAACAGGAAACAGCTGGATTGGCGTGTTGTGCAACTTTTCGGTCTTGCAACTTGTCTCTTCTTACTGGATCAAACAGTTTGTACACTAACTTCTTTGATACCTCTAGCCCTCAAAATGCCTTCTATTTATTACATGAGAAGAGAAGGCTTATCTTCAAACAAACTCCTATGGTCAAAACTCAGGTCAATACATAATGTCATATTCCTTATGAGCCTTATCTTCATCAATTCCCTCACAGATGTCCTGCTTTCAGTACACTTACAGAATGCTGACTCATTGATACTCTTCACATTGCATGTAAACTTTTTTTTTGTTCATACTGGGTATTGTTTGCAGCAATTTGTTGTTAAAAATTACTTTTTTTCTTTCTGTATTCTGAATACACGTTACCCTCCCTCACAGGCTCCTGAGCCTCACAATTCAGACATTCCAGCCTGTTTTTCCTTTCTTAGCCATTTCAAATTGAAAGGAGTATGTTTTCTTTGACTGCAATGCTTAAATACTATTCCAAAGCTGAGCTTAGGGTAAATCTGAGTTTTTAAGCATGAATTTAAAGTGTTTAGCACAAACAACTTTACTGCTACATGACATACAATAAGGATTTACAATATCGTATCGGGTCCTAGCAAATAGTGACTGGGCCATTCTTCCTCAGAAAGGTGGCTATGAACATTTAGTGCTTCAGAGGCTTTAAATACGTACTTGGAATACTTTACTTTCAGTTTTATTCTGTTTTACAAAAGAAAGTAACACAACCCAGAGAATTAACCCCAACCAGTGAAAAAACTCAGCAGTGAGCGTTACTAGCTATTGGCTCTGTATTTGTCTGCATATGTTTCCAAATCCGAATTTAAGCTATAAGGCAGTTCAGAAGAACATAATGGTCTAATATAATCTGGTAGTTTAAAGAAATTTAACAAAAAATGTAGCTAGTTAATTGAGCAAAAAATATACCTGGAGAGCTCCCATTTCTTCTTCTCTTCTGTGTGTCTTCTCTAGTAGCTCTGCAAAATGAAAAATGGAACTTGGAAATTCAGCTTCCTGTCTCATAGCCTGTCTCATAACAGTCATCGAGTTTTTTATTTTACAGATTTCACAACACCCCTTTTCAGCTGATTAAATAATAGATGAAATGTGTCAGTGATATGATTGTTTCCAAGCATGGGCTGCTGAAGTGACTAAAAAACAGCCTCAAGAACACAGAATGACAGTTTGACTGGCAGAAAAATAACTAAGATTCACAGATAAGCTTTTCTGTACTGAAATAAATCTTCTGGTACATTTTTAGAATTAACTGAAAAAAAATCAAAGAGATTCTGTCTAAAAATTAACTAAAACTGTCAAAACAATGTAATTATATATGAAAACTTACTGTAGAATACTGCAGACTATTTTGACTGGCAATAATTACCTCCTCTCACTAAAATGGAACAATTTTGTTAAGGAAAATAATTCACTGTGACAAAATATTAGAAAAGTTTCTTGCAGTCTTTACAAGATAAAATCCTAATATCTTGTATTGTCATGTGTGACAATTATAGACATTGCCACATATATGCACATATGTAACATTTCACATTAGAAATTAATTCTCTTGGAATTCTGCGGCTTATGTCATGAGTTGCTTTTCCCTTCATTCACATAGTTTTATGATTAAAATAATGTTTTTGATAAATTGTAACATATTTAGAATTCCAGCACCTTAAAGTTATAACCTCATAAAGAGCAGGAAAACCAAAAAAACATGCTGCAGGCTTATGGTTATTTCAACTATCAGAAGTTCACTCATGAGTTTCGCATGAGAAGAGCATTGCTTTATCTAAGCCAGAGACTGACTTTGAATTCAGATATGCCCCAGTTTGCTAGCAATCAGGAGAGTTATGAGATCATGAAACTGCCTTGACAACATCAGAGGACTGAATTCTGACTGTCAATTCCCTCAGCATCCTAGTACAGAACAGCTAACTGAAAGTACTTGTGCTTGCCTCCATAACTAATAAACTTTACAGACAGACTTACACAGTCATAAAGATAAGCTTCAATGACTTACAACAGCAACTACATAAAATATTCTACTGACATTAGTCATCTTCCCTTTATATTTCTGATCTTTTCTCCTTCTCTTGTTATGAAACCTCCCTGTGAGCACCCCAAACCACTTTTTTCATAGTTTATTATTAATTTCTGATTGCATGTGGATTGAGACTTCTTTCCAAGCACCAGTTCTTTAAGCGATGTAGATGCCATGTAAAAAATTTTAGTTAGTTCTTTCACAAGCTGAGAAATCGACTTGCTATTATTTCTTCTTAGCTTCTATGCCACTTTTTCCAAATCCTTTTTAAAATCAGTAAAATTACCATTTCTTCACTTTGTTTTGGTGCATCTATGTTTTTCTGGATTGTTCTTTGGTATGCTTTTTCAGTCCAGTGATCCAACTGCCACATAAATTACTGTAGCCAAATGTACTGCCATCAACATTAGTACAAGAATTTTGGATTGAAAAGTAGCAGTTTTCTTTGGGTATATTCCAGTATTATATGTAAGTTGATAAAAATTTGTATTGTAACACAAGCGTTAAAAAAATTAGGAGCAAGGAATAAGTTTATGAGAAAAGGGAGGGAAATAAAAAATTCATCCCCATGTCCCATCTGACCAAAACCTCACAATTATTATACTTGACTTTGCCTTCTTTTCATTCTAATGCAGTAATTAAGATTCCACTGTATAGACAGGATTGTTCTAAGTGAAAAGGTTGCTATTACAAGGTTCCTTTCAAACATCTTCTACAAATGTAAAATAAGTTGAACTGATTTCTGCTAATAGTCTCTAGATTTGAAAGCTTTGCATCTCAAATTAGGGTTATCTAGAATCCATTTGCTTTATTCTACCCCTGCCTAAATCAGTTGTCCTGCAGGACACTTCACAAAACTCTGTCCCTGGAAGGGCAGGCAGTGTTCAAGTCATGTTAACTGACAAAATATACACCTGTACAGAGCCATCCTTTATGAACATATATTTAAAAATCAAGTTTTGCATTTCAACTGATGAATCCTTTTAGTATTCCATGTAAAATAATGGCATGTTTTTTCCAAAACAGAAGTAAAAAAAAAAAAAATTAAAGCAATATATATTAAACAGCTATACAAAAAGTCATATATAGCATATTATATCATTCCTCTGACATCATTCTCCATGACAGAATAACTTTGCTTACTTGATCTGAAAAGCTCTATTGATTTATTTTATCATTTGTATAATACCTCCCATGTTTAAGTTCTTGTGCAAACTTGTTTTATGCTTTATGTCATGTGCCAGAAAATAATGTTGCAATAAAGTTAAGACAGAGAATGCATTGTGTCTGCAACAGAGCATAGATGGCCACTGGCCCTAGTGGAAGCTCCTTTCATCCATCCTATGCACAGCCTCTAAGTTTTTCCAATTAAAATTTTGTTTGTAAAAGAAGTTGCACAGTGGCATGGATTGCTACAACAATCCTGCTATCATCTTTTTTCAAGGCCTAATGTAACCACAGAGTATTTGGGGATTTTTCAAATCAATACATCATTATTCTCATGGGGCACAGAACACATCAATTTATAAATTTACTGTAACAAATAGCATTACTGAAAACGGCACCTTTAGGCATTGATGGCTCTTGTCATGATGAATAATACATGGAAAAAGACAACAAGAGAAATGAGATGTAGAAACAAAGATATTCATCAGTATATTCCCTGTTTATTTCTAGCTAAATATGAAGCTTGCAATCCAATAAGGATCTACAAGCTAAAACTGTTAAAAAAATCAGATATATTTCAGATGTTTAAAACCACTCAAAATCAGCAGCAAGCTCAGGATATTGTCTTCAAAATTAGGGATCATACTTTTGTGCAGCCATACAAAAACAATTTATTTACAGTGCTTAAATTCCAAATCGTGTAAAGATTATATCTAAGCTACACATCAGTATATACCAACTGAGTGTCCTTGAAGTTACACTACAGTGACTTAGATGTGACTAATCAAACTTACAGGAAAAATATAGGTTATGATTTAAAACATTCTGTCAGAATCATTATCTCTTGCAGTTTTCCTGACCCTGAACCACCACAGTATGTTTGAAAACACTGCAAATACTAAGCTGGAGATGAAGATTATATATTCCATCATACCACACAGACAAGTGAGGAAAAAAGGGTTATTTGAAAAGATTTTTCACACACAAACCCCCCAGTTGTAATTTCTACTGCTGGAGAAAAGTATCAGAAAATAAATTTAGGAGCAGATATTTACTGATTGAAATGAGTAAAATTCAACAGTACTATCTTACTCATCCCAGCTGATCCATTAATATGCTAATAACTAACTAGCATGTTAAAACCCTTTTATGAACTAAAATGTTCAACTTTTTTATCTTTGTGCTGGGTGTAACAAGGGTGGGAAATAGGACATTGACTTCATATTAACTGGAGCATCAATTTCTTGATTTCAAACACTGCATGACCTCCCATTTTAGAAACTGAAGATAATGATAGACAACACTCCTCTTCACATTCTCAGAGAAGACTGACATGGCTGAGAAAAATCTACAAATTGGACCAATACCACATTTTTATGTTTATCTTGTTCTAGCCAAGGAGAATGCACAAATACAGAAGTGCACACAGAGTCAATTCTTATAGCCATAAATATCTACTATACAGTGAAAAATTCTAAAATGGGATTCAGAGTACATTCACACAACAACTCAGTTTTTAATTCATAGGTAATATGCTGTAAACTATCCTAGATATCTTCAGGCTACTGGTAGATGTGACTGAATACTCTCACTGCTCCCTAACAGTTGCAGATCACACAGAAAAAAAAAAGAACAACTCACATAATACAAAAAATACAATTACTGTGTGGCATTAAGGCAAGAAATCCAGATTATTACCAGAAAAGAATGGCAGTTTGGAAAAAATTGTCAGCATAATTTTTGCATCATCAAGCTAAGAAAAGCTCTTCTCCAAAACACAAGTCAGGGCTTTCAGTTATATATTAGTAAAACTATTTTGGATTTCCCAAAGTTTGTAACCTTAGACATTAAGATTTTAAGTTATCTAAGTGAATATCAATCTCTTAAGAAATCACTTAATTAGACACCCTGATCATATTACCTGTCAATTTGTTTTCATCAAATATTGTAAGGCTTTTTTATGTCAAGTATTTCCCATCACTCTCACTTCAAATATACATCCTACAACTTTCAGTCATCGTTTGGATACACTTCCCAAAAAATTACTGAACAGATACTGTCGCATTCCTCTAGATGCACGAGGCAGCCAAGCAGGTTTCCATCAAGTATGAAGGAATTTTCAAGCAACTCAATAAATCAGTTTCTCTCAGCTAGAAATTGCTTATCTTGCTCACATCTACACAGCCAAGTTTAGTCACATACCACTTACAAGTTCCTCCCTTCACACAATGAATCTGACATGAAGACCTTATTTTGGGGATGAATCAAAATGGTTAGCTGAGCCAGTGTGACCAAAGTGTTTCACAAGATATATATATATATATATATATATATATATATATATATAAATATTTATATATATTCATTCATGGCCAGTAGAGGCAGAACACCTGCAGTTTTGCCCTGTACCTGTGTTAGGTTGTGGTGAAAGGCTTCACACTACTGTGACAACTGTCACAGTCCAGAAACACTCAATACTAAGGGAAGTTTCAATGAGACTGAAGCTTCCTACTGTCAGGCCCAACACCACAAATCACCCTGGCACTAAAGCAACTGAGATGTAAAATAGCCCTGGCACCTGCTTCACACTATTTTAATTCCAACAGTACTTGCCACACATGCAAGCTATTAAGGGAATTTCTACATAACCATATTATTATCATCTTGAAAGAATTTTAAAGAAATAGGTCAGAACATTAATTTTTGCTAGTATGGAACAAGGTCCATACATTATTTATATTTCAGAATGTGTTAATGCAATCCCAAGCAAAATTTAATAAAAGAAAGAACAAAACAAAAAGTCTCAAGTGATTTTTAATACTGAATAGAGCTTTCCTAGTTCATTAGCAAACTGTTATATTACTACTGAGCACATTCCACTGTCTTTAAAGATTTTAGTTCAGTTCCCACCACTGCAAGCAATGCAATACTCACGATCCAGATCAAAACAGCTGTTTATCTGTATCTAAACCAAAAGTGTTCTCATCCACATTGAAAAAGAGCTCCAGACTTAAAATACAATTTTAAAAAAAGGAAGTCCCTTTAAAGAAGGAAATTTCCCTTGAAATATTCTTTGCCTTTTCAGCTCCTAGCAATTTATTAGCTACTGTAGTTGTTAGCAAGTTACATAATCAAGATTTCAGAATAATATACTTTACAGAAAATTTGAACTTTTTTTCATTATTTCATTATTTAGGTAACTTTTAGGTATACCCTTGTATTTTTACTGTGTAAATTCAAAACAGATTCTTCAACCTACAGTGGTGCATTGGCTTACCCTAACCTGAAGCAGCACCCCTAATCACAACAGAAGAAATAGAAGAAAGGTGACAGAAATTAAAAGAGAAGGAAACAATTCATTGTTCAGCTTCCCTAAGAGACTTACTACTACACAAGAAACAGAAGTGTTTTCTTTCTACTCCCTGAGGCTTAGGCAGGTCTGATGTTTTGCAGCAAAGCTTTAAATCTTCACATCTCCAGTCTGGCCTTGTCTATATTTCTCTATTTGCACAGAAACTAATTACTACTGGGGGGAAAAAAAGAAAAAAAGGATAGCTTATAGAAGGGAAATGTAATCATTTAAGGGCTGTGTGGGACAACAGAGAAGTGTTATTTAATATTCTCAGAAAATTTATATTCAAGTTATACTCATGACTTTTAGAAGACTTCTAGGAATGAATGTTACATTACTGGGTTATTTCCCTTTCACTTTGATTGATATTTGATGTAGATCATTCACTTATGAATATCTCCCACACTTCATTTAGAAAACCTCTTCCAACATTTTACTTGTCCTGAGAAGCAGTCCAGAATTCTCCTCATCAGTTTTATAACCTCTCTGTACCTGCCATTACCTGAACTACTACAGTGTCTGCCTTACAGTGAATTCAGAAGTTCAAGAGTGGATACATAAATATACTCAAATAGACAGCTTAAGTACACAAGATACTTGGCCGAGTTGCTGAAACCTCTTCTGCAGTCAAAATATGATTGCCTTTGAATAGCTGGTCTGAATATGAGATTAAATATATTCAAAAAGCTAAACTATAAGGTTGAACATAAAAGACTTATAGGTCCCAACATGCTGCTTTTTAAGAGGCCTTCATCAAAAGAATGAGAATTTTTTTTCCCAAAGCTTACATGAGATCTTTTAGTTCTATTCCTGGCTCCCTTCTACTCCTGGGAAATTTTCTGTGCTTCATTTGAACATGGCTAAAGAAAATATTTCTCTATCTTCTGACGTGAAGCTCAAACAAAGTGCACTGAAATCCATGCAAAATATTCCTATGAACTTCCTTATGAATACAAAAGATGACAACAGTCCAAAACTTCACTATGTCTTAGCAACTGCCTAATGTATGAGCTGGGAGAGAGATCATGGCCATTATACTTGTTTAGGACCATACTGATTCTCAATTGAAACTACTGTAGGAGGAGTATGAGGGAGGGCTGTGAACATAGATGCAGTTAACACATCTTGAAGCACAGCTATAAGCATTCTGTTCTTTTCCTTTGAATGACACTTCTGTACCAGCGGACATGCTGTAGAGGATTCCAAAAGCTCCTGAGGGACCTTGGGCCTTCTAGTTTAAAAAAAATAAATTAAAAAAATCAGTAAAGAACAAATTCCCAAAACAAGCATCACTTCCTAGATGCTTTAGTAAGTTCCAGTAAGTTTTACGTTTCATTAGGAAACAGTGACACAGACAAATAACCTTGAAGTGATAAAATAAAAATGTCTCGTTCTGGTTCAAAGACAGCTTCATTATGAAAATGTGACCAAGGCAGGTCTTCTAGCTCTGTGGGGCTGAACCTACAATGATGTGTATATTTATTTATCATCAAATTCTATATTTATACGTATTTATTGTCCATAAATAAATATACATACATTAGGGTGGCATGCTCGGCATTTAGTTTTTATAAAGCTGAAATGTCTTCTAGCCTCTAACTCCAAAATTCCTTCTCCTTTATATGCCAAGCAGCGCACATAGTAACACATGGAACTGAGAGAAAAAAAAGCAAAGTTCAAGTAAAAAAAAGGTCTAATGTGAAGGGTGTCTATGGGAAGAGAAACTGTGTGGGAAGAATGAGGAAGAGAAGAAGGGACTAGAACTATTTACAGTACAGGGGCAGAACAAGAATGTGTGGCTTTTATTCAAATAGAGGCTCTCCTATAAGCAGCAGATCATATCTGGAGACCTTACTGTAGCTTCTGAGCCACACGTGATTGGTATAAACTAATCTTGAAGTGCCAAACACATCTTTGTACATAGATGAGGAACAGTCTGTAGGTTAATATTAATCTTTACTAAGATTTTTTTAATCTAGATTTATGAGTGTCATCTCTAAACAGCTGCCACTATGACAAATACAGAGGTGGTAACTCAGGTATTACTTGTTCTCCGAAGTAGTGTCCAAATAAGCAAGCTGAATCGCAGACAGAATAGAATCAAGGGTCTCTTCTAGAATCTAGAGATGTTATATCAGAATTAACACAGCTGAGATAGCAATAAAGCTATTAACTCACAGAAAGTCACAACTGCAGAGCTATAGAAAACCTTCTGTTTGCATTATTTGCTCAACTGTTTTCTACAGAGATGTAAAAGCATATAAAAAGCATACCAAGTCAGACTACTGGAATTTCATTTTTAGGCAGACTCATTAATCAATCAACTTGTTTCAGTCTTAAGAAGCCACTTTTCATTGCCAGGAATACTAAATCTTCTATATCAGTGTCCTTGCACTATGGACCTTAATCTGCTTAACTGCTGCAGGATGCCACCACCATAGCTTTTCTCATTGAAGCCTTTACTAAGCCATGATTCTACAGACAGAAAAAACCCACTGCAGGCTAGAATTTTCTTTATGCCTTCATTTAAAAATTTCTTTAAAAATTCATTTAAATACACATATTTCACACTAAATTAATAATTTAGACAGAAATAAGAACTTCCTTGTCTGAAAACAAAAACTACAGATCTCAAAAATGATATAAGCAAAACAAAATCCCAAACATGAACAAAATCACGAAAAATTGATCCAGTAAAGCAAAAAGTTTACCTGAAAGACATGGCTTCTGACATGAAAATTAAAATGGGACACACACTAAATACCAAAAATGCAGTTGACAATTTTTTTCCTATTTTTTTTTTTTTAATTAATGGCTTGGATAGATGGTTTGGGAGTTTCAGGGTGTTTACATTTTCTGATTACAAATTATCTAGTTATAAAAACTACATCCACAAATCTGTTGCAACCAGAAGGTTGCTGCGAAAACTAAAAACAAGTCATACAGGTATTGGTTGAATATATGCTCAAATTAATGATTTAAACAATACAAAACCAATCAATAATTGTAAGTTACCCTCATCTTGTAACATCCTTTGTGTCAACATTACAGGCTTTTTCCATTTAACACATTTAAGGAGAAAAAAAGGATAAGAATATAGCAGGAAAAGTCAGCATTGTTACTGTCTATGCCTTCCTCCTACAAGAGCTAAGGAACATTGTCTGTACCTCCACTTTAAACACAAAATCCAAACCTCACACAGTAACAATGGTGAAATCCCTCTAGTCATTACAGATTCCGGATTATGCCTTTTTATTTCCAGGCAAAAAGAGCAAAATTTTTTTAACTGCAAGACAAACTTTCCTCGTGACAAAATTTTTAGTACCATTAAAGGTAGTAATAAAATATTAATTTAATTTCAGTAACCAAGACAGTATTTTCAAATTTCATCTTGCTTATTATCAAAGACATACTTCATAGAAAATTTGTTAACACACATATACATGGTATTTGAACAGTTAAGCTCTACATTTGGAGTATGCTGCTATGCTTTTTTTTGGCTACAATTTACTGAAACATCTATCAGAAGACTCCAGCTCTTCTTTTAGACTATCATTAGGGCGGCATGACTTGACTACAATAACAGAAGCCTCTTTTCAGTTATAACTATACAGAATTTCTTATGAATAAAAAAAATATTTAAAACCCTAAAAATAAATACAATTGAGGAAACAATTGAGATTTAGTGAATTTAGAAATTATTCTGACACTAGAAACTCAAAACACAAGTCATAGTGACTTTCTGAATTTCAGAAATGTCACTAAGCATCGTGTGATGATTATTAATGTTTCTAAGGCCTTAAACACCAATTACTTGATTCTACTTCTAGCTGAAACTGTTATTGTATATATAGCTATTGATTACTCATGCAGTAGTAACATAGCCAACCAGTGCTGGAAGCAGACAATAATGTTCCTACTAGAAATAAATCTCCAGACTTGGGAAAAAAAAAAAATCTAACAATGGTTGTGAATAAACACTTCAGATTTTACTTCACAAATCTGGCTGAGAAGCCATCAATTTCCAACCCTAACAATCTAATAGCACATTTATACTACAATGAAATTCTTTACTAATAGCTTCAAATAAGCTAGTTTGGGTACTAATGGCTATGTAATTACTCTGTGTCCCACAGAAGCCAGTCCAACCCAGCTGACATGGTGCTAGCACCGAGTGCTCCAGATCTGCCAGATGTTCTGAGATCACATCACAGATGGCATTTGCAGCTGCATTTGCCAAAATGCAGGAAGGTCTCTTTGCTCCCTGCTTCTGGTTGTGCATTTCTCTTGCTTACTTTGTCCTGCTTTGGCAAAATGACAAGCCTGAACCTCCAAAAGGTCTCAGTTCATTACAAGAAGAACAGCATAATGGCAAAAACCAGACTGTCCTATGTGGCTAATAATGAGTAATATATGATTATAGAGGGGTCCAACGAGGAGGAGACATGGAACAAGGGATGGAGAAAGCAGCACTGATGGAAGTGATAGAAACAGAATTAAGAATTCTGCCTTTTGTCTGCAGTGATATTAAATGAGTCCATGAATGGCAAACTGCAATGTGACCCACTAACTCATTATTAGCTTGGATTTGTGTGTGTGAACTATCATCACACCTGTCTGTAAGCACAGATCTATGCAAGGAAACTGACAATGGCTTTTTCTCCCATAGTTTTGATAAGAAAACCTATGAAATAACATGGAAAGAAAAAAATATCAGCATTATATAAAAGAAAAAATAGTAAGAAATGTCTCAAAGCAAGGTCGTCATAATAGTTGACACTTTAAACAGAAAATGCAGTTGAACACTTTTATCACTGCATATAATACATAATTGTTACAACTCTCTCCTGAATGGAAAAACACTTCCTTTCTGATAATGAATACAATTTTCCAGGAACACAGAGAAAGAAATTGAAACTCAATTTGTTTTCATTTACCAACTGCAACCTAGAAAGATAATTTGTCATTTCTTGTTTTAGAAAATTATGTTGATATGTTTATGGGCATGGTAGCTATATAAAAATTATGGTATGGCATATGTAAATGACAAAACAGGAAATTGAATGCCACTTGCTCCAGTGAGCTCTCTCTTAATATCCTAGGATTTTCTTGTTTTGATGTTTATCATCCCAACCATATTTATGCGTATGAGCAAATTTCCTTTTGGCTACATCTGAAAGGCAGCTACAGATCTTAATGCAAATACACACAGAACTGATCTTGGACCTATCAGCTAAGGAACGGTCAATGATTAAGTGTATCCAGGTTTTCAAAGCAGCTAGTGCAGCTCATTTGAATTGAAGTAACTGGGCCAACCATAAGGAAGCCAACAGCTGCAAGACCGAAAGCTTTTCTAACCAAGGTCACTTGTTACTTGAGATAAGTAATTCTCCCAAGCCTAGAAGTGCATTTCTTAATTGGGCTGTTTGAAGATCAGAACTAAACAATCCATTTGCAATGTTCACAGCATAGAACAGATTATGTGGGAAGCTCAAAGATACTGGTCCGGAAATTAAGTTTCCCTATCAATCTCAGGAAAAAAGGGGTCTTTTAGCAGCTTGGATGTTTTGTCAGAAGAGTAAAGCACACAAAAAAATTTCCTATCTCCATGGGATTCTCTCCTTGATAAATGCTAAAAAAAAGCTTTTAATTCTACTAGATGGCCCTATGTATCACTAGGACACAAACAGCTTCTAAGAAAACACTCACTTCAACCAACAAACATATGCACAGATGTCAGCATGTCTCATTGACACCCAACATAATGCAACTAGAAATTATATAATTGTCTATTACACATGCTACAGAGGAAGATGCAATAAAATGAGCTGGCAATTATGAAGAAAGCCATAATAGCAATGTTAACTTCTAATTTTTTAAGCTGAGTTAGGCTTTAAGTTTATTCCTTGGTGGGAGAACTCTGGTTTTGTACTGGCCCACAATAACTGATGATATACAACTGAGACTTACCAGCTCAGCTGGCAAATATTTCAACTTTCAGTGAATGGCACATTTTGCTTAACATCTAAAAATCTATCTTGAAAATTACACTATCTAAATGCACTAACTTATTGTTCCTTCCACATAGTGAATTGCAAAAATCTACAGTACAATAACTCTAGTAAGTTTTTTCAAGAATAACTTTTTATACATAGATTTGAGGAAGAAATCTCTCCTATACTCCAAAAGAGAAGAGAATATTAAGAGGAAAATTATATATATATATATATATATATATTGCAACATCAAGGCTTTTTTCTTTCTCTTGTGCAGTGGAGTATGTGTCATTTTCAACTGACACTTGAGTTTCTACTTCTGATCAACAGAATTCCTGGAGACTGATCACAAAAAAAACCAGATTTATACTGCTGTTTTAACTGATTAAAAAGGTAAGAAGGCATTTATCTCACAATGGAGATAACATGGAAACATGCATCCAAAGTATGAGCAGTATAAAAAATGTACTATAAAAATTTTGTTATAAAAGGACACTGTAAATCTTATTATAAAGCTTATAAGAGCTACAAATAAATTATGCTTATTATAGTACTGCTTATCCCATTCTCCCAATGCTACATAATTTCTACAGGTAGAGACATTCAAATAGTAACCAAAGGAATGGCAAAATGACTGCCAAAATCCCACAAAAATGCCATTGTAAATGGGAGAACACATTGAATATTCTATATACTTCATCCTTTACCTATTTACATTATAGTTGCACATCTGTTTAATCTCAGCAAAGTAAATGCAAGGAACAAACTGAAGTTTGCTAAAGTGCTAAAATGTTTGGTATGTTTTTATATGATGCCTCTTGCAGCAGACTTTATAGGCTGTGTTGGTAAATAGAAACTTGCTGGGACATCAACTCCTAGGTTAGGAATGGAGAGGTACCAAGCAAACAGTAAACGTTCTTCCCTGGAAATGCCTCTGAAGGGTATAACTGCTAAGAGACATAGGTTATAATGTGCATTGATCTGCTCATGCCTCTTGAGAACAGAGAAAACAACAAAAAACTACTCTCTTAATGTACGCCCAATGTTGAAAATTCATACTGTTTATGTAAGGTTTTTATACCCTCCAGCAATCCTATAAAAATGGCTAAAATTCTCTTTCCTTGTGTCTTTATATTATGTATAACAAAATATAATTACAAAAATTAAAGCTCCTGAGACGAAAAGTAAAATATACTAAAATATATTTTGTACTGTGAAAACATGGTTCTAAACTTTCTCCAGAAAACAAAAAAATAACCAAAATTAAAATCTAAGTCTGTTTTTCAGTAACTTTTTTCTACCTCTTAACCAGAAGTTTACATGCTTTTCTGTAGCTTCTACAATTTTACCCCTTTTTCTAGTATATTTTTCCCTTGCTGCAACAACATTTGCTGTCAGCATATTTTTTTTGAAAACACCTTTTAACTGATGTAAGGATGGGATTTTTTTTCTGTATGACAACCTACTGTTTTAATAATGACAATAAAATACAAATTAGTTTTAAAAACGACAATAAAATACAAAATAGACAACCTTCAGTATCAAAGTAGTATTTAAAATTAATCATGCTGGGTTTCTCTACTCTGTCAAGCTTTCTGACAACATCTTTTCCAGACCTACACTCTACATAGAGTATAATGTCACAGTGCAACACACAACTGCGCTTCTCCTCTACACACTTGATCCTCAAAGCTCATTTGTCCCAAGGCACTAGCATGATCAGTAATAGATATCTTCCCATTCAATAAAAACTTGGTTTAGTGTAAATGTGTGTCCTTTTGCTGTCTTCATGTGTATTTTATATGCTAGCAAACCAGTTGACTTGAGCTGAAATACAACAATATTACAACTTCTTCTGGAATAAACTCTTCCTCTTGGATCTTGATTGCTCTGCTAAGGCAGCGCAAATAAAGTCTACAGAGCAGTTTAAAATAAGGCAGTGCAAACAAAGTATTTCCAGCAACTTAAAAAAACAGAGTAATCTATTACAGGACAGAGATTAAAAGCATTGCTCAGGAAAAAGAATAATGTCAGATGTGTAACTTGGAACCAGAGTACACATGCAACTTGCACACTATACTTCAGGTGTACATAAGATGAGAACAGTACATGTGCAACAAATTTAAGGTACAAGACACCTGATACTACTTTTTCTTGACCTGGCATTACAAAATATTATTCACGTTGGTGATTCAGATGGAGAAAGAAACTACCCAGCTTCTGATAACCATACACATTTACAGAGCTTATACAGCTCTGTAGAAATGCCTGATTACAGCTGATCCTAGTGACACTATGAGTACTGACATTTCCTCCTAACCGGATGAAGCATGGTTCCTGGATCTGTCCAATACTGTTACAATACTACTCAAGTAAGTTAGATTATTGCAAGCTAGTGAATCATCATCAACAAAATTCCCAATGAACAAAAAGAAATTAATTACAAAAACCTTATGAGTAGCAACAAATAGAATGCTCAAATTCAATCACACTATATTTGTACATTATCACTTCAGGAAATATGAAATGCTGATTTTGTGAACTAAAAGCATTTTATGTTGCCATTCTTATAGTAAGAACAGATTAATGAATTAAAAATGCATAATCATGCAGCTGAATGGCCCACATAATCATACCACTGATTCTCAATTACAGTAAGGATGGAAATTTTCATAATTTAGTAGTAATAACACTGTCTTTATTGTAAATAATTCTTGGAAATCAAAATTCCTTCCAGATAACAAGCAAAATCTGTTGCTTACAGCAAGACTACAAAATACTTACTTTAATCAAGTATTTTAGAAGTCACATACTGAAGTGTTTTAAGATCAGATCAAAATAGGAGTTGCAGTGTACTGTAAACACATTAGATTTAAAAATACAATCATTTCTAAAACAGCCAAAAAAGAAATCTTAGAAGGTTTTCAGTTTTTATTCTACTCATAATCAATCTTCCCACAATATCAGAAGCCAGCCTGAAGATGTTGTACTATATAAATACTGTATATATCAGAAAGGACAGAGTATTTTTGTATTTTCAAATTTGAGATGTTTTTGCAACAAGTTAGAAACATTCCAACCTTAAAGTTCACATCTTATCCTACTGTTGTTTATTTTCTCTATTTCACAGTAATATATTAATAGGCCATGGTACAAACTCATTAAACCAGTCTGTGTAGATAAGCCTCATTGACAAAGGACAAAATATTAATATTTCTTCAGCTTTTAAGAGAATAAGCATGTATATAGTAGAATATTCACATTCCACTCTTATGTAAGAAGCCACTATAATAAAACATAGCCCAACATGCTTATAATCCCTTTAATACACTTGAGAAACACCAGCTTAACATTCCCAACAGCTTGGAGAGGAAAGTCCCTTCTTCCTCAGACATGAGGATGACATGAAGCTATGCAAAACAAATCTACACCTAAGTTCCATGACTCACGGCTCATGTCTTGACAGAAGCAAGGCATCTGAAAAACTAAGTTCTCTGCCAATTTAAATATGCTTCTGCTAAAAAATAAACTGGTTTGTAATAGGCATTAAGAACTTAATAGGGAAAACTGTGGATTGCCAAACAGCTATAGGGTCATTGCATTATATTCAATAGTATCCTAACTTAATTCTGTCCTTTGAGCTCTTCCTTAACAAAAATGTGCTTCATGGATTTTAAGCACGTTGCATTAGAACAAAATAATTTCACTAGGATTTTTTCATTTTATAGTGTGTCTTGCAAGAAACGGTATACTGTCTGATTATTTGAATTTGCAAGTACAAGCAGTTTTCCATACAGACAACATTCAAGCCTTATTTTCAGAAAATGCTGCTCCTAGAATTTCAATCCAATCAAGATAGTAATGTTCTACAGCCGAGGTATCAAATATAATTAAAATCAGAAAGACAAAGTTTTTGTCCTGGCAGCTAAAGTACGTACAATATTGATGCAGTATGTACATATGCATGAAGTATATACATATATATTTCAATTAATCTGTTTTCTTGGGTTTGTACGTGGTTTCTTTTTTTAGTGGTAGGCACCTCAACTCACCAGGTATACTAAAACAAAAAAACAAACAAAAAATATCCACAGCAAAATTATAAATGTTAGAGTTGTGAAACAAAAGGTGATAAATTTTACATTTAAGTGTTTTCCACTAAACACAGATTTACGTACTAGCAATATTATAAAGTTGCACAAAGGTACTGCTCAAATACTCGAAAGTAAGTACTGCAATATGAACATTTGTATTTAAAAAAATAATTCTCAGAGTAGAAAGGTGGTGTAGAATGAAGAAATCCAGCTGAGGAATAGGAGACCAAGCTTTAGTCTCAGTTCTCTTTTTTTTTTTTTTTTTTCTTTTATACATAACCAGGAGCAAGCACATTCTGTCTGATTCAGATACTGTACCTGTTTAAGCAAACAAATAAAACTTTATAGAAACAAAATTTACTAACAGTGCTTAATGACCTGCAACTCAAGTCCTTTAAAAAAGGCAGAAGTATCCAAATCATGCCCTTGACTATGTTATGACTTTATCCTAGAAACATAATAGATGTAGACTAGAAAAATACTGTGAGACTCTCTGTCCACTCTAAAGAAGATTCAGATCTATGTGCCCATTAATATGTGTCTGTAGTTTTTAAAAAACTACATAGAGGAACCTATTATTTATTGAAAACAATTACTAGCTTAATGTTTTAATCACTTATACTGTATGAACTGTATAGTTAATTTGCTTGTCTCTAAAACATTTTTAAGGATTTTCCCCTTTAACTACAAAATATGTAAAGCATTTAAAAGTTCCAATCATGGATCCCATTTTCTTAAAAAAAAAACAAGAAGGAAAAAAAATATGTTAGATATAGACAGTTATTACCTTGAACATGCTGATCAGAGTAAATATTCAGCCTAGGAATTTGTCATATTTAACCCACTAGAAGGAAAAAATGGGCAAACAGATTAAATATCACTTATTTAATTTAAGCTTTATATAGAAAAATCCAAAACCAGATATTCTTCCTTTTTTTCAAGAATTCAATTAAAATGTATATTCTGTAATTAAAATTAATTTGTTGTATACAGTCAACATTAAGAATTGGTTTTACTGATGACCAATTCTTCTCCAAGTGAGGAATTTTTTGGTACTGACATTCTGAAGCACTTAAACTTCAATTTTCCAAATACACCATATCATTAGGACTCACTTTAGGAAAAAAAAGGATCTTAGATATCATGTCAGGTGAAAGGATATAAAATCTTTTAACATAACAATGAACTACACTGAAAATCATATTCTATTACAGTCTGAAAAATTCTAGGCAAAACCATTACACCAAGCACTAATTTTGAAAGACATTGAATCTATAACACAGAAAGATGTAAGATTTTGAATACATCTTTAATTTCAAAAACTTTACTATGCTAAATCTTAGATAGCATTTTTTTCATTTCTGTTCAAATTTCCAACACGATTCCTCTGTATTTTAGACTAAGATGGCTTTGACCAAGGTAATAGGCACAACAGAAGAGGAACATAGAGCCCTTGGTTCAGTTTTATTTCCTATAAGACAGCATATTATTTAAATAAACTGACATCTTCTTAGATATTGAAGAATTTCTTCAGGATGTCATTGTTACCTAAAGAAGAATAAATTACAGATAGCATGCTTCTGTTACATACTTCTCAGAAAAATACTGAATTCAAGACAAATGTGGAAGTGACTGTGTTGCTTGGGGTAGGGTTTTTTTGGTTGGGTTTTTTTAATTTAATAGCTGTAAAATGGTGATATCAGTTTGGTACAGAAATATAGTACATAACCTAAAAGCATGACAGCACCTTTCACATTAATTCAAGAAGTCCTGATAAAGTTGTAAGTTGATTACAAGATTCTCTTTATTATACACTGTTAAATCACTGTTAAGCTGTAGTTGTGCTTATAAAGAGTCCAATGCCACCATTTCAACAGCTGTAAAAAAAAAACCAAAAAACCCAATAGTTCATAGAACACCAGCTTGGTTTAAAGAAAAAAGTCATAATTCACAAAAGAAAGCAAAAATGAAATAATACATTTTAATTATTTAATATACACTGAATCCCCATCCCCAAGGTTACTTTTGTTAATTTTGGTTTAGTTTCTGGTATGTGCAAGTAAACCAAGAAATAAATCTAATAAATATAGTCTCCTACTGTTAATGAGCAGTAAAAACTCACTAATTTAAAAGACTCACCATGCTTTCCACACCAAAAACCTGTACGTAAGTTTCAGATAATCATCTAAAGTATGCGATTCAGAAAGAAAAAAGAAATCAAAGGAAGTCTTAAAAACATCTTAGCTACAGTTTGGTCCCATCTCTTACCTTCTCTTTTTTACAATGGCAGCCATATTTTTATGAGTGCATAAAAAGATAATGTCAAATGAAAATGGTTCCAGAAAACTACTAAATAATTACAGCAATTCATGTCCAGTCAGGTATTTCCAGTTTTCTAATTAAAAAAATCCATAGGGCAGGATTTCTAAATGATTTGGGTTTATTTCCATTCTTCTAGGACTCTGAACGCAGGTTCATTTTGGCAAAGTTTAAAATAACTTAGAAGTCCTCCCTCCTCCTTCCCCCATCACATTAAAAAAACCAAGCATTATTTAAAGGGCAAGAACACTATTAAGAAGAAATCAATTATTTTGATAGTAATGATATTTCAACTTTATGCATTTTGAAGCTCAATATGAAAACCAAGTACTAAGAAAAGCTTCTCTGAAATCCTTCCGATTCCTTCCTGTATGTATGCTTAAAAGAGTGTTCTTTCTAGTTGACACTCCCATTCACTGTTCAATAAAAGATGACCTGAAAATACCTTGTGATGTTTCTTGCTGCCACAGAAAGGACTCTTGTTCATACAAGGGCAATATCATGCAATATATGAGAAAAAAATGTAATAAAAAAGAAAGAATCAAAGCTGAAAAGGCAGAATAAGGCTTAAAGTTGTCTTCAAAACAGCATATGCACTTTATTATTTAATGAAACATAATAGAAAGATTTCACAATAAATAGAATAGAAAGATTTTACACTGTTTTGATTTTCACTGGCTTCCAATCTCATCCTTTTCTTCAGTTTAATAGCAGAGATTGCTCAGTGTCAGTATATTTACATTCAATGTACTGTACTGTTTCTTATTTTAAATTTCTACTCTTTCTGCTTTAGTGCTCCTGACTCAAACAAAAATTTGACTTCCTGACTTTAAAACAGAAAAAAAAAGAAATATAATTTGAAAGATTAGGTTTTGTCAAAGCAAAACTTTACCTGTATTTATAATCTACTTTAATATACCAGGCTCTTTTGAGTTTACATTATCCACAGCAGCTGAATAACAGATAATCCTGACTGAACCTAACAGAAAAAAAAGAAATTAAAATAAACTGATGTCTTGCTTCAGGAATCACGTCCCAAAATCTTTGTAAATTTTACTTGTTTAAAGTGACGAAACTAGAGGCAACTGTGTATGATTGATAGAGCTGACACCACCACTAAAACCAGCTAAAATGTCTTTCAAAATTTGGCTATTGTAACCTCAAATGTAAGACAATGCACAATGATAAAGGCATGAGTGATAAACTTAATACATAAAGAAAAACACCACACATTTGCCCAGAACAGTTTTGTGCCTGTGACAAAAGCATCTATCATTAGTCTATCACAGCTCAGGACTACAACTGTCACCTTCCTAAGCTTTACTTAGCAGTATAAGTATATACAGCAGTATAGGTATAAAAGTTATACCTATATAAGAGATTCCAAATATGTAATAATTCAAATGTTATTGTAGAGCATTATTTCAGTAGACGCTCAGAACCAATACAGAATACATCCTGCATCACCTGGGACTTTGTGTAAAACAGTATTTGCAGAATATTTTGAGACAAATTAAATCAGTCTTGTAAATAGAAGCAATGCACCTCCTCTTCTTACATCACTACAGCCATACTAACATTGTTTCATTTAAAAAAAGAACAGATATGGTGTTGCCAAATATGTCAGGTCTTATTTTGCTAAACATTTATTTGTTGACTATCCATGTCTTCTCTGAAGTAGCAGTATATTATCCTCAAACAAAAGAACTGTGCAGACTTCATGTCCACCACTATATAACATATTATGTCTAGCTTATATACACATCAGTACATTCCAAGATTTTCTTGGAAAGGTAATTAAAGTAAATCTGAGTTTATAAAACCATTGGGTCCACCCAGGATCAAATACAGACTTTCACTGATTTGAAAGATGAGCTTTTCAAAATACACAGTCTGGCTAGATCATACAGAAATAAAATAAATGAAAGAAATTTTGTGCCAGGTACAGTTGCTAACAATGGCATTAAAAATAATAAAAATAAAATTCTTGTTACCTAAACTGATTTTTAAATTGATATTAAGAACACCATGGCATGCTCAGTGATTCCGGAATGCAAATTAAATTCTTAGTTAAGAAACTGGACCTTATACATTCTATTTCCTCAGACTGTTGTCTATTTTGTTAACATATTGAATATCTAGTGCAATAAATTTGATTATATGACCAAAATCACTCTAAGATGAAACACAGAATCCAAGTTGTTACTGAAATAGCCCATTGTGTAGCATGCTACATAAATACCTTGTTCAGTAGTGAACTGCATCCAAAGTACCAATCTGCAAACCTGAACTCAGAAGTCACCTCCTCTTCAGTTCTTCTATATTTATAAATATTGCTAGACTTCTGAATTTCTAAACTCTCCATTATGATACTCTTATCAACAATGGAAGACAAATGTAGCTGATCTTGAAGCATCACCAGATAACAATGAAACTTCTGCTGCTCTGTAAACAAACCTGAAATTCTGCACTTCACAAAGCTATTTTGCTTCATTCTCTATTCCCTCATGGATGAATCTCCATGTTAGTTTACTTGTGTTTGTCAGGATTATACCACTGGACGGCCAGTTTGTACCACCACAGGTACCAACGTGATAACATAATGTTAACACTTCTACAAAAATTCGTAAGGAGGTTTCAAAAGCCTACATTATCCCAGGTATTTTCAAATGCCTTGGCAAAGGGAAAAGACAAAAAATACATAGTTAAAAGTTTTAGTAGACCTATTTAAGCTAATAAAACTTCTTAAAACACAGTCATCAACAAAGCCATGTAAATATTTATGCCACCTACTTTTGATATGTCCACCATAAATCTCTATTTTTATTCTTTCTCCCCAAAAAAACCCCATGAGTAAATTACATTATCAAATCCATAGAAAGGAAATTAACAAATCAATTTCTTGACAATACAATTTCTCTGTTTCATTTGCGTAAGTTTTGATTGATGTGAACTTAAATCAATGTAGTATTTTCAGACTATATCAGGTACTCAGACAAGCGGTTTGTGTCAGTGGGGACAGTCAACTACATCCATGGATATTCATGGTTATTCATAGAATCTGATAAAATGCTCCATCTAAAATCTGCATCATTCCAGCAGAAAATATTTTCATCCATTTGATCAAATTTGACTAAATATCTATTTTATTTAGCAGTACCTTTAAGGATACTTTGGTGTTAAAAAAAAAAAGTGAAGGGCTTTTTATAGCAATTAAATACATTCTGCCTTCATTTGCTTATTCCTACATCTGGGAATTGCCCATGATTTCATTACTGGGTGCCTTAGTATTGTGTAAATCCTCCCATTTTTTACATCTGAGTAAGAAAAGCCAACCAGCATTCTGTATCCTTAATTTAAATTTGTTATCATTTTGATGGATTGCTTTCTCCTTTTGGCTTAACACCTTTTTTATGCTTTTATCTGCGTTTTCTTTTTTCCCCTCTGGGAAAGTAGCTTTTCCAATTTTCATGCTGAAGTCATTTATCCATTAAACTATTTACATGTACATTCTTGTATTACTTGCATCATAATCAAGGCTGGGCTTTTCATTCAGTATGTAAGAGTATTTGTTCAAGACATAAAAACAGTCAGACTTTATCTTGTACCCTTTTTTTAATAAAAAGCCCTTTTTGAACATTTAAATGTACCCCTTGGTGAACGACAGTACTCAAAACTCAGATTAACAGATATCCATTCTATTATTTCTCCACCTTCTACAACTTTTAAAAAATAACTCATTTGGTATAATGAAAGTAATAATTTTCAAATTATAAAGAAAAATCTAAGTTGACATGACTGTAAAAGAAACCAATTAAATTTACGTGGAGATTGTAATCTTGCATACACTGTCACATGCACTGTCATTACATGCACATGCCAAAAAAATAGAAGTATAACCAAAAATACCCCAAGTGATGTACAGTATCACTGCTCACCACCAAGCCCCTTCTCCAGCTGTGATTGGCTCCTCCCAGACAACTCTCCTGTGTTTGTGCACAGGGAATAATACTCTAATATATGGAATATCCCTTTGCCAGTTCCCCTGGCCTGGCCATGCACCCTTGCACCTGTTTGTGCACCATCTCACTATTAGAGCACGGAAAATTGAAAAGTCCTTGATTTAGGGTATAACAACTAAATCATCAGTGTGTTGTATAACAACTAAATCATCAGTGTGTTATCAACATTACTATCCATATTAAATCCAAAACACAGCACATTTCAGCTACTAGGAAGAGAATTAACTTTGTTCTTGCCAATACCAAGCAGTTTTGTTTTTTGCTGCAATTCACAAAACATTTTCAATAAGTCAACTACTAGGAGCTATAACTATGCTTACTAAAAGTTTACTCTTATCTGTATCTACATCAATCAGCACAAAGTGACAACTAACAAAATAATGAAAGAGAATACTTATTCTGCCCAGTTATATCAGTACGGAGTCCTGAATAAAGGCCGGGAACAAGATTTCTGAAGAAAATGTAAAAGGTGACACCTTTCTTCCAAAACTGAGGGAACAGAAGACAATGAAAGATCATACCATGACACAGTGAGCTGTGCAATAGCAATCTAACTCAAGTGGCCTCAGACTCTTTTTGCCCAGGTCATGCAATGTCCCAGATGGTACAGCTGGGAAATAATTTCTATACCCACTGTGCATGATGTAAACTCGTGTGTTACTCAGCCACTGCATTTGCCGTTTTTGCCAGCGAGGGAAAACAAAAAACCACAAACAAAGCATTATTCTTAGCACTAGCCCACTGCAGTTTGAAATAATTAGCTGATAAAATGAATGTGCCATAGAAATTATAATTAATAGAATTTTAAATTCTTTCTCCCTTTTATTAATAAAAATGGAATCCATAACATACCTCTTTTTTCTCTGTGAACTTCATCCAAAAGCTTTTCCTGGCTTTTTATCTGTTTAAAGAGAGACTGATGTTCAGTCTCCTTTATCTGTGTCAAGTGCTTGAGCTGTTCTCGGCTTTGCAGCAAGTAGCATCGCAGCTTTTTTTCCTTACTTTCTCTTTCCTTTACCTCCTCACACAGCCACTGAAGCTTAGTCTACATTTAAAACAAAAGGTACAATAAAAAGTAAAGAATTCTAATAAAAATAAGAGGGCATAAATGTTCACTGACCATAAATGTTCAATGTATCTTTGGAGTCACAAATTACTCATTTGTAACTATCTGAAAAATAATAATAGAGGGCAATCAGATATATTAAGAGAACATAAGTTGATTTTCAAGAGATCAAAGACACATTTTGGTTGATAATTACATGTGAAAAGTGATTTTCTTTAATATTATTTTATTTCTTTTAAATCAGAAGCATGAATTTGCTAGGGTAGATGTGGAAATTCACATTGAATTAGTGCACACATAGACACCAAGAGACAGGCCTTCCTTTCAGAGTACCTTTTTCTCTCTATTTTATGTTGGCAGAACTTAAAATATTTCCCCTTTCTGAAAAAGTGACATCAATCCTTTCTAGTCAGCAAAAGTCAATATTTAAGGTTCACTCAGAGGAGAAAAAGATCTCATTGAGATCTTTTGGCTGTGATCAATTTAGTAAATCTAGAAGTGATCAAACAGAATATGATATGGAAACTTTCACACAGCCTATTTAAAACAAAAGAAAATAAAAGTGGCATTTTAAGCAGTCATTCATTCTAAACTTCCCTCTAGCAGCTAAACAAACTTAGGTTTGCAAAGTATTATTAGGTGCTCTTTGAAAGTTCTTTGTAATAATATGTCAGTATCACTTTTTCAAATGCAGAAAACACTTCCTCCATAACATTCCTCCTTTGATTCCAATCCTATCTCTGTTATGTATAGTGGAAGTCTTTCTTGGTCTACAAGTCTTACACAGACCACACACCATGAATAACCTTCTCTTACATGCAAACACTTGCAACTATTTTTCCTTAAGTCAATTCTCCCGTGGCTTTGACCTTTCTATAGGAAGCAAAAACAACAGTTGTCTTCCACAGTTCGCAATCTATTTTGATCATGAGAAATTTACTTCTTTTAAAAGATACTGGGTAAGAAGCATTCTATGCATGTGAGCTGAGGGAGCTGGAAGAAAACTGCAAAATGAAAGGCAAGATTTATGAGTTACAGTCATCACCTTGAAGGTGTCCTTAAGCATGTGTGCCCCCACATTATAGGATTTGAAAGCTTCAACAGGGAAAGAAAAATCGTTCATTTTCCAAGAATCCAATCTAATATATTTTAGACTGAATAAATACCAGCCTTATTTAAAATAATTTCTAGCCTTGTGATAATGCTATAAGAGAAACTTAACCTGCTGACTACATCCTCTGCTTTACTTGTCTGAAAAAATTTGAACCAGATCTAAACACTATCACTGCACTTACTTCAATGGCTTTTTTTTTTTTTGTGAAAACAACATTGCTATTTATTTTGCCATAAAGATGGCTATTTCTTGTTGATAGAAACATTTGGAGAACAGTCTGGAAACATCAGAATAATTGCCAAAGGTATGCTTTTATATTTTTCTTTTTACCCTTGAAGTGCCACTTCAAATGGACTTTTAAATAAATCAGATCCATCCACTCACAGACTCACCCCCTCACTCAACCATAATATAGGGTTAGGGTTGAAAAGAACCTTAAGGATCATCTAGTTCCAAGCCCCTGACCTGTGTAGGGACACCTCCCACTACACCATCAAATGCTGAATATTAGCTTACTCAGTAAAATTTCAGGAGGTTTGACTATTACCTTTGTTTCTGCTAACCAGCGATGAGGATCGTTCAGTACTGTTGGTGTAAGGGACATTGCCTATGAAAAAGCAGGTGACAAAGAAAGAGACATAAAATGGGAATTAGGCATAGAAAGAAGAAAGTCTTTTCTGCTTATTGGAAATTCATCAAAGAAATACATTTCTTATCAAGGAAGATTAAGCCTAGTGCTTGACTTCTCTCAATACAAATATTTATCCATCAAATTCCTCCTGCTTACCCAAGCTGCAGCAGCAACTTCTTGAAGTAAAGGGTGAAACTTTTTAGAAACCTTAGCAATACCTGAAGTACTGAGCAGAGGAACAATATTATAAAGGAAGATTCTTACCTTAAAGAAAGAAAATTCATACCAGGACCACAAAACTAACTTTCTTTTTTACATTAACTGTCTAGTCAAAAATTCACATTCAGAACTGGTTTAAGTTGGCCAGTGATAAAAAACCAAGGAGAATTGTATAAACAGGGATCTGCAAAACCTTATCCAGAAACCAAAAAATCTTCACAAGGTGAGGAACAAATCCAAGAAGTCATAGCTCAATGATCAAAAATCTGGCAACTACAGCAGATTATAAAACTCAATAAAACAAAAAGACCTATCTGTAAGGATACAAAGGAGAAAGCTTGTTTGTCAAATACATTGTCTTAGAATTCTCATGTAGTTTTGTGTTGCAACACTCCAGCTCCATGTGTAAGTGGAGAAATGTGTCAATGGTGAAAAAAAAATCTATTTCAAAAGCAGTCCATGACCAAGAGCTACAAAGTATTTTCTGTTTAAACAGCAAGACAAAAAAAAAAAAAAAAAAAGATGCAATCTGAGTGTACTCTGGGTTGTAGCTAAGGCTAAAAAGCCACTAGGTCAAGCAACTGTAAGTGTGGCGACAAGCTGAGTCAGACAGTCTGTTCTCTATATTCTCAGAAATGTACAATGTTGATTTAAGAGAATCAGTCACGTAGAATCATATCAAGGGAGGAAGAGTGCAAGCAAATGAGAATGCTCAGAAGAAAAGCTACAGGGAGACAGGGGTTGCAGGAGAAGTATTAAAATTGCAAAAAAAAGGTTACAGCAAGCTACCAGTTCCCTGAAAATTTGAGTCTGAGTTTTCTGGATACAAGGACCTGCTCCTCAAAAGAGGAGGTCAAACTCTTTTCATTTTCAGTATTCAGCTCTCTACATAAGAACTAAAGCATTAAAGTGATTTTTCAACAAAAAATTTCTTTCATTTTCTCCCAATTTTAAAAGCATTTAAGGTCCTTTTTAAGGATTTCCCAATTCCAGGAACACGGCCTAAGAAAACCTACCTCAAAAATTTGGCTAATAAAAGGTCCCTTCACACAAGCAAGAGGAGAAATATTTCTCAAAAAAAGAAAAAAAAAAAAAAGAAAACAGTACCAATTAATGCATGGACAGCCCTTTGCACTATCCCATTCTTATACACAGCAATGTCCTTCTGTACCAGCTAAATATCCATAATTATATTAGAATGATTATCTATGCAACAATGCAAACTTTCACCAAGAAAAGAACAAAACCTGCAGCATACTTAAAACTTAGAATTACTTTTAATTTCTCCATGGAGTCCCGAGAAAAGATTTCACAAGCAGCATCAATTTCACTTCCTATCATGGAGAGAATGGATTGCTGTTCCATTTCTAATTGACGCAGTTGATCTTTAAATTGCAGTCTGGCCTCACTCATCTTTTTCAAATGATCTTCTTCATTGCTGATCTGTTTTTCCTGGAGTGAGAAAGGAAAAACAAAACAAAGATACGTAATTGCATTAATAATATAACATATATCATCAGCCATGTATCATTCAATCTCAAAATCAGACCATACGCAGTCATGCTAATTTCAACTCCTTGCCATGGAAAAAAAATACCTTCTAATAGCACCTCTAAGTTCCTCCCTTGGTTCTCCTTATTATCCTGTAAATCAGCTATGAAGAAACTGCTACCAAATCCAAACTCTACAATCATAAAGCCTATTTTCAAAGTCAAAAATAGATGTTCTATTACAAATCTCCTCATGAGTAGAAAAAGAGCCCAGAGTAAATACTCCCATTATTATCTTTTGCCCTGAATCTGTTCTAGGCATCTAATCTCTATCATCAGAAAAGAGATCCTAGAAGGAAACTTTTTATTGGCAGTCAGTGTACCCTCCAAGGAAAACTACTCAAAGAATATCTCACAGGAGAGTGAGTGGCACTGAGGAAAGTATTTTAGGTTATCAGCTAATGTCAAAAATTTGATTAAATATGTTACATGTTTTTAAAATTCAGATTCTCTTCTTTTATATCTATGATAGAGCTACCATAAAACCAAGTAAAACTGCTGCTAGATTACACAAAGTATTGAATTATGCATCATAAATAATATAGAAAAACCTATCTTGTGAGAATAAGAGAAATTGAAACACACCTGTCTGCTGCTGAGATCAGGAGGATGTAATGCAACAAAGGGCAAGCACTTTAACAGGCAAATTCCAATGTGTGCAAGTTGCAACAAGAATGGTGAAAAGAGCAAAGATTTCAAAAATTTATTAATTGTGGACCTCCACAATGACAAGGTACAACTGTCTGAAGTCTAATTGTTGGAAATCTTCATACACTGCTCTTATGAGACACCGATGCAGAGTTAGGTAATGCCTAACACCCAAGTTCCATGAATGGGATATATATGGAATCACAGAACCATTTATGTTGGAAAAGAACTCAGTTATCATAGAGTCCAACTAAAAACCCCATACTGCCAAGTCCACCACTAAACCATATCCCTGAACATCACATGTACATGTCTTTTGAACACCTCTGGGGTGGTGACTCAACCATTTCTCCAAGCAATCCCTGTTCCAATGTCTGAATAAATTTTTCCCTAATATCCAATCTAAATCTCCCCTAACACAGCTTAAGACTATTTGCTCTTGTCCTATCACTTGCTAATTGGGAGACAAGACCAACATCCACCTTGCTACCTCCTTTGAGGAGGTTGTATACATATATATGTATAGGTATTTATTTCTGCTAGCAAAACAGGAGTTTTTAATGTAGGTGGCCTACAAATGTGAAACACCAATACCTGATAAGCAGTCTGATTTTTTCACTTAATTAATACAAAAATACATGGGAAAGTAGTTATTTCAAACTGAAGAAATCATAAGATTTTTTAAGATGGACAGGTTCCAGTATTTCTGTACTATATAAAGATGGGAGTTGAAAGATGGCAGTTGAAATAACAGTTTTGACCTAGACTAGTATTCTGAAAGCAGTAAGATTGCACTGTATATATTTCCAGTATCTGTATTCTGGTACCTCACTATTCACTAAATGCATTCCATCATGTCAAAGTTCATCCCCAAAGACATGACTAAAACAGAACACATAACTTTATTTTTTTATTTCTTATCTGCTTGATTTTTTGAATGTGCCAACATTCCTTATCATTCTACATCCAGAGCCTACAGGAAAAAAAAAGAAGTCACTAATGACTCAGAAGTGCACAGAAGGAAAAGGAAAGAAACCAACCATTATGCTCTGCTCCTCCACCTTTCATGAAAAAAAAATAAATCTAAGCTAGCTATAATACCTATGCCCCTTTGAATTAGTATTTGCATTAAGAACAGAATATTAAAAGTATAAAAAGCATGGAAAAAAAAAATACTCTGTAACATAATAAGCTTCTGCTGTGTTGCCACAAGTGTATGCCAGCATGAGATTTCCCAAGAGGTAATATTATTTCCCCCATCCTAACATCCCTTTTGACAACCCACAAAACCAAAATAGCAAATATTCTCTTAAGTTAACCATTAATGCAAGCTAACTATCTGCCTTTACCTTCAAAAGTTGAGACCACAGGATCACATGCTTAAAACCTTCTCTGATATTTTTCAATTTAGAGGTAAAAGATGATTTCAATGGAAAAAGAGTATCTTCTCAATATTAGGTAAGGTTTGAGCTAATACACAACTGACTACAGAATCCCATGTGCATCCCTATAAACACATTTTCTTAATAATAGATATTATACAACTAAAATGCCAACATAGAAAAACCACATTTTTGAATTTTCATTTCAAGTATTTTTACTAGTCTAAGTTGAGCTTTTAAACCACTTCCTGATAGTTTAGCAAGCTAAAGAAATGCCAGATTTAACATTTTTTTAACTCTACACTATAAAAGAAAACCCCAAAAAACCAAAAATCTTCCACCCCAACATTAGTTAGAATTTCTTTTACTGTGCTTACATTGCATATCTACTTCAAATTATCTCTAAATGATTCACAGCTCCACTGCATCTTGAAGAAAAATATGAAGAAAACTAGAAGTGACTGATTAAACATTTGTTAGTTAGCTATATTAGAGATCAGGCAAGCAACAGGATTTATATTTCTAGTCCTAAATAATAATAGCGAATCCTTGGAGGGATTCAGTTCATGATCCAGCCAAAGCATTTCTGTCATCTTTCATTCATAAAGAAACCATGTACTGTGGCACAACTGAGTGTATTCTTTAATACATACGTACTGGGGTTTTTTAGGTTTACCATCTATTTCTATGATCCAGCATTTATTTTAGGTATTTATTATCAGCAGAGAAACAAATCATGGTTAAAATCAGTTAATTTTACCTTTTCCTCCAGTTCTTGTTTTACAAGCTCACATTTCCGTTTTAGTTTTATATTTTCTTCCTCATTCTGTGTTAATTCTTCTGTCAATTTATCACACTCAACTTTTATTTTTTCCAGTTGTCGACACTGAGCCTTGACTATGTTTTTCTCTTCTAAAAGTTCCATCTGATGGTAAAGGGAAAAAAGATTACAAAGTCACTCTATGGGTTATTTTAAAACACATCCAAACTCTAAAGTTTTATAGTTTATATAGTGGAACACTACTGCCAAATGATAAATGTACAAAATTAAATTAAGCTCTACTAAGTGCAATTACTTATCTGAACATGGAAAAAAACACATCACAGAGTTGCAGAACCATACAGTGTTTTAAAAGCAGAAAATAGAAGTCTCAGGTTCTTAATTTCAGCTCTGCTACACTCATCAGCTTACATCATCCTGAGAAGTCTAGTATTTATGCAGCTTTTCCATTACTAAAATAATTTGGAATCAGAAAGTCTAAAACTCATTTAATTTCAGGAACCAATGCTAAATTTATATCTATAAGGAAACAACAGCAAAGATTTAGTATTTTTAAGCTCTAGATTTGTGTGGGTTTAGTGCTATTACTTTGTACGATTAATGCTACTCATGACACTTTGCAGAGAAAAATGAAGAAAACATGTAATGATCTAGAAAGCCCCAAAACAATGAGTAAAATAATGTATGTTTGTTTCCAGTGAAAAAAATAATTGACTGAAAATGAAAGATTTGAGAAATGCTCTACAATATCTAGAAAATTTTTTGAAAATAAAACAAAGGAGAAAATTAACACACACATTCCTCAAAACCAGTTTCATATTAGATGAAGTATGGGATGCAGTTAAACACAAAAATAAACTTGCAAAGTATATTTCTTTCTGAGGAAAAGCAAAAATTCTATTTCCCAATTACACTACAAATACAACTTCTACGAGGAAGAAGGATATGGAGAGAAGTTTTATGAACTAATTTAGACACTAGATCTTGACACTAATTTAGACACTAAATGGATTACAAAAACTCTTCCAAAGGACAATTTGAGAAAGAACTTTGGCATCCACAGTCTAAAGTCTTAAGACCACAAAGACAAGCCTGCAATGCCCAAAACATTATCTGTGATTATTCTTACACACATCAACTTTTCAGTTCCTACTAAAGGTAATTGCATTATAGTATCTATGCAGATGGAGACAATCCAAGAAAAAATCCCTCACCTATATTACCCTTGAGACACAGAAGAGAAAGTTAATACTTAATGTCCAGTACAGAGAAGGTAAATATGACTATAATTTAATTAATCTTTATTGAACCCAAATTCAACATTGAATAATCTTCAGGAAAAAATGGATGGCACAATGGGAAAACGTAGAGAAAATAATTTGCAAATAAATATACACATACACACAATTTTATATGTATAAATACATATCTCTATATAAGTTTAGATTAAAGATTAATACTTCAAATACTTCCATACTGTCAGGCAGCAAGAAATTTTGTGTCATTATTCTAAGAAAACAAGCATGTTTTTAAAGCAAATGAGGGTATGTATTAAAATTAGGTGACAGATCCAGAGTTTCTGAGCACAAAGCCAAATGGAGATCACTAAGCAAACCACTTGAATTCCTGTGCCTAGTGTATCAATCCTTTTAAATACCAAATAGGACATCACAGAGGCATTGGTCGGGAATCATTTAGGATGTTCTAACAGAAACCAAATTAAAAGTTTAAGCATTAGAACCTCAGTAATGAAACAGTAAGATCCTTCTTAACACTGGTACCTCAAAAAACTCTATGTTCTTCTCCAGTTCTCTTGCATCATACAGTATTTTTATGGTACCTTCCCTACTACCCAAAAAAATCCTTAATTACTTAACAATTTTGCAATCCAGTGCTGCACTACAGAAAACAAGGCAAAAGTCAGGCAGAAAGTACCATACAGAGGAGGCAAGAGAGGAAAGAACAACTAAAATTGAAAGTCACTTCTTTTTACAATCTATGCAGAAGTTAGTTCTCTAAACACAGGACTCTCTCCCCTTGATTTCCTGGAAGTAACTCATAAATGCATCCTCTTCAAGTTTAAGGCTTTGGATTCTACAAATATATTAAATTTCCCTTCACTCCTCAAGTCTCTCTCAACTGACCTTTATTTTTAAATCTTTAATGATCTTTGGACAGGATATGTATATTCCTTTCCAAAAACAGTCACAAAGGTTGGACACAGCTGAGGTGTAAATAAGATCAGTTATTATTGTACAGTAAAAGACAGCTTGTTGCTAGACACAAAATCTTAGCAGCTTCTAAAAAAAAAAAAAGGTTAAAAAACCCCTACGTTTTCTGTTGGATTTCGCTAAACACTACTCTAACAACAAAATACTTTTAAAAAAAAAAGGGGGAAAAAGATAAAATGTATGTTAAGTTTACCTTACTTTGGAAGAAAAGTATGACCATAAAATTGAAATCCAAATGCAATGTAATGATGAGTTCAGACAAAAAGTAACCAAACCAACTGCAGGATGACATATTCTTATCAGATCTTCCTAGAGACGCATATGATTTTCTATTTCGTTTCATCTACAGTCTCTTAATCAAGGGAACCTTGTGCATTATCGCTGTGTATACTTCTAAAAAATTGGCCTACCCTAATATCTTGGAAAATTCATCTCCCTCAAACCTTCTGCTCTTAAATATATGCCAGTTTAGGATTCTGGGGAAGTCATGGAACTGCAAATGAAATATGAAAGTGAATTTTTCTAATACTCTGGTTTAGGTTCAACAAACAGTAAAAATAAAAAGGTCCTACCTGTAGGATTTGCTGTTTCACAGAAAAACAAAGTCACAATCAACTTACTTTTTCTTATTAGCATCCAGATTACACTTTCCTTCTTTCCACTTGAGATCAAATGTACACTCTTAATTTCAATGCCATTGCCAAAGAAAAAACCACTTTTGGACAGACCACTTAAATAATGATATACACACTAAAAATTAGGTCTCCAATGTTAAGCACTGCCGTTAAAACATTTGATTTTAATGATCCTTCTACTAACAACCACCTAGGGGGTTTTTATTGCTTTCTTCACTTAAAGGTTTCTATGTTACCAATTGCTTAAGAATTATTATCAAGTCATGAATGATACATTACATAACTAAACACTAGTCCCAACACAGATCCCTGAGGGACACCACTCATCACGGCTGTACATCAGGACCCCATCTGGACTCTGAGCCACTGACCACAACCCTCTGAATGTGACCATTCAGCCAATTTATTATCTAACAGCCCACCAATCAAATCCATCTCTCTCCAATTTAGAGAGAAGGATGTTGTGGGGCACTGTGTCAAACACTTTACAGAAGGCCAGATAAATGACAACTGTAGCCCTTCTCTTGTCCCCTGATGTAGTCACTCCATCAGAGAAGGCCACTGGGTTGGTCAGACAGGACTTGCCCTTGGTGAAGCTGTGCTGACTGTCTCAAATCACCTCCCTGTCCTCCATGTGGCTAAGCATAGCTTCTAAAAGGTTTTGTTCCATGATCTTCCCAGGAGAAAAGAGAAGGCTGACAGGTCAGAGCTCCCACAGTCCTCCTTTCTACCCTTTTAAAAGATGGTGTCCTGGGGTGACTGTATGGTACAATGCTTCCCCCTTTCCAGTCACTTGGGGCTTCACCTGCCTGCCATATTAAAACATTACAGCATTGTAATTTCCTTTTGTTTTGATCATATCTGTTTTACTATTTTTGAACTAAGATTTTGACCTAAAACTGGTAATGTAACACTTTTACCCTGAGCTTTAAACTCTTACAATGGCTTTCAATAACGTGTGTTAAGTGCTTTAAAGCCCATGCTTTATTACCTTCATCATTCAGTGGCAGGGGCTGTGTGTGGGGTGTGTGGGAGGAGGGGGAAAGTCTGACAGTGGAATTCTTCACAATAAGTACCTTTAGCATTCTAATTTGAGCCTCTGCATCATCTTTTTCTTGTTTAAGGAGTTTCGTGAGTTCTTGAACATTTTGTTCATGTTTGATTTTCACATTTTGTAATTCTGATCTAAGATCTGCCAACTCCTGTTGGTGAATTTCTCTTTCCATCTTCAGCTGCCTGTTAGCTGAAATCATCTCTTCATGACTAGATTCCTGCTGTTTCTGGAGGTCTGAGAGGCTCTTAAGTAATTCCTTTTTGGCTTTCTCCTCTTCTGCAATTCTGTTTGTTAGTTCCACACGTACAGTGCTTAAATGTTTTACATCTGCTTGCATTTCCAGGAGTCGTTCTTGGTCTTTTTTATGAAACAAGTTAATACTTGCAAGTTCTGTCTTCAAGTGTTCCTTCTCAGCTTGCATTTGATTTTGTAGAAAGACTTGATTTTTCAACTCATTCTCCAATTTTTTTACAGTACCTTGAACTTCTTTGATCTCTTCTTCAAGAGATACCTGGTGTGACTCCATTTCATTCAGTTTTACCTCTTTACAGTGGAGAAGTTCTTCCTGCTGGGCTCTCTTTGTAAGCACATCATTCAGCTCTTTCCGTAGGTTTTCTATCTGGTTTATAGCTGAGAGAAGCTGACTTTTAAGATCATCTTTTTCTTTAAGGGCCTAGGAAAGAAAAAAAAAATCTATTCTGAGCTGAAGTAATTAAAGACAATTGTTGGAAGGATGTCCTTAGACATCAGGAATGTCTATAGAACAATTAACATATGTAAGCAAAAATATAAAATTTTTGCTTGCTACAAACTCAGTTCAAATGTACTCAGTGTTTCTTTAAATTTACACATAGATCATGTGCAATCTCAAACTTGGACTTGTCCTTAAATTATATACCCTTCTAAATAAGGATAGTTCTGGTTAATTCTCTGCTTCTCATACTCTCTCTTTACAGACTGAGAAGTGTTTCCTTATTGGTTTCTCCAAATAGCAAGATGGAGAAAATGAGGTAACAGAGTAATGCAGCAGCATACAGGGATGACTACAGGATATGTACACCGTGCCTACAGTCCATTCCATGTGCTGACTTATTTTGTTTATTTTCTAAAATATTACATAGAAAGTATACCAAATTTAACTTATTTTTGAAATTATGCCCAGTAGATGAATTAGTAGCAGTTAAAAGCTTGGTTCACTTATGCATCAAAGCCAAGAAATAATGACATCATCTCCCAAATAGAAATCAATCAAGTGCAATAAAATAACAAAAATTCCAGTGTTTTCCTAGGATCTTCAGGGCTTGGGTGTTTTTTCCACCACTGATATATTTCATGTTAAAATTAGCACAGAATCACAGAATTTGTAAGCTTGAAAGGACCACAGTGGGTCATCTGGTCCAACCTCCCTGCTCAAGCAGACTTATCCTAGAACACAGACACAGGATGGCATCCAGATGGTTCTTGAATAACTTCAGTGAGGGACACTATGCAACAAATTTGGGCAATCTGTTCCAATATATCAAATTCTTTAAACTGACTTAACAAATTTTATACGAAATTTTACTGAGCATTTTCACCAATTCCACAAGCAACGCACATTTCTTATGGATATAGCAAAATTACTTGAAACAATACAGAAAAAAAGGCAATTAGGGTTAAAAGTGTGCAGTTAAAAATAATAAAACAATTTGCAATTACATCAATAACAAGCAACACAAAGCAAAATACAAATACAATAAATTGAGGACACGGACTGATGACCATCATGGGTTTTTCCAGAAAAAAACCTACCAGACAAAAAGACCTTCCTAAACCTATCTTGTAATTCTACTCAAAGGATTTGGCTTAAAAAATCCAAAACACCACCAAAAGCCAAAAAAACAAAACTCCAGTAAAATTTCAAACTACAACCCATAAGTTATTTGCTTTATGTATGTTTTCTACATTACATACTTTAAAGAACATATGTTTCAAAAGATGCCAGAAACTCCACTGTCAAACAATATTAAGGACAACTACATGGGTAAAACTTCAACCAAATTATCCCAGTAACTTCAAAAGAATGAAACCTAAACAATCCTTCCATAGCACATCCATTGTCTGCCAATATTTCAAAAATCTCAAAATTGCAAGCTATGACTGCAACCCTATTTTGAAAATTTTCCATCAACCCTTTGAAGTCTTCTAACAGAAATCAAAGACAACAAACTGCCATTTCTTCCTTTATTGTTTTTACAGATTTTTGTCTCAGATGTTAATTGTCTGTATTTCAAAGCTAGTTAAACTATGTTCATCTAGTTACGTCAAGCTTATACTAAATACTGCATCTAGATTGATTATATCCGTATAAGTAAATTGTTTCCAACTTTATATCGAGACCATAAAATATCATTTGCTCTTTTTTCTCCTTCACAATGACAAACAGTTTATTTGTTCTTCTATATCTTAAAAGAAACTTTCTTCACCAGTGACAGTTACCACAAACCTGTTGGCAGAATGGTCACAACTTTAAGAACAAATACTGACAGCATTTCTTAAATGGAGCTTAAGCCGAAGTTTAACCACTGCATTTAGCATGTGAATATACTTGCCACATAAAAAGAGGTAAAATCCATATCAAGGAATCTTACATAACAAAGAAAATTTCAACGTGGTTAGTGTTATCAAGTGCATCTACAAAGACCAGCCTATGTGTTTACAAGAACAGTGATTCCAGAACCTTTTTGGGAGCTATTGCTTCTTATTCACAACTTGTCTCTACTTTTTGCTTCTTATTTGTCCATTTGACAGACATCCATGATTTTGAAATTATTCAGGTTTTCTTCCTCTCCTTACAACCTCCATTTTCTTAGGCCAGAGCGACCAACTTCTTAAATGTTTGAGAATCTTACTTTTCCAGACAAGCACTAGGGCTAACAAATACAAGGTTACTATAGAATGAATTGTTGGAGCATGGATAGAGGAAATAATAATAAAAATTAAGGAATATGATAGGCAGTAGGAGAGAAACAGCAACACCAGGAATCACAGTTTAGATTTGCTAGAGTTTATTAATTTCAACTCAGTAATAGCCCCATTGTGACTTCTCCTGTGTTTTGACTATGCTCATATTCGTGTACCAATCTAGAACAGATCACTGGATCAGAAACAACACAGGATTAATAGACATCCCATGCTGCATCTCATTTAGCCCTTGAAAACCTCAATCTTTGAGCAAGACAAAGCAGAGGACAGAGCCATCTCAAGCCCATCACATTCAGTAACTTAAACTGGATGGATGCCATAAGAAAATATGTGAAAAGAGGGTACAGCACTGTAAAATAAAAGCCATACAATATGATAGACTGCACCAGCAGAGCATGTAAGTCAAGATAAAAGCTCACAGCACAGAGTTAAGCACTATATCAGCCACTATAGAAACAAGCCATTTTTGATCCATCCACTGGAAAATACAACCCACAGACTCACTGCCAACAGAATGGTGGTTTCTACTATTATTCCAATACAGGATGATAAACATTAGCATTGATGTGAGTGCTTGTCTTTAAAACAGTGTCAGCAGCTGAACAAATAAAGGAATTCTTCTAAGTCAAAACCCAAAAAAACCTATGTTTTTTCATGAGAAACTCTAGAGGAGGAAAAAGAAAGGAATAAATGGTCTGTCGTACAGAACAAAGACAAACGAGAAACACAAAAATGTTACACAATGCATTTTCAAACTGATTTTTCAAAGAAAAAGTTCTGAAAATTATACAGAAGAGGTCCACAACTTAAACCAGAAAGCAGTTTAAGTCACACATTGTATAAACAAGCTCCTTCTCTTTGTTTTTAAAACAAAGGGAAAGGGTACCAAAAAACATCAACCAATCTTACCTGACTATTCTTGTCCATCAGTTCACTGATAGTTTGATTTTGCTTTTCTATCTCACGATCCAACTTCTTACACTTCAGTTTCCATTGGCGGATGGTTTCCTGGGCTCTCACCTTCAAATCTTCTCTTTTTTTCTCAATCTCCAGCCTGAGTGCCTCTGAGTGCTTGAATTCAGTGAGATACCGTTCTGCTTCCTTGGTACTCTCTTCAACCTGTTGAGCTAACTCAGCAGACTGGAGTTCAGTTTGTCTGCGTCCATTCTCACAAGCCTTGTAGCAATTCTCTATCTCCTTTAGCTGGTCCAGCATTTTCTCCTGCTGCTTCTCCCTGTTTTCCAGGTCAGATGTTAACACCTGGAATCACCATAGCAAAATACAAACATTCTCTAAAGATATGCAGTATGAAACTTTATCAAACAACATACAGCAACATTAAATCACATTTTTATTAAATATGAACAGCATAAAGATCTTCTTGACTATCAAGGGAAGTCCTGTTAGCCCAGAGAACCTCCCCCTCTGGAATGGTAAAGAATGCCAACACAAGACATAAAATACATACTAATCAATTCTTTCTGCATTTGTTCCTCCTCTGGTTGTTCTTCTTATTTTTCTGTACTGTAAGTTTGAGATCAATCATTGGCCACATATTACACACTACACAAATAAGAAATAAACCAAATAGTAAGATATAAGGAGATTAATGTAAACAGATGAGAGAAAAAAGAGAACTGGAAAGGACAAAACAGCATTCACCACAACCACTGGAATTTATAGTTTATGAGCTAATTGTTACCCAGTTTTATGCCAGTTGCCTTTATGAAAACAATGTGCTAAATAAAGGTATATTTGATAGCACTGAATACAAAGAGACTACAGCAGCTTAGCAAATGCCTCTAGAACAAAGTGCAAAGATGTTTGAAAATGTAGGAGGCATATATAAGCCTTCCAAAATTGAATTAAATTGAAAATACACCTTTTAAAAATACAAGATGCTGCATTTCTCAAATCATATTTTTCTGAACAGTCTCATAAGAAACTCAGGAATAATAGTGTCCATACACATTCTGGAAGGACATGCTCAGAAATCAGTTTTTGAAGGTAAACTAGCAAAACTGTATTTTACTGAGATCATCACACAGAAATTCACATTAGTTTTCTGCATTTTGGGCCTATTTAGACTGCTTTCATACCATTCAGCCTTTTCATTAATGAAAGATAAATTTGATAGACCTGATCTATAGCCAGTCAAACATATTATCAAGCCTCAAGAGATTGAAATACTTTAAACAGGATTAGATTTCAGAATGACTGAAAAAAGAACGGCAGATGCAGCCTGAAATAAACAGACCACAATGCAGAACAGACAATGGAAAAGTATTTTATCTACGAAAGAATGGGCAACTTTACAAATGGATATAGAATGACAATTTAGACAAAGATACTCCCACAAAGTTGGGGAAAGGAGGGAGACTTGGGTTTGTTGGTAAGGGTTCTCTCCTTGTAATTTGCTTAGTTTGGGGTTTTTTTTCTCCGTCCAAACCAGCCAACACCTCCTAGGAGGCAGTAAATTGTACCAATCTCTTCAAGATAGTATTTGCTGTGCTAAAAAAGATAACAAAACAAGTTCACAAGCTACAACTAGCCAAATTTTAATCAAAACAAGCTTAATTTCCAATGAAAACAGATGACAATACTTCTTTCAAGACAAAGATTTAAATTTAGTATAGCAGAAGTTAAAAATAGCCTCATAAAATACAATCAGATATTACATTTACTGTTCCACAGATTTTCTAAAATGGGTCATCATTTTTTCAGTCATGTGATTACACATGCTATTATCACTTCCTATTTCATGTCTTTCTGGAGACACCATAGAGGATGTCAGATTAAATTGATGTAGTACTCAATGTTGCACCATTAAAAAATAGCTATATAGTTATAACTATTTAAATTAATAGTTATATATATTTCCCCCCAGAGTACACACTTCATTAACAAAACTACCACTCACACAAACTTTTTAATGAAATATGAGTCTAATTTTAAACACAGAAAATAACATTCAATTAACTGCAAACATTCCTCTTATTGTGTAGAAGTAAATCAACCTCCAATTTATTGATTTACAGTACAGTAAAAAGAGGAACATTTGTTTTAGATATTTACCTTGAAGCACAACTAATTTATCAACATGAGCTATTTGCATGGGGAGGAAAACCGGATTTTGACATGGATGTACCAGTATAAAATGACTTTTAATGTTATATTTTTACAATATGTGTAAACTAGATAAACCTTAACAAAGAGTTTGCACTTTGCTTAAAAGAGTTAAGCCAGCACAGACCCAACAGTTGAAATCAGGTAGAAAACAGCATCATAGCAAGTCAACATTTTATTAAGCCAACCCTGTCAAGCAAGAGGACAGAGGAAGTATCTCCACACTCTGTTTCTATATCAAAACAGGAGATTCAAGCGTAGTGATCTGTGCTTTTGAATTTCTAGTTATGTATGATAAATGTGCATCTCGGTGTTAACATGGTGCAGTTGCCAAAATTCTTTCTGCTCTATAAAGGCTTGCGCTACTGGCATTTAATTGGCTAACAGCTTCATTTGTAGAAGAAAAAGTAAAAGTAAATTTTAGTGAGAATATGAATCAATATTTATAAAACTGAAAGACTTATATTACTGAAGAATTCTAACATTAATTAAACATATCAATAATTTCCCCTCAGAAAAACTGAAATATTTTGACAAACTGACTGCTGTACTAGACAATACTATAAGAATACTAACACCAAATCCAAATGAAGTGTAATTAGTAAATCAAACAAGTTCTCAGGCTAAAAGAGTCAAAAAGACTTCAAAGAGTCCAAAAACACTTATGGAGAAAGTAAGGTATTGCATCTTTATAAATTGTGTACTTTGTTTATTTCTTAGTTATAATAGTTCAGTCTTAATAGTTAGCCATAACAGCCCCGTATCTATTTGGCTTCATGCAGAAAAATGTATTTAAGACAGTTAAATACATTTGGAAGATCTCACAACCGCTCCCTTACGTAAACTAGAGTAGCTGAAAATAAATATTCAATTTTAAAACTAATTTAAGATTGAATTCACTTCTAAACATGAGCTTAAGAATACGTTTTAACCTTTTTCATCCTCTCCATTTTACATCACACTGTGATTTTATGGCAACTGTTGGAGGCTAAAGGTAAAACGCACACAACTCAAATTGTTGCAAACAATGGCATTTCAATAAATCAAAAGAAATTTCTAGTATCACATGTACATCAGAGGCAAGTTAGATTCTCCCCACTAAACAAAGATAAATCACACCCAAGTCAAACATGACTGGTCACTTCCAACTGGGAATCAGACTATCTCATAGGAGCAGCTGTTAGAACAGGCTTGACAAAATGCTTTGTTAGTACACAAGTTTAGAAATTCACATCCTTGCATTCCTTGATGTCTCATTAAAAGAAAAACACACTAGTTATTTTCCTGTTACTGCCCCTGTAGGAGAAAGGCAGTGGGAAGCAGATAAGAAGTACAAAGTATTTTCTGTTGAGAAAATGAGGGAAGTCAAAGATTTCTAACTCAGAGAAATGACAATGACCCCAACTGAGCACTATTGCATGAGTATTTTCAGGGCAGGAAATTAGTATTATAAAATCATTCTGACCCTCAAGAAAGCATGTTCTACAAGCAGAAGTTTAAAATAATTTGTTTTATGTGGGTTCTTACCCCATTAATTCCTGTCACCAAAATAATTAGTTTCTCAGGCACAACAAAATAAAAACCCAGAATGTTTTCAGTTAGTCATAGGTTTTATTGACCAGCTAGAATATAAATGCTGATGGACACCAGGAAAGGAGTTCTGCTCATCTTACCCTCTACAGAAACACTTTAGGTCTTTCTAAGCCTATTCAATGACCAAATTTCATAAAGCATGTAGGAACTTTTAAGAAGGCCATTTTTTCCAAACGTAATTTGATGTATTAGTTTGATTTAAATCAGCAGAGAAGCTGACAAGGTAAAGGAGCAACAGAAGTCAAAGGAGGAGTATAGTCCTGTAAATCTATGAAAATCCATGAAGACAAAAAAATTCCTACATTTGAATTTCCAAAGTGATGCAATATCATTTCATAGATAAGTACCTACATCAGGAAAAAAAATACAAAATCTCTTGCTTACAGAACACCAAAACACAAAAAGTCAAGTCCTTGACTACTAAAATAATACACATGGTTTTGCAAACAAACTCTTTTCTCCTGACAGTCACAGGAGACAGAAGAAAATCGTTACTGTTCAGCCATTCTACTACCAATGACAAATCTATACAAGAACAAGAAATACAGAAACTTCCCATCTTCAATAAGAACGCTACTGCCTACTTAGATCTCATTTTATGGTCAAAGTCTTCTAACTAAAATTCCAGTACAAAAGGCTGCTGTTATCCTTCTCATAGAGAATCACATTAAACATTATGATATGCTTACCACAAAGAAGACTACTATTACTTATGATTATATTACTATATTGAATTTAATCACTAAAAAAATGGAAATTGTAACCTACTTTTGTTACTCTACTACACTCTCTCAGAGAACAAGGTATCTCAAGTTTTAAAGTTGAACTTCAGTTCTGAGGAATGACGAAATGGGGAATAAGAAAGTACTACCTTATAAAAGTAGTTCCAAAAACCATTATTAACAGTAAGTGCTGATAAAATCAGATCAACTTTTCTTTGCATGTGGGAAAGAGAAGTAATCCAAACCATGAAATCATAGTCAACAGCAAATACCTTTTTTGGTATTACATGGGAGAGAAAAAAGTTGGCAAACTCAAACAATTTTTCAAAGTTCTTTACACAATAAATAATGAGCATGACAGTTGCTCTTAGTTTCAAAGGTTAATCCCTGATCTATCACCTAATGTTGAACAGATGAAAAATTATTTGAAAAATAAAACACTACCAAGCAAAAACCAACAAAACCCACCTCACCTGTATGTGCATTACAAGCTGTGCTTTCTCTTTGTCCTTACGCTCTATACATCTCTTCAGTTCTTCTACTTCTGACATTACAGCATTGTGATTCAGCTTTGCTTTAAGTTCCAAAATATGTTTCTCTAGATCTTGCTTCTCTCTCTCATATCTTTCAGCTACTGTAAAACAGTAAGAACAGAGCAACACATTCAGTAGAAATACCAACTCATGATATATTAATTTTATCTCAATTAATTTCTGGCAATTTATTTCTCCACTCGAGACTATTCTACAACTACTGATTTTCATCAAAACACCTGTGAAAAAATGGTATACCTGTATCATAAACTATTAACATTTTAATAACAGAATAAAACAGTACTTTTCCATCATTTTATAGGGGTTTCCAATCTTCCCCCTGCACACAGCTGCTCTCCTCAAATAAAAAACCAACCAAAACAATCAAAGCCGCAGCAAAACTGAATAAAATAAAATAAAATAGGATGGCAGAAACAGTGGCCAGGTTCTGGTGTAAACGAAATTTGGCCATCAGCTTCAAGGCCAAGTTTTTATCTCACCAGAGTAATACCTCCCACTTTGAAAGTCACATTATCTGAGAATTTTATGTCTGAATCCTGAAACTACAACTAAAGATTTTGATAAGAGTAAGATATAAATTCTCTCAATCAGAAATTCAAAGGTCTTAAGTCATAAATAACTACTAGAGTTAAAAGGAAAAAAAAAATCTCTACTTGTCTTCTACCCATAGATCTTTGATGAAACAGGAATAACACAGCAAGGTGAAACACAACAGCAAAAATTATATAAATGTATGCATGTATTTTAAGAGTTACATTACATTTTTATTTTTTTCATATTTTTACAACTGTTTTGATTTATAAGATCAATAGGAAAGTTAAAATATGCTTTTATTAATATGTAAGGCATATTGTTTCAAATAAGCTAACTTTTAAGCAGATACATTAACATGATTGGAGAAAAAACTATTGAGATTATTATTTTGCATTACACTTCTGAAGGTAAGCCCATTTCCAGTGCTCTGTATGAGGTTTGTAAAACACAGAGTCAGAGGTCTATTTTAAAAACCAAGATAATTCAGAAGGTGAAGTACAAAAATACAAAAATATGTCATTAGCCAAACCAATTAAACAGTCCCAGAGACACTGGACTCTAGAATAGTCACTATTTCTCTACTACCTTGAGTAATACATTGCTATGGTAATAAGAAGAAAGATAAAGACTTTCTCTAATGCCTATTTTAAATACAGATAGAGAACTAGCAATTAATTGCAGACCTTGCTAAAGTGGTAATTTAATATGCAATTATATCTTCAAATTGTTTAAAATATTCGTCTTATAAATAAAACTATTCCAACTCTAAAACTATAACATAGTGCAAACAGAAGCCCTGACTGTATCATACAGAAAAATTTTCTTAACCATTCAGGGACATGTGGCTTAGAAATTCTACCAGAAAGTCATCAGCCTTATTAATTACCTAATCAATGACTCCTATTATGATTTTTAAGATGGCAGAAATCAAACTGCAAATGGACTGAAATGCAACTTTTCTGGAAAATTATTATTTAAAAATAATACACAATTTTCTTCTGTAAAAACACTATTCAGTTTGCTAAAACTGTCTTATTTGTTTTAACCATGCAAATCAAAATATTTTACCATAAATTAACCGTCATTGCTATTTGCCTGTTAATATTCAGGTGCCAATACATATTAACTTAAATCTGAGGAATTAATTGGCTGGTTTTGTCAAAACAATAGGAGAATTAGACTGCAGCTCTAAGATAAAATTAATGTCCATGCCTATTAACTAGCTTGCAGGTCTCCAGTGCAAAATATTAGTTGTACCTGCTCTAATTCTCCTGTCATCATCTTGTACATCCTGATAGCTCTGGCGACGCATAGCAGCATATGAGATTTGATGTTGCAATTCTACACGGTCTTCTTCTGCTCTCAAAAGCTGAGAACGAAGATCCTCAATCTAAAATATATGCACAAGCATCAAAAGTTTAATGAAAAACAACAAAAATCATAAATACCATTCTTCTATTAAATCCTAAAAAAATACTACACACAAAAAATATTTATAAAAATACATCTTGAGAGTACTGCAGATGGTAAACAAAAAGACAAACTACTTCCTATAGGCCACAAATTCATTATTCAAAATTAAAGGAAACAATTTATGTTGACCACAGATGGGCATTAATTTCTCTAGACGAAACAAAATGCTACCATATTATATGCTGCAACTGTCTTTCTACATAGCTAGTGAAAATGTCTATACAAATTTAATAAACAGTATGTTTTATTTAAATTGTGCTCTTTAAAAATACAATGTATATATTCATAAGAAACACAGGGGCTCTTCACATTTTTCCTTTCTATCATATATAGAATAGCACTATACTATACTATTAGAAAGATGACAATGTGTAGGAAAATAGAGAAAATCCAACATGCTAAAGTTGAATTGAAGAAAAAGACCTCTAATTCATATTACTCTATATTCCATTCACAATTATTTAAATTCAAAGCAGTAATATAGCTAACTCAAACTTCTGCTAGATACACAAGTCAAACAACTAATGCTAAAAGATGAGAATGCCAATTGCCTCCTCCCTAGTTATTTCAGTCTTTTTATCCAGCCCCTCTAAAGGAAAGATGTTTAGGAGAAAGGACTTTTTTCTAAAGTTATAATCCAAATTCCTACAAATTTTAAGTTTAATCATACATACATCAATAGCTATTATTTTTAGCACACTTTTAGACACTTTTTCAGGTATTTATTTGCTTTTATTGCATGTTACAATGTAGCAAATACTTCTAGGTCATTGATTTATCTCATTTCACCAATTATAGCACATGCTTTGCAGAACAGTGATTACTAATATAGGAGTAGTTCTAAAGCATATTATGAAAGGAAATTTCACATCATGTGTTTATGCACTGAAAACATACCATTACTATCACTACTATAATTAATACACATGAACGTATACACATAAAAGTTTGGAAAGCAGAAAAAGTATAACGAGCTCAGTCCACATATTACACACACTCAAACCTGTCTTCCTATACCTCATGCCTTCCTTCATAAAACAATTTTATCACAGTATGAGGTAAGAATATTAAATAAAAAGACTCAGACACAATCTAATATGAAAACCTTAGGATTTTTACTACACTAAAGCAGTTACCTGATGCAAAAGAGCTTCTCTACTGCCTTCAGATTCACTCAACTTTTTCCGGGACTGCTCCAATTCCTGCTCAAGCTTTCATTTCAGAGGATGATGAAGAAAGAAAAGCAATGTAGTCATCATAATATAAAAGTGTATTTTAACATTTAATTTTGACACAAATTCATCCATATAAGCATCTATCTAAAATGTGGTATAATATACACAGTATTTTTATTTGTCCAAAATTTTAAGCAAAGCTTCATTTGTACTAAATCCCTGCAATATTTATTTAAATTACATAAAGAGAATTTTACTTACAGTCTATAATTTTTGTACAATATTCTAGGTCATATAAAGACATAAAATAATTTATATCACCTAAAACAAAAATCACAAAAGCAAATTTTTACTGGGTTTAAAGTAAAAAAATGGAAGATAAGTTTTAACAAAGTTTCAAAAACATTGTCCCTGGATTTGAAACATAGTTTCAAACTCAAAATTAATAATGACTTAATATTTTAAGTCACCTTTGGTAAATAGTTTATTCCAAGAAGTGTTAAAGATGACATGCATTGGTAGAACTGTAATTGGTAAAATCTATGGGGTTTCTGTGTTGTGCAAGATGATGTATTTGAATTATTCTGGAAACAAGAAGACTAAAAAACTGAAGTGCCCTAAATTTCATAAAACATAATATTCAAAATGTGTAACCAGAAACAGTCATCACACCGATGACCATTAAAAAAAAAAAAAAAAAAAAGAAATGAAAGCAAAAGCTTCAAATATTTTTTGATGACTTTTTCCATAAATAGTTCAAAGATCAACTTGGAAATAAATAGAGGTTTTGACAGCAGAAATAGTTATTGTTGAGATAGCAATCACAAGGAGGATGTTGAAAGCCTGGCAAATGGGCAAAGTAAACAGGACCAACATTAAGGGAATGAAGAGAACAACATAACGTAAAACACTACATAAAACACTACACTACATAAATGCTTAGCATAAAGGGGTATACCTTTGAAAGATGATAAACTTGATCCAAGTGGAAAAAAAAACAGGGAAAGCATAATACAGCCCTAGCATCCTACTAGAATAGAAATAAAAGAAATTTTGTTTTCTATGAAAAGAAAGAGTGAAATATGGCAACAGTTCAGTAAGAGTAATTAATAATAACTATGGTGCAAAATAACCAGCATGGGTTAGCTGCAGGGATGAAGAAAAGTTGCTTTGAGCTGCTGCAAATAAGCAACAGCAGACTACATACAAATTCAGAGACAAAATATATAAAGAAATCAAGGATAATGCTCAAGTTATAAATCTGTCTGCCTGGAAGGATGGAAGAGTCACCAGAAGTAACATACTATAACTGGAGAGCTTTGAAGGAGAGACAAAAACTGAGCATAGCTGTAGTCACAGTGCCTCTGATGCAGAAAAAAATCCCACACCTTGAATTCTTAAAGAGTAAAGAAAGTTTTGTTCTGCTGGTTTCTCAGAAAAAAGAAGCATATACTGTAACAGATGACACTATACACTCATTTAAAACCACACAAAAAGGAAAAAATTAAGTCTTACCTGGTGCTTTTCGCTTTCATATTTCACAAGTTTGTTTCTCATGAGTTCTGTTTCATCTGCTTTAACATCTTGCTTCCTTAAAACCTTTAGAGGAGAAATATATATTGCAAACTTCATCGAAAATTTACAGAAGCCATCATTCCAAGGTTATTTATTAAATGAATCTGCTGATACATTTAATAAAGAAGATCTAGACAAATGCTTTCTGTCTGCATCTAATTCCCATGTAAAGCCAATGTATATTGTTATGAAAAGATAAATATAAGTTCATGCATACATAAACACACCCATGCAGAGAACAGGGACAAACACAAAGTCTAAAGCAGCACTAACATCCTTCCGATGTATAGAGCTCCAGACTCACAAGCTGACCCCAAACACCTTTAGATTAAGGTCTAAAAGGCTCAAGACATCCCCTACAGATTAGTATCAGAGAAAAAGAACATATTCTCTAACATAAAGTGTGCATGTTATGAAGTTCAATGTGCTGTAGTCAAGAAAACACTACCATAAGGTTGTGTGAGAAGTCAAAAGTAAAAAAAGGAAAAGGTTATTTCTTCTGAATCTGGACAGATGCTTAAAGCCGTAGAACTACAACTGAATCCACTGAAACTTTCCTGATCAAAAACTACCAACACTGATGTGCCCTTCCTTCACAACAATAACAAAAAAACCAAATCCATGGGGACTTTTCCCATTCCCTCTCAGACTGAGGTATCTAAAATCACATGTGTACACTTTCTAAACCATCTTACAAAAATAAAATGCATTAAATATCACTTTCAAAATTTTGTCCCTCTGCAAACCAACACTATTTGCAAAACACAGCTAATCACTGGCAAAGGAAGTATTAGACATGACAGATACATCAAGTTTAGATATCTCAAGCTATGGTAACATCATTGGGCCATTTTAAATATCACTTAGAAACATCAGCTGAGAGATCAGTAGCCATATACTGATAATTTGCCATGAATTTCTGTAACTGTTTATAAATCACAGTTATCTGCTCAACATGACCAAGTATTTTTCACACTAATCACAAATCAATTAATTAGGTACCTGAGCACAAATCTTTTACTTTCATCCCATATCTTGAAGCATAACTACATCTATTCCTTCCATAATTACTCACTAAAACCACAACAGAACAATAACAAAAACACAAAGCCTTTCTAGAAATAAAGTTCTTTTTCCCAGTCTGTCATTCCCAAGCAGCATTTTCATTTTACATTTACAGGAAAATCTCTTATCTTCCTTGAAATCTGTCCCTATAAATTGTGCCATTTCATTCAGTTTTTGAACATTTTCTCCTCACTGTACACTGAAGAGCAATTTCAGTGTATGAAAACAGAATACAAGATATTAATCAACTTCAGTGAAGCCAGGCATTCAGCTTTAGAAGTTTTGGTTTTAAAAGTAGCTTTCTGGAGAAAATAAATGGCTTTATATACTTACCTCCCTCTTACAATCTCACCTCAGAAAACCTAAGGGTTTCAGTACAGTTTGGATTACTCTTCTGCCTGAACAGCTTACATTAAAATCTGAGACCATGGAAGACATTAGTCATAACTATGCCATTGAAAATATTATGCCACATAAAGAGTTATACTTTTAGTCATACTGATCCCTAATCAGATAATAGAAGACTGTAACACATTTAAGGTAGTTTCCTAAGTATTCAGTAGAGATTTAAATCTATCATTCCAGTCAATTATAAAACTCAACAATGCACATGTTTTACTCAAAAAGGCTCCTGGGAGAAGTCCCAAAAAGCCTAAGATCATCTCTTCCGCTAATGCTGGTTTTGCATTACCCAAGTTCATTGGTTTTTTGTTTTGGATTGTGTTTTTTTCTTTATTTTTAACGACCAGAAGTATTGGTTCAGAACAGCCTACTTGGAATATATGATGTCTATTAACTGCAATCGACCATCAGTTTTACTAGCAAAAATAGAAGCTTTGTTATAGACAGTCAACTTTAGGCCAACTTTACTCTTGGCACTAAATTAATAATTAACATAGTACCAAACATGCACGCTTTCTTGTACAAATTCGGCTAGAGAGGTCAGAATCATAAAGAAAATATTACAGTTGGGCTGGATTCAGGAGTACTAGTAAAATTTTCAAAGATTATTCCTGCTGAAACCAAAAAATATCTCTGCATCAGCAGCACATGCTAATTCCCAAAAGAAATGGAAATAAATATGTCATTTCAACTTCACTGACTGATATTCAGGCTATTAAATAGGAATAATTTCAAACAGAAATGCTTCCTTTACTGTAACTGATACTATAAATATAACCTTCCATTTTATTTTCTGCATATCGTAAAAATAGCCCATAGCCATTTCATTTTAAGGAAAATAACAGCTCATACATAGAGAGAGATATAGACAGATACCCCAGAACTAAAATACTGCAAAAAAGAAGTAATGTTACAGTAAATGAAACATATTACATGTGCACTGCTCAGACCATGAAACATGCACTGTACCAGTAGGTGCCAGGTAAGCAGTTAATCAAAATGTCATCAGGAAATGGAAACACCTGGTCATCCACAGCCAGACAAATGTCAACAGAAATTGTACAGGTAAAAGCTAATTCTGTACTTTCTGTACTCCTTTTTAAATAATTCTCTCTTATTGTTTTGGGCCACACTCATTTTTTTCTCCACTAAAGATCACTATATAAGCTTTCTCTTGGGAGGGGTAAAAGAAAAAACCAAACAAAACAAGTAAAGATCCAACTGATTCTTTGATTTCATTTGTTGTACCCAAAGAAGGGGTTGCGGAAGTCAAATGTCAAAAATGGGAACTAGGAAAATAATGCTAAGGACAACAGTTCAAGCACACACTCCTCCCTGATGGCTCCCAAACAGCAGGCAGACACTGCCCAAAGAAGCTGAAGCACCAAGGAATGGGAACAGGCCTACGGTCAACAGGATTCTCCTGCCAAGATCCTCCTCTGAAAGCACTAGTGTCTGGGTTGGTCCGGAAGAGACTGACAAGGTTGATGAGGCCTTGAAGGAGGCAGGTATATAGGAGGCCACAAGGAGACAGAGAACTTCCATGAACACAGGTCATCACAGCATGGCTATGGGAAGGACCAGCTACACGTTCCACTGCCTGCTGGGTGGTCAGGCTAGATGAACTCCTAATTTGACCAAGTAGAGCAATTCTTACAGGTCTTTATAAAGAGTTCACTAGCATAAAACAGCATTAGAATACAAATGTAGCTGGCATACCCCAACTGAGCATACCTCATCCACATACACAGAACATCTGTCGAACCCCAAAACTTCAAAACCATAACTTACTCCTTCATAGATTAATTTTTCTTATACATGAGGAACACTATGGGAATGATTGTGAAACAACTCAAGTTCTCAATCTTTCCAACACATGACAATCTTTCAAGAGCAAATCATAACTTTTACAGCAACTTAAGCCTAACTTTTCTTAGGGTTTGGGATTTGGTCACAGTTTGGTTTTGCTGTGTTGTTTTTTCTTTTTAAATAAAACCAGACTTTTTGAAAGCTGTGTACAGACCACAAACTGATACTTGCTCTTTCAAAGTGAGACTGATCAGTAAGTTTTTCATACTATCACAAACATACAAGCAGAAAAGCCTCAAGCTATAATTTAAGTAAGGCAAAAATGTATCACATCCTAATCTGAATGAAAATATCTTCCCTAACTTGCTACATTAGTGATTAGCATGGCTCCAAGTATGCTACCTAAACATACCAGCCAGGAAGTTAAAAAGGGACTACCTAGCTATTTCAGTGACAGATATGTATGAGACTTGCTCATGTTCCAAGCAAGAGTCAGATTCAAACTACAATCAAAACAGAAACCATTGGCCACAGGTGGCATAGCACAGAGCCAAAGAGCAAGTATCAACAATGCACAAAAATATCCAGGTGTCTCAGAGCACAGATCAAGTTTATGTTTGTCTAAAAAGATCAATGATAAAGATATGCAATAAACAATGTTCAATAACACTTTTGACCATCAATTTACCCCACTCTCTGTCCACCAGCTTCTTGCAGTTCACGGTATTTGTAGTGGGAGGCAAAGAGAATCTAAGCGTACAGTTGCACAAGGAGAAAGCTATAAAATGCTTCCTGGCCTACCCAATTTGCTAGCTTAAGACATAACTGCAGTCACTGCCTCACCACAGTCAGTGGATGCAAAAGGTTCAATAATGATGATTCTGTTTACCTAAAGCATGCCAAGCATGAACACATGGACACATTTCACCAAAATCCTGGAAGCCAAGCACAAAATTTTGTAAAGCCATCCAGGGCACCCAACACACAGAAAAGAATGCAAAGAAAACATTTTTAAGAATGATATTTGATCTTGTTTTAGAAAATAGATGTAAAAATGCAAACAAAAAGTAAGAGGGGATGGTGTCTTTATATTCAAAGAAAAAGAAGCACTGAAGTATCGCAAAATAGTTTCCATTTACACAACAAATGCAGTTGTTAAAGCAATTCACGTATACAAGTCAATACCCCCAGCAAGATGCTTGTTCTTCTTTCTAATCAGAAACATGCTTATATCAGGAATATAGAAAAAAATAAGATATACAATTTGCATTAATTTGTTCACTAATTGCTATTTTCTAATTTGCAGTAATTGCTGATTAAATATACCTATACACACTAAGGTAAAAGAGACATAAAATGTGCAGAAAATAGTTTTTCTACAACTACAGCACAGACAGGTTAAAGATTCAAAACAAAAATGCAAATTCAAAACTTAAAGATACAACATTTTATATGTCAAGCTTTCTTAATGGTCAGTATACACGTAGATATCTTCCTGATTAATAATCAGTCTATGATTATAGTTATATGTAATACTACAGTACAAATAAGCTTGCACATTATACAAAAAACTGAAAGGAAAGACAGACAAGAGAAAGGCGAAAATAAATGTATCATCACGTTGTGTTAGATCCTGAAACTATATAATTTAATAATTGTAATTTAGGAAGGTGATTCGCATAAGACGGTAAAACACTGACAAGTAGTGGTCAGTTACAGGCATTGCACTTCACTGAAAAAAAAAAGCATTTAATCCTCACAAATGTCACAAATTTCTTAATTAGAGCAATTACTGATCACATGCAAAAGTAAAATCTTATTTTGTTTGAAATGTGCAACAGGCAAGCTAATGAAAAAATTATATCATTAAACAGCCACAAATGCTTTAAATAGTATTTCTCTGTAAATCATTCAGGCCATATTAATGACAAGATTTCAAAACTCAGTCCAAACACTACCTCCTTTCCAGAAATGTTACTTGGGAAGCATCTTGGAGAAATAAATGAAAACAGAAGTAGACTTCAACAGAACATTATGCCTGTGCAATGATTACTGCAAGACTGAGGCCACTGTCAGAGTTTAGAGTCCATCTAACTCACAATTCTAATTAAAAAGGACAAGAAACAGAATAACAAGATAACAAGCTCAAAATTATGCAGAAACATGTTTCATCCAAATAACAATTGTAGCAAAAAATTTATTTACTTTATTCTCACTAGGCTACGCAAAAGAATGCAAGGCAGTTCAAGTACATGCTTTTTAAAACACTGCAACTTAAACTGTATTTTAAAAAGGGGCTCCTCAGGAAAAATAACTTACAAAAATAAAGGAGAATTTACAGTAGAAACTACTAAACCATCTTAGTTCACAGCTGGACATCTTAGGGGAATAGAAGGTCTAGGATGTACTTAGTATTTCACATTATTTTTGCATGAAATTCAAAAGATGAGCTATCAAAAATAAAGGCACCCAGCCTGAAGGCTCATGATCACATAGACTATGATCATTCATATGACCTATGAAAAATCATATGAAAAGTCTTTGAACTACATTTGAACTCATTCACTTGAATTCAAGTTTTCTTTCTAAGGAAACTATGGCAGTGTCAATGTATCTTTAGAGAATACAAGGTATCATCCCTTTAAAAGGATAAAATAAGATTGTTCCACTCTGCAGATAACATTATCAAATCACACCTATACACTGCATTAGGCATCCCTTCCCCAGTCTGAAGACACAACTGAAGAATCTAGAAGTAGACATAGGCATATTAAAGAGCAATGAAAACTGAAATTCAGTACTCTAGTTCTTTTCACCCACTAGGGGATGAACTGGAGAGAAAATGAAACAATAAGTCTTTCTGAAATACTGGCAGAAGGATGCCAAGCCTTTTGATAAATGTTACTTTTTATCTATATAAAAAAAAGCATCTCACCTTCTAAAATATGACTTCTTTGAACAGTCTCTAGCTTTACATGAAATATGTAGCATCATGAGGAATGTTCCTCAGTATCACTGCACAGTATAAAGCCTTCCAAAAAGTTATGTTGCAAACACTAAGAGTAAAAACGAAGGAATTGCATATTTCTTCTCAATTATAGTAACCTGTTGCACAGATAGAGTTACCATTGCAAATCTTATCTTAAGTGGAGTGAAATAAAAAGTCACACTATGTTATGACACAGATTTTGCAAGCAGAAGTAAAATCAAAAAGAAATAAGTATTTTTCATATGTTTTCTAAAACAAGAAAAATAAAGCTAATTCCTGTCTCAAATTTTAACTTATATTCTAAACATTTCTATTTGTCTCCTAAACAGTATTTTTTATTTCATCAGGTATTGTTGAATAAAACTGAAAAGCAATGAAAAGTTGTCTGGCCACTACAGTGCTTTAGATTGTTTGTTGAAATAAATTAATGTGCTCATTTGCGTGTGCAAGCAAAGTTTACCTTTTAGAAAATAAAACCTTTTAATTGAAAAAGCCCAGCTAATAACTTGCTTTTGTTTGCTTAGGTTTTCAGGAAGGGCATAGGGGTCAGGTTCTTGGAAGATTTGTGGCAGTTACCAAAAAGGTCAAAACACAGTCAAGACAATATAATGAAGGACTGAGACTGTGCTTGGTATTACCTGATCATCAAAACAATGTCAGCTGGACTGAGAGTTAAAACATGTGCCCAAGATAGGAGCACTTCTGCCAATTTGACAGACACAGGCTCACAAATGCAACGTGTTCCTAACTAAATCCTAAATACAAGGGAAGCTTTCGTTTGCATACCTCCTGTAATTGAAGAGACATGTGGCCCAGCTGGTCCTGGCGCCTTTCTACGAGCTGTCTTTCAGCACGCATTTCTTCTTCTATCTCCTGAAGTCTTCTCTCTACCCGTTCTGATACCTTCAAAAGGAAAAAACACATGCTGCAGGAAATTAGTGTGCCTTTTAATACATATGAATATATCAATGGCAAAAACATAAACAGATTATGGGGCAACATGAAAAGAGAACATAATTTGTATTTTATTAAAGCAAATCTAGAATGGTAGAGAAAATAACTAGTTATAGCAGTCAGTACTCCAGAAGTACTCAGGCAGGGAACCAAACTGTTATCTTGCTAGCAGTATTCTCCTTTATGCATATGCATATTTTTCTCTACAGTGGTGGTTCTACTCAAGGGTTAAATATCTCATTATCAAGGTTAGAGCAGCCTAATGTGAAGTTGCAATACAAAAGTCTTAGCTTATCTGTCATAAGCCTGCTGAACCCCTGGAAGGACATTTCTTTCACATCTCCAACCTGCAAAACAGACCAATGTTTGCCTCTTTCATGATCCAAAATCTGTGTGTAAAAAGTAGTAAACAAGGACTAAATACTTGAGAATGACTGTAATAACACAAAATAATTACATCACTTTAAGCTTTTTCCCGAGTATTTTGTGAATCCATGTAGAAACGAACACAAACAATAGGTGTTTATTAAAGCAACTTGGATTATGAACATAAAAACTCAGACTAGAACACCAGAATTACTTCACTTTTGCAATTCAAGCTGCTAGCAGACAGCACCCTCTTGAGGCAGCAAATTAAATTTATTTTGTTTAAGATTAGTAAGAAAAATATTTATGTATCATTTCCTCCCTACCTTAAAATTAACTATTTTAAACCACCAGAAAGCAATATATCTATTACCAAATTACAATCAGATAAAAAGAGAACGATAGAGATAAAAAGAGATAAAAATAAAACACCATTCAACTATCAGCTTTTGATGTATGTGGGGGTGAATAAGTTCTCATCTTTCTCTGCTAAGCACACTTCTATTAGCACTAGGCATATGCAAGGATAGAAAATTTTACTATGAGCAACACAACTTATGTCATAAGTTTTATACGTCAAGCTTTCTTAATGGCAACAGAAGTAGTAATAGAAAGACAATTAAGGCTACACTTATGATCTGGGCTTCACAAGGCTTAATGAACAAAACACTCCTTTTCTTTACAACAGAATAAATCTCTCCGAAAACACTTCTTGTTTGTGCAGCCAGATGAACAGTCAGCTTACAAGAATATTGTATTTTTTTCCTAAAACCATCAGGAGATGCCTGATACTGCATCAAACCACACACTTCAAGTTAGGAAAGCTCTGCAGCCATACTCCAGAAAAATTACTTACTAAAAACTAATGTATAAAAAAAGACAAAGACCATATCGCAAAGTTTGTTTGGACAAGTACCACTTAGCGTTACTTCTCAGAATTCATAAAATACTCCAGCTAGCAGAAACAATGATACCATGTAGTAGGAACAGAAAATAACACTGTCATTAAACTGCTTATATCTTTCCTGAAACCAAGGAAATAAGTTATCTTTTTCCCCATACATATCTAAAATAAAAAAATGAAACAGTAATCTTTTAACATTTTTTTCAAAGTTTTGACTATGTGCTTCTGAAGACAGAAGCTTTCTCTGCTCTCTCGTGCACCTTTTTTCAATGAAGCACTTTCTTAATAGCTTTAGTGCTATTAAGCACTAATTCAGTGCACTAACTATAATGGACTATTACGAAAGAAAAATACAATTTTGACTTCACAGAAGATTTAAAAGTATCGTCACCCCCAAAGATGACATTCCAAAGGAGAGTTCAGTAACTTCTTCACTGTCATAGGTCTAGCATGCACAGAAGATAACATGACAGAAGCAGCACTAGACAGGCTTTAGATTCCTGAAAAGTTCAGATTTCATTACAAATTATCACTAACTCAGAACAAGTAAGAAAGTAACCTTATGAGGTGATTTGTCTTGCCTCTGATTTCCTTCAACTCACTCCAGAATACAACAGTTGTATTATTTCTAACAAGGTACTAAAAAAGACAGATTATGTATCATTATATTTGTCATGGAAATTTCAGTTACAGACATAATCCTCTTTAAGAAACTAATAAAAAAAAACCCACAACCAACACAAACCACCGAACAGTTTGATGCTACTTAAAGCTCCTATTTGTTTCCCATACTTTGTACATTGGTATGATATTGGTTACACCTTGGCATTTCAGCAAGGCTTTAATCACCCACAAGAATTACGTTCCCTATTTTTGTAGCCTGTCTGACCTTCCTAAGATTGTCACAGAGCCTGTGGCATACAACAGTAGGGATTAAAAAAAAAATAGTAACAATTAATTTAATAAGTAGTACATGCAGAGTAAACTTAAAAACATACTTGTCTTCCTTTGTCCCAAATGACCTTGACTCAGAACCACACTTCTACCATGAAAGTACATAGCTTCACCTCTGACTGTTATCAAAAATCTTAGCGTAGACAAATGCTTCACCAAAGGACAGTACAAAAAATATAGAGGCTTTACACAATGAAATACTAGCACTAAATTACTGCATTAAGAACATATTAGGATGTGATTTCAAGCATGCATTTTTAGCAACACAGACTATCTGAATAATAATAATGACACTAGAGCTGTGTCTCTACATACAGGTTTCAGGTAGCTTAATCTGTTTTCATAGATTTTGCTGCTATCAAAAAGTTCCTCCCCTTCCCCACAATTAAACAAAAAGAACAGAACGTCCTTTTTAAAACTAGGGTGACATTTAAGTCATGCAGCTAAATATAATCTCGTGGAAGATGCTGCATGCTTACTGTACAAAAAGCACCATCCTACTTATTGAATTTCTGCCCTGTTTTTCAGCTTTCCACTGTTATTTCTAGTGCAAAAAGTCCTGCTAACAGAAATCTATTTCAACAGATTTTTGCTGCTGTTCTTGCTGTGACCCATTTTATCATCAATGCATACTTGAAACAGGAGTATTAAAATCACAAAAAAGCATAATTTTTTCAGAGATATATCTTTAAATATTGTTAAGCTTTCCCCTCATGGCAAATGATAATATATGTTATATCTTTTACAAGTCACCTGTGCAGCACCAAAAATCCTTATACCAGATCTTCTGAGGGACAGTTTATTACTTGACAATAATCCCAGCCTCTGAGGTACCATAACCACAGTAACACCATGTTAGACCCATTTCACTTGGCATTGTCTTCTTCCAGAGACAGTTTACCATCATTTTATAACAGCACCATCTCAATTAAGCATCTACTTATTTTTAACTAAACTGTGTTCAACTGTGATGAAGTTGCTTTTTATGTATAAAGATCAGAATCTTGTGCTATTTGAGTTGTGCTTCTATCCAAGCAATTGCAACAAAATATCCAAGAGGGCTATCTTATATAACCATAAAGCAAGTCAATATTCTTTCTGATTGATTATATATGCCTGTCTAGCAAACTTCCAGACCCTTTTCAAGAACAAATGAATCTCACAAAATGTCTAGCTAAGAAAAAGATTTTGATATAGAGAGTTGCAGAACCAGAAAGGTTTTTTAGCAAAACTGCACATAGATTCTCGTCGAAGGCCATGAAGAGTGCTTTACTTGAAACAGGCATCCAACTATGCAACCTTCAATGTCATCTGTTTTTTATATTGGCATGGAAAAGCTCTCTTTACAGGTAAAAAATGGTGCTTTGATTGTGATGTGTGAATCCTAAAGTACTCAAATGCAGCATCAAAAAGGCTCTAAAAATCATAAACTCTTATAAAAATAAATTCTGAACTAGTGACTCAGAAGAACTGTAGTGACTTAGACCATTATCATCACATATCTACAAACAGGCAATTTTCAAACAGCCCCAAATATACCAAACTGTAAGAATTTAGACATATGCCTCAAAAAAATAAAAGACTTAAGGACACTGAACCGAAAAGAATGTTTCTACCATGAGCTCATCCTGTGACATTATCAAGATTTCAAGTTGACAATTTATTGCCAAGAATCATACAGAAGAATATAAATACAAGGATGGCAATGCCTGAGGTGATAAACACTCCCAAGCCTAAAGGCACTAAGGACAAAAGTTCCTGAACAACTTTGCATTTAAGTTTTGAGAAAAAAGGTATTATATGTCCTACTCCACTCACTTTCACCAATGACAATCAATTCTGAATTAAGCAATCTCATTAGAAGAATTCCTAAATGCATAAATATATATATGTCAAATATCCACAATAAGAGACTCTAGTTTCTACATGCACTCTAATCGCATGCTTTGCTATGTATACCATGAGAGTTATTTTTATTTCTAATATCCATACTAAATTCCTCTTTTTTGCATTTACCTCATCTCATTGATTTTGCCAGCCTCATCAGGTCCAATAGGAGATCACTAGGCTTTGGACAAGGGCAAGGAATCCACACCTAGGATCAGAGAGCCCTGGTAAAGCAGCAGTGCACAATGTTGCTACCACCAGGCTATTCAAATGATGGGGAATTGGCTGGACACAACAGACAATTAAGTCAGAATTTTTTGGCCCAAAAAGTAACACTCTGAAAAGCCTCTGAAGAAATTGAACAACCTCCCAAGTTAAAATTAGGGATGAAAAATTAGATTTAAAATCCAAACAAATAAACACCCTACAACAACTAACAAAAAAACTCAAGACAAAACACATTAACCAAAACACATATACACAAAATAACCAAAAAAACCAGATCACCAAAAAAACAGCAGCTCTTCTCACAATATATAATCTATTTTGAGAACCCTTTGCTATAAGATAAGATCATAAAGATACACAATTTATAACAAACACTGGACAAGTTCCAAAAAAGAAATTCACAGAGGGAATATTTCTCAGTACAGAAAGCACACAGATCACTTCCAGACCAAGAAGCTCCTAACTCACTGGTGATTGGACTTCTATCGGACAAAATTATCATTAGATGACTTTCTGTTCTTATATCATACAGCAAACTTCCATTTTTTGGCCATTCATTATACATGGCTAGATCCTTTCTAATGACCTGTTTCTTCTGCAAACTGAACCCCAGCTATTCTTCTATCTTTACCAGGAAATCTTTGAATTAGTGGCCTTTTTATTTTTCCCCTTTTTCTTTTTTTCCCTCTCCTCTTTCCAGTCTTCTTTCCTTCTGGCTTTATGATGTTCTTCATAAAGTCAGTAATCACCAATGAACAGAACATTCCAGGTGAATTTTTACTAGTGCTACAAATAAAAATCAACTCACTGCAGCTTACTGCAGCATTTGTGTCTTCACTAAAAGAATATCAGTAAATATTTCAGTTTTCATAGCTTTATTGCATTACAATGCTCCCTCCCAACTAAGAGGCTTACTCTTCTGATATTGCCCTTACCATTAACATACTACAGGAGACCTCCTTGTTATACCTCACCTCTCTCATTTTTTGCTTCTCTCAGGTCAAAAGTTGTAACCCTCAATTTCATATCTTGAAACCCTACTGTAGGAGGTCAAAGAACTAGTTATTTCTTTCATTAATGAACAGACAGTGGATGCCTCCATTCCAGAGGATTGAGGAGGGTTTGCTTCTCTCACGCAATGGCACTGAACAGTTGTAATGTAGACAGCTGTAGCAGCTATTTTCTTGAGAACCACCTTGGTTAAAACTGAGTTTGCTAATTTCCTAGTACATGAAAGAGAAAAAAATAAGCTACAGGAAAAACACAGCATTTTTCAAGTATCAAGAATTCTTTATCAGATAAACTTACTTTATCTTACCAGGCTACTAGGAGAAATCAAAATTAACATTCTAACAAAGATAACCCCATCATATTTTTCTACAAAGGCCGACAAGGCAAGTCTTCTTTCCCTGATGAACACTATCATATCAAGAACATAACTACTACAGATATAGTGTCTCTTGAATCAATGTCCAGTTGAATCTGGAAACATCCTATCATATCAAGAACATAACTGGTACAGATAGTGTCTCTTGAATCAATGTCCAGTTGAATCTGGAAACATGAATTTACACAAGTACATTTATTAAGTCTGCTGGTACCAACAAGTGGTCCATGCCAACAATATTGTTATCAGTGACAAACATCTCACTACTACTTACAGGATTCTCACCTACTAATCACTGGGGCAATTATCAACTTCTCCTGTTCCTACAGCAATATGCTGTTTGACTTTGATCTCAGTAGCAGATCTCTTTCATACTTAAGTAATACAGAGTGCAGTCAGTCTGCTTCCAGCAAATACAGAAGACAAAAAAGAAAAGACTGTCATGGCTGTCCTTTGTCCTTTGCTACATTTTGTCAGGAAGCCTTTAGAGAGGAGTACAGCCCAAAGAGACTCCTTCCATTTTGCTACACAGATGATAAAGATTGAAAAGAACAGGGAGGGAGGGATGGAGGAAGAAACAATAGTATTTATCATCATAACATGGGAAAGCTTGGATCTTTCCAAAGATACCTTCAACAATTATAACAGCATTCAAACCAATGTTCAAAGTAAAAAAGCAGCTTTCTCCAAGGCTGTGAATTTTGTAACAGAAAAATTCACAATACACACACCTGTAAAACACTTGAAATATACAACTTGTATATTTCAAACACCTGAAATAAACAACTTGTCTTGCTGATTTCATTATTGAAGGGTAGCATTTCAACAACCTATAGCAGCCCAAATAAGATCATGCTCAGATATACATATCAGCATGTCATACCAATTACCAACACATAAGTTAAACTAGAAGCCCACATCTTGTTTAAAATACTAGATTTAAATAATCATTTTCATGTTAGTCACACTCACCGTTTCTTGTCTTTGGGACTCAGTGAGCTTTTCAGACAATTCTTCTAGAGTCTTTCTTAATTCAGCATCAGTCCTTCATAGAAAAATATAAATAAGACAATATTCTACAGTGCAAAAGCTAAGTAACACCCATGACAATTTTAAGCAGCCACAACCCCCCCAGAATTTTTTTGCTACCTCAATTTGTACTACAGCCCATTCATAATAATTTATAACATAATGAGAAACAAGCCTCAAATGGAAAATTCATGACAAAAAACATTCCCATTCCTCAAGTGAAGAAATAGAGCATCTTAATATCAGCCAGGTATCAGGTCAACAAGTGAAAAATTATGGACACATATATGCAGTCCTTTTGAACAGTCCTTTCTTGCTAGGAATTAACAGTCTAACTCCTGTTATTGGTATTGAACAAAGCACCACATGTTGAGAAAATATATACATTATGGCCTGCAGGAGAGTTTGTCCTGAAGGGACTCAGTAACAAGAACAAACTAGGATCAAAGCTATAATAAAAGAAATCCCCAAAACCTTGCCATTTTGTGCATATATTTGAAAAAACTGAGGAAAGCCCAATATATTATACAAATTTGAATCAGTAGGTGTTATTCACATTTATAAATACTGCAGCAGATGACACACAACAAGCAGTTCATAATCCTGCTTTCATCTACATGTTCCACAATCACTCATTCTCCCCAAAATTATTTTTTGAAATAAAAGAGTTTAAGAATTTTTTCCACACGGAGTTACATTCTGTTTATACCGATTTCTTCTTGAAAGCTCGCGACTGATGTCATCTCCCAGGCGCACTTGTTCACTGCTGAGATCTCGAAGAGACTGGTGGAAAGAATGCAGCTGCAAATGAAAGTACACAAATTATGCCAAGGCTTAGGGAACCCTTTTTTCTGTGATATTCCAAAAATACTTATCTACACATGTACACACTTTTTAAAATAAAGCAGATAAAAATAACCTAAAAAATAACAAAACTCCATGAACTGTAGCTGAGCCTGGATGACTGGATGAGCCTTACGCATTTCTATTTCAATCCACCCTTCACAATACTTGCTCACTGTAGTTTAACTTTCAGTACTTTATTTGCTAAACCAAGTTTCCTAACTATGGTTTTTTTCTCTGGTTCAGAGCTTAGACACTATACCCCCTCTTTAACTTAATGCAAAGCAAACTGAAATATCTGAACAAGTAATGTTCAGGAGGGACATGTTTCATGTTAATAGATACTAGTACTGGTAAAACAAAGTTCTGCCCAGCTATATATGCTACTATAAATAGATTACATAGGAAATTGAAATTAAACAAGCAGAACAGTATAATATATTCAGGAACTACCAAGAATAGGTATTTTAACTTGCCCAAGACTTGGGGGAAAAAAAAAAAAAAAACAAAAAAAAACAAAAAAAAACAAAAAAAAACAAAAAAAAACAAAAAAAAAACCCACACACCTCCCATTTTCCCCATTCAGCAGGCTCCCAATTTATCATCAAAGGGAGCAAATAAAAAAATGAATAGGTCATTCATTGTTCATGGGACAGAAAGTGACAGTTAATCCATCCTAATGCAATCTGCTGCTGTCAACAATTCCATGGCCAGGATTATCATTATGAAAAACCCTAATTTATATTCCTTTGTTCTGTGCCCTAGATTTAAACCTGGATCTTCCACAACCAAGCTGACTGCCCTCAACATTCAGACACAGTCACTACTACCTCCCCTGTGTAATTAACCAGAAAATCTAACCTGACCTGAGAGACTTTGAAATAACAAATTGTGTTTTCAAAATGTACGTGCTAAGAAGAAGAGGGACTTAAATGTGTTAAAAGACCATTTGGCTGAAAAATTACTTCAGCCAGAAAAAGTCAGAATGGAAATAAAGAGACAGTGGTTGCAGAAAAAAAGAAAAAGCCACAACTTTACTTAAGCAGTACAGCTTTATCTCTGGTGTAATTTCTACCTATAATCATGATCAATGGCTACTTCTAGTTCATCGTTCCTCAAAGCACTACACTCTTCTTACAAAATAGTTAATGAAAAGAAAAAGCCACATTCATTCACTGAAAAGCAAGAATAAGGAATAAACCAGCAGTTATCATCAAAACCAGAAAAAAAAAAAATAAAGCTATTTGCCTATACAGTTACTTAATATGAAGAACGCTGCATGCATTGCAGGAATTCCCTTGAATAAAATTTCCAAGATATTTATATAATATCTAGAAATAATCTACAATAGTCCTAAGCATTTTGGATGGTTGGGAGGAAAGACTTCCATATAATATTGTTTCCTTCCAAGGATTATTTTCTACACTTATCTTGGGAGAGGAAGGAATAGGGGGAGAACTAGATTGAAAATACAATGAAACAGGGTTAAATAAAAGCCTAAAATTTCTATAGCTTCCCAAAAAGTCATCTGAGAAAACTTGTTGTAGTTAAGTATAAAATTATATGGAAGCTGAGACTGATTTTATAAAGTCAATATCAATACCTTACAATCAGCTTCTTTAATATTAGTCTGCACAGATTCACTCAAGCAAGTCTAGCCACCCTGTCTGCAAAAAGCAAAACCAGGTAGTGAAATCTCTTCTCTACCTGTAGGATAACAGAAACACTACAATCTTATCAATTAAGGTAATTAATTTACTTTTTCTGATGTCCGCAAGCATGTTAAGGGATATGAATTACCTGTGGCACACACATCTTCTCCCATCATCTCCCTGAAATACAGGCTCAAATTATCCCACTCACAGGTCAGACCAAGAACTATGATGAAGAACTACCTGATTTAAAATCAAGTCAAGCTACACTAAACTAAAAACAAAAGCTCTAAGACCCTACACCATTAACTAAAGCAGAATAATCCCCTTCAGAGCCTCACTGAACTGCAGCACAAAGGTGAATGTTAACTGGCTGGAAGGGACCTCTGGAGGTCATCCCTTCCAAGCCCCCTGCTGTGGATACTGACAACCTGGTCAGAGAGAGAAAGCCAGATCAACTTTCCCAAGAATTGTTCTAGGGAGTTTTGAGAAGGCTGAGAGAAAGGACTAAAACAATCTTGCAGCTGTTTTCCCATAAGATGCTTACCAAAGGGTGTCTCAATTAGCCAGTCATGTGAGGTGTGCTGATTAAAGGACCAATCAGGTCCACCTGTGTCTGAACAGTGTATAAAAAGGAATGGGTTCCTAATAAAAATATTGTTAGCCTCCTGAAGAGATCTGGAGTGTGTCACTCATTCATCCATTCCTGACTCAATGGTGACACCCTGCCAAGAGAGGGTCACCTAGAAAAGGTGACACAGGAACTTGTCCAGGTGGGTTCTGAATGTCTCCAGACAGGGAGACTCCATAACCTCCCTGGGAAGTCTGTGCCAGTGCTCTACCATACTCACTGTAAAGCTCTTCCTCACACTGATGTGGAACTTCTTGTGTTTTAGTTTATGGCCATTGCTCTCTGTCCTGTGACTGGGCACCACTGAACAGTCTGGCACCATCCTCTTGACATCCATGTTAGAGATAATAATATGCATTACTGAGATCCCCTCTCAGCCTTCTCCAGACTAAACAAGCTATTCAGAGATTATTTTTCTTTGTCATTAGACAGCTTAAAAAGTAGGGAGATTATTTTCATATTTTACTTTTGATATCACTACCATCTGCATCTTTTTCTCTATAATGATTTACATGAAATTTCATGCAGATACAAGAGGTGACTGCCTAATGAAAAAAGCAGGTAACAACTGAAAGCACAAATCATAACTGAAACATTCTTAGCTGCATGTTCAGAATCACCTCATTTAATGTAAAACAAAGAGTCTTTGAGACTCTTTGACTCTCAAACAGCAAACATATTGACTGTTTGGAACAGCAACTCCCATTAGTGCTCCGTACCTGCTCCACATTTTCTGCCTCACTGACAAACCGAACACTTGCAGATCTAGACCTTCGGTGTTTATTGCCCTGGGAGTCTCCATAATCCCTGAGAGGAGAAGTGGGAAGGAAGTGGCGGTTGCCTGCAGGAGATATGATAAAAAAAAAAAAAAAAACAAGCAGGAAAACAAAATTTTGTATGGGAAATTTTTCATTTTGCCTCACAAAAAATGCTTACTTCCTCTTGACAATACCCTTCTAGGTCACATTACAAACAAAACAACTACTGAAGTACATATGCTTATGACTCTTAGCTCTTCCCAGGATTCTTCTTCACTTTAAACATTTCTTACCCATGACATACAAGTATTCCAAAAAGAGGAATTGTTTCTCCAAGGAGTAGTTTTTCCTCAAGTTTTATTTGCCCAACCAACCACTTTTTCCTCCATGTGAATCTATCAGAGCTTCAAACTATGATATTTCACAGCTTTTACATAGAAATTAAATTTTTAGAGCTTTCTACTAAAATACATTTAACACTACCTCTCAAATGAATACTCCTCCCAAACATACCTTTTCCCAAAATATAATGAATTTTGTGAGACATACAAGGAAAAAAACCTACTCTTTTGTGTGTCATAAATAATTTCTGGTTTTTTCCTTTTCCACTGTTTCCAAACATCCATAATCTCATGCATTTAAAATTTAAATTCCTTTTTTGCTGTGAAGCAAGCTTCAGAAGCTGCAATATCTTTTGGATTTAGCTTTAACTTGTATGTACCTACAACTCATGCAGTGGAAAATTAATTTCCTCAGCTGAAAGAATCAACATTTCATTTAGATCTCCTGGGATATCAGCAGAAAATACTAACAGAAACACAAAGCTGGAAAAATTTACCACATAAACAACTGCAGGTCTCCCAGCTTTCTAAACTCAGCTTCTTTGAAGTCATCAATGATGACTTTCCATAAGACTATCTCTAAACGTTTTTCTTAATGTCCTCTTTGCATAACACGGCCATATGATATAATCCAAGCATACACAAGCCCTTCAAGTATTTTACCTGATGTTCCTTCTCCATCCAGGTCACTGGGATATAAGCTTGAGAGAGACGCACTTCTCATTCCAGAGTTTCGTGTTAGTCGCTGGCTCCTCAATTGACTTATAGATTGCTCCAGTGTTTCTTTTAACTGTAGAAAAGTTGTAATTTATTGAAATATGAACACAAACTTGTTTTCTAAAAAACATGGAAAATATTACTTATTTAAAAGTCATTAAGAGAATAAAAGCTATTTTTAAGCCAAGTACAGCTATGAATTAATAACAGCTTTTCTTCAATATCTCATATATCACATTCCTGTAATTATAGCAAAACATGCTTCCAACATTGGCAGCTTCAAATATCAAGTTTCTTAAAACATTGGTGCACCACCATGATGCACCACCATGAAAACTCAAAAGTTTATCTCCTACAACCAAAGTAAGACCTGTTTGCCAGCAAGGCTTACTAACAGTTCTGCACAATTCAGAAAATAACTTCAAAGAAATTATTTTTTACTGGAATTCTTCCACCAACCCTGCCTGGAATCAATTTTACATGGCTATCAAATTTCCCTAAACAGCTTTACAGAAACCTCTATTTTTAGAAGTTTCACTTTCAGGAAAAGGAAGCCATTCCCAATTTAAGAGTACAGAACTAGCTACGTTCAAAAATTAGTTCTTCGTTTTTCAAACTTGCATGTTGTTTTTTACAATTGCATTCATTAACTTTGGTTCTTAGCCACTTGCCTTGTTACACCTTTATTTGACAATCCACAAAACATCAGTTTCTAATGGTTCTCCTTTTTCTAAGAGGAGCTTTTAAACCATGGTTAAATTGATGCTTTACTCCTGCAGAATTATACAGTGCTGGATCTCTTTCTGTGGAAAAAAACAAGCCTTCTTTTCTACACATTTGCTTCTTCACTCTCTCTACCTTCACATGTAAAATACTCTACATTTCATATGTATCCGTTTTAAAGCAGCAGCTGCTGCAGCTTGTTTGTAACCAAATTGTAAACCTCTCTTACCCTAGCAGCACTAATTTGTTTTGTTTTCTCTAAGACACCTGTTTTCAAGTTTGTAGAAGTTTGAGCTTTGAGTTTCTAAAATGAGAAGAATAATTTTAGAATTTTCATCCTTTCTGCAGTTTAGAGCAAGCTGGTCAACAGATCCAGAAACTGCTGCAGAATGACAGGAAAAAAAGCTACATCAGTATGATCACAATTTCACTCCCTGCTGTAATTCAGCTTTTATCTTACCACTTCTTCCTGCAAAAGAAACATGTTCCCTAATACTCTATTTCAGCAACACATCTTGTACTTTGCATAGTACCATAACATAATCCACTGGGTGCTTATAAACCAGAGAAGTAATGAGCCCACAAAACCCGTCAGACTTCCATTATATAACATTTTACTGTATTATGATTTAGTATGTTCAAATAAATATTAAAAGTTTCTGTTTAAAGCTACTTAAATCCCTATGTATTCTGTCCATTAATACCACATTTTCAGCTATGAGATCTACTAATGGAAAAGACCTAAAAGTTAAGATAAACTGAAAGTTGCTCACAGTTGTTATTGCTTTGGTTTGTTCCTTGTTGTATTCTCTGTATTGTCCTAGCAAATGGTCAACGTGTCTTAGATTTCTGTTGGTATCCTTAAATAAAAAAGTTTTAGAAAAAAAAGTCAAAACAGGAATCTCCTCTAATCAAACATTACTGTTGTCTTTATTATTAATTTCTAAGATTAAATTAAAAACACAAATGTTTTCTAAACAGTCTAAGCATTCAAAATCCTATTCAAATAACCAGAATCTGAAGGGATAAAGCATGACTAAAGGGAGGAAAATGAAGAAGAAGAAAAAAAAAAAAAAAAAAAAAACAAACCAAATTCTATAACTTCAGTACAACAGTAAGACCTCAGCAACAGCAACAAATAGTTTTTTCAAGTTTCTGTAGAAAAACCTTTTTAATTCAACAACTTAACATTACCTGCTTGTAGAACAGAATAGTTATCTGAGAAATAACAAGTTTTTGAAGGTGAACACACTAGGTAAGGTCACCCCATGACTATTTTCTGACCAGATAAACACCTGGATCAGATGGAAGATCTGCTGAAAAGCAGTCCATAAAAAGCAATTAGCTTAAAATTGGAATTTTAGAAGAGCAGCTAGAAAAACGCTTGACATAATCAGAATACCAAAGAATCCCTTTTAAAAAGTAATCAGACTGTATTCTTAATATATTATTTTCTAGATTGATGTTTATTTTCCAGATAAGAAGTTTTGAATTTTAAATTTACCATTCTATATTGATTTTTCCCTTCTCATATATTAAAAGGGGAAAAAAATGTTTCTAGCCAAACAATAAGTAATAAAACATACACCCACCCACTGTAGGTATTCAGAACTGTCAACTAGAGGAGAATGGGAATAAATTATCCAGCACTAATGGTGTCGGGATAGCTAAATGTCTCCTCCCGTTTGCAAAACAGATATTCCTTCTGCACCCTCCACTTTTTCTTGTTCTCTTACAATTTTAGAAATAATGCTTCTTACAGTGCTTTTTCACATCTAGAAAATATTTTAAATATAAGCTCTTTCCTGAAGAGAGAGCTTATATTTATCAGAAATTTGGAAATTTTACACAATACCAAGACAATCAAGACAAGGTTGAAACTTTCTGCTAGAAAATGTCATGCCTTTTGTGAAAATCTAACAAAGCTGATTTGCCCTTATTCAGTTTGCTAACTTTATAAATAGTATTCCCCAACACAACTTTTTTTCTAACATTCTATTACTGTCTGAAATAGCAGCTGTATAAAAATGCAAGAAGCCACGCACTTTCAGCTCAAAAGCAGTATGATTAATTTCCCAAAACCATCTTTAGTTTGCACAGAAAGCAACGTTTCCCATCTGTACAGTATACTCCACAACATTAGAAATGAAAATTTGACCCTGCGTTACAGAAATGTAGGCTCTACAAATACTTTAAAACTGTATTTTGCAAACAACCTGCAAAGTGCTTGCTAAAGTATGGATCTTCTCTGTAACTTCTTCAGCACCATAGTTCTGAGCTCTGCTGTGGGATGCTCTCAAGGGCCGCCTTCCAATCCGACCCGTAAATAAGTTGTCTGAATCGCTGGATGAATCTGCCATCAGTATCTTGAAGCCTAGGCAGGAAGACCAGAAAAAGTAACGTGTGTTAATTCCTATCTGTAACTGAAGTCTTGCACAATATTCCCAAAGCAACTTCATAAACTCAGATTACATTTGCCTTTCTGGTGTGGGTCAGCAGGATGTACTTTTGAAGCAGACCTTCCAATTGCTCCTCAGTTATTACCTTTGTTCACACTATGAAGCAGGGTCAAGATGCAGAAGGCAGAGCCTCTGAGAGCAAATGAAATGAAAATATGCAATCTCACTGCTTCCAAATCTTCAGTACCCATTATCAAATCACAACCCAAATTCGGCAAATTCTCTTCCCCAAACAGAGAGTGGATCCATCAGTGTTTTATCAACCTTCCTGGTCTGCAGAAGCACCCTCCTTCACCTCACACTGCTCCCTAAGCTGTCTTCAAAATTGGGATTGCTAAATCTCAAGGATGGCAAAATAGAGGGAAAGTAGGTCAACAATCATCAGATGTGTGAAATTATCAAAAACTACGGACAGCTGTGCCAGACAGCTGTGCCTAGTAAATTCACATAGTAACTGATTAAAATAGCAAGTCTCAAAAGGTAGGTTAGATCAAAATTTTTTCTTAAATTATTACACACTGCAGCAGTTTGCCTTAAGGTCATGGAATGACTTGGTGAAAGAAGAAACAGACTGGCAAATTCTCGAACTCAACAACAACAAAAAAAAATCACAGTAAAGATGACATTGTTCTAGCCATGAGAGCTGAAATTTCCAAAAGAAACCATAGATGGATTCAAATCTTACATTGTATTTTACATGGAGGCAACTTGAAGTTTTTCAAGGTCTTTTATTTAATTTTCAAAAGGTTGCAAATTTGTGTTCCCCAGACTTGGATAAAAACCTTTCAAACATGAAAGAACAGCAAATCAATCTGCTTAGTCTGTGCTCAAGTACATCAGTATTTCTTATATTTTCTGAACCTCATCTTTCCTCTTCTTATCTCATCTTACTAAGACACATTTTTACTAACAGTATCAGAATTTGCTATTCCAGTGCCTCACTGTAGTCAGCTGCAGTGAAGCCTTAATGAGACTGAAAAAGAATAAACACTAACCTTTGGGAAACAGAAATTATGGGATACTTTCAGAGACAAAGAAAAATAAAATAAATAAAACACTGGTACAAATAATAGCATGGAATAATATTTGTTTTACTGTAATTTGGTTAAATAAATAATCAACAAAACCTAATAAAGAAGTAGACCCAACCATAAGAGCCCCAACAACTTAAAAGCAAAGACTGAAGGGTAAAAAGTGATATAAAGATTTACAGCAGGAAAGATTAATGGGTTTATTTTCAGCTGTCAAAAAATAGGCTCATTAAGACATATACTAGCCAAAGCACAGAAGAAAGGTCAGTAATCAAGGTAAAAATAAAAGAAAGCACAGGATAAGGAGGACATTTTGTCAGAAGAAAACTTACTATTTATGGTTAAGCATTCCTCTTTGTTCTCAGGAGCAACCTAAAAGGAACCACAAGTACTTTTAAGGTGAAGAAGTTGTTTCACATAAGGCAATATCCTCATTTTTAAAGGAACTGTGCAAGTTTCACTTTAGATTAAAAAAATAAAAATCACAAAGAAGTAGAAATTTACAGACATGTTCCATATGCACATTTGCCTGTCAATTGAAACAAACAAAAAAAAGCTTATCACTTTTTCCAAACAGCTACGCTAATTTCAGCACGTATGACCTACCTGACAGTAAGAATCATTTGGCTCTTACTGGTTTTTGGTTCTACCCAAGCAGATCACAACCTTTGCTGAACTGATGAAAAGCATCAATACTCAGGAAAATACTGAATATTTTCCTTTCCTGTAGGAAGCAGAGCATTTCAGCTTCATTGAGGACTTTTTAAGAAGTCTGCCAGGTAAGAAGTACAGCTGACAATCTCAATGTCAAGCTCTTCAACTCAAGTAAACAAAAGATAAAGTGTACACAATCTGATTATTCCTCAAGTGTTTTATTTGTTCAGCTCCACACAGACTAATCTATCACTAGGTAACTAACAGTGTTAAAGAAATGGTTGAAGCCTCATAGTTAAGACTGAGCACGACAAAAAAAAAAAATAAATTATAATCATTTCAGAAAGGAACAACAGGACATGTGAAAGGCTCTTTCCTTCAGTGTTTGTATTTGAGTCTGGAAAACACAGGAAGGTGATCCCATATGGTAATATCTCACCATCGTGCCTTCAGGGATCAGTACCACGTTATTATCAATTTGTCACACCGTGCTCCCAGCACTCTTCAGCAGCACAACACAGAAAGCGGTTCCTTCGCACTGTTCATAACCAAGTAATGCCCTCTGGAAATCCTCCTCCCTGCCGGGAACGTCACTAACACCCGACTCCAGCTCTGAGTCTCCTGGTTCTTGGGCCCAGACAGGAGCCAGAACGCCGCCGGCCGGGCCTCCGGAGCGTCCCGAGAAACCCACGGCCGCCGCACCCCGCGCCTCCCGCCGCCGCTCCCATCCGCGCCCGCCCGCGGCGCTCCGAGCCGGACAGCCGCCTCCCGCACACCGCCCTGGCCGCGGCCCTTCCCGCACCTCACAGCACTCCAAGGCGAGGCCGCCCCGTCCCCCCGCACCTTCCGCCCGCCTCACCTCGCCGCTATGGCAACTTGAACTAGCCGCCCTGCCGCCAGCTGCCGGGGCCGCGGGCCGGGCGCCGGGCCCCCCGCAGCGCTCCATGGGACACGGAGTCCACAAGCCGCGGGGCCGCCATGGAAAAGGCAGTGTGCGGGACTTCAACTCCCGAGAGGCTTTGCGGCGGCAGTGCGGCGAGGGCCGGGCAGGTCCCGCCTTGCTGGGAGGCCACTGGGCCTGCGGAGAGCGCTGGTGGGAGTGGTGGGAAGTTCCGCAAGTGACCTGGTGTTTGTGAACGTTGTTTTGTGAAACGCTAAGTTTTTACAAAATACACATTGGTGTTTACAAACATGTTAGCTGAATGACTGCGAAGAGCAGAAACAAAACTGTTGCCGTGGTAAAACCGGCGAGTCTGTTCCGCTTCCGAGCAGACGGCTGATACGGACAGCAGCTGTTTCTTACAAGGAGGCATCTCCCTTCCTGTTCTTGACTTCTTGTTTCCTTAAGCCACGCATTTCCCCGCTCCCAAATGTGGTATCTATTACCCTTGTGTGCAGTAAAAACGACCAAGTATTACACGGTGCTACTCTGACTGGCCTTGAAGAGAGAAAAGGGATAAAGAGTGTTGTGGCTGATTACAGGAAATGTCTCCTGGGCCTCTGAAACTTGGGCAGAGCTTGCAACAGGCCAACAGTCATGGAATATTTGATCACCTATAGGTGAGCACTCCAGCCAAAGGTAAATGCAGTGAGCTGGGGTTTTTAATACATATTATGTCTGTTGCCTCTGGAATCCACTCCAGACAGTGACCATTGGCCTTTGAGCACAGTAATAAGGCATGGCTGGCAATCCATAGTGTCTACCGTCATTCCTGTCCTGCAGGACTGTTTCACGAGCTCACAATACAGCAGGCATACTTGAGTGCCGTATGATTATAACACACTTCATGTGTAAGCCAGGTCTCCCACACTGGTAGCTTTCACCAGCAGTCCAGGCAGTGGTTACTGGCCCCTGTGTCTTTGTGGTCTTGCTTAAGAGGCATTAACATCATCTGAGCTGAAGGCAGGTGAGACACAGTACAGGAATGTAAGGATATCATTTATTTCACTGTGAGTCGAAGCATTAGTGAATAAGTAATAAAGAAATAAGTCTTCCCTAGCTTCAATATATGGGCATTTTCCTGGCCTTTCCTTTGCAAACTGCAGCCTAGTCATGTCTAAATGCAGGGTGAGAGTCAGGCCTTCGGGTCAGTCTTCTGCTTATGGAGGTCTCTGGGAGACAGACACTAAATTTTCCTGAGTTCTCTGACGGTTTTTCTCTCGGTTTTGCATCTGGCAGTGGTCATAGACTCAACAGACTTCATCTATGAGCAAATTTCTTTTCCTGCCCTAGTATTGTCTCTTAGGCCATCACAGAGGGGATGAAGGGATAAGTAACGTGTCCTGGATGTGACTGGTACATGCATGAAATGTGTATTTACATCTGTGCTGAGTGTGAGCACATCTGACTTGCTGCTAACACAATGTTCCAGTGGAAGCTGATGCCAGTGCCTGACACCAGCCACAGGTTCTAAAACCAGGCTACCCATGCATGTGCCAACTGAGAAAGCAGCTAGTCAGCAAAAGCACTTGGTAGTTTGTAGCAGAAGAAGCAGATGCTTCAAACGGCTTTGTGCACACAGCTACATTGTCAGCGGCAGCATTGCACAAATACTGTCTTTCACATATGCATCTGAAATAAAGCTTATGGCAATGATTAAGATATCGGTTTTTCATCCCCATCAAGTTAAGGCTTGGTATAAAAATTGACATACTAAAAACTGTTACAGAAAACATGTAAGCAGGCCAAGATTTCTGTCATAGTTTAGGAATGGTATTCCTCAATTTGGTCTTCCCACTGGAAAAACCCAAATCTGTTCCCGTACTTTCCGCCACGCCCCTCCACTTCATCCCCCCTCCCCCCCCCCCAGTGGGCTGAAGAGGAGAATTGGAGACATAAGATAAAGATCACAGGTTCACAAGAACAATTTACTAAAAACAGCAAAAACACTAATTACGTATTATATAGAAAAGGAAACAATCCATGGAAAATAACACCAATAATAGACAGTACCAGATGGCTCCCTCCACCACATTTCCTCAGCTCGAAGGAGCTCGTTCTTCCCAGAAGAGATTCCCTTTCCCCTGCACCTGACAAATGGCTTAGGTGGTATAAAATAACCTTCAGGTCCTGACCGTGCCCCCTTCTGGTACAACTAGAATACACCCTGTCCTAACTGGAACCAGGACATCCTGGATTTTGTGTATCATAGCTGAGAAAGATTCAAGCCATCCAGGTCCCACGACTCTCAACAGAGAGTAATGCAGCATTTCACTGATGTTTTCACACTCATTTGATTCGGTGAACGTCAGTATAAAGTAAACTTCTTGAAATGCCCTGTGGGTTTTGTACAACATATTTGGTGCCAACTTCTGGTGTCTTCTGTTCTCTTCCAAATTCAAGGAATGAAACAACAGATACGTGTGATAGGATTGTTCATGAGGGTTGCTAATTTACTGGTGCAGTGAACTGTCAGCTCAGTAAAATCTATTGCTTGTACTTGTGCATTTTGATTTACAGAGTAGATGGATGTATTAGAGGGTTTTACTACACCTTTCTTTAGAGCAGGGAGAGGCCTAAGATTTGTGTGCGTGTATTTGTTGCTGTGTCCACTGCCCTGGTGGTCCATTTGGCCCAGCATACTGCGTTCATCAGAGACAGCAGGAGGTTATATTGAGAGAGACCACATGAACCTGGCTACATACTATGGTCTAACCCTCTGTAGTTTCTTCTGGCGTCTACATTTGTTATGTCAGAGCTCTTTTGTAAGAAGGCTGTTTCCTTTGGTGTCTGTTTACAGGCCTGTAGACCCTAACTTTGTATAGTCCTGTGTGCCTTCCCAACCTCCTTGCAATGATTTCTGGAAGCTTACTTCTGAGTATGTGAAGACGTGCTTTATTACTAGTCTATGGTTTTGCATAATTTAAGGGCCTTTGCTGAAGACTGTGCTAAAGGCAGATTGGAAATCTAGATAAACTGTATCTAGAGTTCTGTTGACAGCTTCAGAAGACTTTCAAAACATATAAGGAACATCTGTCCTTCAGAAAAGCTGTTCTGATTCTTCATTCAAAGAGCATGCATACATTAATTTTGTTCTTCCTAGTAGTTTATACCAATGTACCTACTACAGTTGACAGAGTCATATTTTTGGAATTCTCTTTTTGAAGCTAAACAGTATTATGATTTTCTTGTTTGTTTGTTTACTTTTGTAATAAGGATGTTAAATATGTGCATGAGATTGCTACAGTAATCAGTTTTGAATGAGGATGATGAGAAATGATTTAACTGTGCCCAACAAACCACTATACTAGATATAATTGTAAAGAAGTTGTTTAACTTTATAAGAACAGAACACTTTTATTTTTATATAGATGAATTTGAAAATGTCTAGCCCAGCATTCTGTTATCTAAAGTGCTGTGTTAGACAGTAACATGACAGTGCTTGCATTTAGAGAGGCCAGCATGGTCTTCCTGCTTCAGGTTAGTGATGCTTGATTAATGCTGTTGTGCCCCTTGACTGATACAAATATATAATACAAATACAGATCTTGGCTAAAACCTTAAAAAAAAAAAAAAAAAAGAAGGAAATGTTATTCTGAGCCATTACATTACTGCATATATATAAATAAATGTGTATTGAGTCTGAGGACACAGACCTTAAAGGTAGAAAATCCAGAAGCACTACAACTTTTTTTTTTTAAATAATTTCTCTTTTTTTAAGCTTAAATTTAATTTTTAAAATTTTTGTATTTGTCACCAATGATACCTTTTCATGCTATACTACTTGTCCTTCATGACAAGCCATTATTAATGTAGCTTGTTTCACTGTTTCTTTCACAAGGCTATCAAAAAAAAAGACACCACAAAATAAATAACTGTCCTACAGATTCATCTTTCATGGTACTGTGAAAATGAGTTCTTTTATGAACAACTATCATAACTGCATAAAAGAGGAGAAGCACTATGTGGTAGATGAATTGTCACCTGAGTCAGTGAGGCTTAAAAGCCATTTTTTATTTATGATTTTTGTAATAAACAGTCAAACTCTTCTATTAAACATGCTGGTCTCCGTATTAGAGGAAGCATGTGCCATGACCCAAGCCAAAGAGAAGTGCAAGATCTGTCTGAAGTCTGAATTATGAGGGCAAATTCATTTTTGCTAGAGGTTATTTCTAAGCCTAGATGCCCATGCAAGAGATGCAGACAGAGCAGAATAAAGTCAAAGATGCCTGGAAAGCTGACTTTAGATAAAGAGGCACAGGGAATGTAAGCCTGAGGGGAAAAAAATGTACAAGGAGAGATATAAGTCCATGGGCTCTGGGATGCACCTATGGCTGCTGAGGTAGCTACTGACATGATGAGGGACACCAAGATATTTAATCTCTCCATTGAGGAAAAGCTGAGAAAGCTGGGCTGTCTAGCCTGGAGGAGAGAATGCTTGGAGGATCTCATCTTTGTGTATAAATACTTGAAGGGAGAGTGTCCAGTGACAAGACAAGAGGCAATGGACACAAGCAGAACAGGAATTTCTATCATCATCAGGAAACTTTTCATTTTTGAGGGTGACCAAACACAGGCACAGTGTGCATGAAGAAGCTGTGGATCTACATCCTTGGAATAATCAAAAGCTGTCTGAACACAGTTCTGAGCAAACAGCTCTAGGTGACCATTCTTGATCAGGGGCTTGGGCAGATGGCTTCCAGGGTCCCTTCCCATCTCAATGATTCTGTGACTCAGTGATTCTATAACTCTTTCTGTCAACAAATATACCTGCCTGAAAACAGCTCTCATCATTCTTACCTAAACTAATTGCTTAAGGCCAAGAGATAATTTCATCTTGCTCTTCTCTCTGAGCACTCAGAATTGACAGCCTCAGGCTTTATAAGGCTTTGCACAGCAGTACCTCCTCTTTATCCTGCAGCCTACTGGGTATTTCAATTTTCACAGTTTTTCATGGATTTTTCTTACAGAAAGGAAAAGCACAATTGTTCCTCAATATCCCATGACCATAATACTCCAAAACTACCTTGAAATAGAAGACAATTTTTTTTATATGAACATGAATTTTCAAGAACCTAGAATATAATTATTTCATATAGCTGTTCAAACACTTGATGAATGTTGCTGTGTCAAAGCAGTGTGTCTAATATATTTTTTTTGAGAGGCCAGAAATTATTTGCAATACTGTAATAAAAACAAGTAGGAATTGGCATATCTTCCAAGCATCTAGTATGGCAAAACATGTGAATTAGTCAGAAACAAAACCCCACCAAGTCTTTTACTCTACTCTTTACTGATTTTTTTTCCCAGTTTAAACATTTCCTCATGCAGATATTGCTAGATGTGTCTGTCGATACCTGGTGATCTATGTGGAACACCGATTAGACCTAGTTGCTTCTTTGTTAAAACCTGTTGTGGTTTAACTGATTTGTGTATAAACCATATAAGCAGTGAAAGAATAAATGAGAAACCACATCAAATATGGCAGATGATAAAAATGTTATTTTTTTTCAGAAAACACCACAAAAAGGATGGAATTTGGAGCCTTGCAGTGCTTAAGGTATGTATGAGGTTTCTCATACAAATGGGAAACTGTGGCTGTCACTAGAGGGAGTGCCTGTACCAGTGGAAAAAGATGCTTGTCAATTCTTGCTGTCTTAAATTAATAGGAACATGTAGGGGTCTGTGAAAAAGAACCAGGAAAAAAAATCTGCAATATACCGTGATCTAAAACTGACTTTCTTTCCTATTTGTTTATTTGAATCAGCGCACAAGACATTCTAATTGATCCAAATTACTTAATTCTCTAGCCTCAGGGCATACAAGAGTTTACATGTCTGTTCTTAGGATTATATTTATAATTGTGGATGTACACTTGTTGGTGATAATTTTAATACATTACCTGGTTTTAGTATATAAAAGAGGAACATTTATTAATATTCTACAGGGTTGAAAAGTTGCCAGTCACTCTAAGCTGCTAGATGCCATCACTTTTCAAAACTGATGTGATCAGAACTGTTGATTTTTGTTCTTTTTTACAGCTTAAAACACTTGCGGTCTTGACTAAGCTAAGCAACTGTGTTCTATCATTCCTTCCATATAGGTCATGTTTCTAAACCTCCTGTATTCCTTACTATCTGGTCAATAATCTTGTTTGTCTACTTCTTGATGATAAAGTATTCCAGAGAACACTATAAATGCAACATATTTCCATATATATGCCATGTGGGGTGTGTCTTATTGCATGCAGCTACCTGTGGTTTTCTATTTGGAATTTACGTTCTGATCTAGAGTTCAGAGATCCCTAGCCTGGGGTTATCTGTAGACTTACAAATATACTCTTAGATCCCCCATCACTGGGCCTGTTCTTGAAAAAGTTGAACAGAAGGACTGGGAAGTGACTAGAAGAAATCAGAGCATGGCATTGCAAGGCCAGCAGCTCCCTCAGGGCCAGGCACCAGGAGCCACAGAGGATCCTCCTCGAGCAGCAGACAGGGCTTGGCAGCCCATTCCATCCCACCAACCCCACTAGGAACTGGGAAGCTGCTGGCTTTTGAGGCACCTACAACCCAGGTCACCTCCTTGGGGAATTGGGACAGACTAAGGCTGGGCCAGGATGGCAGCCTGGGTGTCAGGGCTGGCATAGCGGAGCCCATGAACAGGCAGCCCCAGTGTGGTGGTGCTGGGGCAGGGACTGATAGCCCTGGAGGCTGACACGGTCCTGGGTTTTGTGCAGGCTGGAGGAAGGTCCTTGTGGAGGCCAGACAGGGACAGTCAGGTCCATCAGTGCTTTCAGCTCTGACAGGCTGCTTTAGGAGGGGACTGCAGGCTGTGAGCCAAGCGTGGCCACAGCACAGAGAGTGGCCTTGCCAACAGGACACAGTCCTGCAGCATCTCAGCAGGACTGAGTTGGTGATATTGACAGTCACAGCAAGGCAAGTAATGAAAATAGATCCAGGGTCCAGATATGAGAAGCAAGAGACACATGGAGACAAGACTACAAGACTACAGTGTAGGTCCAAGGTCTGTCAAGGAGGCAAGACTGGAGAGAAGATGAGACAATGCTACCTTCCACATAGGTCCCCAGTAAATGCAGGAAAACCAGTCAGCAAGACAGGGCTGTGGGAATCAGCCTGGAAATGAGTTCAGTGTTTGAATAGTTCAGGCCTGAGCTGACCCAGAGCCCCAGAGCTGTCAGAGAGGGTACATGCTACTGGGGTGGTTAGGTTGGCCAGGGCAGAGCACTGACAGAGAGAAACAACTGAACAGTGATTGCAAACGTGTAACCAGAAAATTCCTTAAACATGCTAGAAACTACAATGCAAACATTATGTTACTTAGAACATAGCTTTTCCTGAGCGAAGCCAGTGCCCACGGAAACACCATGTGGTTAGCAGCAGTCATTTTTCTTCCCAAACTCTGTTGATGTTCCTGGCTCAGAATGTGCAAGCCAAGTCTTGAAGCACAGAAGGAGGTGCATCCAGACCTGGAGCTCTTCCCAGGCTGAAGATGTTCTGTCTATACATGTTCTGTCCTGTTTCCTTCAAAGCTATCAGGCCTTCAATGACAGGAGTCCCTTGCTTCTCTCATTTATGATTCAAGCCCAAAAATCATGTATTAAGTGGTTCTTATTTATTTTAGAGTCTATTCCAAACACCTTTGTGTCAGCTTTGCCATTTTTTTAGTACAGAATCTTTTATTGTTTCCATTTTTAATCCCTTAGAAATAGCTGGGAAGGTATTTTTCCTTCCATTAACTCTTTCTGGACTATCACCACTGCCAGAGAGCTGTTGCCATGCCAAAGCTTCTGATGCCAATATTTATGTGCATGCTCCTTTTCCCTAATAAGCAAAAGGTAATCCAAAATACCTCACTCTCGGTGAAAGAGCAATGAAGCAAATTACCTTTCCTCTTGTTTAGGAATCTGAAACACAATTATGATGGAGTAGCTAATGCAGGTTACCCTATTAGTAATTGTAAGTAACCAGACAAGTGAGTATTTGGTTTATGATAACCTTCTGAAATGACTCAAATCTTGGGACTACTTATCTTCCCACCAATAAATCTGTTTTTCCTTTGCTTTGTCCATACACAGTGAAACATAAAAAGTAACTCTGAAGTCAAAGAAGGAGAGAGTAAGGCTGCCAGAGAGTACACACAAGATAGTGTAGCAAATCACTCCAGCAGTACTGTAATTAGAGATGGGATACACATCTCTGGTCTTTTCTGGCAAACTAGGTCATGTTGTGAGAAGAACATCTCTGTTGTGCTCAGAGTCATACTAGGTCATCAAAATTGGTTGTGAGAAAACAGAGATTAAGCTGGAAGAGAATTTTACACTACTTGAAGCTGACAAGCTGCCTTTGGACAATGCCAGGCAATATTGTTTGCTGGATGAAACAAATATAACTTGTACCCACTGCACCTGAAATTCAGGTGTGGAATAGGCTCATGACATCTAAGAGATAGGTCCAAAAGAAAACAGAAATTCCTATGATTATACATTTGTTTTGCTAGATGGTTTTGTATGCTTTGTGTCAGCCTGTGTCAATTAAATTCAGTTATCTGCCTGTGGCTTTGTTGTTATTTAGTCAGGTTGGTACAGACACCAAAATGTGGTGGTGAGTGGTGGCTCTTAGGGCTGCAGGTGGGTTACAGATGTGAGCAGTGTGTCAGAAGGACATGACTGAACAGAGCAGAGGACAGCCAGTGTTTCTAAGGAATTTCATGCAATGCAATGTGAAATTCTCAAGGGCACTCTTGTGGGTGCTTCAGCTTGACCCCTCTCTGGGACACCCTGAAGGACACCCCATCCTAAACGAGATAAGTGTAACTGATGGGATTCCTCACTTACACAAGATCTAACTGCTTAACATAAGCCCATAAAGTCAGGATTTATATTAAAATTTCTTTACGGCCATGGGAGGACTACATTTGCTTACCTTAAAAAGACGTAGTGAGGGGATTCATTGCATTTAGGAAACACATATTGGTCAACTGACTTAAAGTACTTTTAAAGAGTTATATCAAAGTAGTATCTGATGTATTGTACTCAAATGTTTGAATAACTCATAGTATTTGAAATGTAGCTGGAAAATACTAATTTTCCAAGAATATTGTAATCTAATTTATACTAGTCATAGGTTACATTTCCAAGTTTCCTTCTCTGCAGACTACAAACATTTATGTTGACATTTTTCTTGTTGTGTACCTACTTAAGGTGACAATAATTTCACTTTATTTCTGTCAAGGTTAGATTCCCCCCCCCCCCCCCATTTTTTTTCTGTGGTGAATGGATTTTATCTTGTCTGATAATGTGGGAAATGCTACTCTGTCCTCTCATTTTCAAAATCACTCTTTTTCAGTGCTTTTTAAACTGCTACATTTAGTGCATATCTAACTTGCAGTCAGTGAATATTTGCTTGTTGCAAAGGTCTGCTTTAACGTCACTGCTTCCACAGGTGAGTTAATATGGCTCTTACTCAGCCCCCTTGCTCCTGTTCCTTTTTGCAAAGATGCCAGCAGGAATGGTCGGGGTCCGACGTTTCTCCGCTGCCTTTGAAAGGGGCTCGACGGGCCGGTCCCGCTCCCGGGGCGGCTCTGGCCCCGGCCGGGCAGAGCCGGGCTGGGCAGGGCTGGGCTGGGTAGGGCAGGAGCCCGCTCGCCCCTCGCAGTCCCGGCCGCCCGCGGCAGGCGGCCCCGGAGCCGCAGGGCTGCGGACGGAGCCGGGGCACTGCCGGGGAACGGGCCCCGGGGGACCCCGCAGGAGGGGTGCGGGGCAGGTCCAGGATGGCCGGCGGGATGGGCGCGGGGCCGCGGCGAGGAGAGGGACCCTGCCCCATGGCGAGAGCGCTCAGGGCTTGCTGAGACCTTTCCTGACCCCGCTTAGTGAGGAGGCGGCGTTGTCCAGCACAGGTGCCGCCTTTCCCCGGCAGCTTCTCCCGGCGGGGCAGCGTGGTCTGCCCGTGCAGCTTTAGGATCTCCTCGTCTCCTCGGAGAAGCGAGGAGCAGAGCGGGAGCGGACGGCGGAAGATGCTGTGCTTCACGGTAGCCTTCCTTCACCAGTTGCTGCTGGTGCTGGTGCTGTGCAGCCAGGGTACAGAGAGGTGTCCTTCAGCCTTCTGCGAGTGCTCCGACTGGGAGGACTACAAAATCACTTGCAGGGACATCTACTTTATTCCCCGCCTTCCGGAGGACACCCAGACTCTGTGAGTACATTGGGATGGTTTAGGGAAGCCACCTGTGAGTGTTCATACTTTGCAGGCAGGAGATGCTCTGAGCTGATGTCCTATGGGATGAGGAAGCGGTGAGAGGGGAGAGGTGCTGCAGATTACCTGGGCGGTACAGGACAGCAGAACGGCAGTGTGCAGATTGCGTGTGGCAGGAGGAGGTAGGAAAAGTGACACTCAAACCTTAAAGAGCTGTGAAGAGATGGTTCATTGGATCTTAAGAGTTCTGAAAAAAATGTGGGGAAATATGTAACTGGGCTGTTTGTGGGCGAAATGAGCAGTAGGCTGGATTCTGTGTGGCAAGTGCTTAGGGGATGAGGGGAAGCAAAGGTAGATCAAACACAATTTTGTGGTTAAAAACCAAGGAATCTCACAAAGACTTTCACAAAATCTTCTGTGCATTTTCAGCTTTGTCAAAGCCGGAAAAGAAAAATAATCCGTGAGAATTGAGAATCCAAGTACACTGTCTGGGAGACAGGGTACTTCAGATAAAAGTGTGGATTCTGGGATAAAGCAGCAATTTCAGAGCTTGCCAAAGTGATAGAGTAATTCAGGTAGCTCAGCCTAAGTGTTTGGTACATTATGGGCACAGTAGAAGATCTTGTCCAGGTTCCTGCTGCCAGTCCAGATGAGCATCTTGTATTATATCTGTCAGTCAAATACTGTGATGAGACTGAAATGGCACCTGTCAGCTACAACTGAACAGCTTAATCACTCCTGGCTTTTACTTTGTTTCTTGAGGTACAAAAGTTTTATAGTCTCTATGGGAAGGTTCACTTGTAAATATAGATTACTTTCTGATAATGTAAATTAACTCAAACTCAGTTGATTTAATTGTAAGGTGAACCAGTAACAGATTGATTCGTTTATGTCTTGATAATGATTCTCAGGACTTTATATAAATAAGAACTTTCTATAAATAAGGACTTTATATAAATAAGAACATTAAATTATTTTCACTTATTTGAATGCTTCTCAGATTTTTTAACACTGAAAGTAAAAGCTTAAATTGGTCACTTGCCTAGAAAGAAAGAAAAAAATATTTGTGTTATTTCCATTATTTTTGCTTGCCTTTAATTTTTTGTATGGTTAGACTGCAGTATTTAAGTTAATAAGATTTTAAATTATATAAGTTTTTTTGTTATTATACTTTTATATACACAGTTTATTTAGGTTGAAATTGCAGTAATGTTATGACATGGACCAAGTAGTATGTTCTTTGAAATCGACCATGATAAGTTAGAAAATATAGCATTTTCAGTTCATAGGAGAAAGTGCCTTTGTCCAGGCATTTAAAATAGTTAATAGAAACAATGAGATCACATAATGAAATTTGATACGTCCCTTGAAATATGCTTGTTTGATGGCTGAGAAGTACCTCTCTGCATACAGCTCCACAAATAAAGCACTTTGGCCACTGGAATTCTAGTGTTTTAAACACCTGTAGTAATGGGGGCTGTAAAATAATAAGCCATTGTTTCGAAAAGACAAAAACACCCCGTGAAGATCTTATTTCTGTGGGAAAAGTAATTAATAAAAACAACAGAGAAATATTTTTCTGTTTATTTGGGGTGAAATTTAATCATGTGCACCTATTAGAGTGACCATTGCAAACTTCTCAAGATGTGTTCTCCCTGCCACATCAAAAAAATATTCTGGGTAATGACAATTGTGATTTTATAGTGTATGGTAGAAGCAGTAGAACATGTGGTGCATAGTCTTTTATTTGAAAGCAAATGGGAGAATTATCTGAGGAAATAAGGAAGACAGAACTCTTCACACACAGCATCCCCAAACAAACAAGCAAATGAAACACAACCCAATCAAACACAAAACCCCCACCACAGTTTTTTTACTTCAATTTGAAGTTTTCTCTCCAGATAAAGTGTGTTTATTTTCCTTCTGTTCTCTTATTTGAATTGCTGAAGTCTGGTGGACTGTACCCAATTCTGTAGTCCCTTGCTCTCTGCAAATGTCTTAATATCTCTTTCCCTCCATATGTTAAATGGGAGTCATAACATTTACCTATATGTGGTTTTTGTTCAGAGTGCTTTCAGATGCTTGACTGGATTATTTGCACATGTCAAAACAACAGTTAAAACAACACAGAATTTCGTGTGAGATTATAAAGTGTGTGCCCCTGATTCCGTCATGTTTTCATCCTTTTGCTGTACAATAGGCAGCAGTTCTGAATCAAAGACGAAAGATTCCAAAATAATTGAAGTTTCTGTTACCCTTAAGAACAAATAAATGCTTCTTTGAGGTGAAATATGTAGCTGTACGTATTGCACATTTTATGTTGAAACTCTACAATTTTCCCTAAATGCAGCAAGTTTGTTACTTTAGGCAAAGTAATTCTGCTTCTTGGTGGTAACGAGTGAACCTCAAGATTGCCAATTTCAAAAGTTTTTTGTGCAGCTATTCAGTTTTGTAGGGTTTGTAGGACTAAGAGACTGGTGAGTCTAGGAACACTTTGCCAGCTTTTGGAGATTATGAGCTCTTTTCAATGCACAGGATCTTGAAACTCCAATTAAAGTTTCATTCTGATTATTCAGTCAGAACTGTTCTCATTTCTCTATTCTACTTTAAGAGAATGGGGTGAACCATTTTTTAAGAAATGCTTATTTTAAGAAATTCCAGTAGAAGTTTATTTCTAACTCTTTTAGTAGAAAAGTGACATGAACTTAAGCCAGAAAAGTATGTTTATTTTAAACTGTTATTTATTCAAATATAGTTAATGCAGGTGCTTATCCAGAATTCCTGAATGCACAGATATTGATCTTGGAGATGTCCTTTTTTCAGTATAAGATTTTTTTTTGTTTGTTTACTTACACATACAGATCACCAAAACCTCACTGAACATTTTTCCAAAGATATAATTGCATCATAATTCTTGAATTATTGTAATATGCTTCTTGGCATCATTATGATGACATATTCAGATGGTATCACTATTCCAGCATCACCTCAATGCAATTCTCAATTATTTTCATTTTATAGATCTATTTCTAGTTATTTTTAATTATTTTTCTTTGACAGTAAAATTAATAAAGTTTTGCTTCTTATTCAGTGTGCATTACATCTCCTGCATTCACTTACTAAAATAATTTAATCTCTCCCTTCCCTTCCCTTCCCTTCCCTTCCCTTCCCTGTTAATAAGGTTTCCATCCTGTACCCAGGTGTCTTTTCATATCACCATAATCACATTTGATTGAAATTGAACAAGAGGATGTTAGGCAAGGACAGAGGAACTGATATATAAATAGGTAAAAAAACAGTACAGGCTTCAAGAATATGCTCTTTACATTAGGTACTAAGCTACAGTTCTGCCTTTGCTCCAGTAAATTTGCCATAGCTAGGGTACTGCCTTTTAATTAATGCCCATATATTCTGTATATTTTGTAGGTAATATAGAATGGCTACACATTTTGAAATAATGTTTTAGTTGCAATTAATTAATTTTCCAAAAAATACGTGGTTATTTTCATTTGTAAAAGTATCTGACTATTTCTGAAGACAAAGCCAGATTTGAACCTTCTTAAAATAATTAATTAATTTTTTTACCAAACACCATTATACTTACCAAATCCATGAAACTGTTTTATCAATTGTCTTTCAGGTAATGATTTAAATAATTCTATGTACATGGCTGCAACATGTTTCCTAAATACTGTGCTTTACATAAAACTATAATTTCTTGTCAATTCTGATGTTTGTTATATTTACCTACATATTTTGCTTAGAAAGGCATTGTATTGCTTCTATAATCCCGCTGTTAACATAACGACAAACCTGCATTTGACATACAGTAGGTCCATCAGTATATGCTATTGTCTCAGTCAAAGTGAAATGTTAAAGTGAAAGGATTTGTTCATAATCCCAATGGTAAATTGAAGCACTGTTCTAAGGGTTCTTGAAGTAACTTACAAACTGTGCACGGCTTTACTGTACATACACAGGCCAACTCAAAGTGAGCAGATGAAGAACAGGAATGAGGGACTAAGGGAGTAGAGAAACTGCTAAAGACCACATTAATATCTTGTGAACATTGAATACAATATTTTCTTTCATTCCTTATCAGTCATTGTATCAGTAAAATTTCTTGTAGATTAGGAACATTTAAATTTCCTGTGTCATGGCACAGAAACCTATCAAGTGCAAGGAACTGTACAAGCACAAACCAAAAAGATGTAGAAACAAGCATTACTTCAGCATTTTTGAACTACATACATAGTTTGCTCAACAGAAAATAGGAGGACTGCAAGTAGTTCTGTTTTAAATGCTGTGAAGAGATTAACCTCAATGAGAATATCACACATTTTTTACAGAAGACACTGGTGATAAGGAAGTAGAAATTAATTTGTATCATTTCCTTGAGTTTTGATGAGTTTTGATCATCATAGTAGCAAAAAAGTAGTTTTTACCAGAGTTAAACAACTCTTATTTTTGGAGTTGATTTCAACACTGGTTTAACAGGCTGATTCTGTAAGTGTTACACTACACTGAATCTTGAATTGCTATTATAATCAGTTTTCATTACAGTGTTTTCTTTTGACATAACATTTCCAACCCGTTACACTTCAGAAGCACACAACAGCCTTCTCTTGAATCTGTGAAAGGAAAGAAAAAGCCTAAATTAAAAAAAAAAAAAAAAAAACCAAACCATGCGACTACTAAGGAATGATTTACAGATTTTTTTTGCAAATATCAGTGGAGAGGGCAACTTTTCATGAATCTGACTCATATAGTCTGCTTATATATTTGCAAAATTGAGAAATGTTTGATGTTTTCCTTAACATGAGTTTACAGAACCTCCAAACAGTATATAAAAGGTGATTATATTTTGAAAATTGGACTGTCTCAGGAAATGTTTTAAAAATGTCTAAATGATCTGCCTTCATCACCAAGTGTGACTGAACCTTACCACATGCAGTTCAGAGAGACTGCTGTAAAATGCTAATCTTCCAAAACAGGTATAGGGAAAAAGGGATACAGTCTCAGTTCCTGAAAAACTCAACTTTAAACATGCTTTTGTGTTCTGCTGGACTCAGCACTTACATATTCTTATGTTCAAAGAATACACATTAAAGAGTCTTAAAAAATTTAACAATATATATTGTGAAGCTGCTAATAGCATAACAGCTTCTTAACCACACTTTTGGCTACTATGTGGTAGCCAAAATTTAGAGGCTAGAAAAAGTAGTTTGTTTTACTCAAAAATGAGAAGTAAGCCATCTGCAAAATGCCATCTTATGTCAACACCTTCTGTTCTATTCAAGATTGTACAAACCAGCCAGTGTCCTGATACCTTACCCAAGTCAATGGGAAATGATACTCAGGATTTTGCAAAGTGCAATGCTATGGACTCAAGTTGAAGCAATGAGACCAGCTATAGTAAACACTACAATTTAAGCCTAAATATAGGCAATGAGCTGCTGACACATACTAAAACAAAATTACTTCTCTCTTGAACTCCAGCCAGTGTCATCTGTCTGAATGTAATGAAATCGGCATTTTAAATGGCACTCTTTACAAAGAAAGGTTGAATCACACAACATTAAAAGATTGAGCTAGTTTTTTCTCACAAATAAATAGATACATAAATATAGAATTGAATAATTTAATTGAATTGAAACCTAATACTATAATTTAGCATAGAATCATACAATAGTTTGGGTTGGAATGTACCTTTGAAGACCATCTAGTCCAACCACCTCTTGAAGGAGCAGGGACATCTTCAACTAGATCAGGTTGGTCAGAGAACCATCCAGCCTGACCTTGAATGCTTCCAGAGATGATTTATCTACCACCTTTATAAGCAATCTGCGCCTGGATTTCACCATGGTCATTGTAAAAATGTCTCCTTTACATCTAGTCTGAATTGACCATCTTTTATTTTAAAATCATAACACCCTGCCTTATTGCAGCAGGCACTACTAAAAAGCGTGTCCCAACTTTGTTAGAAACCCTCTTTAAGTACTGGAAGGCTGTAATAAAGTGTCTCTGGAGCCTTCTCTTCTGCAGGCTGAAAAAGCCCAGCAGAAGAGAAGCTCAACCTTTCCTCACAGAGAGGGATTCCAGCTCTCTGATCATTTTCATGGCCCTCCATTGAGCCCACACCAGCAGGTCCACATCTTTCTTGTACTTAGAACTCCAGAGCTGGATGCAGTACTCCAGGTGGGGTCTCACTAGAGCAGAGGGGCAGAATCTCCTCCCTTGCCCTGTGCACTTGGAGCCTTGGATAAATGACATCTGTAGCCCTTCCCTTGTCCCCTGATGTAGTCATTCCATCAGAGAAGGCCACTGGGTTGGTCAGATGGGACTTGCCCTTGGTGAAGCTGTGCTGTCTCAAATCACCTCTCTGTTCTCCATGTGCCTTAGCATAGCTTCTGGGAGGATCTTCCCAGGAACAGAGATGAGATTGACAGGTCAATAGTTACCCCAGTCCTCCCTTCCAACCTTTCAAAAAGATGGGTACAATGCTTCATCCTTTCTGGTCGTCTGGGACTTCACCCAATTGCCATATTAAAACCCTACTACCTCATGTATTTCCTTGTATTGTGATCTCAAACGTACCTATTTCATTACTTTTGAACTAAATTTTGATTTTTACCTAAACCCAGTGCTGCTACCTTTTTTACCCTGAACTTTAAACTTTTATGATGGCCTGCTATAAAACGTACTCTAACTACAATAGAGAAGAGCTGTGTTTCTGAAATATTGAACTAAAAGCCTAAAAATTGCTGCAAAGAGAGTTCAAACAGGACTAGGAAATTTCAGGAAAGAACAGTCAGAAGAGGCTCACTTCCTACAGGGAAAGAGAGTAAGAATAGGCTGTAATTGCTGGCTATTATTGCTTTTAATCAGAGAACCACTACGTGCCTATAATTGCTGCCAGCTGCTTGGCAGAGGTCAAAAAGTCAAACTGAATGTTAGGAATTATTAAGATAGAAATATAGATGAAAATAAAAGATTTTTTTGGTGTACATAGCACCTGCAAAAGGACATTGAAATGTATGAAATCACTTGCACACAAAAATAACTACATAGCAGCCATTAGCCTGTGTTTCCTCAGATCCTTCTTTGTGCCGCACTAGAAGATGTGCATGCTGCTTTTGTTTTTCAGATATAACCTCCCTTGATCACCATGATATTTCAAAGATAATAGGGTAGCCTCAGAATGATGTCAGCCAGCACCCTCATTGCCCTTAGTTGCAACATGTCTGGTCCCGTGGATTGCTGTACGTCCAGTACACTTCAGTGCTTGTTTGGTCTATCCTCTATGCCAGGTAGAGCTCCATTTCCTCAGGCTGCATTGCCAGGCAAAGGACCTAATAGGCCTGGGAGCAAATGAAAAGAAAAAAAAAAGTTGCAGAGAAGTGGCCTGATTTTGGCTGGAATAGAGTTAATTTTCTTCATAGTACCAAGTATCATGCTATGGATTGGTTTGGATTTGTATTTGTGCTGGAAAAAAAGTTGGTTATTCAAGGATGTATTAGTTATTGTTGGGCAGTGCTTAGAGAGTCACAGCCTTTTATGCTTCTCATTCTACCCCACCAGGCTGGAGGTGCACAAGGGGAGGGGACACAGCAAGCTGGCACTTTGCTTTGTTGAACCTCATACAGTTGCCTTGGCCCATCATTCCAGCCTGTACAGGACCCTTTACAGAGCCTTCCTACCCTCCAGCAGATCAACATTCCTGCTCATCTTGGTGTCATCTGAAAACTGACTGAGGATGGGATCATTCCTTCCTATAAAGTCTTTTTTTACTCAAATCCAGTCAGAAGCACTGGGTGATCACAAATTGAGCAATGATAAGCTCCAACATTGTGGATTGGTGTTTTCTATTTGCTGTAAACTCACAAGTAACCAACCTAAATTCTTGCCTGTCAGTCTGAGAGTGTCTGGATGTACCTCAGTTTGTAGGAAGAGGATACATTAGCAGTAAGAGCTTACTTTCAGTACCTACTTGTCCCAAACACTGTACAATTTCATTTGTTTTTTGAAGGAATCTAGTATTTCTTTAATTTCTTAGGGCTGGGCCAGTTTTGAGGGACACTTTATGTTATTCTGTTGGACTGCTAATTCTAGAAAAGCAGCTATGTAGTCTTGCATATTCAGAAGTGATTCCCTACTTGCAGAGTTCCTTTGCTGTGTGAATCTTTCCCTCATTCCTACTACATTGGTAATACTAGCATTGGACACTAGGTGGTAATCATCTTCTGGTAAGCTCAGCACGAATTTCACTACGCGAAATGCCTTTTTATAGTTATTTTTGCACCACTGAAAGACTGCTACTCAGAATAATTTAAAAATATATTGAATTGGATATAAAGAACCAGAAACCAATATGTCAATAGCTGTTTACCTAGCCATTACTTTGTTGTTGTGTTTATTTCTCCTATATAAAAGCTAGGTCACTGCTTGTAATAATTTTCTCAGAAAAAAATTAATTTTGAATGTAAAATTTTTAATTTTGTTTCGAATTGACAAACTCTGTTTCATGCTGAGGTATGGTAAATTTTTCCCTCTGCATCAGTGGAGAATAGTTCATTAAAATACATAAAGCTTTTGTTGACACGATTCAAATTATAAATCATATCATTTAAATCTGAAATTCTTTGGGTGGTGTGTATTTAATTATTGTGTTTTGTAGATGTGCATTTAAAAATTCTTTCAAAATGAAGAGGCAACTATGTGAAATATATATTTACTTCCCTAATATATCTTACTGAAGTAATATCACTGATAATGCTGTGGATATTAAAATAACATCTATATGGACATAACCTCTTGACCAATTGACATTCCTGTGGTTGGGAGCTTGTTTGGAGCCAGGTGTGTTGAGGTCAGGAGAAACATCAAGTCACTGTTGGAAAAGTAGAAGTCTTTACTCATTATTGTAACAAGTATATGGAGTGGAGAAGGCAGACTGGGGAAGTAGATTCTTCCCTTGAGATTATAGGAATGTGCATTCTCTTAATTTATACTTTAATTCAAGACAAAACCTTGGAGAATCTCTACATATATTGTTATTAACTCCAGTTTTATTTCTTGTATGCAAGTTCCAGAAGCTTGATAAATCTCTAGAGGATAATATATTTGGCTATGTAAATCAAATGTATTTGTAGTAATCAGATACTTGGCATTATGAAACAAAACAGAATCAGGAAATCATCCTAGTTTGTTTATTTCTTTTCTTCTTTAACTGTTGTTAAATAGCAGCTAGGGGAAAAGTTTTTCATTTGTTCGTGATTATTCTTCAAACTATTCACTGACTAGATATTCTGTAAATGTATTCCCAAACTGTATTGGAAAACGAAAGATTAACAACAACAGGTTGTAAGTTTAACAGCTATCATAGGCTGATTTTCAAAAGTATTTCCTCCTTTCTTATTTAGAGGAGAGTCTGCTGGAGATTAATTCGATTAAGAGCTTGGCTGTTGATAAGTATCTCCCTTAAATATTGTGGCTTTTTCTGAAATCTCCTGCAGATGGGTAAGGTACATGCCACCCCCGCATCAGATGTTTGAGGGGGAAGAATGTACTATTTATTGCAAAGAAAATGGAGAATTCTGGGGAGGTAGTAGCAATTGCTCTAATTCAATTTTGGCTGACATGCCTGAATTTTTTGCTCAGAATGAGGGATGGGATATTGTTGTGGAGCCTGAAATGATTAAAATAATTCTCTTAATACTTCATTAGCTTCAATGGGCAAATATGTTTTGCTGGCCATGCTCTGGAGTTTTGGAAGGCCCATCATCACCACTGACTGCTGAGTTCTTGGGAGAGATGATGCAGAAAGCTACAATTTAGATTGATGGAGCACACCAAACAAAACAAGCCACATAATGTAACAGAAATAGAAATGAGGCAAAGACGGCAACACAGAGAAAAGGCAAGATAAGAACAAAAATATTGGAGCAGAGCTGAAGATGTGTAGGACTTTTAAATTGTAGTTACTAAAGAATATTTACTGCCAATTTTTAATTTCTCTAGGAGATTTTTGGAGACTCATCTAAGAAAAATTCCAAGTGATGCTTTTTCCAATCTCCCCAACATCTCTAGGATGTAAGTTCTGTTCAGTTTCTGATACTATTCTTTTAAATCTTTGTTAAAAATTACTCTCCTCCAAAATTCTGTCTTTGTGTATAAAAATTTATGAAATAAAAATATTAGGGTACCTTTGCTACCTCACCACTTACGTTTTAGAACTGAAGTAATAATTATATTGTTTATAACCTGAACCGGTTGCAGGAAGGCATTCTGTGCATTTGTGAACAAGACCACTCCTCTGTTATTGAAGTCGATGTGATAAATAAAGCTTTATAGCTTTTTTTTAGTTTGCAAATTACAGGAAAGCATTTCACTCATAAAAAATTACCATATTCAATTGCTGGTCCTGGCTAAAAATTTGTTTCCAGCTGCCAGCATGATTTGGAGCACAACTCATTGGAGACCAGGGGCATTTCTAGACTAGAGATGGACTTTCACCAAAACATTAATATTTTGATGTGAGATCAGATTGTGTCATTTCCTTTGTGTGCAAATATATGCATGGATACAGTCCACAGAAGCAGAACCAGCTGTGTGTCTACACTTGTCCCATAAAGGTGGTTCTGTTAAGGAAACTTGCCTGTCCAACCATCCAGGAGCCACTCTGAGAGTCACATTCACACCATTACCAGCTCGACCCCACATTTCCCATAGCAAAGTCTCAGATGTCCAGATCTTTTAATGGTTTCATCTTGATTCAACAACTAAATAACAAAATAGCCCGAGTTTGGTGCCTCCAAGGAGGGACCCTGAACAAAGGGATCCCTGGGGTTTTACACACTCACAATTTAAGTGCCCCAGTGTTCGTGGTCCTTGGCTCGTGCTGTGTCTCTGAGTGTGCCCCTCACCTATTATATTTTATAGTTTCATCCAGATATATTGAAATAAAGGCTTCCTAAAATCCTTTTAAGTAATTGTTCTTGGATATCTGCAGCTTCATTTACCATCTCAGTTTAATCAGATAGATGGGATATTGTTTAGGATTTTTTTTTTGGAGAGGGAGGAATATCCCTCACAGGATGTATAATGTTGTATATAAAAAGGATAAATTTAGTTTAGAACAGAGTTTGATTCAATATAAAAGGGTGTCAGCCCTTCTTTGGCTCCAAAAGCTCCACTGGCAATTTAAATTTGAATAGTATCAATGCCCATCTGGATATTTTTTATAGCATTACAACTACCACAAAACATGGACTCCCACCCTCTTGATACAAACTTCAGGTTAGGGAATCAGTACCTGTGTTTTAACTACAACTTTTATATGTATGTCTTGGCCTCCAATGTACCATGTCTCATTTGGCTCTCCCAGCCCATAATTTCTGTGCAATGAAAACTGTGCAATGAAAATTACCAGATCGTTCCTGGTTTTGCAAATTCATCTAGAAAATGTTCTGAAGTTTCAACAGGGAAATATATACTGTATTTACTGTTCAAAATACAGCAGTTCATTTTGCTATATGGTGTCTACTATATGATTTCCACAAATAAACATGGTTTTTTAATCTATGAATAGAAAATTTAGTTGTCCTCTTTTTGAACCTTGTTTAAAGAAAAATTTTAGAGCTACAATTTCTCTTAAATGAATGCCTGTCTATGTACTTTTGATAGCCAGAAGCAGAGATTTTTTTCCCCCCCCCGTGCTGCTTTTCCACATGAATGAAAGAAAATCATTTTAATTACGTGCTTAATTGCAGAGCTAATTCCTGTCAGGAAGGCATCACTGAATAAAAAAAGTTTTATAGGATATTCAAATGCAATTGAAATTTCTGGTTTACACTGGTAATAAGGCAAATACACTAAATATTGATAAAAGGGATTCACCTGGTATTTTCTGCCAACTTAAGAACATATTGAACATTCAGTATTTTTAAGGTCAAGGATAAGGAACACTTTTTCTGGATTTAGGATGATGCTCTTGGTACACGTTCACGAGTACCTCACAAACACCTTGTCTGTAGCTCCTCAAAGTGTTTTCTCCACAGCTTCTCCACACAAAGGAGCATCCCACAGTGCTCTCAGCCAGCACGATTCCCCTGTGCACCCTTCCCCGTGTAGCACAGTGCCTTTCCCACCCTGCTCACACTGCTGCCCCACAGCCAACGCCAGCACACAGCTCCCCACACCTCGCATGTGTCTGCACCTCCGGTGCTCCCCAGTGCCAGCTGACACAGCACAGCCTCCGCTCAGTCTCCATTGCCTTAGCTGCTCCTGGTTATCCTCTCCTGAAGTGTCCCACGTGTCACCACGCTGCTCTCCTTCAGCAGCAGAAGACAACAGGGGCAGCTGGTAGGCAGCAATACGGGGGATGCTGAGGTTGGAAAAAAGCAAAGAAAGGTGGAGAGAGGGAGAAGGAAGAAAATAAGGGCTGGGAGAGGGCCTTGTGGCTGGTGCCAAGTGTTAATCTGATTTAAATCCTGCTCTCTTTCTGAGTGTAATCATAGCTGCATGAGAAAAATAATGAGACGACAAATGAAGTGGCATGATGGGCGCTAGCTGTGGCTTCCCAGTGTCTGAGACCTGTTTATTTTTCTGTTTGTGTGTTTAGTTACATCTCTATAGATGAAACACTTCAGAGTCTGGAGGCCCATTCCTTCAACAGTTTAGGCAAAGTCACTCACATGTAAGTACTGTAATTAAATAAATGAATATAGTGATGAGATAAATTTGGAATGTGTGGAAATAACATATATGTTGATGTTAGTCATTCCTGTCACCTATGTAGCTAAATATTTCTTTTTTCATTTCCTTTCTCCATAATGTAGAATGAGTCAGTCTCTTTTTTGAGCTTATTTCATTGTGCATGTTTTCCATATATCTTTTTGGTTCCCTTCTGTATCTTTCCATAGAAATGTAGGTAAATGTACTGAGAAACTAGTGGGAGTGCATAATGAACTTGATGTCAAGTTGAAATAAAATGCAAATTAAGAATTATTTCTGTCAATTTACTTGTCAATTTCTTATGCTTATATTACTGTTTTACACCTACAGGTAAGTGTAAAACAGTAATGTAAGCATAAGAAATAAAATCAGAAGGACCAAAGCACAGAGAACAATGGCACTAGCTGGAGACATGAAGAATAAGTAATCATTCCCAAAGTGCACTAGTAAAACGAAGAGTGTTTATATGGTTATTAAATGGAACAAGAATAATATGGAAAAAGCCTTCTTGGAAGTGTTTTTGCACCTTTTTGTTCTCATTTTCTGACCAATCCACACCAAGTGACGCTCTAAGGGCAATTACAGAACTGCTGGGACATATCCAGAGAATTCTTGTCATCCATCAGGACTCTGTCAAAATGAGAATGTAATGTGTTGAATAGAGAGTTCCATAGGACCCCTCCTGTATCTGGTACTCTTCCATGTTTCCATTACTGATCCAAAGGAGGTATTGGAAAGTGTGCCACTGTTGTACAGCTCAGCTTTATTACAGTTTGGCATATTTCAGAGATTTTTGTTTGAAGAGGTTCCATGGGAGAGCACTGTTGGTCACCATGGATCCAGAAAACATGGTCAGAGAGAAAAGTCTTTTGTGTCCAGAAAGAAAACATGCCAGAGGCAGATTGATTTTTTAAGGTTGTTGCAAGAGGTGAAAGCTACCACCCATTTTCACACTAATGTCTGAAAAAGTAATAATAATGTTAAAGTAGATTAGATGAGACTCCTGGCAGCTTCTAGGAAATGTATTCCTATGGCTGGTATAAATAAACACTAGAATTGTTTTCCTGGAGACATTGTCTCTACCACTGCAGGCCTTTAAGGCTGTATGGTGAAATTCCATAGATCTATTTAATCATGACTCAGGGAAACAGATTGAATTAGATGATGATTTAACACTGCTGTAGTTCTATGATTTTTTTTCCTTTTACTTTACACAGTGTGAATCAGAAAGACTAACAAAGTTACAGGAGAAAAATGTAATTATTGTTAATGAAGATAAAGGGAGAAACTAATGCTGGAGAGTGTAAGTGACTCCTCTAAGAGAACATGAACCTGACTGGCATATCTAGAAGCAGTGTGAGGATCCTGAGATCTACTTCAGGCCAACTACATGCTCCAATAGTATTCCTGAGTTTCACAGCAAGGCTTTGGTGTGATATCAGTACTTACTTTTGGTTATAATACCATTTCCTATTCTGTAGATATTTTTTCCCTAAGCCTGTCATGTCCATATTCTCTCTTCCTCTTTCATAGTTGTTGTGTCTTTAAAATTTCTTGTTTAACACAAATGAACATTTAATGAAACATTTACTGGCAGCACATTTTATCAGCAATGAATAAAGCATCTGCCACTATACACTACAAATTCCTCATATGGTACTTCTTTTGCGGTTCACCTTATTAGAAATTAAAGATAAAATGCTCCAGAAAGCTCCAAAATCACACCCCCTCCAGCCCCCAGGCCTGGATGTGCTGTCCATGGCTGGGAAGCTGCAGGTCTCAGGAGAGTGCAGGAGTCAGCAGAGTCCACAGGCACCTACTCTCACGTCACCCCTGGCACAGGCTTGTGGGGAGGGATGGAGGGAATGATTCCTGCTCCAATATACAAGGGTAGGGCAAAGTGGGACCCCTTGTATTTCTCACAAAGCACTGCCAAGAGAAACTATAGACAGACATACAAGATTTATTTTTTTCCTGCACATGATCCAAAGATATTACCCAGGACAAGACATCAGAACTCTGCTCACAAAAGTTGTAGGAAAACACCAAGACTTTGCAGATAGCCCACAAAGAGGGGCCACCTCTACCACTTGAAAGTGCTTACCAGGTTTATAAAATCTGTTTGGAAGTAAGGCACATGTACAATTTAATCAGGGAATATCCAAGCATCTGGCAAGTTAGACAGTTGCATATAAGTTGTGAAAGAAAGCAATTTATAGATTTGATAATTTTTATGCATTGTTTCTATAACTGATTTGTTAAAACCTCTCACTGTTGAGTTTGATTTACTTTCCAAACAACAGGATAATACAGGGATAAATTTGTAACTTGTGCTATGCATTAATTTAACATTCTCCATTTACATAGTATTTTTAAAGTATTATTGCTAAAATAATACTAGGTTAAGATTATCACGAAGTATTTTAAAGGAGGTTGAGATTAACAGTTTAGAAAAATAATTTCACGGAGTTTTATTTTTACAGCTTGTTTTCCTTTGAACTTTCATAAAGTGCAGCTTTATGTAAATAATCTTTTTACCCTAACTGAAACTTATACACACAGTTTCATTCTCAAAACATTTGTTTTTAGACATAAGAACTTTTCAAGAGAAAATTCAGTGTTTGTGGAAGGGAGAAACTAATGCTTTGCTTTAAGCCAAGGGTTATGTGAATAGGCATCCTGTGTTCATCACGATCTGTCTGCCAAGCTTAGTTAGTGAACTTCAGCCTTGATCTTCAGCAACCCATTTTCTCAGTACTTATTTGATTCATGTACCTCTGTCCTGACTTTCTGTTCCTCCCAGACCTCAGCTCTTTAAGCACAAATCATATTTTTATGCATACATGCCTTTCAAGTACTGAGCAACTTCTGCAAACTAAGGATACTGATGACCTGCTGTATTTTAATGAGCCACATCTCATTTTGCTGTTTAATTGATGGCAAAATTTCCACTCTATGAAGATGCAAATAAGGAACAAATTTCTGCTGGTTTTTTTTCTCCCCAATTGTGTTAAATTGGTCTCACAATGGTTTCTTGTTTCTTCTTTTTGTATTTACATTTTTAACCATGTCTGTTTACAATTTCAGATCTTTCTCTCTCATACAATTACATAAGTATGTATATTTTGTACATGTAATTGTGAAAGGGACTGATTAGTCATCAGTGTCTTTGTGTAGTTGCTTTACTAGTAGAACTGAAGCTTGGTAACATTACACAAAATAAAAACCTGTTGTAATTAGGTCTCTATTTCTCGGGGAAGCATTCCTGCAAACAGAACCTCAGAAAAATTCATTCTTTCTTTTCCTCCTTTCTCTGTGTTTTGGCTCACCCTCCCCTGGTTTCTCTCTACTCTCTTCTCCTAATCATAAAGCATTCTCCTCTTATACAACCACATAAAAAGCCCTCTCAGCATTTGGGAACAAGGCCAAAGGTTATGGTTCAAGTGGCTTGCCCTCATATACGTGACGTCATTTGGAGAGCTGCTGGGGGACCACTCTGCAGCTCTGCAGTGAGAGGCTGCCAAGGGCAGAGCAGCCCCACCATCCTCTGGGCCAGGCTGCACTTCTCTTGGGCAGCTCCTGATGCCAGGCCATGGGATACAGCGCTGCAGGGAAAGAGAGAAGCACTGGAGAGGAAGACTGAAGAGATTTGTGGGGGAATGCTGTGTACCTGCAGTGAATTTCAGAGCTGGGATAAGTGCTGTGCAGAAAAATCTTGTTAAAATCTGCAGTCTGGAGGTAGGGAGTAGGCTGTTGGGAGCGTAAGCCAGTCTTCTGGTGCCACTGGTGCAAAGGCTGGAACAGGCAGATGAAATAACATGGATGGTTTGGCTGCAGGGGGGGAATAAAGCACGGAAGTAGGTGAACACGTGAGAGAAGCTAAGGTAGCTACAAAGTCACAGAAGGTAGAGAGGGGGGCCCAGGTCATTAAAAGACCATGAAAAAAAGCTTATTTAAAACATTTCAAAATTGCTGACCTGGATATCCTTAGTCTTTGTAGGTATCACAGCACGACATGATTATATTGCTATTCTAAAACCAGATTTGTAATTTCTGAATTCTGGGCTTAAACAGACTCAAGAATGTATCAATATTGCACGGCAGGTATGAAAAACACATTTGGTAAATGAAATTTAGATTCCTCTTCCATATATAAATGTTTGTGCTTCTTTTAATGTCACCTAATTCGGACGCAGTTTTAAGGAGCATATTAACCTTTCTGAAAGATAGCTGGCAAACATATGTCTCAATTAATCAGCCTAATATTTGAATAGTTCTTCCTATTAGTTTCATTTTTAGGTTCATTTGGATTTGAAAGCAGTTATAGCTTTGGAGCTAAAAATAAGTTCATAGTTATTTGTAAGTCTTGACACATGTCTTTATGACATCAAGTGACTTTCTCTGCACATCCATTCTTGATGCAGTAAAGTTTTTTTGTGTATTTTCATTAAAAAGGAAAATTGAATTGCTGTTCTTGGACAGTCAGATGGTGATTTGATTGTGAACTTCTAGATGAGCATCTCTAAGTAATTTCAGTTAGGACTGCAAAGTGAAATGTTTGTTCAGGGTACCTTTTGCCTTTTTGCATCAATGGTCAACAAAAATGCCTACTAACTGTCTCAGGTTTTCTTATACTTTAAAAGCACTTAATGCCCAGAAGGACTCAGAATTGTAGCACTGCTGTATGCCATGATTTTTCTATTTGCAGAGTGTGTCAAAGCTGCGTTTCAAAAGTAATTTAAAATCAGCTCTCATAGACACTTAGATATCAGGGAACTAGCTTACTAGTCATTTTAATTATACTCTTGGGCTTTATCTGCATTTTAGGCAGCTCAAACTACTAACAGTTTTCCTAGAGTTGCTTGTCATAGAACTGTAACTTTTTAAGTTCACAAGTTTCAATATTTTCAACTCAGCAATTCATAGAAGATAAATTATAAAAGTGCAAACCCTGCTTAATGAATTTACTGATAATCAACTTGCTCTTCTATCTTTATGGACCTTTAAGGATTAATCTTTACACCACAGCAGTCTTTTGATTACAGCTTGAAAATTAAGATCATATAACATTTATGTGTCTTTGAGTATATTACTCATGCCTGATTACTGTAAAAGAAATTGTGAAATGCAGTTTGTCCTGTTAATTGATGAGATCAGAACTATTCAAATGTCCTTTCTCCTTATGGGCTTAACTTCATGGGCTCCAATATTAATGGAGTAGTAGATATACTTTACATCTGTGATTTTAGGGAGGAATTCCTTCCAGTACTCGAAGATTAATCATGTTTGAGTATTTAAAGCAAGGACAGCAGCACAGTTCATGAACGGAAATGAATTTGAAGGTCTGTGGGGAGGAAAGGGTTGGAAAAGAGAAGATTGGCAAGAAGAGAGAAAAATAAATTTGACTAGAATTGTTTTCATTCAGAGACCAATCTTGCACCGAGGAGATGTTGGAAAATAGTGTCAGAGAATCCATGTGTTTTGGTTATTTTTTGCCTACTGAAGAAGTGAAACTTTCTCAGGAGATAACAGAAAATTGTGAGACTTAAAAGCATTCTTCTTACAGACTTGGGGCCTCTTTGTAAGCAGGGAAGGGAGATAAGAAGTTTGGAGCTTGTAAAATACAGCCCAGTAAAGACTTGCATGTGTTCCAAGCCCCCTTTGATATGCAAGGCAGCACTCAGGCACCACTGTGCTTTGCCCCTGCTAATATGAGCCTAGCAGTCTATGTGTCTCTACTTGATTTTTTTGGATCCTCCAGCCAGCAAGATGATGGAATAAATCTACTCTTTGCACTTCAGCTGTGTGTTGTGGTCGCCTTGGCGTTACCTACATTTATCCACAGCACACAGGGTCTTTCTGGTTTTCACCCAGATAAAATGAGAGGCCACATATCCAGGCCAGTCAAATGCAGGAGGCACATTTGACTGGACTAGAAGTAGGGAAAATTGGATTTCTAACCTCATTTTTTCTTAAGTGCAACACTCACTTTCGTCAAGTTACCTTTTATTTTTATACCTCTCTCATCTGTTTTGACTAGACACTGCTCAGCCTGGCTGTCTGCTCCACAGTGGCCCTTTTCTTCCTTTTGGGCTTTAAAGCACCTCTGCAATACAAAGCGTAGGATGAATTGCAAGTATAAATACAGTTTATATAAAAGCTTCTTTTTGAATCCAAACATTACCAGTTCAAGAAAATGAAACAGCAGGGATATAAGCCTTTTCCCAGTGTTTAGTTGAATCATATTGATTCCCTCATTCACATGATTTAAGATTTTCTCTCATTACTGTGCTGTCTCATCTGGCTGTTTAAAATATTTTATTCCCAGATTAGTTAGCTTTTTATTTGCCTTTTTTAATCAGCAAATGTCCTCTCATGGCCCAATTACTTCAGAAATCAAAATTGTATCTCATTACATTACTTTGTTCTTTCAATTTTAGTACCATCTGCTGATTTTGAATTCTTATTTCCAGTACCCTCATTCAAATAATTTAGGCAGAATACTATAAATAGCAACAAAACAAAACCTGATGACTCTTTGATGCTCCAGTGCATTATCCATTTCCAGGCTAAAGGCTGAACTGAAGTCTCTCTTTCCCTGGAATATGCTTGGTCCACAGAGGATTATCACGCCAGGAAGCTCACAAGTCCAACATTTTTAAAGCACCCAGTGATGGAAAAAACATGTCAGTTAATGTTTATGAAGCAAATTCCACTGTTGGGAATGTGATAGCTACATAACTAATAAAATAATTGGAGAGAAGCAAGAAACTGACACTGAGAGGATTTCTTTCAAATGCAGAAACACAGCTACAGTTCAAAGTAGCTAACAGATGTGAAGACTAGTTCACAGCAGCACTACAGTAGCAGTATTAGAGCAATTCATGACATCAATTTAACATGCAAGTAAAAGGGAAATCCTCATTTCCTTGCAGTGTTTTAGTAAACAGAGAGAAAATTGATGACTTGAAAGGTGAAGCAGAACTGTTTTGTCAGTACAACAATATACAGAGAGGTTGAAGTCTTTGTACCAGTGTCTACATAGTGATTTATTTACTAATTTTTGTCTCTTTTCCCACTTCTATTTCTTAGACAACTTGTCTGGGTTGATTTTATCCTATTAAAACAATTCCAGAGCCAGAGGTAGCCTTAAATCCTAATTTTCTGATTCTTACATTATATAGGTTATTTGGCACAGTTAGGCTGTGGTAAATTGAATACTACTGGTTTCTGCCCATTGGGTCTCTGTTCAGTAGCAGCACTTCTTTGACTGACTGGAAGGCTGGAAGATCACCCACATAACCTGCACCACCATGCCATCTAAATCTGTCATCTTTATCAAATTTCTCTATATAAGTAGCTAGAAATGTTTTCTTCAGACCCATTGCTGCACTGCTTGTATCAGAAGGAATGCCTGAAAGGCATTCTTTCTATATGGTTTCTATTTTAAAAAAGGCTGAGAGTTGTTTCAGCAGTGTTATGAGACCAGTGTCCAGAGAAACAGAAGCAAACATGCAAAACCATACATATCCTGCTGGAATCAGTAAAGAGTCCAAGAAATTAAAATCTGCATGTGATGGGGGAAGGCTTTTTTGATAAAATATGAAAATTGGTAGGTCTACTGAATCTACCTCAATACTGAGAATTTTGGCAGAGTCTGCATGGTGCAGCCAGACTGATGACTGTTGTTATAGATAGAAAATAAAGAAATCTGCTAGAAAATAGAGGAATTAGAAATATTGAGGGGAATTGTACTAAGGGAAGAGACAAACATTTCAGAAAAATGAGGAAGTCATGATTCCAGGCAATGATGGTGTTGGCGGGAGGGGCAGCATCCCCACCAACACACCTACAGAAAGCACCATCATGGCATAGCTGTGATTAGTGTCAGGCTGGTTTTTCAACAGGTGCGGACTAAAAAGCCATTTTCAGACCAAGCTTTCTCTTGGATAGAAGTATTTAAAGACTCAGCTGTGGACAGAAGATATAAGGAATGAAGTTTATGTTACGTCTTGCCTTGTTATATAGCAAGAAGATATGCTATCCTCTATACTGCTGGGCATGGCTATGCAGTGAATGCTGTGTCCATTTCAAGTCACAAAACAAAGTTGATTTAAGTGACTGAGCCATCTCTTGATGAGCTCTGTAAAAGACAGGAAAAAAAATACAAAATACTGTCAGACCCGTGAAGAAAGTAAGCAGAAAAACTGCACAAAATTATATGGTGCATAATGGTTCTAATATGATAGGATTATTATTATATACAAATAACAAAGGTTTTACTTTTCTTATTTTTACTCAATATTGCAGACACAAAACCCTCACCATGTTCAAAGTAATAGCCATTACCACAGGGCATTTGTTTTGATTTTAGGGCCATGCAGACAAAGGATCAATAATCAAATCTTAGGTACTTCTTATCCCCTTGCTTCAAAAGGCCAGTCCCCAGGATGGCACCTATCCAGATGATAATGCATCATTGTAAGATTGCTCTGGTCTTGAGCTAGTGCTGTCCAGTACAAAAAGCTGGTTTCAGGAATTAGGTCCCTGAAATTTCATTTTAACATTGCTGATTTCTGTTGTGATATGTTATTAAACATTAATTATCAATGTTCCTCCCTTTTTACAGTGAAATTCGAAATCTTAGAAACTTGGATTACATAGATCCAGATGCTTTTAAGAACCTCCCACTTTTGAAATACCTGTAAGTATTTAGTACCTGCAACAAATTGGTACTTAAATCTCACAGATTACTCTGTACACTGTAGCAGTTTTGTTAGTTTGCTTTTGATTTTGGAGCTGACTGCCATGTTTTTCCCTTGCTTTATTCTAATGACAGAAAGCCAGCAAGGGTAGGGGTTGGAACTCTTACTAGTTTTGTGAGAATGGAAAACATGTTCACAAACTGATCAGTAGTTCTCCCATTTGTCTTATCCATTAAATATCTAGAATACACTAATATTCCTTAGGAAAATTCCACAGCTAGCTCCTTTCTTATGATAAGTGCTGTCTTACTTTATTTTTGTAGGAAATAGTGGGAAGGAGGGACACCACAGATATATACATGTCTTTAGTATTTACTACACATTTACACAGGGTTTTAAAGCATACCTGTTAGCCAAATGTGAAAAGCTCACCTATAGACACCTGATTTCATATGACCTCTACAGCAGAAAGAAATCCTAAAAATGTCCTAGTTTTCTAAAGAAACTTCTGTGATTTTGAGTAATATTTGGAAGAAAGGCTTCCGAGTGTATGTGGTGGTGGTAGTGGCAAGGAGGAAAGATTTGTCCAGGTTTTTCGTATAGATGTGAAATAAAAAAAGGAAGTAGCAAAAAATTCCATTTCAGGAGAATAGTTTTAAAAATTGAGAACTACAGGTGTTTTCACTCTACAGGAGTTCATAAAGAAGGGGCTGTAAGCATTTCATATTTTAGACAATTTCCCTTTTTAGAGCTGTATGAACAACTCTTAGCCTCACTGAAAGATTTGGGGGTCCAGACTATTAACTGAAGCAGCCTTAATATATCAAGTTAAAATAAACCAGAGTTTAAATTATTTTCTTCCTATCAACCTCATAAGATACTTCCCTCTGCAGATCTGCCTGGCTGTCTTATTAATATGTGTTCTCATTTTTTAGATTCCATTATTTATTATAAGTCTGGCATTTTGAATTTTTTCTACTGTTCTTGCATCCTTCTGTTTTGGACAGTTGATGATAAATGAATTGATTGACAACAGAGAGGATACAATAACCATCCTGCCCTGTTGAACATTTTAAATACATTGTTCGTTGTTGTTCAGTGATGCAGTAATTCTTTCTGTTTCTCCTCTCTTTCAGTGGTATTTTTAATACTGGACTCAAAGTATTTCCAGACCTCAACAAAATCTATTCATTTGATGTGAATTTTTTACTGTAAGTATCTGTCCTCACAGCTGGTTAGAATATTGCCATCCTCAGACCACATGAAAATGTATAAGAAGGTTTCTGGTTTTGAGAAAAATATAATTTAAGTCTGACAAAGTGGTTTTCCTCAAGTAATATTGCAATGATCATTAGCACCAAATCTGGAAAATGCCAGCTCACCTAGCACTACACATTTGACCTGAATTAAAGACATGGACATACAGCACATTCATGATACACAACTTCTACAGGCCCTTTGCTTTTATTTTGTTTTTGCTTCTGCATTGGCTGTGCAATACCTGAATTAATACCTGAATTAATATTGAGTGACACATGGGACCTGAGCTGGCATACATCTTTCTAACATCAAGCCACCCTGTCAAAATTATTCTAACAAATTTGTGCTGGCACGGTGAAGCAAACTGCAGAACAATTTCTTGAAGAAAGAGAATGGGAATGCAAGTGGGGACAAGCAGGTCTCCCACTATTATCCTTAAAGGTATTACAGAAACAAAGGGTTCTGCTTTGAACTCTAAAATAAGCAGGAGTTTCTTGGTATTCAAAAAGTACAATACCCACCTGTATTAATCTAAGCCAGAATTTTGAGTTGTAATCAAACTGAGGAGGAAGAGTAGCTCACATGAAGACTTGCGGGCTGACACAAGGTAAAAGTATCTTGGTCCTTTCTTGGTCCCAGAGAGGAGTTAGAAATCTTATGTTGTAGCAGTTTTCAGCTGGAAGAGAATGCTGGGTGGGCTAGGCAAAAGGCAATTAAAAATGAGAAGTGTTATGTTAGAAGGTGATTTGCAGAGATGTGATTGATGATCTACCACAGGCCTTGTTTCAGTGCTGCTAAGCTGTGTTTTTGGTCGAGAAGGGTCAGTTCCCACTGCATTCATGGTCTGCCACTGGCAAGATGAACCTCAGAGCAATAGAGAAATGCTGCTTGTTTTGCTAAAAAGTGTAGACCTGTAGGAATCAATGAGATCTTCCCTTCCAAGGATCTTCTGAAACCAGAAATAAGCTGTGTTCTATAATACACATTCACCTTGGCTGTAGGCCTCCAAGATTGAAACCTGAGCCAGTCAGAGCTCTGAGGGAGATGTAACTACATCTTAAGAACGATTAGAGAGTTTCTCAAAGACCAGAAGGGCTTCAGCTTAGATTGAAAACTCTGCTAGGTTCTGCATAGTAGAGAGAACCAAGAATTGAACAGGCTAGATGAAACAAAGCAGTTTATACAACCATCTGTGTTCTTACTTCCAACTAACTCAGTGCCTTTCTAAGTGGCAGAAAGCCAAACACTGTTTTACCTCTGCCTTGATATTTTTTTATAGTGATAACTAACAAAAGATAAATATAGGTCATACATGCTGCACAGAGTTTTTAAAGAATAGACCTGTACTTTCAAGGAAGATAGTTCTATGATATATATTTCTAAATATTGCTATTCAATGAAAGACTTTTTGTTTCTTTCATCAAGAAAAAAATGCTTTTGAAAAGTAATAGGTTTATAAATAATGAATAAGATATAGCTTGGGGAAAACCCGTTCATTATATTACTATTTGCCTTTGAGGTCAAGCAACTTACAAGTAAACATTTATTTAGAAAAAATGAACCAATCTGCAAAATGTCAAACCCAAATAACTTGTGGTGGAAACCACCCATCAGGGAAAATTACTTGGAATGAAAATGGTTGTAGTACTGTTCAGTGTTAGCACATATATATGCACAAATGTAGCACAGAAAAGGAATGAAGTTATTTCTGGCACATCGTTAGGACTTCTCAGCCCATGGACTTTATGCATTGGCCTTATTAGGCCATACCTAATCCACAAACTGAAGAAAAATAAACTTTTGCACAATATTTTCATTTCCAGACTATAGTATTATTCAGGAAAAATCAGAAAAAGGTCAAAGACTTTGCTCTGCCCTTTTTTTCTACCAGCTTTTTCCTCTCTCCTTTCTCCAATTTAGTAATAGTAAATCTCTTTAGTTTTCCTTTCTCCCTTTTTTTACAACAGAATTTTGTTCTGAAGATACATAGCACTTATTAAGAATGCAGAGTAGGAGTAAAAAAAGTATTTAAGAAATGAGTAGTGAAACCCTCCTTTGGACAAGAGGTGAGAAGAATCAGTAAGTTATTTCACTTACTAGTGAAAGAGATGTGCTAGATGCACTTCCATAAAGTAAAATGCCTCTGTTCTGAATAATGTATTATCTGATATCTGAATTTAGAGAGCAGGATTTCAGCTCTAAAGCCACGTGGGTTGTTCAATTGACACTGCAGCTAATGCTTACTCACTCTGCTAATTCTCTGGCTCATGAGACCAGGGACCTGTCTGTGCCATTAGCCACTATTATCACACAGGCTGGCACACCTCACCAGAACTACAAAACCCACCTACCTCACAAGCTGTCTTCCTGGGTGCTGGAATATGCTCAGTTCTTCATCCTACATGTATCTTCTGTGCCTTAGATATAACTTAACAGGTTATTATTTTAAAATTATTTATTTGAATAAATAAATTTAAAATTATAATATAATTAATATGGCAGTGTTATTTATTTTACAATATATTAATATTAATTTATTTCAATAATTATATTTTTAACTTCTATTTATCAAGGCAGAGAACAATTAATAACAAAGCTGTTCTCCAGATGCTCTGTTGGGCAGATGTTTGATTGTGATATTTTGTCTCCTTTTTCAGTGAAATTGCAGATAACCCTTATATGACTTCAGTGCCTGCAAATGCTTTCCATGGGCTTTGTAATGAATCTCTAACCCTGTAAGTTCTTCCAGTTTAAGTCACAAGGCAATCACCTCTCTGGTAATTGCCTATGGCAAAATGTTTAGAAATAAAATTACTCCTGTCTTACTCTCTAGTAGTTTGCAACAGAGAAATATCACAGACAGACAGCATCTATATTCTAGTTTGCATAAAGTCTGTACTTTGACAGCTATTTGAATCAGTCCTGCTCTTTTCTTTAAACTGGCTTGACTAAAGTAGTTTTTCTACGACCCTAGTGCCAATGAATGTTTATATTTGAAAAAAAACAAAGGAGAAAATCTGCAAAGTTCTACCCCTGTAAAGATTCATCAGGGTTATAACTGTGTCTAACTTTTTTTGCAACCTGAGTGGTACATACCATGGAAACTAATGGATGGCTAACATCAGAAGAGTCATATTTGAAAGAAAAGTCTTAAATAAAGTTCAGAAATGCAAGTCAGTCATTGTGAGCCCCAAGAAATAGCTGATGGGAGTGAAATTACTGTAATGAGTTATGACCTGAACTGGCAGGAAAAGCATTAGAATGCAAACAGATGAATTCTAAAGAAATTCTAAGAAAAAAAATCCTTTTGCTCTAAGGGAGTAAAAGAATGAATTCTAAAAATTTAAGGCACGCCTGATGGTAAAATCAGACCTTTTTTGCTAGTTAGTTCCTGTAGCCTTCCTTAATCAATCCTAGCAGGATTTTCTTTCCTTGCTTTTAGTTTAAGAGTGGGAAAATTATAGCAAAGTGGTTTAGTCTATCATTGCTGTAAAAAGAGGCAGATGGCACACCTGCCTCATGGCATCCTTGATTCAGGTGCAGTCAAGAACACTTCTGGGCATTTGTTTGACCTTGCACAGTAACTACTGCTTCTTCAAGAGACTGAACTTAACTCATCCATAAATGTGCTGTTGCAAAGAAAAATTATGCATAAGATATTAGGTATTCATGTATTGAAGCAGCCCAGAATACACTGATGTAATTTCTTCTTTGCTTGCAGTAAACTCTACAATAATGGTTTTACCAGTATTCAAGGCCATGCTTTTAATGGGACAAATCTGGATGCTATGTAAGTAGCAGGTAATTCTCTTCTTTCAGAAGAAAAAACCCCAAACTTCTCTGCTTATCTGGGGCTCTGAAATGCATATCTAATTTTAATTACTTGAAAGGAGCAAAGTGAGGATGTTAATTTCAGCCAGCAATAACAGTATCATTGCTTAATGTCTTTTGCAGTGTGCTTTCATTTAGTATGTATATTTATAGCTCAGAAATAAAAGCATGGCAAGTAATTCCATTGTGAGTTTTGCTCTGGTTTGAAGCTACAGTAAAACTTTGATCAGCACCTTTTCTAAGACAATTTGGAAGATAAATATGCTTTTTTTTTTTTTTTTTTACAAGACTGTATGTTAGTAAGTGTAGCGCTGATAATGGTAGCAGTTCTTTCACAGGTGTCAGCTGCAAAAAAGAGAGAGGTGTAAGGGGCTGGGAGGAACTCAGAGGAACCAGCCACTTACACTGGAAAAGAGATGTACATCTCAAAATTATGAATCAACCATTTCATATTTCCCTGCAATTTCTTATTGTATTTTCTGAAAAAAAAATATTTAGTGAGTGAACATCTTTTTTACACCACACCCAAAATCATCTGCCTCCATCAGTAAGAGAGAATAAATCTCAATTCTAGAGACTCCATTCACTTTGGCAGAGCTTACTCTTGTCCTACAGAAGCTTGACCAAAAACTCTGTCACTCTCATGAGTAAAGAGATTTCTTCATCTTTAGCTCTTAAATTAACCAGAGAAACATGATGATAGATATGATTATTTTTAGTACTTTATTTTAAATTAGGCTTAAATTCTATAAGAATTCCACAAAAGCATCCTTTACATGGTTCTAATCTTTCCAAACTGCCTATTTTATCTTAGCAGCTAGCTAGACTTCTTAAAGTTTGAAAGGTTTGAGTTAAACTAAAGATCTGGAATAGATCTGATTTTATTCACACTAGTTCAGTTACTTTGAACTTTCATATGAAAAAGGAAGTTTTCCATGATGACATAGTGCTTGTACTAGTGCCCACAGAAATCACAAGATGTAAAATATGGCAAAAATAAAGCCAGTGTCTTGAATGAATCCCTCTAAGCTGCATGCAGCAATACTCAGAACAATACTCAGAAACTTTCCAAGCCTTAGCCATTGTATGAACTGTGCTGGCTCTTCCATTTCGACAAAACATGGGTTGGACACTATTTTGTAGCAATTTTTCTTTATGCTTCTCTCATAGTATGCAGGTGCTATTGCTTCTGCCCTCTCTGGAATTCTCCTTATTATTAAAGAATCAAAGGCAAATGTAGTTTTAGAAGACCTGGAGTTCTAAATGTCTGCTTTACTGAACTGGGAAGGACAGAAGCACACAGCACATACTCTGTAGATACTCTTTGCTTATTTTTAGAAAAAAAAATTGTAATTAGTATTCTTTAAAGATATAGAAGTATTTTTTAAGGCTAAGAGTAGAGGGCTTTACAGAGAGATCTGGACAGACTTGAAAGCCAGGCAATCACCATCTATATTGAATTTAACAATTACTGTATTCTCCATCTGGCATGGTGTAATCCTGGTTACACATACAAAGTGGGAGGCTGGAGAGCAGCCCCACAGAAGTAGATCTGGGGTCCTGGTTGATGGCAAGTTAAGCACAAGCCAGCAGTGCCCTGGCAGCCAGGAGGGCCAGCATTGTCCTGGGGTGCATCAGGCACAGCATGGCCAGCCAGGCAAGGGAGGGGATTGTCCTGCTCTGCTCTGCACTGGGGCAGCCTCACCTCGAGTGCTGGGGGCAGTTTTGGGTGCCACAATAGGAGCAGGATATCAAACCCTTAAGTGTGTCCAAAGGAGAGCAGCCAAGATGGTGAAAGGCCTTGAGGGCAAAACTTATGAGAAGTGGCTGTGGTAACTTGGCTTGTTCAGCCTAGAGAGGGGGAGCATGAGGGGGAGATCTCGTGGCAGCCCACAGCTTCCTCAGGGTGGGCAGTGGAGGGGCAGAGGCTGATCGCTCTCTGGTGACCAGTGACAGGAGACAAGAGAACAGAATGAACCTGCATCAGGGGAGGTTCAACTGGACATTAGGTGAAGGTTCTTCACCAAGAGGGTGGTCAGTCACTGGAAGAGGCTCCCCAGGGGAGTGGTCACAGCACCAAGACAGAGTTCAGATTGCATCTGGTCATGGTCACGATTTTGTTTTTCGTCATCCTGCAAGGACTAGGGAGTTGGACCCCATGATGAATACATGGGTCCCTTCCAACCTGATAACTTCTATGATTTATGATCCTAAGTGAACCCTACCAGAGACTGGCTATGATGCACTGGTCAATCAAATTTTAAAAGAAAAAAAAAACCAACAAACAACCAGCAGAATAACCAAAATTAGACTTATGTTCATGAGTTTATCTACCAGCAGTAAAAATGGTTTATTACAACAAACACTTTTCTCCTAATTAAATCATATGACATTTAGTTGGAGCAGAGCACTACTCTAGATGTACAAGGCAAAGGAGGGAGCTGAACATGAGTGGTAAAGACTTTATCTGTTTGATAAACTACACTGAAATTTCTAAACTAATTTTCTGAAGTAGTTTGGTTACCATATGACAGGATAAAGTATAATTTTGCTAAGTGCAAGCTTGGAGATTTGTTGTTTTTAGCAGCAGCATTAAGTTAATATAAGAGGCAAATACTTAATTTTCTCTATTCTGACATTTCTAATTTGAACTCCTGTTTATCTACCACTATATCGTGAAGGAAATACCTGATTTCTCTGGGTCTGATCCAAGAGCATTTGAATTTAACAAAAATAGGAGCAAAAATAAACTAATAGAAAAAGGGTGAGGGAAATTTGAATGCATTTTGAATTATTATCTCAAGGACAAAAATAAGTAACAAAACAAAACAATCAAAAACAATAATAAATTTTTGGCAAATTATTCAAAGAGTTCATGTTCTATCCATAAATCAGAAGACATTTTTGGGAATATTGGAGGCTATCTTCTACTATGCATTATGCCTTTCTACCACTCTTGCAGTATTAAAATGCCTATGTAATTAAAGGGGGCCAAAAAATTAATGCAGAAAAATTAATGCAAAAAAAATATAGGCGAAAAACCATGGACAAAGGGTTTCCATTATCACAATGAATAATAGCACTACCTAGTTGATCTTGTCATCCAACAAGGATCCACAGTACTGCTATGTAAGTTTTACAAGGGCAGGGAAGTCAGGAACCAAGAATGAAGGGCTCAATGACACTTTTACTGAAAAGCATTCATCTGACACTTGAATCCCTCATCTTAACCCATCATTAAAGTCCCAAACTGCATCACTCCTGCAAAGTGGTGCTGCTGCACCAATGTTTATTTCTGTAAGGTAATTGGTGAGGAAAGAAGAGTTTTTAAAAGATATTTTCAGTGAATGGCAAAATATATTTGTGATGAGCTTTTACAGATCTAAATTACTGAAGTGGAAAATGTGAGATCTCAAAATCTAATCACAAAAATAAACTCCAAAAGAAACTATTTACTTTAGTATACACTTTCAGGCTTCACTTATAATGCTTGGCACAGCTCAGAGTTAAGATAAACTATTGTGTGGAAAAATCATATGATGAATCCTTAGTACTGCTCACTTGCATCTGTTTTGCCTGTCCTCCTTTTCTTTAACCTTCATTTCATAACCCAGCTGGATGCATATTACATAGCACTTGAAATGTCCTGTTAGTGTTTTGTGCCCTCAGAAGGTCCTGCTCAGCACCCTGCAGTCATGGTGTTTTCTGGTGTGGTTGAGGTTTAACACAGTATTCCTCCCACTTACCCTTGACCCTGAGTCCATAGAGGCTGTTAGACACAAGTATAGGTGGTTTACTGCTCTGACTGGATTGAAAAACGTGAAAAAGGGCCTTCATTTACTTACAGTACTACAGAAACATCAGCATCTCCTACTCCAGATTCTGCACTTACTGCTACAGATTTCCTGCAGTTTGCACTGGGGTATTCATGTATATCTGACTGCCATCACCAACTCTCCAAAATTATTATTCTGGTGTCCCCATTGAGGCTAGATATTACATATCACCTATGTGATTTCTAAAACTTCTAAATTTTATTTAGACATGTTGTTACCACCGTTGCGGTTTTCTCTTCTGCAGAAAATTTAAATGACATTCTGTATCATTTAACTATCAGTAACAGCAGGAATTATGGCACTTTCAGAAGGAACTGACTCTACATGTGCTTTTTTTGTCAAATTAGTATTTACCAAAGCCTTATTCTTTCCATCTAAAAGCAGCACCTATCAAAATAAAAGGGCCTAAGCAACTGAAACCAATTAGCATCAGGAAATTGTACATTCTGATGGGCTTGACTCATTGATGTGAAAACTGGCAGCTAACACCACAACCCCTCCTTAGTAACACATGGTTCTGTACTTCCCAAAGTCTCTAGCTGTTTCTATTTGTAACTTTGAAGATTTTTATCAGACATATCAGCTATTATATTTCAGGTTTATTAGTCACTATGGTACTCAAACATCAGGGGAAAATATTTCAAAATTGGACAAGCAATTAAGTGGTTGTATAATAGTCTCTAGTTACTAAAGCAGACAGGTTTTTTTAGGTTAAGCAGGTTTTTGTGTCCTTCAACACTACAACCTAGATGTTGAAATCTTTGATTAATTCTTAACTGTTGCTCTGGTTTTAATTTTTGTATTCATTTTGCAGACAAAAGCATAAGGAAATTTGCACACTAAAGGAAATTATTAGAACAATAGTGTGCCATTTACAGAATATGAAAATCAGTTCTCAGAAAACACAAACACCAGGTAATGCTAGAATGCCATATATTAATAAAGAATGAAAGCTTATTTCAAACAACAACAGCTGAGAAGGTGATATAAACTATTTTCCTCTGTAAGAAACAAGGCTTAAGGCATGAGTAATGTCCAATGAATAGCATGCCAGAAGCACTGTTTGGCTCCCAGAGACTTTCTGTTGTGTAACCCAGATGAAGCGCATTTACTTCTCATTTCTTACTATGGTGATCAATATAAGCTTATATCCAGTGAATGCTATGAAAAATTTGCCAATGACTTCAACCAGGACAGGATTAGAATATTTACTTAATTTTTTCCACACCACAGCTTGCCAGCTGGGCAAGGGAAGGGATTGTCTTGCTCTGCTCTGGTGCAGCCTCACTGTGAGCAGTTTTGGTCACAATATAAGAAAGATACTAAACTATTAGAGAGTGTCCAAAGGAGAGCTGGATGGTGAAGGACCTTGAGGGGATGTATGGGGAGCAGCTGAGGTCACCTGGTCTGTTCAGCCTGGAGGAGACTGAGGGGAGACCTCACTGCAGTTACCATTTCCTCTTGAGGAAAGAGAAGGACACCAATTTCTTCTCTGTAGTACCCAGTGACAGGACAGGAGGGAATGGCCTGAGATTTGTCATAAAGGTTTAGGTCGGATATTAGAAAAAGGTTTTTCACCCAGAGGGTGGCTGGACACTGGAACAGGCTCCTCAGGGAAGTGGTCACAGCACCAAGCCTGACAGAGTTCCAGAAGTGTTTAGACAACAGGCACATGGTGTGACTCTTGGGGTTCTTTGCAGGGCCAGAAGTTGGATTTTAATGATCTTTGTGGGTCCCTTCTAACTCAGAATGTTCTGTGACTCTGTGACCTTCAGAGATACCCTCTGACATCTGTTGTGACCACTTTATCTTCCTAGCTACATCACAAGCTAACTTGTGCATGTTTATAACAGGGTACCAAATATCCCACTCTTTCCTTGCTGTTCTTATAGCAAAACTTCAATCTTTACTTTTGGCCTGTATATAGAAACTTCCATTTGACTATGAAGATTTTAAAGCATTTAAAAATGTTATTGAACTTACAACATGGAGGAAACTGTTTTCCTGTTTGTCCATTATGTTTTCCATCATGTAATTCCCCATACCCCATTCTGACAAAAGAAAACAAAACTATTTGAACTCATCCTCACACATATGTACTTGAAGATAGTGTGTATGCATGTGCCCTTATGTGTATGACAGCGAGAGAAAAAAATTGGAACAAAGATAATAAATAAATTAGCAAAATAAAGTATTTGTTGAGGAATTTAATTGCTTTTAAAAACTGAAAACCTGTATTTTGTTTCTTGGGTACACAGAAAATGAAGTAACTGATTATGTTTCAATATGTGGTTGGGAATGGGTGGCGTTTATACATATTGCTTTTGTACATCTGTGTAGGCAAGTAAACTCGAGATGTTCGGTAACCTATGGATAACTACTTCCAAGTCACTGTATTTTGTTTGTTTCTGCAGCTATCTGCACAAGAACAGATACCTCAAAGTTATCAATGATGATGCATTTCTGGGAGTGCACAGTGGACCAACTCTACTGTAAGTAGGTGAAAATGAATTAGAGAAAGCTTTAAAAACAATCCTGTTTTAGCTTACAATTTCTTTACAATAATTAGCATCAGAGAAGCAGGGACAGGAATGGCATGTTTACAAAAAATAATACCAGAAACCAAGCCTGTGCTTTAGAGAACTGATTTATGAAATGCTTGCATCCTACATTACATATACTGTTCTTACCAATTAGTCTTATGGAAGATTCTGTACTAAAACCTGTCTTATGGCTGTACAATTGTAATACAAAAGAAGGACTCTTGTACCACACATGTAAAGACAACTGAAAGAGAGGAAAAAAAAATGTAGACAGAAAAAGTTACTTCTGATGCCCTTTTTTTTTCACCTCATGTTATTTAGCTTCCAGTCTGATTTAATAATCCTCCAAAGAACTTTTCAATAAAATTAGGAACCATAATGCAGAATGAAAATAAAACTTGAAAGAAGTTAAGAACTTCCAGAAGAATCACATTCCCTGACTCAAATTGTCTAGTACATAATGTAGTGCCTACGACTGATCACAAGGAGAACTGAAATACTGAAGGGGGAATTTCTTCCTCCACTGCAAAACTAGATGATGCTGGCAGTGCTCAGTCCATCTAAGAACAAGCTTTACATTCTACTCTTCAGGAAATCAGCTTATTCATAGCAGAATAAATGTATTTTTCTTGGAAGGAATGCTAGCAGCTACCTGCAATAACAAAAGGTGCAGAAGCCATTATTTTTCTTTCAGAATCTTTTCAAATTCAGAAAATCTGTCTGGCTCCAGCAGGTGAGAGCCTGCAGAAGCACAGATTTTTGACTCTTGATTATTGTGAGTATTTAAAGCATCAGTGTTGTTGTTATGCTGGACAGGTCAGCAAGTAATGATATGCTGCAAAAGGTTGTGGGTGGTTAATCGTATGCTGAAAGAGCCAATTAGCTTCCAGAGCAAAGGCTAGCTTGGAGATGTATCAGTTACACAATACCTCTTGGTTTAGGAGCTAGAGATGCTTTCCTAGGATGTGCATATCTAAAAAAATAAAAGAACTTGTAAAAAGTAAAGAACTTCCTTTTTACCCTGTTTTCAAGTTAGCTATCTTAAATGACTCCAATTTTTTTCTAGTCCTCCATAACTATTGTGATATCCCAGCTACCACTGATCCTTGATCTCAGGACATGTTTTATACTTGCAGTCTAAACAATCAGCTATCCATCTCCTCTTAGAATGATACACTTGCATGGCTAAGAAGAGTCCTAGCAGTACTTATAACTCAAGAGAGATGTGGTACTTACTATAGTGTCATTACAGAGAGAGGTCTCGCTCCTCAAAGGCAGAAAGCCAGAAATGGCATGTAAGCACAGTAAATCAACAGTGGGTTTAAAAAGCAAGAGTATTTCACATCATGATACTTTGATATGCAAGTCCTAAGATAAAGCTCCTAGGATGGTGTCACAGTTTAACACTGGCCTTCACCTCAGCTCCACACAGCTGCGTATTTGCCCCTGCACCCAATGGGATGAGGGAAAGAATTGGAAGGGTAAAGATGAGAAAAATAATGGGTTGAGATAATGTCAGCTTAATAATTAAAAAAGGGATGTTGAAAAAAAAATCAGAGGGGCAAGAAAGCAAACCAAAACCAAGAACAACAAGTGATGTAAGAAAAACAATTGTTCACCACCAGCCCATTGATCCCCAGCCAGTCCCCTGGCAATGGCAGTCATGGCAAATGTCCACCCAGTCTTTACTGCTGAGCATGGTTTGGTAAGGTCTAGAATACCTCAGGTCAGCTGTCCTGGCTATCCTCCTCCAAATTCTTGTGCACCCTTAACCTCCTCGCTGGTCAGATGGTGTGAAAAACAAAAAATGCCTTGGCTGTGTATAAGTACTGCCCAGGGAGAGCTAAAACATCCCTGTATTATCAACATCATTTTCACTCCCAAATCAAAAAAACATAGCCCCATACCAGCGACTGTGAAGAAATTTAACTCTATGCAAACCAAAACCAGTACTGAATTAATAATTCAAGTTAATAGCTTTTAATTTTATTTTAATGTAATTTTAATAGCAGCCTAGGGGCTTGTGTTACCCACAGATAACCAGGAATTATTATGCATGTGTGATGTAGAAAAGGTTTGCCATAAAATGGGCAACAATTTAAAGCGGAATCCTTCCACCTGGACAGCTCTCTTAGCAGACCTTCAGGAAATAGAATTATTTTAACAGGAACAAAAGAGTTTCTGAAACCCCAGATATGCATTATATTAATAGGGCTTAAGTAAAAAAAATGCAAACTGAGTGAAAACCCAGTATTTGTGGTTGTGTCATGTCACTGGTCATTAACAACTCCCACAGGCGACAAAAATGTCCTTGCAATTGGTGCCTTAGTATACACCCCCACTATACCATCATGACCAATGAGTTATTTACAGAGAGACCACAGATTTGTTAACTAGTGTCACAGTCTGAAAAGTCTGACCAATACAGCCCTTTGGGCACTGTAAACAACTTAGCTTGTTATAAGGAAAAGTTTGTTAAGACATTTTTGCTTCAGGCACCTTGGTGTTGTTAGCTGACCATTTCATCTTCCTGAAAATAAAGTTTTACTTCCAAACTGTTTCATCTTGAAGATTAACTCTATGGAAAATTTTTGTGAGAATACTGCTCTTTTTCTGGGACAATGAATGACATTGCATATAGTGGCAGCAGTACACACCAGGAAAAAAAAATTTAGAATTTCAAAAAGGAAACATTTATAGAGCTCTAAGAGAAATTCTATCTTGCCTCCCTACCAAGCTGGCAAAACTTATTGTCTGGAGTTCCCTATATGCACTCTTCAGGTGAGATAGGAATTCACAGTAGTTGGAAAGTGTGCCCCAGAGATTGTGCTTTTTTTCTGATCAGGATTTCAGTAGCAACAGCAACTTAAAGGCTGAAATACAGACCATGGATCCACCCCAATGGGGTAATATTCCATTTTGTCTTTAAAGAAACCCAATGAGAAAAATTTAACTACAAAGAACTCTGCCTGACTATATGTATGTTGTGTGACTTGGGCCATGCTCTCAGACCACCTAATTAAAAATACTCAAGTATGGAAAGCTAGGATTTATTTTATTTTTTTTTTAATTTGCCGTTTACAACAGCAGAGGAGGCAGGGATTGTGCTCACTGAATAGAGGAAAACAGATGTCAGCAACTCTGGTTCTTTGTCACTGTGGTATACTCAGGTGTATGTGGATGTATACACTGATTGCTCTCTTTAGAAAAGTATTTTAAGAGTATGATGACAGTACATTGCTCTTCACCTCAAAATGAAACCTTGGCAAGGATTCAGCAATTCGGTGGACCTGATTTACTAAATGCGACAAGAGCTGCTGCCTAGAGCAAAAGTTCAACAGAGTACAACAAAAATAGAATTAGGGTCATTATTCAATTAGCTTTTGAACAGAGTTCAAACTCAAAATATTACAGTCACAGAAGATACAGGTGAGTAGTTAATTATCTGTAGAATGCAGAATTTCTCTTTAAAGCATCAATTCCCAGTCTAGGAATGGTTCTTCCCATGGGACATAAGCAAATCCTTGAGCAAGAGGAGCACTCTCTATTTTGCTAATCAAACAATGCTTATTTTTAGATTTAAAAAATCTTTCAGTAGAGTTAAAATAGTATCTGTGGTTTAAGCCCATCTATTATATATTTTATGCTTTATCTATTGCGGTTGTCAGAAATTTGTGTATGATTAGGTAAAAATTCTCAATTTTACTATGATGCATTCAATCTCATTTTCTTAACTACCTGTCTTTTAAATTATTGCTGTTACTGGATTTCACACTACAATTGCATACTTCCAGCAATGAAAAGGATTATTGACAAAAGTTATTATCACTTAGATCCAGTTCTGAAATACTGACTTCATAAAATCAACAAAGAATTAGACTGAAATATAATAGTCCAGGAAAAAAAGAAAAAAAATCTGAGCAGCTGAATATCTGTTTAAGACTTCTAAAATATACAGCTCATTCAGAAAACAGCATCATTGAATTCATAAACTATGATTTATTCCCACGTTTATCTGAACTTCTGCAATGTCTCCTTAACATTTAATAGAATGTGTAAATTTCAGCTGAGATAAGCAACAGCCTAGAAAGAAAAGACATGAAAGAAAATACAAGAAAATATATGAGGATGAAACAAAACTACTACCAAGCCAAAATGTTGAGACTGGTTGAGAGCACTTTGGTTGATGTTCTGCCTCACACTATAAAACCCTACACAAGCACTTCCACTACCTGAGTGGGCTGCAGACCACGGCTACTTAAAAGCTCAAGTCTGCTCTGGCTCTAGGCTAGCTGAGAATGTTGCTAGCCTTTTCCACAATCCTGAGCACTTGACACCTTCCACAAGAGTGTGTCTGCCTGGTTTCTGTCTCAGCCTTGTGGGCATTTGTCACAGGCCTTGTAGAAGTCCCAAGAGACTTTGAGCAGATGATAAGCACAGCACTCAGAGAAGTTTGCAAGGCAGGACTTATTTTTACAAAAGCCCCTTACGTGCGACTTTCCCCAGGTATATCATATTCGGTGGCAGCTTGTTTGCTGCCTTTCTGCAGGAGAGCAAAGCTGAAGGTTCCATGACTCTTTTACCAATTCAACTACTTCCTCCTTCAGCTGCTTCAGAACTATTCTGGTGAAATCCAGTCCTTGAGACTTGCTATCATTCATTTTATCAGTTTCCTGCCTAGCTTCTTTTATGGTCACTTCAGTTTGACACAGATCCTCTTGACAACTCCATCAGACCTCTTGCCCATTCTCTTGTGTTTCTTTAAGGGTGCAAGCTATAGCTTAGCCGTGTCAGCAAGACACTCTTATGTGCAATGTAAGCACTGCTGTGTTTAAACATCATCTTAGTTATCAGTATGATTAGATGTTAATGAGGCAGACATAACTTCAGTCAGTTCCCATTTTTCTCAATAGACCAAAATCAGGACTGATCATCCGTGACTGATTGGGACTGACCACACTTGGCTGATTCAGGCTTGGTAAGAAGCAACAGGACAAGAGGAAATCGCCTCAAGTTGTGCCAGGGGAGGTTTAGATTGGATATTAGGAAAAGATTTTTCACAGAAGGGCTTGTAAAGCATTGGAACAGGCTGCCCAGGGAAGTGGTGAAGTCAGGGTCCCTGAAAGTGTTCAAAAAACACATGGATATGGCACTTGAGGACACAGTGAACATGGTGGGTGCTAGATTGATGGTTGGACTGATGATCTTAAAGGTCTTTTCCAACCTTAATTATTCTATACACTGGCACACAAAGATCATTCAGGAAAATGTGTCTTCTCTATGAATGCAGGCACAGATACTATAGTCAGGACAACTCCATCTACTTGGATTCACGTGGCTGTGAGGATTAGTAATTATTTCTAAATCTTTTCAATCTAGTTTGAAGACAGATGCTATGCTGCTTGAAGTAGATTGTGAATCTGATTAGATCATCATCAAGACTAGATTTGCAAAGTAAAAAAAACAATCCTGAAATCCCTGAGAATCCCACACTTTCCTCTTGGCCAGCTGACACACACACAACAAAGTGTGGGCCTAGGTAGAATAACTAAAAAAATATCTTCCATTGGGACACAAATTATCACCAGACTCCCAGGAAGCTCTTTAATTTGTAATAGCAGTGGTACAGAGAGGGTCACAAGACCTCTTGCTGGCAGACACCACATACCAGCAGTTTAGGGACTTCCCAAAAGAGGATTTTAGAAACTTCTAAACTTCTGAGCTATTGTGTTTAATATGGCCCATGGATGGGACAAAGTATCTATTGTTAGCCCTGTAGCAGAATTAATCCTAAATCAACAAGAACTTCAAGGCATCTCTTCCTGTAACTTTTCCCCAAGCTCCCCAGTATAAAACAGAATGCTTAAAAACCAAACCTACAATACCTGTCTGCTTAAATATACACGCATAAGCACATACACAAAAGAATTCATAGAATTTGGTAAGATAGAACAGAAATGACACAGTCTTACAACTAATTCTTCCAAGCCCTTTCTTTTCACTGAACAGATAGTTTCTTCCACATTTTTTAACATCACTTGGTAACACTCTGAGTTGCCACAGACTTTGCATGTTCACCTTTGTTCCCTGGGAAATTGTTTCCACAGCTGGAGCCCTGCTACTCCCTTCTGTTTGCAGCTCTCCAGGAGCTGCAGCTCCATTCCTGCACATCCAGAGAAGCTCCTCTCAGCAGCTATTTCCAAAGCATGAGCCCTTGTCCCCCAGGGTGCTCTTGCTGACCAAGACATTTCTGATGGGAATGTTACACAACTGTGAATAAAACCAAAGCAAAACGGTATATTGTTCTTCTTGTTACTTAGCTTTTTGGCCTGCATGATGAACCACAGCACTGATTTTCACAATGATGCAGTGTTGTAAAAATTTATGCTTTTTCTTATTTTTAAGTCTCTTGCCTCACATTCTTAAGTGCTCCAAAACTCATCTCACAAGAGTAAATAATCATTGCCAATCACCTTCTTCACAATCTGCACAGCACTATAGTCTACTACTGCTGCTTCCTGATGTAGCTTTTCACAAGAGAAAAGTCGTTATCTGTACCTCATTACTTAATACAGAATCAACTTGATACTTCTATCATCCTAGCTGCAGCTTTCCATGCTCTTATTATATAACTGTATATACTATTTTTAGAAGTGCAGGTAATATTTAAGTTACAGTGATACTAGATTTGTGAAGTGAAGTTTTTTTGCTCCATCTTCTGGTTCTTTTCCAAGAATTCTTAGAATTCCATTTTCCTTCAACATTACTAAAAGCACTGACCTGACATTTGCAGAGGACTCCAAGAACTTCCCAGAGTGCTAGCTAAATTAAATGCCCCTGTCATCCATGTAAAGTTAAACTTGCTTTTTTCCTTAACATATTTTACATTCATTAATTTTGAAGCATATTATTTTTCTGCTCATTCACATACTATTCCAAAACCTTCTGCTTCTTCAGACAATTAGCTTTCACTACCTTGTATTACTTTGTACCAGAAACAAGCTTTGTTGCAGCTACTCTCACTTCCTTCCCAGACTGTTAATGAGTATTTCAGCAGTACCAGAGCCAGCCTCGCCTCTGTGGGCCCTGCTGCAATGACCTGTGCATTCAGATACCAACTAACTTTCCATTTTTCCTCTCGCATGAAATCTTGTCATCTCTACTCAGGCTTTTACTCCGCTCTTATATTTTTCAATTTGCATGAAATCTTGTCATTTTTACTCCGCTCTTATATTTTTCAATTAATCCAAGAGACATTCCCCTTGTCACATAACAGAGTAGTTAGCACAACAGCCCTTGATATTTGATTTTGTCAAGGCTTGTCAGAATTCCCAACTCTGCACAAACAGGATCATCTTTCTCCATAAGCTTGTGCCAGTACATATTCAAAGAACTCTCAAAAATGTGTGAGTTGTAATTTCCCTTTCAAAGAGTCTTAGCCTCTCCCATCAAAGAGTGTTTAACCTACCTGCAGAGAGCTGCCACCACCATGAGGACTTGATGGAGACCCATGAGGGTTGCTGAAAAACCAGCCTTGTCTCAGCAAGACCTATCCCAAGATCTAATTTACCAAGATGTTTTGCTGCAGAAGAAGGAAGAGCACTGCCAGCAGGTCAAGGGAGGTGATCCTGCCCCTCTTCTCAGCCCTGCTGAGGCCACAGCTGGAGTGCTGTGTCCAGCTCTGGGCCCCTCAGAGCGAGAGAGACTAGGAGCTCCTGACACAGGTCCACTGGAGAGCAAAAATGATGATTAAGGGACTGGAGCATCTCTCTCATGAGGAAAGGCTGAGGAAGCTGGGCCTGTTCCTTGAAATGACTGAGAGAAGAAATGACTGAGAGGTGACCTCATCATACATCTGAAAAAATTTCTTTGTTGTGAGAGTGCTCAAATGCCATAACACATTGCTAAAGAGGCTGTGGAGTCTCCTGACCTGGAGATGCTGAGAAGTCAATGGGGGACACCTCAGAGCAACCTGCTCCAGGTGACCCTTTTTTGATCAAGGAGGTCAAACTAGATGACTTGGAAACTCAACTACTCTGTGATTCTTTAGAAGGTCAAATTGATAGCAGACAACATTCAGACTCTTCTAAGAGCCAGTTCAGGCTCTTGGTAGAAATACCTATCCAAAAGGACTTCAGAAGAACAAAAAAGAATTTAATGTAGTTGAAATTAATTAGTTGTGACATATTAAAGGACATATGATAGCAAGGGAGCTTTTAGAAGTGAAAAAGTCCTCCTACAAAAAGGAGCAACATTTTCTAACTCAATTTAAAAACAAATACAAACAAACCAAAAGGAAAAAAGAAACAACAGAGCAAACCCAAATGTTGTAGACATTTAAAAGTTGTTTAAAGCCTAAAATTAGTTCCAATTTCCTTTTGGGTGCAAGAAACCAGACAGTGAGCAAGACTACTAGAGGGATAAGAAAGTGTAGAAAAAACAGATTTATTTATTATGACAGCGTTCATGATAAAACAATGCTCAAACAATGTTCCTACCCGAGAACTCCTTTTACAGGTTTACTTCACAGACTGTAATTCTAAAAACAACTTTAAGTGTCACTAGAAGAGGTTTTGGGACAAAGCAAAAACTGAGTAGAAAACACTAGCGTGACCAGGTGACACTCCTGGCAGTCTGAAAGGAAAGCCACCTCCCCATCAACTGGGCATCAACTTTCTCATGAGTCCACCTCAGCAGACAAGTAGAAAGCAACAAACATAATACTCAAGTTTTCTGAGAGATTCAGGATGGACTATGACAGAAGATTTGAATTTCAGTATATAGAGAATATTCTTTTAGGAATTGCAATAATACTTTCTATTAAAGTGTGCTGATAGGTTAAAATTAATACAAGGAAGTCTAAGGGAATATAACTCTTCCAATGGAAGATGTGATTTCTTTAAAGGATTTTTAAAACTGTGTGGTTGCATATGTATTTTTATCTGGTTGGCTTTAAAGCTGTAATTTTACAAGTCATGGTATTTCTTCATAATACATATTCTGTGCTAAAAGACATTAAAGACAAGAGCTTTAAAAAACAGTGAAAATAATAGAGAACTGAACAGCCTTACCTGAATTTGAATGGTATCAGAATTTAGTAAGGCAATATGAAATCCCCATCTCCTTAGGATTTGATTTTCATTGCAGAATTCTGTGGAACTCCTGAAGAACAGTAATAATCTGAAAAAAAATCTGATCTAGTCATCTTTTTCTTTCTTAGGGACGTCTCCAGAACAGCTGTTGCCAACCTTCCAGCCAAAGGACTGGAAAGCCTAAAAGAACTAATGGCCAAAAATACATGGACTTTAAAGAAATTACCAGCTGTAAAGGTATTTCTTCAGCTAATGCGAGCTGACCTATCATACCCAAGTCACTGCTGTGCTTTCAAGAACTGGAAAAAAAAAAGTGGGTGAGTTTCACTAACTCACATTTATTTTTTTTAATATATCAGTAAAGACAATATTTTTAAAAATACTTCTATTGGCACTTTTGTAACCATTTTTTCTAGGTATAGACAAAGTTCTTTGAAACAGGTTACAATTGCAAAGTGGCAGAGGAATTTTTTTTGTAAGACCTTTTGCATCAGTTCCTCCTCTTGCTGAGCCCAGAATTAAAGTGAAAGAAAAAAGAAAAGGGTAATGTGCTACATCAAGGCCTGGGAAAAAAAGTGTTGGAGAGGTTATTAGCCTCAAGTCTCATGTTTTCTAACTAAAAAGCTGTTAACTACTGAAAATTTTTTGACTGCTGCATAACACCATGAGGTACAGAATTCCAAATTGCTGCACTGCTAGTTAGCTGTAAAGAAGCTACTGAACAGAAATTAGACTGATGGAAGTTCTGGGAGAAATTGAATAGTGAGCAACACTGAAAAAGAAAGTAATATTGTATGTATTATACAAGAAGTTATAAAGAGTAAATAAATGTCTTCTTACCTATTAAAAATGTGGCTCTCAGAAAAGAAGATGGATTATGGATGTCAAACAAGTAAAATTACTACTGGGGATAAAATTAAAAATACAGTTAAATAAAAAATAGCCCAGAAAAGGTATTGTATGTTTTATGGTCTGTTAACAAAAATATATCCAATCACATTCTTATAGCTACATTTTCATCCAGGATGATTTGCTTTTGAAGCATTTCCTTTGTTCACAATCTGTGCACCAGTCCAACTGTAAATGCCAAAAGTGATTTCCCCCTCTACTCTTTCAGGATCCTGGAGTACCTGATGTGTAACCAGAGCAGCCACAGCTTTCGTAAGAGATCGGTCAAGACTCTTAGAGACCCATTTTACAAAGATTATGCAGAAGAATACACAGACCACACCAATGCTGTGTATGACACAAACACCAAGTTCACAAGCTCTCATGAAAATCTCCATTATTACTTTTCTTTGGAGGAGCATGGAGAAGGAAATCTTGGCTTTGGCAAAGAGCTCAAGAACCCTCAAATGGAAGATGTCCAGACCTTTGACAGTCATTATGACTATCCTGTCTGTGGAGGCAATGAAGATGTAATATGCACACCAGAGCCTGATGAGTTTAATCCCTGTGAGGATATAATGGGATATCAGTTTCTGAGGATTGTGGTGTGGTTTGTGAACCTGCTTGCCATCCTAGGCAACATTTTTGTCCTTTTCATCCTTCTCACCAGTCATTATAAATTGACTGTACCTCGCTTTTTGATGTGCAACTTGGCCTTTGCTGACTTTTGCATGGGGTTATACCTCCTTCTGATCGCTTCAGTGGATCTCTACACCAGGTCAGAGTACTATAATCATGCTATAGAGTGGCAGACTGGGCCTGGCTGCAACACAGCCGGGTTTTTCACGGTCTTTGCCAGTGAGCTCTCTGTGTACACCCTGACCGTGATCACCCTGGAGCGCTGGTACGCCATCACCTTCGCCATGCGGCCTGACCGGAAGATTCGCCTGCGGCACGCTGTGCTCATCATGCTGGGAGGGTGGCTCTCCTGCATCCTGCTCGCCCTTTTGCCACTGGTTGGTGTCAGCAGCTACAGCAAAGTCAGCATCTGCTTGCCTATGGACACTGAAACACCACTGGCTGAAGCCTACATTGTCTTCGTTTTAATATGTAACATTATTGCTTTTGTTATCATTTGCGCCTGCTACATAAAAATCTACGTAACTGTGCGAAACCCTCAGTACAAGTCAGGGGACAAAGACACCAAAATTGCCAAGAGGATGGCTGTGTTGATTTTCACCGACTTTCTGTGCATGGCTCCCATCTCTTTCCATGCTTTATCTGCCATTATGAACAAACCACTGATAACTGTCTCCAATTCCAAGATTTTGCTGGTACTTTTCTACCCACTCAATTCTTGTGCCAACCCCTTTCTTTATGCTATTTTCACCAAAGCTTTCCGCAGAGATGTGTTTATCCTGCTAAGCAAGTTTGGTATATGTGAGCATCAGGCTCAAGTCTACAGAGGTCAGACAGTCTCAGCCAAAAACAGCAGTGGGTCTTCCGGGCAGAGAATCAGCCGAGGGATAGGTCAGGTTCTTACAAGCATTCAAGACCCAGCCAATGATTACCTTCCTGCTGTGAAAATGCAGAACCAAATTCTCGTGGAAGAATGCAAGCAAACTGAGCTCTAACATCTCAAAGTACCACAGCCAAAACCTGGTCAAGAGGTGATTGTGCATACAGTGAATCAAGTGAGAAGACAATATTGTCCATTTCCTTTTCCCCTAGATTATGTTTCGCTATAGCAAAAAGTATCTCTGGAGTGGTCTTCTTTCAGACAAATCACTTATTTGAACCTCTTATCAGTGCAGGGCAAAACACATGGTCCTGATGATAATTCTAGAAGTAGATGTGAATGCTCTACCTAAATAAGAAATTTTTTATATATATAAAAATATATAAACTGGGCAAATATAAAATATACCCTCATCTTAAAAAAACAAGTAAGAAGCCCAACAGTAAGACTTGGGGGTACTTATATGACTGAAAAAAATGGACAAAGTTGGATAATTGAAATAATATTTTTTTTAAAAATTAAAGGTTGAAGCTCTCAAATACCTACATGTCAAAATGTTGGGTTTTTTCCTAACAGAAAATTTCTAAAACTTCTACCAGGCCTAAAATGGAACAGATTTCTTCTCATTCTGTCATCCTGACCTGAAACAAATCTAATCTTTTGTTTGCTGTTCTTGGTTTAGTTTGGTGAGGTGGCAAAACAAGCTTCTTCTTCATACTGCCTTTATAGTGGCAAAAGGCAAATTATCCCTGATTTTGCAGCTGCTCATAAGATATCAGGTAAGAAAAATTACGGCATTTGGGTCCATTACTATCACTTTCTCACTTTTTGATATATCTATTTAGGAGCTGGTTTATTTGCATTTGTTTTGAAGATGACTCAAGTTAATGATGATTGTTTGGGTTGTTTTGGATGACTGATCCAGATGTTACCGTATTTCAAGGCTGTTTTATCTGAGCATATTTATTGCTCTGAATACCCTGCAATTCCTGCTTTCTTCCCACTTCTGCTGTCCCTACTTACCTCTCTCTCACAGGGTAGAACTTTCCTTTTAGCCCTTTCTACGCTGAGCCGCCTCAAACCTCAACTTAGACCAAAAGAGTGGATCACACCTTTAGGTTCCTTCATGCCATACAGTTTACTGCATTGAAGGCTGACTTCTAGCTCCTTCAGCATGTTTTAAGAACATCTATCTTGTAGCGAGATCTGTTACCTGACCTTCGTGATGTTTGCAGCACAACTACAAGAATTGCATAGTTATCCTCTGGCTGACCACAGCCTGGCTGTAGCTGGAACACATGCTCTCCACAGTGTGCTTAAGGGAATCTGTGCTTAGACCCAAGGAACAACCCCTAGTCTAAAGAATTAAGACACCCTTCTGCCCTATCTGCTGCTAGGTGGGGCCAGACCAAGGTCAAGCTTGGCTGTGCTCAGCTCATTCTAACACCACAAAAAAATGAAAGGAAGCCTGGCTCTCCAGCTCCTGCAGACATCAGGACTCAGGGCAGGAACTGCTCTGCACCAGCTTCATTGTTAACACTTGAGTGGCCTGAGTGCCTGGCTTTGCTGGCAGGATCACACCTGGCCCCAGCAGCTCCACAAACTGGCTCTGCAGAACTGCTACCAAGGTTACCATGGATCATTTCACTCAGCTATTTGAAAGCCTTGGCATAAGAATGGAAAATATTGTGTGAATATTTGCCTTCAGGTAGGTATTTTAAAATTAATTTTGTAATAACTATGCTGGTTTTCATGGAATGATAGTCTTTGTGGAACTATAATTAAATTGATCCAACAATAGTCAGGGCTTATATAATGTGGGCTAGTAGTATCCAAAAAACCGTAACAGTAGAGCCCTTTGAACTGCTGGCTACTGCATCTGGAAACTGAGTGATTGCAAATGCCATGTACATACTCTATTTGATTCTGTATTTTCCAAATATTTAAAACTCAATTAGATTCTCTATTTCTGATTATAAATGAAGGTTGCTTCAATGAGCAGAAGCAAGGGACTAGATAAATGAATTCCATGAGATGGTCTTACAGAAAATAAATAATCTATCATTGTTAATGCCATTTAAAAAAATCTACAGTATTGTATTATAGACTAATTTAACTGTTTATTTGGGGGAGACGCATATTTCCATTTTAGGTTGATTCTCAGCAAACTCTGAAAGCAAAACTGCTGAAATCCATGCAAATAATAATTTATTACCTCCTCTTCTGTAATCTGGAGTTGCCCAGTATTACATCAGAAACAAAGACCGCTTCTTAAGTGTGCAGATCAGCAAAATTCCTTACTCTTGAAACAGCTGCATTTGTAATGCTCTGGCCATGTCCGAGAGTCCCATACAAACATGGGACTTTTCAGATGCAACACCCCCGCACCAGGTTCTGCCACCCTTCTGATACTGGAATAACCCTTTAAAGGGAGAAACAGTTTCCTGAGTGCCTTTATTTAGTACCTCAGCAGCAGCAAAGACAATCAAGCTCTAATCCTACAGACTTCACAGACACTAGTGTACCAGTGGAAAAGAAAATCCAAGCTTAAATCATATTCTTTTTCAGAAAGAAAGGAAAGACTAAATCAAAATTTATGTTGCTTTTAAAAGTAACATGAATATTTCTTTCACAGAAACTAGTAGTAATTCAGAAAGATGTGGTATGTTGGACTGGTATAGGCTGTTTGTAAACTAATGCAGCTATTTGCTATTACTAATGGATGACAGAAATATTTACACATTATTGAACTTTTCTGTCTCTCATTATCGCATATACATTATGCCTGTTAAAAGAATTCTGAGATGAATGAAGTTTGATATTTCCAGTTTGTCTTGCACAGCCCTTCTTGTGTTTAACTTGGTAAAAAACATTTTATATGCTTTTGGAAAGGTCCAAGCAAATACAATTTAAATAATTTATTTGCTAGACCTTTTATTGTAAATGTTTGTATCCTATAGGTATTCTCTTCCATTCCTGCTTTGATCCATTCCTTGAGCCATTTTTGGGTTTTTGCACACCTTTATGTAGTACTTGCTATTTTAAATCTGTCTCAGCAAGTTGTATTATTTCTGGCATTTAGTATGTATGTTCTCTAGAATGCTTCAGAAATAATGTAAAGCATGGGAATAAAATATTTTGTTTGAAATTAGAAGAGGCTCAACAAGTATTTTTTTGGGAAATTTTGAAATATTTTTCCTACAAAAGAAGTTAATACTATTTATTTTGCATTCAACTTCATTGTTCTCCTTGGCTGACCTATCCCATAACACACTGTCTGATGCAGGTTTGGGGGCTTTTAGCTCCATCACTAGCTGAGAGAGGGATATCCTAAATGGCCATTTCAGACAGTGCAGTAGGGATAGAAAGGAACAGTATTAGCACTGCTGAGCTCAGGGGTTCTACAATCATCATTCATTACATCTAAGATACCGAAAGAAAAAAAACCTGTAAAGTTGAGATGGGGCCTTAGTTATGAACACTTGGAACATTCTCTGAGCAATTTAATGGCTTTAGGTGACCTTTGGTAGTCTCTTCGCTCTCCAACAGAGAGAGAAGTGAATTTTTATAGAGTAGGTATTGGTTCTAGATGACATCATCTGCAACAGGTCACCTATAGTAAAAGTAAAGCACACCCTGCCCTGCTACTGGTGTTTGGATTCTGAAAACAGCACAAGCAATCAAAGATAAATTTCATATCACTAGCATAGCATTTTGGTTTATCAACATAAATGCCCTCTTGCTTCCTTTCTTGTGGGATAAATAAAGTATTCATGCTCACATTACAGGAAAATCTGTACCAAAAAATCTCATTAGAAAGAGAAGCTTGATTTGAGTAGAAGCCCTATGCTTACGTGTTAATATGAACCAAACCCTCTCAGGCTGTTTGGGAAGGCCAATGAGTAATAGCAGCATAATCTCTATTGGTTTTCTAACAGATGCCAGGCATCTGCACTCTAAAACCACTTGGTATCAAATGGTTCTGGGTTGCTGTTAAAATTAGACTGTAAGGCACAAAATTAGTTGGATATTATGCCTTTCCCTTAGGCACTCTCCTCCTCTGCAGGGATTCTGAAATCAGGACATTATACTGCACTTACATGTAGGCTTTGTGGACTAAGGCAGAAGTCGTTGAAGGGCCCTCATCATGCCCTGAACAGAAGATGGTTAAGAGGTCTTAGTGACGCACACTGGGAGATTCTGACAACATCATCAACCTAGAATTCAACACATCTCCATAAAGCTGGAATACTTTCCATCTGTTTAGTCACTTCCATCTGACCAGACTAATTTTTATGTGACTGGAAATCATTATGTGAAAGTAAACAAATGAAGGCTCTCTCAGGTCAATGCACAGTATTTCATCAGAACCCATCATCTCTAACTTCCTATTCCCACTCCACATCTGCCCGCCCCGTGCCCCCATGTACACACATTGGTATGAATTTCCACAGTATGCCGAATTTCTAGGTTCTCAGACACAATACTAATCCTGTGTCGTTTTCTAACTGCCTGACCTTACTTTCCACCTTGAATAAATTGGGTAACTATTCCAAAATGTGGGAAAGTCTCATGAACTGTAGCACCGGTCTTGGACCTCATTGGGGCCATTCTGAACTACTTCTTTCAAGAGTTTAACTTCTGTTGGATTAATATAGTCAACTTGAATCTTACCCCACCTTTTTGGGAGGACTTCTCTGTGCCATCCTGATTATATGCAACAGCAGGGCTTGTACTTGTGGCCATCTCAAGTCATATCCTTACTGCTGAACACCTGTGCAGTTCCACTGAAGCTCATTGAAGCTTTGATAATGAGTTCAAGGAGAAGGAACCCACTCATTTTGGTTCTCAGCTATTCAATATGCAGCTGTGATGAGAAGCATCCTTTCTTTTTCTTCTCTCTTAAGGAAAGAAATATGTTGTGAACATCAACTTCGTTAACAACCTGTGTCTAAGAGCTCACTAAACAGTCATTAGAAAGTGACTGAAACTATTGGACTGTTCATATACACTGTGACAGTTTTTATAAGACCTACTTTGCTCTCTGGAAGAGCCTCTGTTTCAAACACTGAGACTGATAACTGACTGGAGTGCCAAGCCCATGCTGGTTGTGTTACAGCTTCAGCTGAAATAACAGTGGCTTTTCTTTGAAAAGTAAAAAAAACCTGCAGTGTTCATGTCTTTTGACATGAAGGCAAAGCTGCAACAAATTAAACTGGAGCAGTAACATGAATTTTAACAAAAACCTTCTCACTGCAGGCTCTGAGGTGTTACCTGAATGTCTGTCTTCCCCATGGCCTGCTGCTGACATGTGCAGGACAGCACTGAAATACCAAGCGGCACTAAAGCTCTATTTGTGCTGTTTTCAGTCTGACTGTAGTAAGAATTCCCTAAGTTATATGTGGATTACTGCTGCTGCCTAGAGGGAGCTGTGGAAACAACAAATTAATTCTCTTTTAGCCAACTACAGATTTCCAACTAAATCCTGCAACCATCAGTAAAAAGCAGCATGAGAAGCCCAGAAGGGGAAAAACAGGGGGGGTTTTCAATTCATACATATGCTTCTCCTTCAACATGAAAATAAGCTTGCAATCTCTCCTTGATTTTTTCTTTTTTTAAGGGGTGGCTGAATTACTTATCTTTTCCTCTGTACCATTTCCTCTTTCCAGTTTCTCTTTACATCTCCTTCCTCTGCTTTGCAAAATGCCACACTCCATTTTAAGAATTATTTTGTGTTTCCCACCTACTATCTGAAGTGATTGAGGCTATCTGGCAACACAGGAACTTCTGAGAGAAATAACAAAGCAGTTTAAGGACATGAAAATAATTTAGGACAGAAAATGAAAGCTAAAAGATACTCTGAACGTAAGATTAACAGTAATTTGTTCTGGTAAATTTAAGAACTGCTCTACTTTCTCTCTGCCCCCTCCCAAAACCAACTTCAATGACACATGCAAAAAAGTCTGTGATATGAATATACTTCACCTTTAGCTATCTGATTTTTAACACCAGTAACACCAACACACTTATCAAGCCCTTTGTCAACTCTTTCAACATACAGGGAATTTCACTAGATACTGATTTAATGTTTTAAGACTGAAACTACTTATTAAAATCAGACAGACAAATTCAGCCCACAAAAACTAGGATGTCAGAAGTATTATTCCCAGCACTAATGCTTTTCTTCATTAAAACCATGAACAAGGTAAGCTCAGGAGGAAAGGGCTTCTATTCTGCAACAATGTGAATTTTCTGAAAACAGAAGTCAATATATGCCAAACCTACAAGCAGTATTCCCAGCAAGTGAATTCTGCAATAAATCCTTTTTTAGAAATGCTGTACTTCCCACAACACTTTGTTTCCCAGAATACATTACCTGTTGGAACCAGACAGCCCACTTAAGTCAGCCAGTTGTTCCTCCGAGGGGAAAGGTCTGTGTGAAATATTCAGATGCTGGTACAACAGGACACAGGAGGAGCCGTATCTGCAGGGAGCTCACAGCAGGATTCCTAGGAGAAATGGGAAAAATCAGGCAGCCAAGAGCCTCAGCAGAGAGGACTGCCTTCCTTATTTTGTTGCTCAAAATGGTTTTCCCCATCACAAGCAAGGAAGGCTGTTCTTTACCTTAAATCCATTAAATCCAGCATTAAATCCAGTACTCGTAAAGCAGCGTCCAGACTCTCTTGGGATTCCAGACATCTAGAGGGATTTTTCCACAACACTGTTCTCCTTCATTTGGTTCCTCTAGCAAAGGAAAAACATTTCTACCTTGACAGAATCACATATCCACACATAATATTGTTTGCTGTTACGAGATTATTTATTATTTTTACAATTTAATGATAGTCCTTGTTTTGGATTTGCTACTGAAATATGCTTACCAAATTAAACACCATGCTTTCAATTTCAGTAAATTTTTACTCACCAAACTGAGCTAAAAAGGAAAACAAAAACTAGATCCAGTTTTTAAACAGTTATCATTAAAAAGCATATTAAAATAGCAGTTCATGAATACCCATCTTCAGAGAGTAGTTTTCAACCTATGAAGTCAATATGGGCAATTCAGAATCATTTGTAACATAAAGCACTATTTGCATTTATTCCCTCTCCATGTTATCTATTTCAGATAAACCTCTTTCAGGTCACACAAGGGCATACACATTTATACTATGTAAAAAAGTGTAATTACATAGGCACTTCACACGAAAAATAACTGGGAAAGTCTTCACTCTAAAGAAAAAAATTGCCCTAAACCAAATTTTCTAAATCTTATATATCCACTCTGAAGATCAAATGTGGTTGAATTTTAGTTCATCTCACTGTACTACAGACGTCCTTACCTCTGAAGGGATTAGGTTTTGGCATAATCCCATTAGTGATAAAGTGCTGAAATCTGCTCTGAAAACAAGGGGCAAGTCTTTAACAGAGTATTTTACAAACAGAAGTCTGCATTAGAAAAAATAATACACACTCAAAAACTGTTGTTTAAGACAAGTTGTAAGGAATAACGTATAGTCGAAAATAAATGGGGATATACTAAAAGCTATGCTAATATCCCAAGATTCTTAACCTCTCATACCTCTGCAATGACAATAATTAAGCCATATAAAAATCACATAAGAAAACTACTAATTTTTAAATATACTTGATTTTGCAAAAAAATAAATAGTTTAAATACTTTGCTCAGCCACAGCTGGGAGAGCACAATTAACATTCAATTGTAATGCTCTCGTATTTTCTCACAGGAATGAAATCTAGCATTTTTTGTGTTTTAACTTAAATTTGGTACTAATTTGTCAGCATTCTGCTTTGTCTCCTCTTTTGTCAGGGTACTTTTGAAAACCTTTTGGCCAAAACAACAGGCCATTTTTCCAGCCTGTTTGTTTCTTATGTGGTATGCAAACTACAACAGCAATTACCTCTTTTTGGAAAAACACTGGATTTTTAAATAATAATAGTTTTTTATCCAGAATCAACTCCAACTCCCTTTCAAGTAAGGCAAATTTTATAGAAAAATCAGTATTGCATTTTTTTTTCAGATTTCCTTAAGTGTTGAAGGCTGGAGAGCAAAGAGGAGTATGGGGGGGCGGGGCAGAGGAGGGCAGTCCATCCTTGAATACTAGGGAAAAAACAAAACAACACCACTACTCATGAGGCTTGGTTTGCTATACATTGACACCACTGTAGATAAAAAATTACTTCAAAATCATCACATTCCAAAATACTCCCCCCATACAGGCAGTATAGCCTACACCTATTTTCTTCCTAATTATTTTAGAGTTTGAAGTTCAAAATTTAGATTTAAAAATAAATCACAAGTCATGTCTCAAGATACTGGTTTTGGATAGGAACTAAAAAGATGTCACCTGCTTGAAAGCAATTCTGTCAGATTAACTGATGAAGACAAAACCTTATTGATTGGCCACTTATCCTCCAAGAACTCTGCATTTTACTTCTCACATTTCCACATACAGGACTAATATCAAGATATTACACAGAATCACAGAATCAACAGGGTTGGAAGGTACCTCTGGAAAGCATCCAGTCCAACTCCCCCAGAAGGCAGTGTCACCTGGAACAGATGACACAGGAACTAATCCAGGTGGTTTTTGAATGTCTCCAGACCGAGAGACTCCACAATCTCCCTGGGCAGTCTGTGCCAGTGCTCTGCCACCATCAGCGTAAAGAAGTTCTTCCTCACGTTGAGGTGGAATTTCTTGTGTTTGCCCATTGCTCCTTTTCTTGTTGCTGGGCATCATGAAAAAGAGTCTGACACCATCCTCCTGACACCCGTGTTTGAGGTGTTTATATGCAGTAATGACATCCCTCTCAGTACTCTCCAGACTAAACACTCCCAGCTCCCAGTCTCTCCTAAGAAAGATACACCAATCCCTTGGCCGTCTTTGTGGCCCTTTGCTGGACCTTCTCCAGTAGCTCCTTGTCCTGGTACTGGGGAACCCACAACTGACAAGGCACTCCAGATGTGGCCTCACTAGGGCTGAGCAGAAAGGAAAGATCACCTCCCTCGACCCACAGGTCACTGTTCCAATGCACCTCAGGATACCACTGGCCTTAATACGAAGTTGTCCAACCAATCTTATCTCAACACCTAAGCCTTAGGTTACCACAGGGAGAAATCCTTAAATATGCAAGCCTGGCCCTGTAATTAAACTGTGATTTTTTTTTTTAACATTATGATGGTATTAAACAGAAAGTCTGCACAGCAAACTGAACGAGTAAGTGACAGTGAAATTACCTCCATGTGATGAAAATCAATGCAGAATCTTCAACATTATAATGGATTAGTAATAAGCCTCATACATGAAACAAATGCACATGCAAGATAGTAAATGAAGTGGCAAACATTTTTAAATAACATCTTTAATTAAAGTTTTTGCAAAGGCAAAATATTAAACTTAAAATAGGTCTTAGTACATCAAAATACTAAGTTCTCTAATCGTATTCCAAGCATGGCCTTTGAAACATAATATCCTGTATATCACAGAGGAGCAACCTTGATCTGCAATTGTACAGAATGAATTTTACAAACATAATAAATATATTTACCCCCTTACACATAACAGTATATGTACAACAGCAGTTGACAATAGTAGCTCAGAACAGCAAAAAAGGATAGTCCCCCACTCCATAATCTATTGGTACCCTATGCACTCTGGAACATGTCTCATTGGATGACTGTACATATAGCTAACCCAAGGTAGTTTTTCCTGTTTCAGAAAGCTCCTTTTGTTCCACAACATCTAATCCACCAAATAATAATTAAAAAACACACTGCATGAACTGCCTGAAAAAAGTAGACGACATGGAAACCAATGTACTGGTTTTTACACATTTCCCAACCAATCACAGCAATGGGAAAACGAGACTTTAAATGCCAGACACCAATACAGAACAATATGCAAGTTTCTTCATCTTGTATAGTCACTAATCTCGAAGTCTGAGAAGTACTGTAATACCAGATAGGGGTGCATTGGTGGTGTGGGATGGCACACAGTAAACCCCACGGTGCTGTGTAAGGCAGCCCAGTATCAATCCAGTGTGCGTTGCCCTAAAACCACTGTTCATTTCCTGGACATCTTATTGCATTCTATTAGGAAGCTTTTGCTTTGGGGGAAATTCTGGGGGACTTTATTGTTTTTAAAGGAGCTTTTACAAATTGAAGAGATGAAATCAATATGAACTTCAGTTAACAAGGTCTCTTAACTCTTTCACTGAAATTGAGAAATTTTACTCTGGTAGTGTTATCTGGTAACATAATTACTACTAACTGTCAAGAGGTGAAATTATTTTCACAGACTCAATGAAGTTTATTTTAACACTCCTAATTGTGCAGCAAAAAGTTAAGAAAATATTTATTTTAAAAAAATCAGTTACATGACACAACATGTTTTTTACTCTCTTCTAGAAAATGTGCTTCAGAATCACATATCAATCCTGGAAATAAACTCGGACCACAACTGTCACTTTAAATAGTGTTGAGAAAACTGAATGATGTTTAAATGCAAGTTGTGAGTACAATGCAGGAACAAGGAATTTGAAATCTCAAAGAAATCTTGTTGCTAACCAGCAACTGAGGGGGAATAAAAACATATTTTATTTAAATAGTCCAATAAAGTTCCTTATGTGACTAAATTCTCTATTATCTCCTCAAAGAAAACTTTTGTTTTCCACTTAGATGGTTTTAAATGATTGCACACACTGAAACCTAACAGAATTAGCGCAAAAAAAGTTGCTTTTCTGATTGAAGCACTGCAGGAAATTTACTCTCTCAAGAATCATTGTCATACTGGCAAAACAGGTATTCTGCAAACTGAAAAGGCACAAGACTCAGTTTTGCCCAGTTGCTCTACAAGTTTCCATCAGCCATCATGGTTATAATTCTGAAGTTATCTTATCTTCCCCACTTTTTTCCATCATAAAAAAGGTGCTCCATTATCTGTGCAAATTTTAACATAAGCCCTCTTGAAACCATTAATTGTTTCCATAATACTGAACTATTTAAATTGGAAAAAAAAAGCGCTATTGCTAAGGGGGAAAAAAATCACTTATGAACATTGGGAATCCTTTGCCCTCTGAAAGGAATGGTTTCTTTTGAACCTAATGAAATGGTCTGTTCAGTTATATAGTTAAAACCATGATTAAAAATTCAAGTATAATAATAAAATTAAGCAAACTACATTCTTACAGCAAGCTGCTACAATAAAATGAAATTAAAACATGCTTTTTGACTTAAAAAAAAGGAACACTTGATGTAGCAATAAGAGCACAGTTTGGTATGTGCATGGTTTGACTGGCTTTCCCAAAATTTCACAGATGTTTGTATTTGAAGACAAAACCTATCTGAAAAGCATACCATACAATTAGCTTGCAAGAGGCTATGCAAGTTCAGAAAGCTTCTAACATCCTTCAGAACAGACTAAGCTCATTTACCTTTAAAGTCCAGCTACCCTTTAAATAGAGAGGCTATGCAGCTTCTAGTATATGTATGTGGGTGAAAAATATCACTAAGTTGTATGAAAATAAAGTGTTGTATAAGTAAACTGGGTTCCAATAGTACAAAAAGGAATCTATAGCTAAAGGGATGTTTTTTCCTTCTATTGGTTTGGTTGTGCAGCATTATGGGAATTTTTCTGAAATACACTACTTAAGACTTACTGGTAACAGACATGGAAAAGGTGAGGGAAGGAATTAGTTGGTATATTATTGATTTCCTTGCAGTTGTACATAGAAGTGTCAACAGTGGTAAAAAAATAAAATATCTGCGTTGTTCAGAAGAAAGCAAACACCAATCAGTTTGAGATACCTTGAAAGCCCCCAGGTAAAAATGCAGTCTAAATGATGATTCCATTACTGAAGAATCAATTATAAGAATCATCAATTAACTTTTCATAAAGCTTATGTATGTAGATGGCTTTCTAACAGCCATATGGCTCTACACATAGCCTACAGGCAGTTTCAGTCACTATCAATGAGAGAGCAGGTGTACAAAGTCACAGCAATAAAACCTCCTTTACAATTTGTTGTGATTTTTCTCCATACTACTGAGACTACAAATGCACTTGGAGGCAAATGAATCAGAGAATGAAAATCAAAGCAGTTGTTACATACTGCTGAAATACACTTGTGACTTTGTTAAATAATGTTTAAGATGTCTCATTCTCAAGCAAAAAATGAAGTCAGAAATCATGCCTGCTTCTCATGGTCTTACCTAATTCAGCAAAAATTATCTTTTTTGTGTCCTTTTTTCATCATCCTTTCAAGCACCCAACAAAATGCAAATTTTTTTTGAAATGGTGAGCCACATGAACATTCCTTCCTCAACAGTTTCTGAAGTATAATGCCCATTCCCTCTCCTCGTTCAGAAGCAACTGCATTTCCAAAAGCAGGGTTTGCAAGCATGGCCCTATGCAGGAAGAAAAGTTCTTCAACTTCTGAGGTGAGAAAGGGAAGGAGGGGGGAATAACTTTGTTGCTTTTCACAAATTGAACACAAAAAAAAACCCAAACGAACACACAATAAAAAAGGCAAGTGAAAAAAGTGACTACACAAGGTTTAGTGCATCTGACTGCTTGATTTGCTGTAACCAAGACAGTCTAAAGACACTCTAACAAAATTTGTGTTCTTAAAAGCTGTGCAGCTCTCTTCATGAAATTATACGCCATCTGGAAACTTTAGAGAGATTAACTGCTGCAGGTAATTTCTGGCTATACTTTTTAGTAAAGAAAATCTTTGATTAAGAGTTGCAGCCAGGATGTTAGAATTTTTATGTGATTTTCTGTATTAAAAATTTAGTCTTTTGTGTGGTCTGTTGAATTATTTGTGGGTGTCTGGACTACAAACACAGTAAGCAGGTAAAGGAATGCATCTATTATGGCATTACCTAGATATAGATTCAAAAGGTCTCCAAACCCTTTGAAAAAAACGATTTTGTTAAAAAATCAAGGGAAACTTACTTGTTTCAATCAGTGATGCTGAATCACCGCAAAACAGCAAGAAATAATTAACAAGTTAAGCAATCTGACTTTTGTGGGGGATGAGGTGCTTCAAAATTGAAAAATGCAGCCCTAGATAAAACCTATCACATGAAATTAAAATAATTTTGAAACATAAATCATTTTACCATTTTGTAACTGCTAGGAACAACAACCTGTTTATGGGGAATGGCATGGAAAACAACAAATAGATATAATAATTAATGAGCATATCAGAATTAAAAATATTTTCCTTATACAAGTTATTTAGATTTTAACACCTTAATTCTTACCCTTCTGTACAAAGCTTGCACGCAGTTTAAGTAAGATTCTGACCATCCTCACTACCAAAAGGAAGTGTTCAAAGCAAAGATTTGTACACACAATAAGCATTTTCAGATTAATAATCTATCAAAGGGAATAGTTCCTTCAATCAGTGGAAGAAGTATTTTAAAATCTTAAATCAAGGGCAGGGGGGACAAAGCCTTACATGCTAAATACCAGCTGTAGGTACCTGTATGTAGAATTGATAATTAAGGTATTCCTAACACACAAAACCAGCTCCCAGACAATGCTATAGCTGCTACAGTCCATGGCTTGCTCATCTGAAGTAGTGTCTTTGTTGCCACATTTTACCTTTGTTCCAATACTTTTGTTTATTTCTGATGTGCAGATAAACATTTTGATTGGAGTATATATCCAAGTCTCAACATTTCCTGCTTTTGTTTTGTTTTCTTCCTTTTACAGGGAGTTCTTTTGTTTTGTCTTTTAAAACTTCACCATTCTGCGTCCCCAATGGCTTTGGAAAATACATAATCTCTTCCATTAAGATTCATGATGCCATCTTTGAGATGAAATTTCCATTTGTTTTTACTTCTGTGAATCTAAAAACAGGGCAAAAACATTAACCTATTACTCTGCATCAGAAATGGACAATAATGCATAAGTAAATTATAAGGGCAAGAAAAATAAAAGTAACTATTAGACATACATTACTAAATTATTTAAAATACTGAGTGCCACATCCAGTCTTTCCTTAAACTCCTCCAGGGGCAACGACTCTACCACCTACCTGGGCAACCCATTCTAATGGTTTAAACAACCCTTTCTGTAAAGACATTCCTCCTGATGTCCAGCCTGTATGTTTCATTTAAAACTAAAGAAAATTGAACAAAATTCAGCCTAAAGATAGAGGAGTAAACTTTGGCAAAATTAAAAAAAAAACCCAAACCAACAAACCCCCCCCCACCACATACTGTTAGCAAAGAGCAAATTCTTGCCATCTATCAAAAACTGCATCTGAAAGACCAAAAGATCACCAGATGACCAGATACTTAAAGAAAGCAAAAACTTTTCAGAAAGCTGAAATGCTGTCCAAAAGGAAAGGCTATCATAAACCTTCTGCAGATGGAACAAAGATGTAATTCTAGACCAAAGATGGTCTTCTTCTAAAGTTAAAATTTTACGTAAGTCATAAAAACAGGAAACCCTGCTGCAATTTTTCAACTTTTTATCAAGCAGAGAAGTCTCACCATCTACCATTACTGCTGTAGAAACAGTAACATGTCACCGAACAGCTATGACCATATCACTCTACTCATTTCTAGTACTGCTTGATCTGTTCTCACTTTAAGCTGAAGAAGAGACAGTCAGTGGCAAAAGTTAGTCAGCAAGTAAATGAACAAGGAAAGGTCTGGCTTATATACACTCTTTGCCCCACTGAATGGCATTCCACAAAAAGCCGTCATCAGAAGCATTTGAGCTGCCATGAGTTTAGAAGAAAGGTCCTCAGATGAATAACTGAATCAAGATGAGAAAACACAGATAAGATCAGTTTCTACAGCAAAATGAGTTAATCCCAGCAAAAGTTTGTGCTGGTTGGAGCCCACACAGTTTAAGAGCTTACTAAGGATCTGAAAAATGACAAAATGTACTGATGATACAAAAAAACTAGTCACTGAAGAGCTGCAGAACGATGTTACTGCCCTAACTCATGGTGTAAGAAAACAATGGTGGCATTCAAGGCATATGAAGACAGGAACAATGGGGAAAAAATAAATTTCAATTTACATGGACAATGAAAGTAGTGGGTTTGAAATAACAATTGCAAGTCAGGAATGAGGTCCCAAGGTTCTAAGACCTCCTCATGAGAGTATCAGCTCTGCGTCCAATCGGGCCAAAAACATACACAAACTAATGCAGAACATTACTAGACCAGCAAATAAATGGAAGTGTTACCTGTGCTCCTCCCTAAACCTTATCTACCCTTACAAGTAAGATACAGAAAAATCAAACAGATCTGCAGAATGAAAGTAAGAGCAATCAAATATTTGAACAGCAATCAAATATTCAAATCAGGTACAAGTAACAAAGTGCAGCTCTGATTTCAAAGGCATGACTGTGGGGGGTGATGATCGTCTGCAGTATCATAAAGAGCACCAAGAAAGCAAAAAAGAAAAGACTCTTTAGAACTAGGAAGTACCTTATGAAACTAACAGGTTTACAACCGAGGTGATCCTCCAGACATCACACATTTCTAAAACTTCTTGTCGTAAGGCAAAATTTTCAAGGATTCAAAAATAATAAATTTGATTTCTAACAAGTAGAGGAAAAAAATCCTCTGTTGGCCATTTGAGAAGAAGGCACTTTCTCTTCCTCAAGAGACAGTTCACAGCAGGATGGCAAAAAACTCTACATGAACATTGCTACCTGTCTGTTTTTGTCTCATAGTTCCAGAAGTATCCACCATCAGCTGATGCAGGACACTGGGCAGGAGGGAACTGCTCAGATCTGAACTGATTCTATGTACTTTAGAGACAAACTGAATAATGATTTCTTGAAAAGAGATGGAAGTCCTTTCAGAGTATGTGGCACTGGAAGCTAACGACAGACACTGCTCCCTACCAAGTTCCCATTCCTAACTTTTAAGAGGGTGAGGATTTCAGAGTAGTTCCTGTTGCTCAGTTTCAGCAGCTCCCAATAAGCTTTTCTATCTGCTGATCTGAGGTCCCTCACTGTTCCTCACAAATTGCCTCAAAACAGTTTTGGATTACAGTCTAGAGAAGACAGATGGTTGGGATGTAGGTCTTAAATTCTGTGTTGAATCTGATGGCAAGTCTAAGCAGAGTCTGGGCGTAACTGAAGACTCGCTAACCCAGCCATTCTTTGCAATACAGGAGCTTAATAGCTTTTTTTCCCCACCACTTTAAAAAGGATCCCTATTTGTTGTAGTCAAATTAATTAAGTACAGGAGAGGAAAAAGGAAAAAAAATCCACACCACATAATCTGTGTACTATCTCAGCCAAAAGATTCTGATATTGTCTAGACACATTTAAAAAGTTTCCAGCATGGATGAATTCAGGGAAAATCTGATCCCCTGGAACGCCTAAATTCTTGCAACACAGTTCAGGAGAATTTAAAGCAAAACAGGAACAAACATTCCACACAGCCATTTGATATAGCACAATGCATAGCACAGAAAGAACATTCTTCTCTGGTAACCATCCCATCATCCAGAAAAGATACTTATAGTGATCAAGGAACAGTTTTCCACAAGTCTAAATCCTGAGGACTACTTTTCCTGCTTAGAGCCACAATAAACGTACAAACTTAACAACAGTTCACCTCTCCTGGTCCTAGAAGACTGCCCTTTTATCAAAGGGCACAAAAAGACACTACGAAGAAAAATAACATGCAGACAAATTTTTTTAAGCTTTGCCTATAACCAAGTTTAGTACAAACATGGTACACAAACCTGTTTTAAAAACAGTAGGTAATTCTTACATTTCCATTCACATTATAGGCTGTATAGATCTACCTGTACTTAACAGTTACTAAGGTACTACTTTAAAATTATAATTTGATAGTAAGAGCAGAGAAAGTAAAACTCTTGGATTGTTTTCTGTAGAGATTTACCTTATCATACTGGCACACAACAACATTTTCTGTATCAAATAGTTCTTGTCCTTCCTCATCACTCACATCATCTTCACTGTTCAGAGGCTCCTGAAAGAAACACATGCAAGAAGTTGTGATGACTAGCAAGATTAGAGCTGTTACTTCAATTATTAGCATGAGGCTACAGTGTTGTCAATGAACTACAGGACCCAAAATGCAATATCAGACTTTCCAACAGAGTGCTGATGCTTCCTACTCCCCATCCTCAGAAGATACCCATATGAATTTTAGCCTGGAACTTCAGTGTCCAGGCCAGATTCTAAGCACTGCAGCCTTTTATCACTACAACTATTCCATTCTTGCTCCTTCACTGTTCATGTAAAATGTATGTATGTTTACAATGTTCATGTAAAAGTATGCAGGTTTCCATTTTTGTAAAGCATCTAAGCAGTGGAAAGGTGACATCAAATGTGAATAAGCCATGGAGTTGTATTTTTAAGGGCACATAAGAAGTGATGTGACCATAAAAAAAAAAAAAAAAAACCAAAAAACAAAAAAACAACAAAACTCCATGTCTTATTCACATTTGATGTACTAAAATTGAAAACAAACCTCAACATACACACTCTTATGTGAATAATAAACACTTCAACAGCTAAAACAACCACTAATAAGCACAGGACAACAAATATACTTCCAAATATATAAGCTAAATGGAGGAGAAGCTAGTGAGAGAAGGTGTACTAGAGGTCCTAATTCCATTCAAAGTAATTCCATGTTTAACTGAGTTGAAAATCTCTAAGGAAGTGACCCACTCAAAGTATCTGCTGAGGAGCAAAGGAAGCAAAAAACAGCAGATTTCTGCCATGATGATAATGAAATCTTGGCATATAAAAAATTCCCTCCAGAACGTTAGCATTAAGCTCAAGGAGCACTTAATATTTAAGAATGATAACTAATACTAAATAAGGCAACTATTAAAACATTCAAACTGACATCAGTGCTTTTCCATATAATGGAAAAGTGGCGTGAACCCAACCAGTAATTTGTAACAGAAAAATAGTGTTAAGACACCACTGTAAATGTACTACAGAAAATCTGATTATTTACAAGTTTTACCCGCATATCTTGCATGGGTGATACACACTGTGAATTATTGTTCATACTAGCATTTTAAATGGAAACTAAAATAATTGGAAAGGCTGTAGAGAAGTTTGGAAGTAATCTGGGAGTTGAAAATGCTTCTTAGGGACAGATTTAGGGAGTACCAAGCTTCCTGTTTGAGACTAAGTATCAGTACTTTTAACTTAGTAGTATTTCCCCACCCTCTACCCATTTTATACAATTTCTTATTCTTGTAAGGCTTTTTGGTGCAACACACCAAAACTCAGTAAGAACCACTGGCTGAAGTCCAAAACCAAGCCAACTCAAAGACAAAATTAAGCACACACGATTAAGAGTAGTATGCCTGTTTCTGTCTCCTTAGTTTATTAAATCAAGGTAAGATGTGTTTCTAGAAGATGCATTATAATCAAATTTGAGTTCTCAAGCTTGCTCCTGTGTAACAAAAAGCAGTGGAATGGCCAGTGAGACACAGGCAGGCCACATCTGTTGGTCTCTTCACTGAACCAAATGCTGCTCTCCTTTTTGTCTATCTTAGCACCCTGCTTTTGTACACACTTGGTCCCAAGTGGAGTTGACTACTTCTCTTTGCTCATGACTTCACAACTGACCTCTCCATAACATCAAAAATATTCCTACTGAAGTGTTTAAATGGTGCTGGTCACAGCCAATTTTTGCTGTGTCCCCCACACCCTCCCCAGCTGCACTGCTTTGCTAATACACACCATTTCTACAACTTCAATAAGGGTAAAAGTTATATTTTCAAAATTACTGAAGTAATTGTATTATTTGATATAGACAGTTTTCTTTAAAATATCAACAAAAAAAATTGAAACACAACCATAACATCAAGTTTACCTCTTCAACTTGGCCATCTTCACCCCCATCTTTTTCTTTCTCTTCCTCTTCATCATCATCATACTCTTCTTCCTCATCATCCTCTTCTTCAGATGATGTGTCCCCTGTTCCATCAACTTGGAGAACAAGTGGTGCTTGTGGTTGTGCCTGTTGCTGCTGTGGCTGCTGCTGACCAGCTGCAGGAATCTGTGCTTGAGCTGGTGTAGGGGCAGCCACTGTTGTAGGTATAACTTGAGTTTTATTTCCTGTAAACAGGATCTGCTGAGGCTGAATAATCACTCCTGTCTGCTGGGAAAGCCCTCCAGGGAGAGGAGCCAAAACCTGATGAAATATCACTGTAAGTACTGTGGCTGCTAATGTGACACACTACCACATCACAGACTCAAAGGAAACAATTAAAGCATATCAATCTGATCTGAACTAATTACAGAAAAGTTACAAATATTCTACCTATATTAGGTACACGATTTCAGTTCTAATCCCATACCTTCTTGCACTACTTGTTAAATTTTCTGCATTTTAAGACAAAATTTTAAAAGTCTGTCCATTCTAAAACCTGAGCACTACCACCACACCTGAGTTCCAAACACAGCACTGGAATGTTTTAATTCAAGCAAAAGATTATTTTTATAAAGTCTTCTTTATAAAAAAAATTAAAACTCTTCACAAATTGTTAGTCATTCTTAAACTGTACAACTGTGACACTATAACAATGTGTGACTTTGTTAAATTCAATGCTAACACAGTCTGGACACACAGCTGACCTTGTCGATGAACAACAATCTTTTAAAACATTGTACTCCCTACTAAAATACCACATTTTATTCACGATTAAAATAACCAAGGAGTGTCAGTTTTAGGCATTTCGTTCTGCCTGTTAGGTTACTCAAAATCATTTCAATTAATTTAAAAGTACGTAGACTAGGATTATGCACATAATATAATTCATCAGGAGACGCACAAAAGACATTTTAAACTGCAGCCAAGCAATATCTGACAGGAATAAGTGACACTGAAAACAACATTTCAAGATTGTTCATTATAAAGAAAAAAAAAAAAAAAAAAACAAAAAAATAAAAAAAAAACCCCCCGCCACACTTGACACAACTTTCTCTTTTTTTAAATTATACTGTTCCTGAGTTTGTGCTCTAGTTCAACTTGTTCACAAAAACGCAAGCACCTTTAGTAATTTTTTTCTTCCAAGTGTACCTATTCAAAAAAATCTCCTTTACCTGCTGAATAACAGGTGCTTGTACTCCACCAGGCTGCATTTGGGGTATAACCTGCTGCTGTAGGACCACTGGCTGCTGTGGTTGAATAATATACTGAGCTCCATTTGCAGTTCTAACTACTTGGAGGATCTGGCCTGTAGTAAAATAAGTATCAAATTAATCAAATGTACAAGTTCACTTTTAAAATTATGTTAGTTTAGCAGTTCATTTCCTGGAAGAATACCATGCCAATTAAAAGAGAGACATACTAAAATGATTCACTTTCATCAGTGAAAAGACAGTATGCAATTGCAGCTGTGCCAGAAACAAAGAATAGGGTTGTTTACCATCTAAATATGATCATGAGGTATGCAATCCAAAAATAAATTTACTTTCGCAGGCCACAGACTAATCCTTTAACACAGCACAGTATTTCAAATAATAGCTCCCATTTATGAGCATACCTGTTTTAAAAGATAGATTTTACAGCTGGAAAGACAAATTATTGTAAATCAAAACAGAAGTACAGATATTCACAACATAAAAATTCTATCCACTGCAAACATTGTATTTCCAGGGTCCTGTGAAATGATGATCTTTCCTCAGAATTTTTCCCTTCTGATTGCCACATTGCAAGAAACTCCTCTGTCCATAACTTTCTTTACAATATTATTTGCAGGTGTTTTTTGGAAAAAAAAAATCCTTACACTTATTGTGCACCTCTCCTTTCTGTTCCTACAATGCCTGTACTTGATTTCCCTTTTACCATTTTATACCCTTCATCACTTAACAAAATACATCCAAGATGCAAACACACACTTGCAAATAGCCTGAAATTCTGAAAAGAGCTAACATACACTCCGACATTAGTTTTCACATTTCTTATTAGAAAGGTGGAATAAGAAGAGAGAAGAAATTAAATTAGATAATCCAGAACTTTATACATTTCCCTCAGATGGTTCTCCTGTTCTCACTTAACAGCAAAACACAAAACCCTATTTTTACTGAAACAGTTAAATGTACCTGAAAGAAGGGACTTCCCCAGCTCTAGTCTAAGAAATTACTATAAATGTTCAAAACTGAATTATTACTACAAAAGTAACAAATGTAGGCTGCAGCTTATTCTGTGCCATAACAAACATAGATGTGCTTCCTTAAAACTGAAGATTTCGATTTTTTTAGAACAGCTGCACATTTAAATTTTACTTCAACTATATACTATTAAACATTATAGTGTTTATAACAGCAGGGTTAAGTCCCAGGTGATCCCGATCATAGGTGAATTACTTCAGCAAAAGCAGCAACAAGATCTAGAAAATGAGATTTCCTAGGGCTTTCTTTACTTGCTGTGCAGTATAGGCTATAATCAGGTTTATAAAATCAACATAACATGAAAGTACGTGAAATATCAGATATGCTGCTCATCAAAGTAACATTTCATTATATTCTAAATGCTCGGCATAACAGTATTTAGAAGTTATAAATATGAAATACAGCTAGCCAAGTTAGAAATTCCGTTTTTCATGCTTAGCAGGTATGAAAAACCTTAGGATATTACTCTTCTGAAGTCACTAAAGTAGTGATCCTACTTCATAGTAGCTCAGTACCTGAGCTTGGATCATGCATCACAAAACTCAGAAATACACAAAGGGGAAAGGCAGCAACACAATCCCTGTGCATCTAGAACTTAAGTTCTAGGGAAAAACCTAGAGAGGTTCTAACCTACAACACCATTAGGGAAGAACCACAAGATTCCTAAAAAAGTCAGTGAGTAAAAAGTGCAGGAATCAAGTAAAGAGACTGCACTACCTTGTTAGGGTGGATTCCCAAATCCTGCTTTTTAGCAGTAAATAACAAGAAGTAAGGCCCAGAATGCTTCCCTCTAAAACCCCCTTAAAACTATAGCTTGTTCTCAATATTAAGAGTTACCTGAATTTGTAAGTATCTGCTGAACTGGAGTAACACCAGCGGGGAGAGCCAATGTAGCTGCAGTGGCTGCAGCACTCTGAAATACAGGAAAAGCGTTTTAACCACAAACGTAATATTGACAATGTTTTATCTCACAACACACTGCCTGAACATACCTAACTTTTTATTGCTGTTAACAGTGTTTGCACATAAGTTCCTGCAGCTATTAAAATGCAGACACTTCAACTGTACATTATACTACATATAAAAATGATGTTATTTTTCTTCTCTAACAGTAAGGAGACTGAAGCAAAACCAGTAAATATCACACCCTAATGCAATTGCATGTGGTTTCTTGGTTTATCTGCTGAGCTTGCCCTGCCTTCTCTGCTGATCTACTTAAACAGCACAACACTGCATTGCTCATGTGGCAACTTCAGTTACTCTTTTTCAAAGCGGCTAAGGCCATGGGCCTAAAAGTCTGAAGGAACATAAGGTACTGATTGAAGCAACGATTATGTTTGCCTGTCTTGTTTTCACAAGGCACAGCGATCAGGTTTGCACTCTTCTTCATTCTGTAAGTGATTTGCATGTCAAGTCCCACATCACACAGCTCCTTTGAGTGAACCTAAACATACTGTGTACTGACTATTCACAGAACGACTCATTTTTTTCTCTCAAGACAGCTGGTGCAAAGAAAAAGTGGAACTATCAATGAGTAATGATTTGAACCTGCAAGGAAACAGAATTTCAACACAATTATGGGAGCTCCAAACACCAAAATCTGTATTAAGTCCTTAACTTGCAGAGGACGATGGACCTCTCTAGAGGCCCCACCACTTCAAGGGTCCAACTTCAGCTGCCATGGAAAAGCCTACCTTCCTCTACTATAAGGGAACCATGGCCAATTATTCTTTGTTACTGAAAGGATTTAAGCTTCATTACTGGGTAGAGTGCATATTTCCTGTTTAGAAGAAGCAGGATCTCCCCATACCATCTAGTCAACGTAACAGCCACACTTCCCAAGATTAGCAATCACCACACAAAACTAAAATATGCTTTATGCATCCTCACATCCCAGACAAACACAGATGAATGAAATCTCATTACTCTCTGCCTTCCAAAATACTCGAAGTCTGTCAGATCCACTCTTTCATATCAACTCAAATGTTTCTAATAAACAATATTTCCAAATTGATTGTAACTCTTTGCTGAACAGTAGTTCTCTGTGGTATACAAAGCCTCAACATTTTGACAGCAGTAGAGTTTAAAAAGCTTGGCATACTCACCTTTTTTTTTAATACCCTGAGATAACTGAGACAGGATAAAAACACATTTAACTGTTGGATTTCTAAAGTTACAAATCCCATTGAAATGGTCGTCAAACATAAGAAAAAGGTGAATGTTTATGTGCTCTTGGCTTGTGGGTAAATCATGCTATTCAAGTAACAAAGTTCAGGCTCTTTTCTGTAGCAAGATCAGCAGGTAATGGAAAAGTAAGAGAAGGCTGTTCCAGCTTCAAAACTTGTTGCATCATGAAACTTTGCTTCATGGGCTTTTACCATAGAAGTGGTCAAATTCTGGTCATAATACACGTAACTAAACTTATATTAGGGGTTGTCTTCAAAGCTTTGCAAACAACTTATTTCTCTTTAAATTAAGCCAAGGCCTTTAAAGCAAGATAAGATAAGCAGTATTAACCTCTAGAGATACAGAGTATCTGTACAGCAAGAAAATTGTACATGACCAGAGTCAGTTCTATATGCTGTTATATAATTAGTGAATGGAATTCATGTGACCAGCAAAGATCTACACGAAATGCTAAATCCTCTCTCATTTAACATAAACCTAAATTTCAATATTTAATGCTTTTTTCTGCATCTAGCAAATACATTATGCTTGCATCAGTTACTGGTGGTGTATTGGTATATGAGCATATCATCATGGAGATTCATACCAGCAGTATTCCAATTTCTGATTTTAAAAAAGGTTTGGTTAAATATATTTAAACAGAGGATCAAAGTAAGTCCTAGATTTGTTAGCAGAATTTATACATCACTGTTCCTAGACTGTTAAGTGCAGCAACAAAACTCAGAAAAGTGGCAGACAGGTTTACCAGGGTGCTCTAAATTACTTTTAAGCATCTGATGACTAATAGAGATTTGTATTTACTGTTTAATCAAAACAATTTACATAATGACAGTGTAAGCCTGTATAAACTTCTTCTCTTACCATGCCTGATGCATTCATATGTGGTATCAGCTTGGAATCTGGCACAATAACCTGCTGCTGAGGTGCTAGAAATGAAAAAACAGCATTAAAGAAAAATACACAATCCGCCCAAATAACATCCAAGCCAGAGCAACTTATAAAGATTATCCTCTAAATGTCAGCTGAGCCTCACCATGAAAACAAATACTAAGCAGTCTCTGGTCTTAGTAAGTTTTACTTTCAAGACAATATTCAACAGTAGCTCTGAGGGGTGATATGATTATTTTGCCTTTACAGATCTTATTTCAAGGGCTTCAGTTACCTGTTCTGTATCTAGGTAAAGCAAGACTGAAAATGTATTTCTGAAATTAAAGGTATTAGTCAGATGTTGATAAAATTTATGATGCCCATTATCAGAGTTCTTAAAAAACAAGAACTCTTAAAACAGACTTAAGTAAGAATTATTCCAAGATGAAAAGTAACAGGATGCTGCAGTTAGCTTGAGCTATGCACAGTCAGTTATGCTTTAAGCTCATTATCTTCACTGTCTTTCTAATGCAGCAGAAGCAAATGAAATGTGATAAACCACCTCTCCCACACAACAACACAGTTTTGGTGGGCTAAACGAAAGGCTAGCTAAACTGTAAAAACAACCTCTTGATCATCTGGAAGTGTATATGGCCAAGTCTATGGAACAAGCACGTTGCCACTGCTATTACCAGTGACAGGAAACTTCAAAGTGACAGAGCAATTTGAATTAATTTATGATTGACAAACTATTCTCCATCCAATCCTTTAAACAAATGACACTTAAGAATATCAGGAGTAAGAGTTTCTGGGAAAGATTCTGGGGTAGGAACACTCAAAACCTGTACAGACATCTGAGGGCATCTCAAATTTTCAGGGAAATGAAGGAAGGCAAAAGATTTCCTTAATCTCAAGAACCTGTGGCAGGACCACAGAAAGGACAGCAGGAATCACGACGTCACTCATCCTGACCCCTCCCTGGGAATGCACCATTGTCATGTGAACAGCTACTATACCATCTCCACCATGGAACAGGGAAGTCAAGTAATTCAGAAAACTACATCTCTGTGATGGAAGTGCTTTGATATCCTAATTTCATTTAGTCTCCGTGCTATCATTTCTTTGCAAGCCGCAACACTGGGCAGCAATAAATCAGCCTCAAGTGTGTTCCCACGGGCAGGATCCTGCCTACCCCGGGAGCGCAGGGAGCACCTCCATGTTCCAGCGCAGGGAACGCGGGCCAGCGGAGCCGCGGCTGCTCCGCCAAGGGGCCGCCAGAGGGCGCGGCGAGCGGCCGCCCCGCGGAGGCCCCGAGCCTTTGCAGCCACCGTGTTTATTGAGAGGCTTTCATCTCAAAACTAATTCTATCCCAACGCACAGAACTCATTTATGTCTAGCCAAAATAAAAAGTACTGTAAGAATAAAACAAGCAACCAACACCCATCTTTCCCTCCCTGTCAAAAAAGTGCCCCAAACCAACCACAAAAAATCCAGCCAAAACAACATCATGAAAAACTGATCACATTATTTCTATACTGTGTTGAATACATGGTGGTTGGGTTTTGGCTGGTTTTGGGGGGAGACAGTGAGGGATATCAACTCATATCTCTCTTTCGTGCCTATGACAACACTGATTTTCTGATCCATGAAATCTGACAAGACAACTGAAGTCTGTGACTACCACAGGTAAGTATTTTATGTCACAAATGTAATACACTGAAAACTCAATCAAGCCTTTCATAGGTAGCAGATATGTTTACTCAGCATATATGCAGTAAAATCCAGTAGTATTTATCTCAGTTTTCAACTGAAATTATAACTGCTGAAAAAATTTTTCATTAAATTATCAATGAACACACAAGACAGTTATTACAAGAAACAATACTGTTACACCTAGCTAAAATACAAGTTGTACATCCACGTCTACACAACATGCAATCTTTTATGACCAAAAGAAAAATCTACATATACTCAGACTATTATACAAGTATTTTTCATGTCCTAGCATTGAGTTATGCTAACCAATAATGGTTTTTTGAAACAATTTGCTCCTAATTGTCATTACCACCTCATGACTAACTGTCAACTGTTTATATTGGCTTGAACTCAGAGCTGCCAATGGAATTTTGAAAGTTGTGCATTCTGAAGGCATGTTATGTTACAGATGACAGAAGAATCTAGCTTTCTCAAAATCTTCTAAAGAATAGGACTTAAAACAATACCAAAACACTTTTCCCCAGCTTTCCTGACCCACTGAATAGAGACCAAGTAGAAAGACGGAAAGTTAACCACCAGACAAGCATCCAGACCTACATTTAGAATATGCTAAGGAGCTTGGACTAACTTCAGAGTGTTTTGCCAGAGTGTTTAGAGATTAAGTCTGACCTTGCTGAGATGCTGGAATAAGGACCTGTTGTGGCTGAGACTGCTGCTGCACAGTCTGCTGCGGCTGAGGTGTGTGATGATGGTGGTGATGATGCTGCTGTTGCTGCTGCTGCTGTTGCTGTTGTTGCACCTGCAATAAAAGCTGCTGCTCTTCTGAATGGAAGCCATCTACAGCCTTAGACTGCATCAGCTTGTTCTCCCACAGCTAGTTTGGAAAAGGAAACAAAAATATCTGTGTAAAACTTTTACTCTACAGGATTTGTAACAATATAATGACAGTACTCCAAAACTGAATTTCACTGCTTATTTTGTGCAAAAAGCCCAAAAAGCCTTCAGGCATATAGAGATAAAAGATAACTCCACAGAGTTAAGAAAAGGAATTAAATATCTCTTGTCAGTCCAAGATTAAACTTTAACATTCTTTATTTTTTCCAAGTGTGGAAGATTCATAACAACCCTAATGAAGCATGAATTGAGATAAACTGGTAACTTTAAGTAAGACTTCAAGTTTTCAATTTCCCTATACTCCTTCTTTCTTCCCTCTTATCACAAAAATAATTCTTTATTACAGCTTTCCTCAAGCCATTTCTTCTTGGAACTCCTCAATAGAAGTTGCTTACAGACTACTGCCTCCTACAACAAAAGCTACCAGTATACCTAAGATAATGCCTCTCTACAGTAATTCATACAGATTCTACCACAATATCAAATTCAGCTTCTCCCGCCCTACAGTTCCTTATGTCAGCTGACATGTCTCCAAAGGACAGACACAGATGCAAAAAAGCAGTTCCTGTAAAAAGAGCAACACGAGTATTCTGTAATACATCAGGGTCTAGAAGACTCTGGACTCATGATTTCAAAATCTGCTTAGAGCTCCTCTTCAACACTTCATTTTCCTTCTTGTCTCTTTCCCCATTGATTTTTTCTGACATCATTTGCATAACACATCTGTGACACAAATCCCATAGCACTTTAATAGCTCTCACTGTGTTTTCACCAAGACAGGTCATGGTCTCATGGAAAAATTCTTCACCTGCTTCTGTCTAGTCAAATTCAAAATTTGTTTCCCACTCCATCCATTTTTTAATACTTAAGAAATATTGTGAATGTGGGATACCATGCTCACTTAACAAAGATTATATAAAGTCATCTACTTTCCCAGCTTCCCTTCTTTTTGCTGTTTTGTTTTGCCATTTTTTCCCTGCTTTATCCCTTCCCCTATGAAGGGCTTTTTTTACTCCTGAAGAATTTGAAGAAAGCTATAGGAAACCCACTAGAGCAGGTTAACATCCTGCCTTTGTTATGGACCTTTGATTCAAACCCACTTCATGTAAAACAATTCTGAATCAGAACTTCAGGCAAGCATGAGGCACACAGTGTGCTTCATCACGTACCAACCCCCTGAATGACAATACTTTTGAAACTACAAACCATACATGCAAATATCTGACAATGTATCTAACAATACAACTCTTCTTCAGATAGACAAAAATGTCAAGCAGGGCAGGCATTTTATTTTTCCTGCAGAGAAACACTAAGAACTATGTGTCTCTAAAATAAATGTATTTTTTCCTTTTTTAGGGATGCAGTGTTTTGGGGATCAAAGTAACACTGCATTCAGATGACTGCTACCAGATTAGGGAAAATAACAGGGTGAGCAGATCTCCCTATACAACAGTGCAGTTCAAATGATATGGGGATACAGATACGCAGATTACAGTGTTTAATTAAGTAAAAATCAGTACTTCTATTGTGAACAACAGTAGCCAGATTTGGAAACAAATTGCTGTATTGGTCTATCTAAAAAAACTTTTTTTAAGTTCAACTTACTGTTTTGAGTTCCATAAGAACTTGTTCATCCACTCCTTCATCCAGAAAAACTTCTCTGACATCATTAATGACATCTTCAATTACAGACCTGTACAATTTAGGCTTTGAAAAAAAACAGTAATTAGTCAGAACTGTTTTGAAAAAAATCTGTCACTTTAATATCAAAATAAGATTTCCCCCCAATATTTCAGAATACACCACGTTTCCAAGTGACTGAAATATCCAGGTAGGTATAAACCAGGAAGAACAGCTCAAACAAGGTGAAATGCGAAGGGACCGCTCGTAATATTCTGTGACATAACAACAGCACAAGTTACCAAGCCATGAAGAGTATAATTCAAAACAGAGACAAGGAGATTGTTTTCCATTCAGTTAATTTGTTTTCTGCTTGAAAAATGTAGATCCTAAACACGCAAAAATGCTGAGATGTGTGCAAAATGCATTAAAGAACATTCAAAGTTTGAAAGTATATTAAAGACAGGAAAAGAAACTTGTTAGTACTTGCACCAAATATGGCTCAGAATGATCTTGAGCTGAAAAACACTGAAGGCTCAAAAAACTGGAAGGATTCATGTGAACGACCTATTCTTCCTTAAATACTTGTTTTCATAAACTCCTTAAGACATGATACTAGGTTAGACAGACTTCTGTTTTCAATCACTACTTATGCTTTTACATTTTTAACTTTTCATGGGGAGATACTAAAATATGTTATTATCACACTGCTTTCACACCTAAACTATCAAAAAAAGTAAACTGTCATTTCACTTTAGGTTGCCAAAAGAGATTCTGGAGCCTCCATTCCTGCAGACACTCAAAAGCCATATGGACATCATCCTGGGCTCTAGTTGGCCCTGCTTGTGCAAGGGGGTTGCAAGAAGACCTCTAGAGGTCCCTTCCAACCTCAACCATTTTGTGGATTTTAAAATGAAGGTACAATTTAAAGTAGAGAATGTAAACATTTAACATTATCAATTAAAGCACAACATTTAATTAATAAAACCACACAAGAAGTGTGTACATGCTGTACCTTTTAAATAGTACAGCTCAGACCTTTCTCTGTAGGTATGAACCTCAATGGGATTTTGGCTAGGCTGTGCTATCTAACTGCAAGGCAGCACTACAAGCTGTAAATTATGGTTGATAATCTTGCAGCCTGTGAACCACATATACTCCACTGCCCAAGGTTGCTACTTGGGCTGCAGGTACACCAATTTTAAACTATGAGAAAGTAGCCACAACTTTCTCTGAACTATCATTCTCCTTAGCCCCACTGCCTAACTCCCTTAAGCAACAAATCCTGACTGATGCCACATAAATCAAATATGTTTTATATATGGAAAAGAATCATCCTGTACCGGTGCAGTGGGTTTGGTACTCCAGGAAGGCTGTGCCTCCAATGCACACACAGGAAATCTGCATAAGCACATAGTCCAGAGGTGCAAGAACTACACAAATTTACTTAATGCACTCAAGCATTTATTTTATAAACTGACATTTTCTTAATGTATTCCAGAAGTGTTGAATTTGTTACAGACACGCTAAAAATTGTATTTCACATGTTATGGAATTGTTATGCCTAAATTATGGAATAATGTAGGTAGACTGTAGCCCATGATTTACTAATCCAGGGAAAATCTAAGTGGTCAATAAGCATAAAAAAGAAATTTAGTATTTTTACTTTTAGATGTAGAGGGGGGAAAAAGCAAAATAAAACTTAAGAAAATGCATAAAGATTAAAAAAGGAATAAAATAACATATCTGGAACCTAGAAATAAACAGTCTGATGGCTGCCTAGTGCATTATGCCCTTACTGTTTAAAAAAGCTCTGCATTGGGGCATGCTCAAGGTTTTTGTTTTTTCTTTTTTTTTTTTGTTTTTTTGGTGTTTTTTTTGTTTTGTTTTTTTTTTACAACCCCTGCCCCAACCCCTTCCCCCTCAAAAAGAAGTACATAAATAAACCAAAAAAATCTCAGCAAAACCCAACAAAGCATTCCATGCTGTTCATCACATTTTAGCTTTAAAACATGCTGCTGCAAATCAAGTAGCTGAAATGTTATCATTCATCCTTTTACTACTGGTCTTTCCAAAAAAAAAAAAAAAAAAAACAAAACACTACTAAAAATTTCTGGCTTCAAGTAACAGAGGAAGTTTGCCATCCTTGACAACTACATTTATGGCACCTATGTCCACAACTTTACTTCTTTAAAAAAACCAAAACATACCATAGTGCATGCTCTCTTATCCAGGTTTGAAATACTGCATTAACTGAGTTTATAAACATTGAAACAGACTTTCAAAGCCAGACTTCTCTTGAGTGCTAGTATTTTAAATCTGTGTAATAACTCAGAAATACCAAGCATGATTAACAGGATTATTTTTCCACTTAATTCATAACATGCAAAAAGACACTCTACCTAATAACATTAAGTCCTCTTATTTCTATAATTATATAAATTGCATGAAGCTTATATAATTCAACTAGCATGGACATACTACTTAACCTATTCCATATATTGTTCCTTATTACATTAAAAGCATCTGTTCCTTAATGCCAAAACCACATTCTGCAAATAAATATGCTTAACCTCAAGCATGTAAGTTACTTTATTTAAGTCAAGAGAGCTACCTGTATGCCTAAAATTACAATCAAAATTCCTGCAGGATGGAGGATGCATTTCCTCCTTTAATCCTCATCTCCCTAAATTACCTATTAGGTCTACTTTTCTAATAAAACTGATTTTACACAAACAAGACCTAGTAATTTCCACCAGTAACTACTTCCTCCTATCTCCACAGTCAGGTATTTTGTAAGGTTTAGTCACAAAGCCTTCTGAGCCTATAAAGCCCTAGAAGAAAGACACCAACATTCAGATACAACAAATTGACTCCACAGCCCAACAGTCTGCTTGGGAATTTGCTTTTTTCCCCTAGGTAGGTAAGAGAAAAAACAAGTTCAAGCAATTATTGGTTTCTAGTGTCCCGCATTAGCTTAGCAAGACCTCAGAAAGGCAGGTTAAGAGCACAGATGTTCACTCTGCCATTGCTGACACGGGATCCTTCTGCACTACTTCCAAGAGCCCAAGCAAGCAGGCAAGTGCCCTGAAGAGGACAGTCCTGCAGGGCTGGAGTGAGCTGAGTGTCCTGTGGTTTACCCAGCCCACCAGCAGTCTGTGCATACATGTCCCCTTCTGCATGAGCCTCACAGGGCACTGGATCTCAAAATGGGTTAGAATTTTCCGACTGGCTCTAATCACACAGTAATATACATGATACACTCATGGCTCTGTGATTAGGAGGAAGAGAAAACAAAACACTTGCAAGCCTATAATGAAACAGTGTCCGTCTGACTTTACTTATACACATTTACATAATACTCAGAAATACCCTGTCCAGGTGAAATTCTCTTTTGTATGCTCCTACTGAACATCCAGCCTAGGTGGAACACCTCCCACACTGAGGGCAGCAATGCCTTCAAGAGACATTCACAGTGGAATTCTGAAGAGTATCACAGAATGTTCTTTCCCTACCTCACAAGAGGCATATGCAGTAAAATTACAAAACAGTCTTAAGTTCCAGACTTTAAAAAGCAAGCACACTGTACTGTTTTCAACATACACTAAGTGTTAGCTTTAAGCATTATTTATATGATGCTGAAGCTGTTTATATAAGCCATCTAAGAGTCTGAAGTTGAATGACAAAACTATTTGCATACACTGCTTACTCAAAAAATAAACATGGTAATACAATTACTGAATAAGTCTAAAGATGGCATAGTAGGTGTGCTTTCCAGTAGGCTTCTGCATTCAGTCAGAGAAAGCAATGCGAACAAATGGAAACTTTAAAGATTGCTATTAAAATAATTGTGCTTTCATCTGGTTTATATTAAAGTGCCTCCCTCATAAAGAGTACATTGCTGTAAATGTCAAGCTCTTTTAAGAGCAAAATACTCAAATCACTCTTCAATAAACACTATTCCAAGCACTTACTACAGATTAAAGACAACAGTTAAAATTCCTGATTTATTAGATACAACCACAAACACATAGACCAGATCTGGAATCTACTATTTCCCCCTCCAGGAACATAAGGGAATGATTATATTTTACTTTCTCTGTGCATCTTGAAAAGAAAACTCTTGAGTATGGTGACACTGCTACATGCACACTCCAAATCCAGGAGCAACCAGCAAGCTATTTTAAGAAATGCCACATGCCTTTGGGGGCTTACACTTCCTACATTCCTTCCGCTTCAAGGCTACAAAAACTGCAATCCCCTGTAACTATTATCACAACACCTGGGATTTCAGCAATTTGGGTTTCCAATAACCAAGACGTTATGGAGACACAGACCACAGCATGCTTTGTACATTTGACAACAGTTTGTTCCTGGTTGCTTCTGCAGCTCTCTCTGAAACATTGCTAATCTTTCTCCCAGCTGTACAGTTACCACTGTAAGCTGGCCACAGGCAACCAGCAGAAAACACTGCAAAGGTAACTATTTCTAGTCACAATTACCTCAAAGATGTGCATAAAAAAGTAACACATATAATCTACATTGTAAGCATCAATATTTGAGCTTTTTTTACGTTGCTCTGGACTTTTACAAATATATTACGTTTATCACCCATAAAATCTTATACTATATATAACTGTTAACATCTAATATTTGTCCTTTATTACAGAGAACAGATTTCAGGCAATTCAGATTTGATCAGATGCTGACGTGATGCTATTGACACATTAGGCTCCCAGTCCAGCTTCCTAAAAGTCACATGGTTGCTGCATTTCATAATGTTGCTACTAATCTTTGGCAACCCTTGGCCAAGTAATATATTTCTTGCTACTGAATGAGACCCAACTTGACAAAATTGTACGAGTTTACTACTTAATTGAAAATTAACCTAAAGCATACCTATCTGAGGCAGGGTCATTTTGAGCTTGGCTTTTACTATTCCAAACATTGACCTCTTTCAAAAGAACTTCCAGTACAGAATTACAGTGAAAGAAAAGAAATCTTAGTAAATTGTTGAGTCAAAAATATTTACAAGTCCTCTGGAGATTATTCAACATACGTATTTTTTTGCAATTCAGTACTACCTCAGTCAAGAAAGAGAAGAAAAACCTCTAATTTAGTACACAGAAATAAAACCTTTTCTTACAATAAAAACACAAATCAGTAAGTCCATAAACAGGACAACTAAGATGCAAATCACACACATTCAGTATGCATCCTCCTGAGTAACAGGATGCCCTCTGTGTAACAGCTGACTACTTTCCTAAAATTTTCTGATACAAAAGCTGACAAAATATCAAATGAAAGATGTTTTCTTGCAATTGCATAAACCTAACTCACAAGCATGTCTCCAACGTTTCAGATTAGGGAAAGAAAACTAAGAAACTAAGAAAACTTTGTGTTTTCTTTTGTATATTTTGTAGTATACCAAATACTGTAATGCAACTAAGTAGCAAAAATTCTAAAACCACTGCTCTGCCTGGAATGCAATAAAATATTTGTACAACTTAGGCATCAGAAACACACATAAATCATTGAGCAGCATCTGCAGCCCATGACCCACGCATAAAACTTGAATATTTACTTCACTTTTGGGGAGACAGCTGTAGTCAGACTCTGGCAATGCGCCATAAAATAAATACCACAACTCTCCTTGATACACTGGGTAAGAACCGTTTAAACACTCCTTTCCCCACGCAGCAGAAAACCTACTTTGAAGACTTTACAGGAGAAAACGTGTGCGAGCTGTACGCCAAGGACAAAAAACCCCAAGCCCTAAACAAACAAAAAACCCCACAGCAAAACCCAAAACCAACCAAGCAAAATAAATTTAAAAAAAAAAAAAAAGTAAAGGGTAGAACAGATTCAAATGCAGGAGCAGATGAAAACTGTCTTTGTGCGATGCGTAGAAGCAAAAGAAAGCCCATTTACACGGGCTAGGAGACACCCTCGCACCCGCAAAGCACCACGGCTCGGCAGCCCGGTGGTGATGGGGACGGGCGGCGCGGAGGGAAGAGAAACCGGTGGGCAAGGCCGGTCGGGATCCGAGGGACAAGCCGCCCGTCTCCCAGCCTCCGCCGCGGACGCATGCACCTCCCAGCCCGCGCTCCGCGGCTCGCTCCCTATTTAAAGGCTGATGTGGTGTTTAAATGGAGAGGCGGTGACGTGGGGCTGGAAAGCACCTTCCCATCCTAGCAGAGTCTATATTAGAGAGCGGCAATAGCGCTATATAAACAGGGCAGCCACAGGGAGGAGGAACACAAGGAGCAGGGAGGCAGAAAGGCAGGGGGAAGCCATGATGGATCTGAGAGCCACAAACAAGGGGGCCGAGCCCGCCGCCGGGACGCCGGGTTTGTCTCCTCCAGCGCTTCGGGGCGGGGGTCGCGGTCGGGGGCGCGCCGGGGAGCGGAGCGGCGGCCGGGGGGGCTCGGTGGCAGCGCAGGTCTGTGTGACTGCTTGTTGCAAACCTCTGTGAGTACAAGTGCAGCAGCGAGCCACCCGCCAAGGTGCAGAAAGCACGAGAAGGGAAGGGGGGAGAGGTTTGGGGATTTTTTTTTCTTCGTTTTCTCGTTTTAAAATAAATACTGCCTCGCTTGCCAGAGTTGAGGGCTTTCACTCGGCTTAGCCGATCCGGCCGGAGTGGGTTAAGTGCTTTTCAACCATCGTCTCCTTCTTACAAAGCAACATAAAATGGCTCCAGCGGAGCCCAGGCGGGCTTCCCCGACACCGCAAAACCTAAACCTGGCTCGGGCGCCCCTTCCCCTCGCCTCGGGGCGGGCGTTAGCGCCCGCGCTCCTCCAGCTCTCGCCCCTTCCCCGGGCGCCTCCCGCCGGCGGCGGCGGCGCCCCCCGCCCGACGGCCCTTCCTTCCCTTCCCCGCCGGACCCCCGGCCTCCCCGCGGGGCCGCCCCCGGGCCGGCCGGGACCGCCCGAGGCGGGCGGCGGGAGGGAAGGGAGTGCGGGGGAGGGGGCGGCGGGCCCCGCCGGCCACCTCCGCCCGCGCTACCCCCGGGGCCCCCCTCGCCCCCCGACCCGGTCCTTACCACGGGGTTTGTGTTAGTCGAGCTCGCCATGTCCCGAGCCCCCCGGGACGCCCCCAACCGCGGGGGGGAGTCGCCCCTAAAACAATAAACCTGCCCGGCTGCGTCCCCCCAGCGCCCGCGCGTTCCGCCCCGGCTGACGGGCGGCCCCGCGGCCTGTGCCGGGCTCGCTCGCGGCCCCGGGGCTGCAGCCGCCGCGCTGCCGCCTCGCCCCTTTATATAGCGCGAGTCGAGCGCTGCGCGAGCGGCCGGCGAGCGGGGGACGCGGGCGGGGGGGAGCGAGGCACCGCGAGAGCTGCCGCGAGACCGCGCCGGCACCGGAGGCGTCACGTGGGGCGCCCCGCCCCCGCCGCCATGACAGCTACCGAGGCGGAAGTGGCCGCGCGAAGCGGCGCGGTCGGGCCCTATCGAGGCGGAAGTATCTTCTCCTCTCTCCTGAGCGCCGGCCCGCCCCGCGTGTGATGTCACGAGGCGCGCGCGGCCGGCGGCCGGGCGTTCCGTGGTCGCGCGCGAGGCGGGAAAACGGAACCGTTTAGTTTGGAAAAGATCTGTGAGACCGTGGAGTCCAACCAATGACCGAGCACCACCGTGTCAGCTAGACCAGGGCACTAAGTGTCACCTCCTTAAACACCACGGGTGATGATCCCACCACCTCTCTGGGCGGCCCATTCCAATGTCTAATCACCTTTTATGTGAAGAAATTCACCCTGATGGCCAGACTCAACCTCCCCTGTCCTCTCACTGATTGCTTGGCAGAAGAGGCCAATCCCCACTTGCCTGCAACCTTCTTTCAGCGGTTGTAGAGAGCAAAAACCTGAGCCTCCTTTTTTCCAGGCTCGACATCCCCAGGCTCCCTCTACTGCCCCTCATCAGACCCTTCCCCAGCTTCGTTTCCCTTCTCTGGATACAGTCCAGCCCCTCAATGCCATCCCTGAAGTGAGGGGCCCAGAGCTGAGCGCAGAACTCAAGGAGCAGCCTCACCAGGGTCAAGCAGAGGGAGAAAATGCCCTGATCCTGCTGGCCACACTCTTGCATATAGAGGCCAAGATGCCATCAGCCTTCTTGGCCACCGGGGCACACCCTGGCTCGTGTTCAGCTGCTGCTGGCCAGGGCTGGGCCATGGTGGCCACACCAGGGCAGAGTGCTGGGAGAAGGGCTGGCAGCCCTCACAGAGGAGGTGGCTCAGGCCCTGCTGTCCATGCTGTGGGTCACAACTGGTGCCACGCTGTGCAGAAATGAGCATGGCTCACCTCAGTCCCCGGGAGGTTGCTCCAAGGCAATTAAAAATCACAAGTAATCACTACAAGACTGAAATGGCTCTTCTAGGCCCACAAGGAAGGGGTTCTGAGCCCTGCTTGGCATTGTGAGCGCTGCTGCTTTCCCTCACAAGCAGTTGATTAAAGCTGCCCAGACCTCGGTGCCACTGTTGTAGGCAGTGTGCCACACCTGGGCTGGTAGCTGAGGCTGGAGGTGGCTGGGAAGAGGGAGGCAGCACAGTCTAAGAATTTACAGCTGTCCTTCCTCAGGGTCTTGTCAAGGCCCACAGGTGCTTACTGATCTGTAACATTGCTGCTTTTAAGAGTTCTTCATCGAGTGAGTGGCCAGAGGATCTCCCATCTGTGCAAAAGGTTGTCAGAGTTCTGCCTGCTGACTTAACTTCCATTTTCCCCTCTTTATTGTCTTTTCTTCCATTCCCTTTTTATCCTCTTTCTCTATGGTAACCTGTGAGAGGCATGCAATGTGGGAAAATCTTCTCACCTCTGAGTATTGTTCCATCAGTGTTGACCACTTCCACCTTTACTCAGTCCTTAGCACAACTGCTGAACTCCACTCATCCCTTAGATCTCTACCAATAACTCACTTGTGTGAAGTCCACTCAAGCATAAATGAAAAATAATGTTGAATTCTTACTTGGCGTACAGAAGGCATAGTAGGTTACATCCCTTCAACAATTGTAGTGGTGTAAACTACAATTGTTATGTAACCTTCAGCCTGAAGTCCTCTCTATTAATTAGCCCTAGTAACAAGTTCAGGAACTCCTGTCTGATATCTTTTGATGGGGAGGAGTTTGTTGGTGGGTATAGTAGGTACAGGAGACCTTCCTCTCCAGTTCCTCAAAATCTTTCATTTCTACAGTAACACACAAAACCTTCCCTGTTGGAGTGCAGACTTTGTATAGGGACATGATTGGTTGGTTTAGAGTGGGTTGACTAATTAAGTCAGTATTCACTGTCCACATTGCTGGAGCCCTGGCCAAAATAATAGCGTAATTTACAAAGTTCTACCATTCTCACCTGTCCAACCTCACCTTTTTGCTGGAGTTTTCCACCTGTATAGCACAGCCAACAGGACTGAGAAGGATCTACTAACTCAGAAACCCTAATTCATGGTCTGATGAATGAATTACAGGGATTGATTGAGATGCTGGTGTTACTTGACTTCTGATACCTCTGATAGGAATACAGTAGTAGTCTCTTGCAAAAAGTTTGTACTTCACTGTGAAACAAAACTGCCAAAATGACTGGCATGTTAACAGCGAAGAATCAGGTTGCCATTCATACCCCTTTTCTCTTCAAAACAAGACATTGCATGGCTACAGTTCCCTACCCTGGAACTACCTCCCAGTTTTTCAGAGTGGCTTACTAAATAGTTAAAAAATTTATCATTTGGGCATGTTAGCAGTACTGCCTCAGACTGGTGTCGTGCTCCTTTCCATATTTCATCAGACTGCCTTCCCAAAAGGTAAGACTTGTGTGCACAGCCCTCTCACATTTTTTCAGGCACTAATACCCAGTTGTAGCACAGCACTGCGGACCCCTGAGTGCCTCTGAAGAATATTGCTGTGAACAAAATCAAGCCCTCATGGGAAATGCCCCATTGAGTAAGACTAATGGTCCATTTAATTCGTAGCAATTCAGCTGCTGCTTGGAGAGTCAAGCGAGTTGGCACTTCCTGAATCTGTTCACCCTGGCTGCCTGCTGTATGGATGTTAGGGGATTCTACTTCATTTAGCATTTTGTGAGATTGGAATAACATACATAGTTGTGTATAGTGCAGGAGCAATGCTGATAGTCTGGGAAGCATCAGAAGGCATAAGCTACATAACAGCATTACTTTTATAGTTATCTGTATTTATCTGCCAGCATTCTCCTTTGTTTGCTGGGCAAGCATCAATCTTCCTAAGTTTGTGTGTTACCCTGTCTGTCATCTTTCTCCCCAGGGTTTCTACCACTGACGACTCAGGGTGGCTTCACCAGGTTTAGCAATAATGTCAGCTGTACTGTTGGGTAGGCACTTATATTTTAGCTATTGGGCTGGCTAGACTTGAGCCTCATAGTGAAGATGGACATTACATTGAGAGCAAAGAGGATGACATTTGGGTAAACTTTCTCCTTCAATGCAAAATTCTTGCCAAATATGGGATAGTGCAGGGAAAAACCAATTTATGCACAAGATCAAAAGCTGATCCTTGATGGAAATAATATAGAAAAGTTCCCACTCAATCCTAGACACAATTATATTTCTTCTTCTACCAAATGTTTGAGATAAAGACAAAACATATTTTACAACAAACATTTTGCTCTTAGAGACACACAGTACATTGAGTACCCTGAGTGATTCCTGGCCTGTTCAGAAGCATCCCTTGCTTCTCTCCTCAGCAGGGCAAATTACTTACCACTGCAGCAGTAGCTAAATTAATACAAAGGGTCTAGGATAGAGGGATATCTGTTCATCTTCTTTGTAGTTCATAATGGAATTACTTCTTTTAGAATAGAGATTTTTGAACTTGTGAATAGGAAGCTGCAGGGAGAAATAAATTTTCTTCAGTATGATTTTTGGGTTGACCACCCTTCCATTTTAAAGTTCTTGGCAAGTACTAATGGGTTGTTCTACACAGCATATCTTTCAAGAAGACATTTGCAAAGGGATAACTGATGTATAAGTATTTGCTAATGGGGGAGGGATGGGACACACTTGAATCCAGAAAGTCAAAGATGCAAAGTCTCTGTGATTGCCACAGAAAAACCACCAGCTATCAACTGAGCTGCAAGAAAGAACCACAAAATCTTGATGCCAAGTTAAAACACATTCAGTGTAAGTTGCAATCTTAATTTCTATTTTTGTCTGTTATTTAGTTATTTTTTTAATTGAGGTTTTTGTGGTTAATCTGAAAATTGTGAAAAAAATATATCTGAAACTATTTTTCTGCCCCTTGATGCCTGATCTCCTACACCTGGAGAAATCACTACCAGAGCAGTATCAGCATACACTCATTTTTCTTTGAAATAATTGAAATAATTTCTGATCATACAGTAAAGAATAGAGTACTTAGTATGAGGTGTTGCTGACAACACTAGTTTTTCATTTCCTAGTTCTTGAAACAAAACAAAACTTGTTTTGTTGATGACACAGAAAACAAAAATTGATCTTAACTATATCACATGATGACAGAATGATACTCACCATCAGCGTGCCTTCCAGAGCTGTCATCATTGTCTTGTCCATGTTACCAATCCACTCTTGTAGTGGTGAAGTCTCCTGCTTCAGGCATGAAGACAATGTAACATTTTCACCCAGTATTTTTATTACACTCTTACCTTAAAAACAAGCAAAGCCGTTGAACAGTTTTCAGAAGGCTTTGGCAACACATTGGATTATTAGTCAAAAAGTAAACCTTCTCACCCAATCTCTGAAATGGCATGTTTCCAGAAAAATGAGATACACATTTAAACTTCAAATTGCAATAGCATGTGTTAAAGGATAAAACAAGAACATACACAGAACTAAGGCAGTCTAAAAAATGTTGTTAAGGGAAAATGCTTCTTGAAGTTATGTTCACACATTATGAGATTAGAGGTTATTTTCTCCTCTAAGTTTCTCTTGCTGCTTCCATTCACTGTACCAGAGAATATAACCTCAAATGAAATTTGAGAAATTTTGTTTGTTTGTAAGGGGTGGATTTTTTTGTTCTTTTTGTTTCTTCGTGGTTTATAAGTGTCCATATAGAGCTAAAACCAAAAATAAGTGGCCCAAGCCACAATCCAAAATGTTGGGCACAGGCAGAAGTTAAAAGCAGACACATCAAAATCAAGATTTTCAGGATGCAAGAAGCCCTCAGGAGTCAGAAGGCAGGCTGACACATAACAAAACTTACATGATATGACTTTCAGTCAGCGTTCAGGTATTGAATAAAAATTCCCTTATTAAATGGTATAAACTATATATATTAATTGACATTCTCCTAACAGTCTGCTCACCATGATCTAGGAGCTGGAAGCTAAAACCAATAAACATGTCCCTCTTGTCTTCTGCAACAGGTTTTCCAAAAAGGTTTTTTTGGAAAGGCAGAAATGGAATGAAATAGCTCACTTCACCTTTATTGCACCTCTATTCTTCTAGTTGGATTACTCTCATGTCCATAATTTGAAGCACAGCAATATACTTTACCAAAGCACTAACACCAGTTTTAAGGGTCTAGTATATGCACAATTCAACAGCCCTTCTCACAACCCATGGAGAGGTAAACCTTCTCATCCTACAGCAATATATTTTGCATCATGATCTTGCAGAGGGCAGACAATTTTCAGTGAAGCCTCATCTTTGAAGTGCTGGAGCAGGCAAGAAAGCTGAAAAAAGTCCCTAAAATTCTGAAGGTTAGAGCTTCTCTGAAAGGGTGTGAGTTAAAGGAGTGCCTCTGAGTTACTTATTAAGCTTTTATTTCAATATTAGTTTTGTAGAGTCTCAGGCCTGCCCTGCTTTTACCAAGTACTTACTGAAGCAAAGTAGCAAATACGATTATTTTTTTCTTTAATATAGTCTGTTTACTGTCAGAATACATATAGCTTTTTGATAACAACTTATATATACCCCTTTCTTAGTAGGGTATGTCTAAACTGGACAATAAAATTATGTGCTTATCCAGTCAGAGCCAAATAGCTACCAGCAAAGGAAAGCAGTCTTCCCTGCCCCAAGCAAAACACCTAAGTTGCAACTTTCACGTGACCAGGTACTATTCATTACTGTAGCTCCTTCTGTTCCCATCTGTTTTCAACAGATCTCTCACCTCTTCAAAGACTGAAGAACAGCACCACAAAAGCCAGGGGGACCGATCAGATATTTTCTTCTAAAGCTGCTACTAACAACTGCTCAACCCTCTCCTGTCAGTGCCAGGGTTTCTCTTCTAGCAGAATCATAGTTTCCTATCTGATTTATACACAAACCCCATGTCAGATTTTGCAAAACTATTCCTTTTCTATAACCACTCGCGCCTCCTCTGCTTAGGAAATTGACTTTCCTCGAGGAGTCATTTCACACCTGTGCACCATGGTCTTTTTAACAGCTGTTTCTAGTAAATGATCAGCTGTAGCTGGAGAAAACAAATAGGTCTTTTCCAAGCTCTTGCCATATGCTGCATTTATTTTACACCTTAGCAGAGGTTTTTGCCATTGTGGATTTTGTGGACCAGAGATTATGGTTTTTTTTGTTTGTTTGTTTGTTTGTTTTTTTTCCTGTTTCTGGTTGACAAAACTACACTGAATTTGTAAAGGCAAAACTTGAGACATTGACTCAGTTTTCTCGTGACCCTCAAGTATTCAGTGATAATGAGAATTTCAGGCATTTGTACTTCCTTCCCATGCCACTGTGTGCTCATTCTGTCTCTGTGCCACCATGCTCTGCTTTTGCCAATTCCTTGCTATGTTTTTTTTTTTTTTTCTTTTCCCCTCCTGTGTTGGCTAATTTTTAACCTGGATCAGTTTCCTGATCTGGTTCATAGGGCAGCCCTACAAAAGACGTGTTAATGCAACTGAAAGAGCTGACAGGAGTATAAATAAGTGACTAAAGGAGGAAATGCTTCAAAACAACATTGTTGCCAAATGCTTTGTCATGTAGAAAAGTCTCCAGGCTTCCTTTTATCGAAGAAGAATTGGCCATTACTAAAATGCATGCCCCACTGCTGTAATCAAACTCTCATGCTTGTAGCAGGAAGATTACTGGTCTCAGAGCGTAGACCACCCCTTCGTTTTTCACACGTGTGCATGTTTGACATAACGCTGAAGTCTCTACAAACTGAATGATTCGTAGTTTGAATACAGAGTACCAATGCTTAAATAACTAAAAAAAGTCCCTAAAATTCTGAAGGTTAGAGCTTCTCTGAAAGGGTGTGAGGTGAAGAAGTGCCTCTGAGTTCCACATTCTGCATTAATACCTTGCTGAAGTGCTTTTAAAGTAGTAGCACTATTCACTCAGACTGTTACTGTTATGAATCACAGCTACGCAGCTATGATGTTTCAGCGACAGCCAAATATTGCTGGCTCCGATGTGTGAAACCAAGTAACAAAAGTCAGATTAAAAAAAAGCTAGACTTAAAATACCTATTAGTCTCCTCATACACAATGTCCTACTTTACTAATCCAAAGCAGAGCTGTACATAGCATGCTGATAAATGTTTTTACTGATTACTGCCATATATTCCATCCAATACCTATGATGTGCAAAGGTCCACAGCAGAACTGAATTAACTTTAGCAAAGTTATTCCTGATATATACAAGCATCAGAGGATGAAATATCCATAGAGAAAAATTTGCAGAGTGACCTGTATAGTGTGCCTTTGGAAGCCTTGTGTACCTCAGGCTCCATGTGGTGACCCAAGATAGAGTGATTCACATGGGGTACACCAGAATGCAGACAGGCAGTGTGTAACTATGGCATGGTGCTGCTCTGTGTGAGTGATAACTCTGTGATTCCTTCGGGTGTGTGTGTGTTTGTGTAGCCTCAGCTTCCCTGGCACAGCTGGCAGAGTGGGAGACAGCACACACACTGCTGCTACCAAGCAGAGTTGTGCTGTTATGGATTTTACTCTGCAGTTTTTCCTTCAGCCACATGTTCACACGTCTGCTAAAAATGATTTTGTGTGAGGCAGGTTTGTTCCACTTCAGATGCTCACTGCCTCCCACTTAATACTTCTGTTCCTTTGTGCCTGGGTGAGTGGCCTTGCAGTCCACATCAGCTTCTGGGTTGCTGAGAATTTCATAGAGATGATTTAAGGGCAAGGAGTCTACAGGTTTCATGGAAAAACCATAGGTGTGCCCTACATGTTGCAGGCTGTTCAGAGGTGATCCATGAGCATGAGAGGCATCAGACAGACAAGCAGATTTTTTTTTTCCCTTCCCTTAATGAGTCCTAGGGTTGGTTTTCACAGGACTGGGTGGAATTTGCAGAAAACTCCAGTTCATTTTTGGCTGAATTTAGTCTTCCCAGTGAGGAACAGTGAACATAAACTCAGCTGGAACCAACCTATGGCTTATGAGTAGTTAATGTGGAGTTCTCATTCTGAGGCAAATTATCTAACTGCAAAGCTGCATTAGTGTGAGAGCTGCTGGGCAGCTGGAGTACCTGGCTTTAAGAGAAAGGAAAACAGCAGGAATGAGCCAGCCCAGTTCATCCTGTAGTGGAGCTTTAGGACCCTAGACATTTATTGTCATTCCTAACCTGTTACCCATTTCTAGAGCTCCTCTCTGCTCCAGTCTTCATGGCAATGATATAAAACCTAGGAGTCTTTGGCATACCAAGATTTTGACAGCTGCCAACATGTTAAAAAATGGGAAGCTGCACTTGTAGACTGGAACTCAAATTTTCCCTTAGCTGCTTCCTATTCTCTGCCTTGCTGCTTTAGAGGAAAGGGAGTTCTTCCATCTTAAGCATCATCTTCCACTACAGATCTCCTTAGATTTGCAATATGGCCTACTGACATCAGCCATCTCATTTCTCCCACCGACACTCTGGGAAGACTAGTGGTCAGTGTGGCTGTGACTGTGTCTCTATTGAAAGAAAATATTTCTAGTGAGGCATCCCATCGCATCTGCAATGCTTGCACTATTTTATGGTATGAGCAGAACACTTGCTGAGCAGAAAACAGAACTTCCAGTTTATAGAGTTTTCAGACAGCTGGATTTTTGCTGGAGAGGCTGATCCATGCTCTGACCCATCTGTTCAGATGCAGACACATCTTAAAGTTACAGGGTGAGGATGCAATGCTGCCTTTATTGGATGAGGTCTGTAGGCACAAGGGATGATTTTTCCCAAGGAGTTTTATCTGTCACTGCAGCCAGCCCCTGGTAGTGTGTACTTTGAGCTCAGCGGGCCTCAGCTCCATGAATATTCTCACTGGCCAGCTGTCAAGGAGGTGCTGATGGGTATCATCTAATGTGAAGCAAATGAAAGTACTTCAAAGCCAAAGTGATAAGGTCTCTATCCACATGATCTGAACAGTTATGACTGGTCAAAGCAAGTTCCTTGCCCTGCTGCCAAAGCCAGATGAAGTTGGGGGTGAAGCTGGAGGATGCAACCCAGTGGTGTAGAACTAGAAAGACACTTTGTTTTAGACCAGACAAAGGAAGATTACTGGCAGTACTGTGAACTGTGAACTGTGTGGCTTATTCTCATTGCTGTAGAGCTCTGTAAATGTTCATGTCCCTCCTGCCTACTTTCTAGCTATGGCTTTAAGATAAAATTCACATCTCTTTCTGAAAGGTGTGTCAGGCTATAAAGTGCTATTTTGATATCAGTGTAAATTGCAAAAGAATGAAGGGCACAGGGCAGGTACACTTAAGGTCTGTCATGCTGCAAATACTGTAAGTCTGCTAAGGACTTTGAAGGAGAAGATGTTCTGGGTTGGGGAAGCAATGGAGGGACATTAGATCTGCATTCAGCTGGGGCTCTGCCATTCCAAGACAGCCATTTAATGTTGTCTTGGTTTTCCTGTTATCTTAGAGGTACAATCCTTTATCTAACTCTTCAGATAGCTTGATTTCTTAATATTTTAAAAGGACTATGTAATATTTAAATAGAAGGTGATAGGAAAGAACAGAGTGATATCCTAAAATATATAGGCCTTGAGTTTTTGGATGACTTGAAAATATTATGCCCCCTGAAGTATATCTTAGTAGCACCTAGGTGGAGCTCCTACATGTGGCTGTCTTGAATCCAAACATTCAGACCCAATTACAAAATGTAACCAGCCTGGATTACCACTGATTTTATCAAAAATGGTCAGTTGTTCCCACATGAATGTGAAAAAGAATATCTCTCTTAGGTAGACAATTAAAAAAAAAATATTTTTGTATAGGAGAATCCAGACATAATGGGGCGTTTTCTACTAAACTTAAGGAGGAGACATATCAGGAAGGCACTATAAGGAACTCTGATCATGGCTGCACTGTGAATGCTTCTTTTCCAAGCTGAAAGCAAAAGAGGTAGCCACAAGAGGGAGGCAGAACTCCTATGGCAGTATAGTAACCTTAGAAAAAATAAATCAGAAATACACTTTCAAATTTTCCTTCCTTGGGCTAAAACTGTGCAGTAGCTCTTGCATTGAGAACAGTAATTGTTGGCTGTAACTCCTATGAATGTAGCCTCCACACATGGTAAATACTAAATGGTTAATGTAAGCAGAAAATTAATAACTAATAAAACATTTTCCTAAACCTAAAATTTAGGTAAGAAACTACTTCAGGAGAGATTGAAACTGATTGTCATGTTCTTTTTTGTAGATGGGAACTAAGACTACCCCCATTATTCAAAGGTTGTATTTGTGCTAGGCTCTAATACAGAAATATTTTGTTTCTGGAAGAATACTTTTTATAACAATTTGCTTCTTAGCGAATACATTGTAAAGATGTATTTAAACAGTTCCATTTCCATAGCACCTCAGCAAACAGAGAAGGAACTAGCTCAAATGGTGCTATTATTTATCCTATTAACTACTTTCACTGGGAAACAGGCCTTCTAGATTCAGTGACCTCAAAAGAGAAAGCAATTTACATGGAGGGAGAGGGTAGGTCTGGTGTCTAATTTCTGCTCCAAGGACATAGTATACTCAACAGAATTTCATAAACAGCAGTCAAGGATTGACAAACCTGGTCAGTACTCTAAACCCTCAAAGTCTTCAGTCCTTCTTTTCAGTCTTAAACTGTCTTCACCTCTGTACTCACCCTCTAGGTAGCCTCAAACAAGAAGAAAGGGGTCCCAAACCCGTTCATTTCCCAGCAGTGCAGTGTTCTGACAAGTGCACAGCTTTATAGTACGCAATGCACATTGTGAGCAGCAGGTTGGAATCCTCAAGAGAGGGAGAGTAGGGGAATACCTTGCTTGAAAACACAAGTTGGACTTGGCTGTATAGAACTGTGGTAGTTTGGGTCACATACAGGAACAGTTGGTGTTTGCAGACATCTTTCATGCAAGTTTATGAGAACTTCTGGGAATTATGTACTTCCAGAAAGAGGCAGAAGCTGCATGGGGGTGGATGAGACAAGATTAGTGGGCTTGGCTGCCCGGACTTGGACTGAGCCACAGTGGCTTACCTCGGGGTGGTGGGGAGTGGCTGTCTCTTTTAAGAGTGTCCAGAAAATAAAAAGGTCAAACTTTTTTGTCAAATTGTTCTTTCCATCAATGCATAATTGTACATATCCTTGCATGCCTATACAACACACACAAATGCTTTTTGTTTTTTATAAAAAATAGTTAAACATTATCCTATTACAGCGTTTTTTGTTGGAGGTATTTAAAGTGCTTTATGGATGTAAATTTAAACTGAGTATGTACATGACTATGCAGACAGGTAAGGATACTTGGGTGAAAAGGCTAGTCAACATCACTGAAAAATTAATTTGTCTGTTGTCCTTTTCTTAGCTAAACATGGAATCAGCTGAGGTAGTCAACTCTTACACCCAGTTTTGAGATCCAGCTGATTTACAACGGGCCAAATTCTGCGTGGAGTTCATAGTCCTGAAAACCGGTGAGACGTGATTCGTTGAGGCTGCTTGGTGCAGCAGGTCAGTAGTCCAGGCAAGAACCTGGCAGTGACCGCTAGAGAGCAACAGTCCCTTCACTTCTGAGAGCCCACGGAGGGTGAGCACGCAGCCAAGTGCCTTGTTCCAATCTGTGGTTCACTTCTCCAGGTAAGACCCATACCACGGACCCCAACTTACCAATCAGAAATGTCAGTCAATTCACAATTTCATCATGCCGTGTCTGCTGGCCCTGAACAATTTGAGAGCTGATTTTGACAATGTGGTTCAGATCCAAATTCAAATTTATTTCTTTAAAAGCCTTCCAGTCTTCTATAATATTCACATTAATTTTTACAGCATTTGTTCCTTTGTTCCCAAGATGAGTATTTGTAGACTGGAACTCCCCAAGTCACATGTTTTTTGCATAGTTCCTGACTTGTCACAGGACTTTGTGAGGTATTAGTACACATTTTTCTCTGCTGAGATTGCAACTTCAGCATATCCCATTTTGCCACCAGCACTGCCCTGGATGTTCCCCTTGCACCAACTGTCACTTCCTGAGAGCCACAGCAAAGGGTACCTGTAAGAATTTGGGAAAAAAAAATCTAAGAAACCTGCTGACTGCTGCAGTGAGAAACAAGGTTTGAATAACAGGGATATGGGCACAGGGGATGCCATAGCAGTTGAACTCTTAATCTCAGTTGAAAACTGTCTGCAGTTTTGCTTTTGTTTTGGTTGACCTGAAGTCAGAACTCCGCTACTCTGCCTGCATCTGTGCACTGACATGAGGTTTTCCCACTTCACTCCCTTTCAATCTGAGGACTCTCTGTATTAGTACAATTACTGAACTGACCATGCCCTAACAAAATTGTTTGCTTCCACAGAGAAGTTGAGCTCTCCTTTTCAGTCCTGCATCAGGAAAACCTTTACAAAAGAAGCTCCCAATTTTAGAAGTTACTTTCAGCTGTATTCAGCTTGTATTCAACCTTTTCCTTCAAAAGCTCTTTAGACTGAGCTGTCTGCTCCCAGTTTATCTACAGCCCCTGGGGTAGTAACAACTGGGAAGCTGCAGAAGGCCCCCAACCAGGGAAGGACCAGTCTTCCCAGACCTCCTGAACCCCAGCATGTGTCTGCCACTTGTTGAATTACCCCAGTGCTACTTAAGGCAGTACTACAGTTACCCCTGTCCATTAGGCTTTGCTGTCCCATTGTTCAGAGCTTCATGTTTCAGACACATCTGCTGGGACCCCGGGACCCACACCTGCACCTAAGGTGAAACAGTGGGCTGCTCCTCCATCTTTTGCTTCATCTCCAGCTGACCTTCACCACTTTTTGTCTTAAAAATTTACAATATCTGGACTAGTCAGGGTGGGCAGTCATGTCAACTAAGAGTACTGAAAGAAAACTGTTTTTTTCCTCTCCAGATTGTGCTATCTCCCTCTAGTGATGTCTTTTGTTTGGGTACACATTGCACTGGCACTCTGACCTCCCCATCTCTTGTAGGGTGTTATTTTGGCTTATCTCTAAACACTACACTGTTACCAAGGAATTTTGAGCTCCTTGGTTTTAAAATTTCTGTGTTTTTTTTTTTTCTCTAAATATTTCTTTTAAAAAACATTATGCATATTAGCAAGCTATTAGGGTTAATAAAATCCTACCCTATCAATTTGATATGTTCATTTCCAAAAGTCACTGAGTATCTGAGTTGTAGTAAAAAACTCTTAGTACTAACAGCCACTGAATCTTAACTTTCCTTGTTTCTTCTGGCTGACCTGATTTACTCTTAAATAACAAATATGAGGCATCGTACCTTGTGTACCTCCATTTTCTGATACTGTAAAACGATTGACTGTCAATTGTACTGAGCTCAGAGCAATACTCTGAACAGCACTTACGATGAGTATCTGATTTTATTTGACCAAGAGAAGTACCCAGCTCTTCAGTCTGATACAAGGAATGCTTTTTGAGAAAAACAACAAACTGAAGTTGGTCTCAGTGACTCTGAGAGAAGTGGAAAGATGTATGAAATGACACACGGCTTACTGAACTTTGAGAGAACAGAGAATCATAGCAGAGGTCTCTATATATTTTAGACCTGATACTTGCTTTGCAAACACGTTCTGATCACAGGAAGATACCACTCTTTCATGTACTCCTGATTTTAGTGGTCAGAGAAGAGACCACTGAGCGAGACTTCAATCCTCAATTACTTTGTTTCCCAACGCTGGACCATCTTCCATATGATGTTAGTACTACTTTAAACTGTTATGTGACTCAGGCTCTAGGCCTGCTCCATTTCCCTTGCAGTCTATTGTTCAAGCTGCCTGATCAAATGAAGTTATCTCTTTTCTGTATGTGGTCCCTTAACTTATGTTGTCCTTTATACCATTCAAAATATGCCTTTTCCTCTTCTGAATTCAAGACCTCTGATTTTTCAGAATATACAGCACATATGACTTCAATTTCACAGTGAAAATGTGGATATGCTATTTCATCTTAACATTTATTTAAATTTTCATGTAGTTTAAACAAAAACATGACATCCCGTTTCAAGTGATATAATGAAAAAAAATAAACCACTTCTACGAAGTTAGCCAGTGTACAGACTTACTTATTTTACAAAATAAGAAGGTAGGAACATGTTACAAAATAATAATTAAACCAATCAGTGTCAATAGTGCAAAGAATAAATTGCAAGTATGAAAGAGAGAGATAGGGAAGGAGGGTAGGACGGATGGGAGGATGGATGGCTGAATGTGTGAGGGGTGGCTGGCCGACTGAACAAAACAGGAACATTAGGAAGAGCTGTGCATGTTATCACACAAAATTTTGTATCTTAGACATGTCATGATGTAGATTTAACTTTAGTGGCAGAAGAGGGTAATTATTTAATCCATTAAGTGATCTCTGTGTGCTTTAAATTCTTGTGGTGGTCAGTTCTAGAGATTAATACAGCTATGCACACGAATTGCTAAGAGTCACTGAAATAAATTTTTCACCATCTGGAACAAAGGTGACCTATCAAGGACTTGATTAGTGCACTGAAGGGCCAAGGAAATGACTGAGAATTTTATACAAGCAAAAGAGCAAGCACCTCCAGGCTGAACTTCATACACCTTTTCCACTTGCTTTCATGCTCTTTCACATGCAATTCCTGTCTATCCTGGGAGGTGACTGTTCAAGAGGGAGTTTTAGCAGCTACTAAATAATGTGCACAGGTGTTGGACATCCTATCAAGTAACTGTCAGCCAGCAACCCACCAGAGAAGGAACATTATTTCTGCAGTGATACTGCTGTATCTGACTCCTTCATAGGATGACTAAATTTAAATCTAAATAAAAGAACAAAAATAACATCAATCAGTTTTAGTATTTCTCAGATGAATTCACCCATTTTCCTTTTCTAGCTGAGTGTCCATAGTTAATAAATGTAAGAGACATTAACTAAAATAAGCTCAGCTGCCTGGAGATATTGTTTGTCTTTACCCCTTGTGATCAAAGACATTTCATGTTTCTAGGCAAAATTCCATACAATACCACAAGTCTTACCACAAATATTAAAACCCTAATGAGAAATAGAAAGAGGACTGAAAGTGGGAATTACTTCAGGGAGTAAACGTATGCTTACCTTGAAGGCACATTTCCTGCATGGAGTATTTGAGTACTACAAAGCTTTCAAATATACCAAAGGGCAGTGACTGCATCTTTCTCAAAAGAAGCAGTAATCTGAAACTAGTCGGAGAGATTTTTCCACATGATTAAAAAAAAAATCCTCACTACAGGCACTGCTTGTATCTAAATAATTTCTGCTACTTTCAAACTCACAAACTTCTCAGTTCTTTTCCCTTCATTCCAATCAAGTCTGTTCAAATTACTACTGTACTCACATGGGTGAAGAGTATATGTACATAAAGTACATATATGACAGTGTGTAACACTGAAAAATTGGCACTATTTAATCAATAAAAAAACAGTGGAGACCTCAGTAAGGGCACTTAGGATCCCAGTGTTCAAATTCTCAATGCTTGTAGTGGTGCTGGACTGAAAAAATAATTCAGTTGAGACACCTGGTGACACCAACAATAGACCTTTTAAAGATTTTGGTTATTAGCAGTCTTTTGAAAAATCAAACTACTTAGTTTGATTTTCCTTAGGAGATAAGGAAATAAGATCTTTTGAGATTCTGGCTGGGGAACTCTTGAAAATTCAGTAGCAGGTACATCTAAAAATCTCTCCAGGGATGAGAATGGATTAAAATAGCTTTCATATAAACCAGAACACTTATCCAGTTTTGCCTGCATAAATTATGATGACTGGAAGAAATACTTCTGTGTACAACTACTCAAGAAAGATGAGAGTCAGGTTTTTCATTCACTGATTCTGAATTGAAAAAAAAAAAAAAATTAGTGATGAAGCGGTACAGAAATTAAGTAAATCCATAAAGCTCCAGTATGTTTATCTTTCAGTTACTGGAACATAGAATATTCTGTGGCACAAGTATGATAGAGGCCGAATAGTTTAACAATTCAACAGTGATGGAAAATTATATTCCTTTTATTTTCTCCCCTCTTAAGGTGTACAACATAACTTTGCTATCTTGTATTACTTATTTGTGTTTCCATGAGCTGAGCGGCAATAGGCAAAAAAGTCAGACACTGAGCCTGCAGGTCAGAGTAGAAAATCTCCAATTCTTTCACAAAACATTCTCACATTTCCTCAGTAACATCTCAGCACTGCTTCAGCTTGGGGTTTTCTTTTCTTTTCTTGATGGTGGGATTTCAGAAACTGTACATTAGGAGCTGCACTGGAAAGCAGGAAGACCATCCAGAAATTCTTTGACTGCCTTTGAACAGGAGTGAATTTTGTAGAGGAGCTGCCATGAAACTCATCACAGCCAGCCTGTGTCAGAGCTGAGAATCAGTCACAAATTCAACCCTGTGCTCCCAGATATTTCACAAGCTATACAAGTTATCATTAATAATATCATAAATTTTAATCCATTGATCTCAAAATTCTTAATTAAACTTAACAGCATTCTTCCATTTACAGAGAGATGTTGCACATGCTTAGTATTAACTGGTGTGCTCCAAGGAGCATCCTGGGCCCAGAAGGGCTACCTGCAGTGGGGTATTACAGGCTTGTCAGTAAGTGCTAGAAGGATTGAGACTTTACCTATTTACAGTGGTGTACCTGTCTAAGTATGTGTCACTAGGGTGATGCAGGCTTGAAATGTAGGTGCATATAAAAAAGGCATTTAAAAGTTCCCTACAATTTATTTTAAATTCTACCACTTCCAGTTTCAGACTCAATGAAATTAATTTCATTATTTATTTGTGATTTTAACATTGTAGTAAATTTTAAAAGAGTCACAGTGAAAGTACTAAATAAAGAGTGTATTAATTTTTTAATATTAAAAGCAAAATGAAAAAAAATTATAAAAAAGCTTTCATTTTAATCCATTATGATTTTAAATTACATTGCCAAAGTTTTCCAAATGTGTATTTTATAGTCAGTAGTAACCTTTCAAAAGATAAATGATTTAATAAATTACTTTACATTTAACATTATGAGACAAAATATTACACAAGCCATAGAAATAACTAAAATTGGGTACTTTTAACACTGTTTTCTCTGAAAATATGTGTAAATGAGTGATTTATATCTTCTGCACTTTTATTTAGAAAGAGGTTTTAAGACTTGCTATTACTTTCAGCTAAGTGGGGATAAAAAATCTCCATGATAGAAGCTTGCTAATTTTTGGAAAGAGATTTTGGGGCCCAGTTAATGGGAGTATTATAAAGATACAAGTTACTTATACTGTAGGTTCAAGATAGAACATGAAAATATTGTGCTGGACAGACTTCCAAGGATTTTCAGGAAAACAAACAACATTTTCTGTTGAAGTAATTGTGTTCTGACGTTTTCAATAACCACCCATTTTACCCATCCAAGAAAACATACAAAAACCCCCCAAACCCAAAACTAAACCACCTTGTTTTTCCCTTAAATATCTTTCTAGGCAGGAATGATCTAATCTTAGCAAAGTCCCTCTGGTATCTCCACTATTGTAACACACATTCCCTATTACTAGCAGCCATGACCATGTTTAGTCAAGATACCAGAATGGCTCAGACTACAAAGTAAAAATGTTAAGAAATTGCAGAGGCTTTCTTGTAACTTGTGCAAACCCCATGAAAACGTGCACAGTGACATGTCATTCAAGGGATGAGACAGGAAGGGCTGAACAGAGGGACAGCTCTGTGATCAGCTGTCCTGACTGTAGTTCATCTACTTCAACACAGATATCATTCTCTTGCTTTAAGATGCAGAGTGTGTTGATTCTTCAGAATGATGCTCAGGGTTTTCACTCTGTGGACCATTTCAGAAAGGAGATTTTACATAATTTTTCACTTGATCCTCCCTGAATTTTATTTGGCAGTTCAGAAGGAAGCAATTCAGTCAAAGGCCAAACCAAAAGGCATTGAAACAAAATACTTAACGTGGGAGGGCGAGATTGTGAGATAAAGGCTGTTTTCTGGTGTGGCTGAGATGGTTGCCAGACCATACTTGAGTGCAGAACCTAAACAGTGAAAAGGCAGAAAAGGCAGGCTTGATTGTACAGCTGTACTTGTTCCAGCAAAAGTCTGTGGATCCCCTCCGAACAAACCCTGAACACATTCTTCTCAAAGTAAGGATCTTCAGAAGCAGAAAAAATTATACCCTTCAGAGCATTATTTTAAAAGTAGTAGTCCCTATTCTTTTAAAAGAAAAATACACAACCTCTGCAAGTCCTTTCTTCCAGGTCTGTTAATTTGACCACCCCTCTTGGGACTTGCAGACTGATCTTTCTTTACTGTGTAGCACATTCATTGACATCTGCAGTACTTTCTCCCTTCAGATCCTCATTCAAGCTTTTTTTCTGCTCTATTTCGACCTGGTAGAAGAAAAAGAGGAAGAAAATTTGTAATGAGAAAGGAAAACAAAAGATTCACAAATCTTTCTCAGTGGTGGTTCTTGTGCTCAGGTGAAGAAACTCTTGGTGACCTGAGAGGGCAGTGAGGAAAAATAGACTGAGGATCAGGGTAAATTTGATTTTATTTACTATAAGGATTTTCAGTCTAATCTAAGCAGTTCTACAATTTAGCAGTGTCATGAAATGATTTCCAGAAGAGATAATGTCATGCATGACTTTATATTCATCACCATTCCCGGATGTACTCTGAATATAAGCTCAGAACCAAATCTGCAGACGATAGGTGGCTTTCTACGTGACAGCAGAAAATCAGCCTTAATTATAAATTCTGAGAAGACTGATGTATAAAGAAAAGAGATTTTTTAAATGATCTTGAGTTTGAAGGGACCCATAAGGATCATCAAATCCAACTCCTTGCTTCTTGAAGCAGTGCCTAACACTACCCCAAATCTCAGCACACTCCCTGCTGTCCTCAGGCTCAGAGGTGCTTTGGCCTACAGATACCAATTTGGATGGGACAGGGCCAAGGGGATCTGTGTTTGGGTTCTAAATTTCCACATCTCCAAAAACTTGGGAATAATCCAGTGTTTCAATTCTTAAAAAGAGATACTTAGGAAGATCAAATATTATCTCCAGGGAATTTAAGAAACTACTAAAAATATAATTACAATTACCAATAAAAATATTTGCCATGAGAATCTTTTCATAATCTCTTTATCATTGCTCTCAAAGACGGCAAGTTAGGATGCCAAATTCTCTGCTGAGTATTCAGCTAACATGCAAATCACTGAGATATTTTGGCAGGCATATACACAGTGCACTTTCCTCTCTGCTCCTCTCCTTAGGGCAGGCAGAAGAAATAAGTATTTAAGCAGAGAAATACTGTGATTCTTTTGTCTGCAGTAGGACTCCCACGGTAGCACTCCCACTAGGGAAGAGCAGCAAAACTCCCTGTTCAAACACTCCATATCAGCTAATCTCCAGGAGTTGGCTGTGTGCACGCTCTTCCACAGCCAACTGCAAGGAAATGTATTATTCCATCTTTGCTGAGATAATCCACTGCTTATTTGCCATGAGCCAATAGCTGCACACGGGTAGCTACTGCATGCAGCCTGGCATGAGCCAAATTCCCACCTCCATTGTCCATGGTATTTTATTTGTCTGCCCATACTTTTCAAGACAATGAAGCATGCAAAGTAACCATGGTGATTAGCACCGCTCAGTTTTACCTTGTAACTGTAGTGTGCTGAATAGTTGACCCACTTCCTCACATCGGTCTTGTCCTCGACAGAGATGGACCGAACAGTGGCTTTGGACGCAGAAGTGGTGGGCATGTCAAATTCCACATCTACATAGCGGACAAAACTGGAAGGCACTTCCCGGTCAGAGCCAAGCTCTAGGTGACAGAAAAAGCAGTGAGGATGGCCAGAAGCTGGAAAAAGAGAGCAAACAGTCATTAGAGTTGTGTCAGATGAATCAAAACACAACACCTAGCAGAAAGCAGCATCATGAAGCTGCAGGAAACTGAGAATCTCCCTAGGTGAATTAGTTCATAGCAAGTGTCTTACCTGCTTCAGTGTGGCTGAAGTTACCAAAGGAATTAAACAAAATGCAAAAAGGATTGCTAATCACTCTAGTTTGCTTTTAGTGAGTGAAAATGTAAGAAGTAAGAAGCACAGTAGGGTGGAAGTATTTGTCCTCTTGATTCCCTCAGTGTCTTTCACATGCTAAGTACATTGTGGCACATCCTTCTGAAATGTTGTGCAACGACAGTAAGGAAAGAAGGAATCTGGAAATATTTGATGTTTTTTTGAAATTGTTACCCTCCCTTTTTAACAGAAGAAAATGTACAGGATAAGGTTAAATAACTTTCTCATGTTCAAAAAGCAAATTTGTGCAAAGCTTCAGAGTAACCATTTATTCCTCACTGGAACCCATGACAAGGTGGCTAGTCATTAAGGATGGCAAGGAGAGGAGGTCATGTTTAGCTCTGCCATATGTAAATAACCCTTATTATTCTTTCTTCTTGTTTTCCTGGACAGCAGTAATGTTTAAAAATTAAAGCAGGGACTTCTAGTCAAACAAAGCTGGCCTTTTCTCTGACTGCTGCCAACTCCTTAAGCTCTTGAGCAAGTAATTTAATGTCTCTGCCTCAGTTTCTCTATTTGCAAAATGAGGATGAAAGCCTTCACAGCCACACAAGGCTTTCTGATTGAAAAGATCCTATTATCTACGTATGTGTAAATGAATGTATAAGTAAATGAATGGAATCTTTGCCTGCCTTTATTATAGGCTTTAGGATTCCTGAACACTTGTTCACCAGGAAAGTTCTTCTCCATGCAGGTCAGCAAGGTGTACAGGACAGAGACAACAAGGAGGGAGGAAGGCAGACAAAGTAAAGAGAACTGGGTGGGGAAAGCCCAGAAGCTCCCACTGAGAAAAGCTGGAATACACCTCCTTAGCCCAAAGTCAGCCTTGTTAAACTGAAGCCTGAAAAGCAAAATGTAGGATTTTGAAGTATGACTTGTCTCAATAGGATGAAATTACCCAGTCTTTAGAGGGATTAGGCATTGCAACATCCCACTTGACCTTGAAATAGAACTGGAAAAAAAATTTGATTTGGTGTAAGTCTGGGTAAGAATTTCATCTGGAGTCAGCCTCATACTTCAAAACGGTCTAGCCAAAGTTCCCTCACTGCTGGTAGGTTTGTAAAATAATGTGTGTGCAGCAAATCCAGTGAGAGGCTGTGCAGTTCAGCAGAGACCAGGATATGCAGCACCAGAGCTGGAGACAAGTTATGAATGAATGGGTGCAGTTATCAAGCAGATATAGAAGCTCAAGTTCTAGCAAGCATTAAAAATACATCTGCTTTTTATCAGGATTAATTATCCCAAGCAGAGTACTGACTCATTTGCCCTAGTTCTAGAGCAAGTCAGGATCTCTGTTTGACAGCCCTTCCTGGCTTTTCACAGATGGACATTCTTTTCCTGGATCAAGAGCTGTGGTTCACAGCAGACCTTCCTGGTGGTCCTGCCCACCACAGGACAGCAGCATCCCCAGGAGCTCTCAGAGGGATCATTGTGCCCTCCAGCACCACAGTGCTTTTGCTTCTGGCCAGTTCTTGAGCGTGGCTGTGGTGAGCACAGCCATGGTGGCAGCGCAGTTCAGGATCTGACACCGGGCCCCTGGGTGACACAGCACTGCTCTCTGGTATTGCATTATCAAGATGCCTAAAACTGGCTCCAAAAATCTGTGTTCAGCACTCAGTACTGGCAACCAACCCCCAGTCTCAGGCTCCCCCATCCTTTCATATCCCTTTCCTCACACTGTACCACTCTCTGCAGACTCCTCATTGTAATCCTTTCTGCTCATCTGCTTTGATATGCTTTTCCTGTCTAGTTTGCTGTGGGTTGCTCCCTCCTTCAGACTGGAGAATGCCAGCAGCCCAGGAGGAGTGGCTCTGTTCCCTGGTGTGGGCCACATCCACAGCTGCAGAACATTCAGCTTGTGCTGTGACACTCCTGAGCTGGCACGTGCTCAGCTGCTTTTGGGGTCCATGTGTGTGAAGGTATCCCTGGGAAGCGTTCAACTGGGCTTGAGCACACTGCAGGCCAGGTGCTTTGGAGAGCTGAGCTTTTCAACTCTTCATAATTTCAACTGGAAACTGGACACTTGGTAACACTTCCCCCCCCCTCCCAGCTGCATAAAAATTATGGAAGTTACTAATTTAAACCAGCTCAATGTGATAGGTAACAAGGTGAACAGATTAAGAAAGCAACTCCTCCACTGAAGCTATTACAAAAGTACCTAGCCCATCAGTGTTCATTACTGTCCTGGGCATGAGGCTCATGAGGCTCCATCTCTATAGACTATTCAACAGGCTCATTCAGAGCTCTTTCTCTAATGAACAGATACCCTTCTTAGTAAAATCAGGAGGAATCAACACACTGCTTTTGTTTTGCACCTCTTGTTTCCTTGAGCTACTACCAGTTTGTTCTGACAATCAACGATCTGATGATTAACATGCAAGTGTAACTGTGATTGGAGAGAATGTGTTCCAAATGACTCATGACACTCCAAATGTCCCAATATGTTTGGATTAAAAGATATAATTTACTTCAGAAAGTATTCCAGGCAGCATGCCTGGGATCCACAGCCAAACTAGAGAAAAGTTCAAATCCAGATCCAAGGCTCTGCACAGATGTGACGTCCCTGCTTCACACAAAGAGCATTTTCCCATGATCAAAGACTGTTTGAATGTTTCCCTAGTAGTCTACTGGTGGATAAAAAAAAAAAAAAGGAAAAAAAAAAAGAACATGTGAAGCCCAGCCAGCTGTAAATAGCCTGCAAACAGGCATTCTTCATCAACTCTTTTGTTCATATTAATTTTAAATATGTCACAGGCAATAAAGTTTACCAAGCTGTAAAAATGGACAAATATTTGCTATTTGGATTTCAGCAATGTGTTCAGTAGAATCCAGTCCCAATTTTTTTCCTTAGGTCAAATCATAGTCAGAGTACGCACTGTCCTTCACTAGTCACATGCTTTCTAGTGTTAAGTCATAAGCAGATACTTTGGCTACAAAATAATACAGACAGTGCTGATAACACTGTCTCCTAGAGTGAAAGTGCAAAGGGCTCCAATCTATTAGAAAGCACAGAAAGAAAAGATTTAGATAAGAGGGCAACGCTACTGAAAAAAATTCTTAATAATCTGGGAGCTTAGGATGCTACAGCCTGCATACAAGCAGTGAGTTATGGCAGGGACACACTCTCCTGGGAACTGCAGGTTTGGGAGTCATGCTCCTCACCTCTACACAGAGACTGCACCAGTCCACATTCAGGGAACGGAGTGAAGCACAGGTCCAGCTGGCTATCTGGAGACCTCCGGAGTTCTGGGATTGTGTTTGCAAGGGACTGTGTGTCAGAGCACACACTGTGCACGAACAGAAAGTCCCAAAATGTGTGCCTACATATGTACTCCTGTGAGTATGTCTGGCACACAGGCACATGTGCTGGAGCACATGTGCAATGCACATTCCCAAGTGGTGTGGACCCATTGTGTGGCCTCTGGAGGCAGGTGGAGCTGCAGGCTGAGGCCACCTGCAGCACTTCCCTCAGTTCCAATGTGATGCCATTACTTCTCCATTGCTCTGGAGTCCCAGGCATCAAAGTAGTTCAATAGCAGGCCAGATATTTATGGAAGACCCAGAGTGCTCTTAGGGGTGAGTTACAAGTATCCCAGAAAGAGAGCATAAAGTGTGAGTCAGTGGACTCATAGTTTTGTTTTTGGTGCTTGAGAACTGCATCATTTATGACAACTTTGCAAATACATGAAGTTATTATATGACTGGTGGATGGGGCTGGATACAGCCAAACATGAACAAGGCTGGTTGTTAGATCCCACATGACTATCACTTGGACAAAAGCATATGTTGTCCACCAGGCAAATCTAAGAAGGAGTGGGAATGAATCCTTCTGAGTGCCTCTTAACATACCTCTTTGTTTGCCATATGCTTTGAGAAAGGAGAACCACGGGATGAAGTACCACCAATAAACAGAAATAGTCTCTGAAGGGCAAGGTCAGATTTAAACTACTTGGCCTGCCCTGTCATCACTTAGGGATTCCCTCCCTCTGACATACCTCATGTGTCTTGGCCAAGACAGTGCTTCCAAGGCTCTTCCTTTCCCTGAAATAACATCTGATCTGACCGGAGGGGTGAGGACACTCTCTTCCTCTCAGGATGTAAACAAATACCAACTGCCCTGCGTTTTGCATGATGACACTGATGGATAGATGCTCTGTGGCAGGGGTCCAACAGCAGCAACAAATCTGTAATGTATTTCCTTCCCCCTGTCACAGTGTATATACAATAAAGAGTCACAATGGGAAAGAAGGAAACAAGAGGCACAGATCAGTATCTCCCTCTGAGTAGCAATGAGTAAGGCAGCATCACCCTGCAGGAGGCAGTAGAAACAGGGCCTCTTCTCCTGGTTTGCTACTGGCATGTTCTGTGATTGTGTTAAAGTCTGAGGGCTTTCGTTTCCTCAGCTGTGATATCTGTATGGTACACTGAGATCTTTGGAGAGAAGATACCACAGAAGGCCCAATTTCACAGCATCTCATTCCCAGAGCTCGTCAGATGGCATATTGAGATTTTCCTCACAAGCATGTTACTGCTCATAAACAGCCTGGGGTGAATTTTTCATTCCTGTACTTCTCTTAAGTTTCCAAGCCCTGTCTTCTTTCACCTCAGTCTACAGGAAACCTGGAGCCTTCCCTTTTGTCAATGATATCCTTCCAAATTTGTAACCCGTGGTGTAAACTAGTGTCCTTGGGGTGAAATCTGACGCAAAAGATTAGGACACTTGGATCACTGTTTTGTTGACACTATAACTCAAACTCAGGAGAAACATATAGAGAGTGCCAAATCTGATACCACAATGAATTTTCCTTCAGGGAACACTGAAACCCTCCCAGTGACCCAGATGCATTACTACAGCAATAATACTGAAAAGTCCATCTCATTTGTAAAATCCTAGATCAGATAGGTCAAGAAGTAGAATTCACAACAAATAAGAATAAACCTGAGTTGTCCAGCTTTATTGTGCACCATGGATGACAGGCAGCAAATAGAATGACTAGCAGAAATGGCCAAAGGCAACAGTAGCTTGCCTACATAATTTTCATGTTTAATTATGACCATGTTACTAGAAATACAAAGAGTTGGGATAGAAATACAAAGTGGGTTTCGTGGTGGTATTCTCTCTTCAGGTTTAAGCTGTAATTAATTCCCTGTATGCACTGATTACAGAAACATAGCCACAAAATGGTGTTTGGAAATGTCTATTTTTTTTTAAATGGTTGAGCAATGTCTTCTGTTCTCTTACAATCCCCATTTCAGATAATTCAGAGGCATTAATTGTGGTATATGCATTGAAATATGTAGCATGGGCCCAGTATGCTTGGAAAAGATATCACATGTGCTGGAGCTACAGTAATATATCTGATCCTGTCATTCAGTCCATAGCATAGAATCTTGCTTTTGCAAGTTACATGAAAAAGCCCTGCTTCTAATAACAGTACAGAGCACACAGATATTTGATGCCTAGGTTTCATAATCACAGAACCATTTACTGGAAAATATCTTTATGATTATCAAGTCCAACCATTACCTAGCATGAATCTAGTCTACCACTAAATCACCTCCCTAAGTACCACCTCTTTTAAATACCTCCAAGCAGAGACAGAACACATATTTTTGTATCTAGGAAACCTAAAATTGTTTTCATCATTAGCTATATCTGTAGTATATGTAAAACTATTAAAATGAAGGGTCAGACAAATACTTCATGCAACTAACTTATGCTCTTTGCTATACTACAGAGGATGATATATCTCTCATCATTTAAACTCAGTATTTCCTATCTTTCAAAATATATAACTCATTTTATTTTATTCCAGAGATTTATTTATTGCAGAGATGGTATATGCCACTCACCTGAGTTTTTGTCAGGCAGTCGGTTTATCCTCCATACGATGGAATTAAAGGCATGCTCGTATTTGGCAGTTCCCAAAGTTACTCTCATTACTGGCTCAGAACCAGACAGACTGGTTGATCCAAAAGTGGCTCCCTTGTTCACCTTGGCTTTCAAAGATTTCTCCCCCAGGACACTCTCCCTGCGGAAGTTCTTCACCCACTCACTTGGCACAGGGTAGCGGATCATCACGTTTTCACAAGGGACCTGAGTTAAAGGGTCATGGTTGGAAGAGAACCCTGTGGACATCATCAGCCAGCTCTGCACCTCCACCTCAGCACCATTGATGCTGGCAGCTGTCCTCAGAGTAAAAGGCAAAGTTTTCTCAGCAAAGACAGTCCTGAATCTCATCAGTTCAAACCGACAGGCATCCAAGGGGTTGAACAGGATAATACGGGAGTTATTAAACATATCCTCATCCACACACGAATGGAAGCGGCAGCTGTATAATTTAATCCACTTAGTGGTAGTAGTGGGCATAATATCCTGCCTTGCAACTATTTCATTCCCTTTGATCAGGATATCATTAAGGCCCAGTCTGCATTCTGCCAGGCCAGAAAGGAAGCTGAGGACATAGATATGAGTCAGCACACTGTGCTGGAGAATCACACTATCTCCCTTGGCCAAGATGCCATGAAACTCATCCCTAACATCCACAGTGATTTCTTCTTCTTGATAATTCAGTCCCACCGTGCTTAGGTCTGTTGATGAAGCTGGCAAGTTCATCAGCGTGTCTTGCACAGCAGTGATGAAGCTAAGGAAGTCTTCATAATCTGTAGTCCCAAGCTTGATAATTTGCTCTCTCTCCGCAGTGTGTGCAATGGCTGGCTTAGGCTGATACTTTTTTTTCTCCTTGTATGTTGTGCGATCCAACCTCACGCTGTGTATCCTTCCATTCTCATCGTAGTTCTGTAGCTTGCGCTCTGAAATCTCATGATTGATTTCAAGTTTGAGCTCCCGAAAAGGCTTCTCTAGTCCCTTCTCATAAAAAAGCTGTATACATCCACTGTTAGTCAGCTTGACATATATTGGTCCCCAGTGCCTGGATGACATAATGTTCTTCTTCTCTGGGATCCTCAGCATCATTGGCCATCCATCCTTTGGCTGAGCTGGTGCCAGGTTAAATAAAGCTGCATCCAGATCATATGGCATCATGGGGTCATCATCAGGCAAGGCAGGACTGCTCACACCATCTGGGTCTCCAATCTGGAGCTGTTTGAGCTGCTCTACAGCATCTGTGTGGGTTACAGTCTTGTTTGCCTCATGGAAACTGACAGTATCAGGCTCTTGATGGAGAATAATGAGAGAGTCTCTTTGGCTTTTGCCTGGAGCACTGGAGACAGAAGAGCTTTTGGAACGCCTCTCTTGCTCCTCAAAGAATGAGCTGAATGGATTGATGGGTGAGGGCTGGACATCTCGAAGAGATTCATCCAGAAAGGGATTAGTAGCACTCCATGGGGGTGTTTCAACAGAAGGCAACTTGGTTAAAGAGGAGAGATCTAGTTTTTGAATTTTGGAGAGGTCTCCCAATGTGCTTTTAGGACGTTCTCTTTTCTTTAAAGATGTAGTGAGATTAAAGTTAACATCTGGAGCCTGTGTTTCTGCAGGTGGGGTATCTGTTTTCAAGGGAGAAAGGCTCTGTGGTGCAAAACTGACTTCATTGTCATCAAAAGTCACCCAGCTGGGAAAGCGAACTGTGGTTGGGGTAGATGAATGGCCATTCATGGAGGTGTTGTTCAGCTGCCAGTTGACAGCCTCCATATCTATCTCTTCATCTTCCTGGAGAGACGAGGAGTTGTCTTTAAAAAAAGAGGGGAGGGGAGGAAATTTCAGCTAATTATTCTGGAGTTACCTAGTTCTCTCCTCAGAAAAACCTGTACGCTCAAGGGAGGCCTACTCATATGTTGGGCAAGAATAAGATAGTCAAAAGACTTGGCTAAAATGCTGAGGAGTCTGACAAGAAGTAATTAAAAGATACACAGTTGAACACAGAAAAGGAATCAAGAAAGAAATATTAAAGGAATGACAGCAATGATTGTACTGATCTCATCCCAACTTAATGACCTAAAGGAGAAACCACATGTCACAGTGATTTTTTTTTAAATTTCCCTCTCTAAACTTTCAGGATGCTTTTTTTCTCTAGTTATCTTCTGTTATTTGCCTGGAATGTTCCCTCAGTCTTGTTAACAATTTTCTTCCCTTTTCTGTCCCCATACCCTTTGCTCCAGAGAATAATCCAGTAGGAAGATGAATGAATATTGAGGAAGAGCACATCTGCAATCTGTCCCCACATACTTGCCTGTGCACTTGCCATTACCACAAAAGCACACGGGGCATGGTGACGGCACTACAAAAGGTGCCCAGGTGTGAATTTTTCCCAGGATGTGTTCAGCAAAGAGACTCTTTGCATACCCAGTGTGCAAGAGTCCTTGGATGTCTCTGAAACATCTCTTGGCGAAGCTGTGATCTAGGGATATAGGTTAGAGTAAGGAAAAACATGGTTTTGACTTGTGTTGTGGAAGCTGTCCTCATCCTCTCTCAGAACAGGGCACCTTTGAATGCTATTTTCCTAGTCTTAGGCTCTGCCAAGACACTTCCTAGAAAACTGTATCACAGTGTGCTATTTCAGTCCCAACTCCTGCCAGGATTGTTCTAGCGGTAATAAGATGTTTTCCAAAATGAACACAAATTCTCAGAGTTAAGAAATTTAATAATTTTCTTCCCATTTTCTTCCTACTGAGCTAATGAATCAGAATGCTATGAAAAATGAGCAGCCAGCATGAAATTATACTCTGTAGCTGCACCATGTTTGCTCTACAGCAGTGCTGGCATTTGTGTTTTTTGCTTCTCCCAGACATCCCATGTTTTACACAAGTCACTGTTCTTCAGTACAAGCAAGAAGTAAATGTAAAATATAGCCCTGTGGTATAGCTGTACACCTGTGATTTGAGCATAATTTACAGCAACAACACCACCAAACTATTTTAAGTCATTATTTAAATTGCCACCAGTTCTCAAAAAAGATGAGCTTGATTTCCATTCTGCCTCAACCATAACAGACAATTTGAATTTATATTTCAGCTACCATTCAGAATATGAAATAGGGAATAATCATGCTAGCTGAAGTGCTGCCATGAGCTCATTGTAATGTCTTGGCTAACTCGATATTCTGGCCCTCTCATTCCTTCAATATGTAAGTTTACCCAACCTTCTGATCTAAGGACAAAACACACCAACCAAGTTCTAAGGGTTATTACAATTGAAAATTATATATGAAGGTGAATGATACCAATTTATTTTTCAAGCCACAGCAATACAAAGCAATAACAAGAACAGACAGCTTTTACAGACTATCCATGCATTGCAAAGTGTCTATTAAAAGAAGTGCCATTGTCTCAGTTTCTCAGATTTTCTTCTCTACCCTGCTATCTCTCTCCCAGCTTTGCACAGTGCCTGTCTGTAGCCCCTGCTACTGGTCACACCACAAGGTGCAGTGGTGTATTCCTTATCTGCTAAGTATTGCCACAAGCCACAAAACAGATTTGGGGAGAGGAAACAACAATCCAACTGACTATTATCCACAATCACACCCTGAGTGAGAAAGTAATAAAGAACCCACAAAGAATAATCTGATATTGTTCTGATCCTCAGTCCACACCAATATGTTGCCTGTGCTGTCTCACATCTTTCCAGGACTTTGGTCATCCAGCATGTAGCACCATGAAGCAAAGGTGTTATGGTATTTTCTGGAAAACATTGCTTGTTGCTTTTAGGACTTCTAAAATTCCAATGTTTATAAGATCTGGGATGCTTAAGAGCAGACCACCTCTACTCTGCCTGCAATTTTAATTTCCTTGTGACAAGGAAAGGAAGCTTTGGTTCTCTTTAATGTATCATCTTTTCATTTTTCTATGTGGCTAAACCACGACTACTTTGGCCAAAAACATCAGGTAGTATCATGTTACTTGTGCTGGGGGAAAGGCAGCCATCCAACTGCTAAAGGACATTAATACTGCAAAGTGTTTATGATCAAAACTGTGCCATGGAAGTAGGAAGAAGATCTGAGGGAATTACATACCTTTCAAAAAAGAAAGGCAGATAACAGCTTTTAGAACTGGACCTTAACAAATGCCTGAAATTTCAAATTTCTGAGTACTCATCTATTTTGCCTCTTGAGAGAAATTAGCTCAGAGCTTCATGGCGTGACTGTTCCTGTTACCTGAATATATTAATTTACATATAATTCAGATAGCCCTTTGAACTTTAGTCTGTAGTAAAATTCATACCCTTAACATGCCACACCTTCCGAAGGGGTCCTGACTTCCCTGATGTGGTCTACGCCAGTCCCTCAGACAAAGCAGGCACTGCTAAGATTTCTGTTGGCATAGCTGGATCTATTTTAGGGCTCTTTACATAAAGTCCACCAGACACTGGTATACAGACTTGGTCTCCAAAGATCAGCCAGGTCATGAGGGTGCCAGCAGCAATACTTGTGGCGTCTGTATAAGCAATTATAGAAAAGCAGAAAATGCAGATAGACAGAATCTGGAAGAAATCAAGGACCAGGCTGCTGTGCAGTTATGTCTCCATGACAAAGGTCATACTTCCACAGAGTTTCCATGACATCCATATCTGGTCATTTTCTTGCTTTTTCACATCCAAGTCAATACAACTGTGTCTGTGCACATTTTTTGAGGCAGTCTGTTATGTTTCTGATCTTTCCAAGAGAGATGGTGTAATTTAAAAGATGTGAGTGAGTGGGCCATCACTTTGAGGTGACACAACTGAACTCCTATTTACAGCCTTGACACCAACCTCATATGTGGCTCTGGGAAAACATCACTATCATATCACATGATATGATAGTTCTCTTCCCACTCTTTTCTAATTTCTGACTATAGAAGTGTTACATGTGGAACACTGTTCCTCTGTACCTCAGTATCCAGTACATTTCTAGGGCTCTCCAGAACACAGTGTAAGTGGGTAAATGCCACAGAAGGGCATATAAACCTACAAACTGATTCAATTAATAGCTCTAGTGCATCTATGCACTTGAAAATACTTTCAAGTTTATACAAGCTATGAAGCCAGGCCTGTTCTTGTCAGCTTTCCTTTTATCACAGCTCTGTTAATGGTTGAAGTTGGTCAAATCTGTAACTGCTGCAGACAGCAGCATAAATATACAGTACGAAAGTGCACAGAAACTAGATACAAGAGTATACAGCTCAAAGCACAGAAGACTTTTTGTCAACAGGAGGGTACTACCAGCTTATTTTGCACGGAAGAAATCCTGTGAAGACAGCAGTTATTACATCCACATGCTTCCTATGTACCTTTGCTAAAAATTAGTGTGTGGTAACATAAAGAAATATCCTCTCACAACCTTGCAGGACACCTTCTTCCCATGAGCTTCAAAACAGATTTTGGAGACAGAAGAGGCATCCACCTTGCCTCTTTTCAAGAAGATTACAGAGGGCAGCTGGAAAATCCCAAACTTCTTAATCACCAACACGCAACAGGTTGCAAGATAGATAGACTTGTAAGCACTCCTCAGACTTCTGAGTGTCTCTGCAAGTTCTGGCATGTAGAAGAGGTCACTGCTCACATGGGCCATGCCCTCTACTCTTGCTACTGAACACACCACATGCAAAAATTTAACAGCAATTTAGTTCTCCAACATGTTAACTGTCAGTACAAAAGTTAGATTTTATGGCACAGCTAAGAGACATTTCAAAACCACCACAGACTATATAAGCAGCAAGAGAAGGTGCAAGATGAAAGATGGAAGTCACAGATCTGATCTCTGTAGTTTCCTCTTACTCATTCTCCTCCCACTTGACTGACTTCCCAGGTCACGTTGAATGGATTCATCCTCAGGCAACTTTTCCATTCATAATACTCTGCCAAATCACAACATCTCTTTGAACACAATTGTCTAAATTTAGGCCACATAAATCTGGACTGCTTAAACCTTGTTGCATCCCAAATCTATACTACAGTAGTACGACACAGACTGTTCCCAGCAGTGGCTTAGTGACTACTTAAATACAGTGCCTGATGCTTGGTTAACCATTGCAAATTCATAATAAGTCCTGAAAGAAGTTTAAATATCAAAAGAAGTTAAATCATCTGAGGCTACGAAGAAGTTATATGAGGGAGCTTTGAGATCTCTTTAAAGCACAATGAATTTCATCAAGGTTCAATTAATTTACCCCCATGAGTCTCTGTAAGAACTGCTATATTTCATTTTAAAGGTAAGCCATCATGCAGATACTAAACTGAAGATGAAATACCAGGAAATGATGACTCAGCCCTCACAGATAGGTTGCAGCAGCCCTCTTACTGCAAGAAAACTGTTGAAAAGGACAGTCCTCTACATACTATCTTAAAGGACCCTAGAAGTTTTTGTAGACTTTTTCCATTGATGTTTTGACTTTTTCTAACAATTATCTCTCTACACAGAAGTCTGTGTTTATGGGAAGGAAGAACTACTGTATTTCAGGTGTTTGTGCTTACAGCGCTTCATTGCCCAGAATTATTTGCCTGGTGTCCCCTCCACTCACAGCACCCCTTACTGCTTGGAGAAGGAAAAGAGCATCTTCCCAACAAACAAGACTGAACTAACCATTAAGACATTGGTTTCATACTACCAGAACAATAGTCGTTGCAGCTGTAAGTCTCATTGCACTATGCAGGAAGCTATCAATCATCTTCCTCTTCTCTATCTTTATTCAGCTGGAGAAACTAATTAATTCAATCAGAGCCCTTTCACTCTTCCTTGAATAAAGAAAATGTTCAAGATAACAAAATTAGTTTGTAACATAGAACTTTCTTGAGTGATTTAATTTTAAAATACTCAGTATTTTTATTGTGTTATGTTTATTGAGAAGTTAAAACTCTGGTTCATAAAAAAATTCTGTACCACCAGCATGTCAGATATGGTATGGAATAACTGAAAAAATATTTCAGAAATTCATAGTCTGTGTACAGTGAATTCCACTTTCTCTTGTACAGATCTTGTCTGCAACCACAGTTTTATAGAAGTTCCTTACATGTTCTGCAGTCTGTATTATGCAGTGCCCTAAGAAATCAGAATGTGTCTGGCTAGTCTTAAGACAAAACCAAGCATCTGTAACACATTGTGCACAAAATGGATAAATTAGATTTGTGCAGAAAATATCCATATTCAGAAAATGCTCTTTCCAGATCTACTGCTTAGTTTTTTAGCTTGTAAACACTTAGTGTACTAATATTCCTAGTCAGAATTACAGTCAAGAACAAGCACACAGCCTATCCAAAAATCACCAGAACACTGCAGCAAAGAGAGATATATAGCTTTGAAAGTGTGAGTGCCTGTGTCTCCAATTCATCCCAATTTATCATTTGAACAGTAGACTCCAAATTCATGTAACTAACTCCAATAGTTCATGCAAGTAATGAACGAGGCTTTTAGTATCTTGAATAAACTGTTACATTTTTACATCAGGCAGGAATTACATGTTAGAGGCAGTTACTTTTAAAGGTAATAAAATTCTCCTAGTCATAGCTAGAAAACATTTCATACTCCAAGTAAAAGCACTGCTTATCACTTAAACATAGCTTGCTTTGTTGTTTTTTTTTTAATTTTTTTTAATGGCTAGTCTAAAAAGAAATTGAAGTAAACACTTTTTTTTTCCTCTTTATATACTTAAAAGAGTGGAGTTCTTCTCTTGTGTAACACAATGGTAGTGAATGGGTCCCAGAACTACTATAGAAAGAGACTTTTTGATTTAGCCCATTTGAGAGCCACAGACAGGAAAGCTCATGAAGATCAGTTCATGTGTTTCCATTAGCTGGCCAGAAGGTGGTACATTAACACTGATATAATTGGAAGAAGTGTTCAAGATTTTTACAAGACTTAGACAACACTATGCCTATTCAAAGAATTCACATGCTACATGTGACATAATACTATTTGTTTATAATTAGAGCCAAGTTGTGAACAGATCTCATCTAAGTGGTGGAGAAAAGATTAAAACCTCCTTCTTCTACCTGAGAACTTATTTCTATTAAACAAACAGGTATACTAATAAAGTAATTGTCTTAGCAAATAAGCACACCTACAAGATTCAGTACAAAGCACCTTCATTTCTATCCCTGAAAACATGGCATAGATATGACTGACATATTTTTCCCACTATGTCATCTGTGTTCTCAGCAAGGTGTGCTTAGCCCAGAGACTATCAAGACAGCGACTACACCCCAGACTTAGTCATTGCTACTGCCATTGCTACTTCTACTGGGAGTGCCATTACACTCCCAAGTTTGGGTATGCAAGATAAAGCCTGTGTGTGAAGGGACAGCAGAGCTGGGAAACACCAAATGAACCTGTTTCAGCAGAGAGATCAATAAGAGAATGAGAGAGTCTCTGCAGAAGAATGAATCATGCTACTACATCTTTCATCCAGAAAGAGAACAAGGAGCAAAGGAGAACAACAAGGCATGCACAACATTTTTAAAAAGCAGTTCCTTTACAGGTACTTTGGCAAAGATAAATGAAGACATTTTTCCTCAACGTACTTTGGACTTTGCTTCTCTCCACAGATGTCTGCCTCCCTCTCTGATTTTAATCCACAGTACATACAACATATCCTTCAATAGTGGAACTGCCACTGAGATGAGACTATTGACCTCATGAAGAAATTAGAGTGAATAAGGAAAGAGAAATGTATCAGCAAGCCCAGGATGCTTCATGAAATTGGTATCTGGCAAGCAGAATAAATCTGCAGCCAGCCCTATAAATGCAAAGATAATCCCACTCCATCTTGGAAGAGATGATGCTCCATTGAACAAGCTCTATGCTGCAAAAGGCAATCACTTAAATCTCTCATACACAGCCAATATGTTACTTCATTATGCTGCAACTTTTTGAGCAATATATGGTGGACCAGTAACAAAATACAAAGGTTTGTAGACCTTGTTAGTTTTGTCTTGAGTACCTGAGGTAATACCACATGGAATAAACCTGTCATTTGCAGTGCCAGACTGCAGGTGGAAATGTGCCAGCTACTGCATCCACTCAGAATCTGAGGTCCCACTGAGGAGCATAACCTTTGATACAGCAAAGCAACACACTATGGTCTCATGCCTTGAGTTATGGATTCAAACAGCTGCTGCAGTACACCACAGGCTTGGGGTCTGGCCCCGCTGAATAAATGTGAGAGATGTTCCCATAGCTATAGGAAAATCCAAGGCAGGAGACCATCATGTGTGTTAAGCAGCTGAACCACTCTGGGTTTGCTATTGCCAGTCCATCAGTTCAGAAACTGTACTGGTAGTGACACAAATGGTAACATCAGCTGATGACAACTTGGTAATCAATGCAAAATAACAAGTTCTCTAATTCCTAGGTGGACACTTCATGCATGGCTGAAACCAGTGCCACCCCAACTATCTGCTCAGTCTTGTGCTGATTCTTTAGCAAAAAAAGACAAGTCAATACACAGGGATGTTGAATAAGCCTGTACCACTACTCAATCAATTGCTTACAGAAATAAACACTGCACATCATTTAGAGAGAGACAGGATATTTTACATCTTCAAAATGCACTACTGCAAACACTTCTGGCTCCTCACAATATCTAAAAGTAGTAGCACTAACTTCCTCATTCCTGTGCCCAAGGCATTTCCCAGGATCAAGTTTTATATCCTATCAAGTCAGCAGCTCACATGCTGTCTGCCAGATACGTCTGCCTATCTCAGGTCATGCGGTCAAGAGGTAATCTCATATTTATACACTACCTTCACCCTGAGCAATATCAAAATGATTTACAAGTTATGTTACTGCTGATATTTAAAACAAACCCAAAGACCCATTTAGAAATTTCTAATGTAAAATTCCATGGAAACTTCAGTTTCAGTTATGTATTTTAATAATTTAATTACCTGGTGAACTGTGGAGACAAATGTGTGTCACAGACAACACAGCTGATACATAGCTATAAATTACAGAAGATAGCAGTGCTCAACTTTTGCCTAATGCTAATACTTTTCACCCCTGTAGCTTGTTATGCAAACATTTTCTGTTTAAAATGCAGAGAACGCCATGTAACTGCATGAGAGTAGCCAGTTTTGCCAGTTCTTCTTGCCTCAAATCATATGTGTGCTCCAGGCTACAGGGAAGTTTTATGAGCTAACAGGTGAGGTGCTCAGTGCAAAGGTGAGAAGAGCTGTAACAAAGCCACGTGTATCTGAATTTGGTTTTTTTCAATTTTGGGGGGATTTCTGACACATAACACAAAGGACTGAAGGTAACTGGCTGGAAATAGTGTGAGAAACAAAAAGTACACGATCTACATGCAATGCCTGACCCACATAGATATCACTAAGGTGCACCTGCCAGCTCAATACCCACACCCTCAATAAAAAAAATAGTAATTAAAGGTGCTGGAGAAGCAGGATGATGCAAAGGATGACAGAGAAATGGGCTGCAAATGTCTCAGGTGCTAATCTGAACCATGTGACTGTTTAAGTGACCATCAGCTAGCAATTTACAGCCTCTGCTCCACAAGTTTTCTCTCTGTAGCAAAACAAAAATACTGATGTAATGGGAAGTGTTAATGGTTGTTGTCATGTGTGTTTAATAAATAGACTACCATAAGTCATGTGAAAGCCTGTGGGTTTTCTAGGAACCATACAGCATAAAGGGAATAAGCAAGGAAGATCCTGTCGGGAATAAAACAATTGTAGAGAGTAGAAGCTGTGGCCCTTGGCTGAGCAAAAGCTAACTTATGTGTGTCAAGGTAGTTCTTTGGGCACTGGCCATTGCAAGCAAGTGTATCTGGATGAAAACAAAGAGAAAGGTGGAGAGACTGGAGTAAACAGCTAAGGCTCAATGCTTACATACTGGACTGGCTGTGAACTGCAAGGAGAAATGCTAGGCTTTTGCTTCATCCTGTTTGCTCCTTCCATAGGCTGAGAAACAGGGTACTGTCCACACTATTTATAGGCAAGGAGGATTCTACCAAAAAATACTGGAGGCAAGTGAAAAAGGCCTACCAAGACCTTGGAAAGCAAATGCTTGCAGCAACAGATTGTGCAATTGCTTCTTACAGTGAGATAGGCACCACTTTATTTGGTTATTGTTCTGTTATTGTCTTCAAAATTCATATTGGGCTATTGCTAAGGTGGTTGCAAGGTTGAGTCAGGATGCTGCATTGCCGATTTTCATCTCTTGAGGCCTTTAAAGATGTGTTTTGGATATATGTTGAGGACAACAATTCAGAGAGACAGAACATAGTAGGAAGAAATATTCCTACTATTGGTAACCAAACTCCTGCCTCCTTTACAGGGACACTGATCTCAGTTTTTGCATATCCAAAAAAAAAGTAATGCCACAGGAGTTGTCTTGGAGAGTGTTATGAAAAGCAATGGCTGACCTGTCAAGAGTTTGTGCTTGCCCTGCCAGTCTGATGAGCACAACCTACCACCAACAACTTCAGCCAACTTTGGAAAATAACAAAGTTGACCCAGCTCACCCATTGTACACATATAACAAAAGGACTTCCAAAGAGGGTGGAAGACAGAAAACTTTCCAGCTTGTTCATCCAAATACATTTTAATTAATTGTCCTGCTGTACAGCCCTCTGCCCAAGCCTGAGTCTTGTTATCATCCCCTGGTGTTATCAGCATGTCATCTCCAGCCTCAGGCAGCTGTCCACCAGCCTGGGAGGCTGCTATGACAGACTGGCTCGTTTTACGATATATTGCTGTGATTGATGAGGCCATTCCCCCTTTTCTACACTCATCTGCTCCAGGCCTGAGACTCCCTTAGCACAACCAGTCCAGGCTCCCACCATAAAACCCCAGCTGTTGTACAGCTATTCACAATTGCAGGAAATCAACAGAACCAAATACTGGGCTGTTGCCTGTCTTATGTCATTTGGAGTTTTGCTTTTCCTTTTTTTTTGTATGTATGTGTGTAGCTGCCACAGTACACAGGATTATTCAGGGTCACTCCACAGAAGCAGCCAAACAGAAATGATCCAAAAAGCAATTTCTTCCTCCCTCCCTTGGACGATGGTGGTGTGATTACAGTGAACAGAAAGGCATGGGACTCTGTTAAGTGTGAAAATTTGAGCAAAAATGACCCATACGAGAAGAATGGAAAAATGTAACTCATTACGTTATCACAGCACTGTGGGGAGAAGTAAAGAAGAAACCTACACTTCAGACCTCTGTGCTGATTTTAAATTCCCATCTTTCCATCTTTAACAGGTTTAACAGGCATCTTCAATCCAAGCTGTGATTCTGGCTGAAGGCAAAACACAGAGTATGCAAGGTGAAAATTTCTGAATGCTAGTCCTGAATAACTTCTCTGACAACTGATTTCTTTTATAATTTTTAAGTTTTAGCAACCCTCATCACCACCTAGTCTTAGCTGTGTGCCCTATTTCATCCCCAAATGATGCTCACTATTCCTTTGTTGGGAATGCAGAGAGGGGAGCAACAGGGAATCCTGAAAATTTCTGTCCTGATGTGCCAGAAGTAGGAATTAGGCAGGGCACTAGGGTGGATAGGGTGGAGCTCTGAGTGTCAAGACAATCCCTGTACAAAATACATCACAGAAAGCTAAGTGGAAATAGACTTCTACATTCTGGAACTGTGGAAGGGACCTAACAGATCTCTTCAGGGTACAGGACAAGATTAGGGAGGGGAAAAAAAAAAAAAAGGCATGGACAGAGTGATAGGAAGCCTTACTGCCTCTATCACCAAACTGTGTAGCTGGATTGGTGGTGGCGTCAGAGAGACAAGAGCTGAGCACAGAATGTGACCAATGTGAAGGAAAACAACAGGGCCCCTACAGCTGCTGTGCCCTGTAAACAAAGCTCAGCTTTCTGAAGGGCCATGTGAGATTTTGCAGAAGAGTCCTGAAAGAACTGAGGTCTGCTCAAAGGAAACAACAGGGATTAGAGAAATGAGGAATGTGGGATAATAAGATGAAGACTTCACTGAGCTTAAACAAAAGGTACTCAGATTATAAAAATATATATTTTAATGTACTCTTACAAAAAGATCAAATTAACATTCAAGAAATAAATGGGCAATACTTAATGCTTAACCAAAATACCCGAAAGCAGTATCCTACATAGTGGCACTGACTGGTGGAGGAAATTGACAGGAGTTACCTAAGAACAACAACATTGCTGTGGACAAGAATGACTGCTCATTTCACTGGGGAGCATTCTATTCTGCCGTTTCAAGGACTGATCATGTCCTAGGAAAAGAGATTTTTTTTTTTTTTTGTCATGAGACAATGCTGCAAAATTGCTTCAGTATTATGAAAATGGGGGCGGGAGAAATTTTTTTCATCCACTGGTCTATTTGGATAAAGGACTTATATAAAATGTCAGAAATAGCTGCCAGATGAGAAAGTGCCACCAGCAGACTTCCACTAGGTATACAAGTCTAGAAGAAATATCTAAACTTGTTTAGGAATGTAATGTATTCTGATCTTTTGCACTGCATCTCTTCAGTTTGCAGACTTGTACCACTCATCTAGGTCACATCAAGGTCAGATGGCAGAAACAAAAAGGCCAGTCATGTGGACAAGGATATGCACCCTATGGAAAGGTTTGAATTTAACTTCTCACATGGAATGGCATTTCTTCTAGGCTTTGTTCAGAAACACACACATGAGCACTTGAAGTCATAAAGGAGAATTCCGCCTTCCCACTGGCTTCAGGAAAGCATATTTCTGCTTGAGACAAGAAAAGAGAATGCACTGGGAGTGTGTTTATTTGAACCAGAATTTTAATACTCTAGAAATGCTGACAGCTTACAAGAATAAATCCTGTATTTACTAACTCAGCAGTATCCTCCCCGCTAAATTTCTCCATCATCACCACACCACAAGGGGGAAACTCTAGAAAACAAGGTATCTATTGACACTTGGCAAATCTGCACTTGAGTTCTCTGAGATGGATCTAAACAAAACTGTTTCTTGGGATTAACTCTCATGATTTTGGATATGAAAAGTGGTTCACCCATAAAGCAAATTGAAGCCCAGATCTCTCATTACATGATCTGAACAGTTGTCAGTTGCCAGCAGCCTGACTGTGCGGGGATAAAAACCATGCCACAGTCCTGTGGGCAAGCCAGTATCCTTGTGAATAGTTTCAGGATGCATCAGGAAGCAACTACCAAATCCCAACAAAACCTAGTTATGACCCCTCTCCTTCATCACCAACTATCACTTAAGAGAAGCCAGAATTACTTTTCTCCTCTCTCCCCTACAGTTAAAACATAAATTAAGGGGATTTTCTTTTTCCCCCCTTAAACTTTTAGCCCTGTTCAATCTCTTTATGCCGAGCCTTTTGTCTTCGGGAAGAGGCTATTTCGCTGGAAGCCGATGGAAAGACCACTGTCCGGCAGACAATGGAGCTGTCTGCAGAGCAGGCGCTTCGGAGCGGAGAGCGGGACGTCTGAGCCAGAGGCATTCCTGGCCCGTTGCCATAGCAGCGGGGTGAGCGGCCTGCCCTCCCCGCCGGCCTGCCCTCCCCGCCGGCCTGCCCTGCCCGGGGAGCCCGGGGCTGGGTGTTGGTGCCGGGCCCCGCCGAGGGGAGGGCAGGGCAGGGCAGTGAGGGGAGCCCGGGGCTGGGTGTTGGTGCCGGGCTGCTCCGCAGGACCGGCTTGTACGGACAAGCCTGGGCGCGAATTACAGAATTTGAACTAGATCAAAATAACACGCACCAAACACGTTAAAAGCATTGCGTGCCTGGAACTGGCATCCTTCAGGGTCCACCAGAAATCTCCGTGTTGAGAAAACACGGGAGGTCCCTGGCTACAGTCATTTCACAGGAAGCTCTGGCTGATCAAGGATGTTGAGTGGACGGTTTGCAATTTCAGCATAAGGCAGGAACTAATTCTACACATTTTATCTCCTTCTCCAGCAAAGCAGGCTACAGCGGGAACCATTAGAAAGTCATTCAATGGAAGTGGCAACACCTTCCCGACACAAAGAATAAATACAGATAGCAGCATTATCCTCTGTAAACAAAGGGTAGAGTTTAAGAGGAGGACAGCTACTGGAATCCTACGTGCTTTCCCCAACTTTTGGCTCTCAGCACTGAGTCTCTGTATATACATGTAGCTCTAGACTACACAGATTTTATAATCCACATCTAAGTCTCACTGTCCAAACTGAAAAGTTCTGGTTGCTTTTGTAATAGGCAAGACCCTTTTCTCAATGATCTTTGACGGAAAAAAAAAAGAAAAAAGATCTATTGTTATCTTATTTCCCTTCTTACCTTCTTATTTCCCTTCTTATTTATTGTCATGCTTGGGTACAGAAATTGAGCAAACAACGTCAAGCAGACAAAGCAGCTCCCTTTTCATCCAAGACCAGCTTTACTTTTGATTTGGTTGGAAGAACAAGGATCCTGCCTGCAGCAGCTATCCAGTCCAGCAGTTTGTAAACTATAAGTTTCATATAAGTACAACAAAGTCTGAGTGTTTCTTCATTGTATTTTTGACCTGCAAAGCAGACTGAAAATCTCTCGAGAACAGGAGCTCTTATGAGAGTATATGAACTTCAGGTCAGGACAGAGTCTCCTGGATCAGCATTCCTGACAGCATTTCAGTGATTCTCTGTTGGTCCCAGCTGGAACCTGTACATGCTGAGGCAGCTGCAAAACAGACAATAAGCTCAATTGAACAGCTTCCAGCTTTGGTAGAGCTCTGGAGTTCAGCTTAAATTTGGGAAGGAAAAAGTTCAGGTTGGTTCTTTTCATTTATATTACTTCATTCATTTCCTAACAAGGGACCACCTGGAAAGGGGGTATTGCCCTGTCTGCCCATGGATGGCCAGATGCCAACAGATTACACTGCTGAGTGAATGTATTCCTCAGATGTCTGCACTTGCACGATGCAGTAGATAAAAGGTATGTAAAGCAGAACTGTATCCTGCAAGCAGCAATTCTGCTGAAGTGGCAAAAGGGAGCCTTTCTTGCTACACTGAGCCAGTAGGAGACACTTTTAGATGGAAGTAATTTTGTACACCTCATTTAATGTTGACTGTAAAGGTGTTTTACCATCTATTGGTATGTTCAGTAGTATGTACTTAGGGATAATGTGTGTGGATTCCCCTCAGGTAAAGAGGGTCAGAGGGAAGTAGGCAACATTATGGGATGGATGGCACATTTGGAAGCAGTGATTCTGGAGATTTGAATGATTATCACCTCTGATGTGATCTTGAGACTAAAAGAACCAATATAATAGGATTTAGGAAGAGAAAAACATGAAGAGGATGGGAAATAATTTCACTTGTGTATGTAGTATGGTGTGATTCCTGGTGGAATCTGATCTTTTGTCTAGAATTCAGGAACATAGAAAAACTTAGAACTGTTCAGAAAAGCTTCACAACAATATAAAGGAATAAAAACTCTACCACACACCAAATGACAAAAGCTCAACCTATTTAATTGGCTCTACAGGAGATTCAGAAACAATCAGTCGGTAAGCACCTACACAGAAAATTATTGGAGAAAAACTACTGTGATCTAATAAGTGATATGTGGTGGTTGGTAGGCAACATGGAGAAACTGAGATTAAAAACCATGCAGAGGCAATTAACCACTGAACTGATTTACAAAAAACCCTACTCAGTGAAGTCACAGGAGTGCTTTAGGTAGGTGAGATTATTCTAGTTCTCACAGGAATTAAGGTAGGGATGTGCTATGGTTTGTGACATGCAAAAGCTCTAGCTACAGTGTCACTTTAAAGCTTTTTGACCTTTTAATCTGCATGGGAAAAACCAGCAATGGTTATTTAAGCACCTCCATCTCACTCCCCTGTTGTGTGATCAGTTTCAAAACAGCTGAATGAATTTTAGTGCTGCTCCCTCACAGAAAAAATATTAATAAAACTAAATTAGATGTGGAGAGCTGATGTCAAATTGAGCATCTTGGAACTGGCTGTGAAGAGTGAAAAATTCAAGTTACAAAGAAAGCCAGACCAATATTCAGAAGGCCAAATATAAACGTATCTGTGAGGATGTCCCCACACAACCTACCCCCAAAGTGCTCAGACATACATGATCCTACACGTGATACTGTAGTACTAAATAATGTTGAAAATAACAGAGGAAATAAAATGTTTTGCATGTGATTATCCTTTCTTATAGAGCACAACTTAGCTGAAATTTGCTTTTTTGCACTTCAAAATTCGGTTCCTGATGTACACTTTTGTGTAAATCCAGCTGCTTATTCCTGCATACATGAGGGCAATGTGCTGCTTGTGCTTTCAACAAATACTGAGGCACTGAAATCCCCTAACAATGCAGCCTTGACGAATCTGAATTGCTCACTCACCCACTGAAATTCTATACAGAACAACTCAGAGCTGTTAAGCTCACAGCATAACCTGCTTCCAAACCTTCCCTTTCTGGAACATCTCAGTTTGCACAGACACAAACTTCCATTATAATTTCCACAATATTTGGAGAAAATTAATATAGCTCTTTTAATATGTTTCATTTTATCATCTACTACAGAGAAACAACTAACTTTTCCTCCGTCTGATGAGAAGAGAATAACGTCCCACATAAGTTCACGAACCAAACCACCCTCCTCCCCCACATCCTCCTCGGCTCTACAACACGGTGTTCCTACCAGTCCGGTGCGCGCTATGAACAGGGTACAGAAGGAAATTAAATACCGATTTAGTTACGTACATAAAACGTACAATTCTCTTTTTAATCACTCGTTCTCAGGGGACGAAACGTCAACTCTCTGCCTCATCCTACCAGCAGTGCTCACAGCACCAAACTCTGCCTGTAAACAAAACTTTGCCAAGTCAATAACATTGTATTGGAGGTTCCCTCGGACTTCATGGGCTGGAGATGTTTCCCCAGTCTCTTTTCTCTGTAGTATCAGCCATCTCTCCGCCTGCCCAGGCGCGCACCGGCCGCGCCGCTGCAGTACCTTGCTTCTAAAAGTTTATGCGCCGCTCCTCCTCCTCCCACGGAAGCAAAAAAACTAACCCGAGGCGGCCGAGAAGAAGGGATCTGTCCTGGCTGCACTCACCGGGGTCAGGTCGCTCGGAGGCTGGCTGTCCCCGCTGTGCCCGCGGAGGAAGGCGCCCGCCCGATCCCAGCGCGGCTCCGCGCCGGCCCGCCCGCTGGGCAGGGCGGGGAGGTGGGGAATGTGCAGGTTGGGGGCAGGTCTGGCACACCCAGAACAGCAGGAGGTGGGAGGCGGACAGACAGGGAGCGGCCGGCGAGACGGGAGCGGAGTTTCACGTTAAACTCCGCCGAACAAAACCCCCCGCAGTTTTAGGTTTTCTTCCTCCAATAAAAAGCTTTCTTGGTGTTTTTTTTGTTGTTTGTTTGTTTTGTTTGTTTGTTTGTTTTTTGGCGAAACTAAACCAAACTGCCCAACATTTCAGCTCATCACCTTGCAGAAATGCAGCAGGCTGCTCCCCGTGTCAGCAGTGGAACCACTGTGTCTCGTTAACTCTTCCGTCACCAACTGGCTTTAGGATTGGGATTTCCTTTTGTCCTCTCAGGTGAACTGTTTTGGATTTACTCCAGGCTGGGTAAATACAGAGATAACTTTCAAATGCAAAGCACATACAACATTTTAAAGAACTCTGTCAGCCAGTCATTCCTAATCTCCTTGGAAACATTTTCCTATGTTTTTCAATCAGACACAAGTCTCTCTCAAACTAAAGGACAGAAATTCAAGGGTGGTTCTTGATCATTGGAAGGATATGAGATTCCAGTGCAATCTTACAGATGGAAAATGGAAGGAATAAACCACCTGTTTTTAAACACCAAGCAAGACAAATTTATCGCATCAATAACAGGATATGTCCATTTGTGATAGCAGGAATTAGACTTAATGATCCAGGAAGTTCTTGCCAGCTCTTGCCAAAAGGAAGGAGAAGGAGACCCAACCTACATACCAAACAGCCAGGTCCACCAACACAGAGTGCTCCACCTGCCAAATACACTTCTAGGTATTCCCAAATGCCCTGATTTAGCCTGTATTTGTTTCTTTCCTTGCCCTTACCCCTGCCCAAAGCAGTTCAGGTGTAAGACTGAAAATCACATGAACAATCTGTCAGTGCCTCTGAGAAACAGCTAACATCCTTCTGCTCCTCTGTGACATTCCTGGGGTTATTCAAGATTTTCTTATTTCCCCATATTGATCACTATGTAGAAAAAAAATTACATATGATATTTTGACACACTGAGGAAAACAGACAGATTGTTTGAAGGCAAAGTTGTCTGGATAATTGGGAAGTAATGCCAAAAAATACCTGGCATACAGAAAAATGATTGATTTGCCATTTACCTATTAGATTATTTCAGTACAAAAATAATTTTAAGTACATTAAATTACCCACAGAAGGTAAATGGCTTTATGGTTTGAATGGTGGAGAGTGGCAGCATGCAGAACCAAAAATGAAATGCCAATCTATGACTCCTGGGTTTTGGTACAATGGTGATTGTGAATTAAATGATGAAAGGGGGTGAGGGTATGTGATGGAATGAGTGTGATCAGGGACTGCAGGGACAACTGTGTGAGTCTTTCCTGTGGGAAAGGTCCCAAACAGCATGCAACAAAGCTGGTGCCTGCCTTACTAGAAGGATATGTATGTGTTGATAGGCAAGGAGTCAGAATCAGGGGTTAGATGCCTTTCCCAAGAAAAAACCCAAAACAACTAGTAAATCAGGAATGGTCACATGCTGTCCTTACTTGTGCCAACCTATCTGTCTAGGCTGTTGCCAATTTTAGCCTATACTACTCCACTGAAATTAAACAATTAATGGAAGAACCGGAACATTTGTTTTGTAATCCCCCCAGGTCTGCCAACCGTGAAACTGTCCCTTATGCAACACTGTCACGCCTCACTTCCCTCCCACACCTTGTTGTAACAACTTCATGTAGCAGACAAGGCGTTCTCTGTCAGTGTAAGAAAAAGCTTCTTTCACAGAGGCTAAAAATTCCCAGGCTTATAGCAAGTTGAGGCTAAAGCAGAATGAGATGGAGAAATTAGCCCAAGGACAAACTGCTTGAACAAAAACTTTTAAAGGTGTGGGCTTAAACAAACATGCTGGCTGGAAAAGATGAAAACTCAGACCTGCTCTTGTGACTTTCCAGGTGAACAGTGTTCCTTTTCTCATTTTACCCTTTCTCTCCTCAGCCAAGGGAAAACTCTATGTAGATAGGTTTGTTTGCTGTTCTGTCTGTTGCCTCAATCTTTTTGTGCAGAACAGTAATGTAAGATGAGCAGGGAGATGAAGTCATCTTTCCCTAGACTCCCTCTTTTGTTTCTTTTTCCCAATTAGGGTCCATAATTAATCTGGCCGCCATGACAGAGCACTGCATGGGGTGCTGGGATGTCATAGACATACTGAAGCAAGCTTGTTTCTCAGGAGACAGGTTTTTTCCTCATAAGGTGGCAGTGCCTTGACCTTTTGTCTAATTAAAAAAAAAACCACCCCAAAAAATACATGCACTGTAGAGCTGTTATTATCTCTAAGCACAATGTCTCAAAAACTGTCAACAGCCTTTGTGAAAAATGTAAAGGATAAATTCACTTCAAAATGCCTGTTAAGCTGGTAACTCAGCCTCTGCTTGGCTGAGGGAAATCTAAGTTCAGTTCTGTTTTTCTTTTCACAAGAGCTCAACTTCACATCTCTCAACCTAAAGAAGGATCCTACCCACCCTGCTATTGCCAGTTTGGGTCCAGTCAGTCTGTCAAAACCCCACCTTGGACCTTGAAGGAAGCTCAGTCAAAATCCAGTGTGGCCACAATACCTTTCCAACAACCTCTACAGAAAACTAAAGCCAGCTGATAAATACTGTGTGTCTGGTACAGCATTTCTAAGATTGTCCTTTGGATGTTTGATACCTCTCTGGCAGGTAGTGTTGTAGATAGCAAACCAATAGATCTTTTACTGCTGGGGCATGCTTGGCAGCCTAATGGATCTCACTGCAGAGCAAATCGCTGAGGAGTCTCTTCATTCTCCCAGCTACCCCTGAGAAGGTGTAATTTTCATCACACCTCATGTTCATATTTCTTTTATTCCTATTCACCCTTACAAAATATGAAAGCCTGTTTTAACTCTGTTTCCTGAGGCATTTGAAGCATAGATAACAGATAAGGGCTTGCTCTTGAGCAGTATCTTGTCACTGCTGGCCTGTATTCATCCTGCAGCAGTTGAGAAAGAGAGAAGGAACCAAGCCCAGGCTGAACACAATCCTTGGCCAGCAGCATTTGGCTTGTGTTTATCAATTATTTTGCAACCACTGAATTCCGAACAGTTGCTATTCCAGGATCCTTTCCTTGGGAGGAAAAGATGGCAAAATTAAAGCTCAGTAGTCCAGAATGGCTTTCTGTAGTATCATCCTAGCAGGACAAGATGGTTTAGGCCAGGATATAATCAAAGCAAAAAAACTAAAACACAGAGAATGAAAGGCATCAAAACACATTAGGAGAAAAGGTTAACTGAAAGCCAGATATTCCTATATAACATGTGGCATAATCCAGGCACTAGTCAGAGCTAAATACAACTTCTCATGACTGAAAACATGAATAGCCAAACCCACTGATACCTGGGAAATCTAAGAGACATAATCTCTGACGAGTTTCTGCTTGTTACATAAATCCACATGCTTGAAGCAGCCTTTTGCCAATAAGTGTTTAAGGTCTGTGAGAAGAAAAACCTGTACAGAAGTTCACAGGTGACAGACCATTGTCCAGCTGGTCCAGTTCTCATGCTGAGAACCCTGAAAGATGCCTCCTTCAACCCTAAGGGTGTTCTAACCATGCCTGCCATTTGAAATGGATCCCTTCAGATGCACCTCCTGTCGAAAGTGACCAAAGCCCTCCTTGGCCTCTGAGCTGTAGGCAGGAGCTCTGTGCTCCAAAGACAAGTTCAGAAGTGTCTGAGAATGCTATTTTCCTCACATCCTGGTTGGATTCCAACTGACAGAAAACATTTCTCCTGCTGCTGCAAAGCAATCTGTGCTGTGGCTGAGGAGACCAGGATCTGTGTGTAAAGAGAGGAATGGGTGGGTGAGGAAGCCACGGGGAACACAATGCACTGTTAAGACCTGTCTGACTGAAGAGCACTTGCTTGGGTTGGTCTGATGTTCACCCATCCTTTCCAACAAAAAACACCACTGAGATTTTTGTTTGAAGTCTTTCAAGAATTTACAAATGAGAGTATGTATCCATGCACACCCACACACATATATAGAAATACAGATAATTATATGCATAGACAGAAAGAGAGGGTACCCTGGCTCACCTGCTGCACGCTTCTGCTGCCTTGTGACTTGCAGGCACGTAACAAAGAAAGGCTTCAACCAGTGCCTGAGGCAAAAAAATCTGAAATCTTAACTCCTGACCATAATGAGTAGAAGACATACCACTTGTCCAGTGCAGTAACACTGAAGGGAACAGAGACATAATCTGAAGAAGCAGCAAAACCAGTGCCCAAGTAAATGCATGATCCTCAGGATTTATGAGGAGGAAATAAAGCTTAAAACTCTGGCCTTTCATTCTTCTGGAACAAAGCAAACTCTGACTTGCTCAAGGAGTTACATATTTGTGAAACAGCTCCTAAGCCTTTAATGACTACTACAAAAAGCCATTTCCTTTATTTGTATAATTTATAATAACTTTATCTTCAAGTGGAAGATGATTTTTAATGAAAGACTTGTGTATTCTGCCATGTTACACAAAAGTCACATCTATTGTAACTTACTCCTGGTTGAACAAAGAGGTGGTAAACATCTGGACCACAGTGTCTGGAAGCTGAGAGAAGCCTCAGTCATCTTAATGACAGACATATTGCATAAGTCAGTTTCTTTATCGCAGTTTAGTGGAAATTTTGTCCAATTACATTTCCTAGTAGGTTGCCAGCACAGCCAGTACAGAATGACTATGCTAACTGGGTGTAACCAACTTTATTCTCACCTGCCACTCATTTCCATGGGACTGGGAGTTACATGGTTAAAATCACATTCTACTGAATCACTTGAGGAATGCTCAGAGTGACTTTCCTCAAGACCAGTAGTTACAGTAAGGGACATCATGACTCTGCCTTGGCCAAGGGGATGAGATGCACAGCTACTAATTGTGCTCAGAATGTGAGAAGCCAAACAAAGCCTTTTCACATCTGAGGCATCACGGTTGATTTGTCCAGGTCATGGTCTGAATGGCTGATGGAGACAAATTCTCCAGGCCGGCAACATGCAGTTTAATGAAGACTTGTTCAGTCAGCCTTATTAGCAAGGAATTTTGCAGTGTCTAAGGAGGAGGGGTTGATATGCCTTCAATAGGACACAAAGGGTGCTAATTTCTAATCTCTTCTCCATTCTTTAAAATTCGTAGCCAAATTATAAAGTATGAGAAGCTGAGGGGAAAAAACCCCATGCAGTTCATAAAGGCAGCCTTTGTATTCAAATTTCTGTGGGAGAAAACACAGAGTAGAAAATTATGTTGGAGGATCTTCACTCTTCCCACTATCTTACCTCCCTACAGGAATTAAAAATTACTTTATACTTAGAGTGCTCAACAGTCCTGCCATTCATCACAGAAGACAGAGAGAGCACAAAAACATGCCATGGCCATAGTTCATTGCCTTAGTGAGTCTAGCAGCTATTTTTTAACAGAAGTTGTATTTTCACCATTTTTACCATTTCTTCACTGTTTTTTACAAGTGTTGACTTGAAAATTACTTTAAGGTAAACTGTACTGGCAGATACAGCATACAATTTGGAGATTGTTACTGTATATTCACCATAGCATTTTCCTCTTTTTAAACATCTTCCCTTTTGGTTAGACATAGTCAATGTAGAAACTGAATTTATTAAACACATTGCAAAGCCAGCTCCACTTACATGAAAAAAATACAAAATACTGCATGTACCAAAGTGAACTGGGGTAGAAGGCTTTTGAAACAAAAAAAAAAAAAAAAACAAAAAAAAAAACAAAAAAAAAACCCAAAACCCCAAAAACTAAAGAAATATATAAGGAATGTTAAGTTCTTAAACTTTTCAGGAAGAGTAGTGAGGGATATTTACCTCCTGATGATTACTAGGCAATTAGATTAAAAATGGCACAAGAACATATTTTACACTTTCATTTCAGGTAGGTGACAGGCCTGGTGTGACTCTAGCACTTTGGCTGCATTATATGTCTCTCTGTACTATTGCATGGGGACTCTAGTTGGTTATGATGTTAAGCATAGACATCACTTACCTCCAAAACTTGTTCATCAACTTGAGTGGCATTTTCCCAATTTATGCTAATTTAAGTGAAGACTTCTGTACTCAAACACTACTCACAGTGTTTGAGTATAGAGAATAAAGCTTTTTTTTGAGAGGTGGGGGAATGATTTAATGAATTAAGATAGAAAAATGAAAATAGCCACAAAATTTTCATCCATAAAATTGAGTTTTAAAGATAATACACTTTTTTTTTTAATGTGATGGTAGAAACTCAGGTATAAGAAATCCTACAGCATCATACAAAATAGAGAATGTCTAGGGAAATACTGCAGCTTCAGATTCCTGTAAGGTGCAGAAATTATCATCACTGATGGAATTTAAATGACACTGCAGGGCACTCCAGTAAAGCATTAGCTACTGCTAGAGTTGGTATGTATTTTCTCAAAGACTATTATTACTTCACTACTTTGCAACAGTGCTACTTCAATTATCCATTCAACAAAGAGAAATTTAAATTCAGAAGTAGATTACGAAGAAATTCTTCTGCATGCAGTAGGGCCTTCTGCCAAGTAAAGGGGAATGACAGTCCCTTTACTCATTTTCCCCTCCCTCCCAGAAGGGAATGCAGGATGCAGCAGGTCGCCCACTAGAAACAAGGTGATGCCACCAGCATCAAAGCTTTTAAGCATTTAAGTTATTTTAAATTGGAAAGAAATAGAAGTAGAGCAGCACCCAGAAGAGAAAAAATGGGCAGGAAGAGAGAAAATCCCATGGTGAAGAAAGGGAAAAGGGACTGTGTGGGTTGAAGAGCATTACTTAGAGCAATGGCAGCTGGGAGGCTCAGGAGCCACCCTGAAACTTTTCTGTAAAGCAGGAGATGGGCTGAAACACTGTTCACTCTTAGTGAACACAAGCTGTTCACTAAGAAATAATTCAAATGCAGAAAAAGTATAGCTAGTCATCCATCCTTGTATTCCCTTGTACTTCTTCCCTGGAGAAAGATGCCAAGAGGCACATGAGCTGGGTTTCCAGGTCTAGCAGGAGAAGCCTCCTGAGTCCTGATCCCATGCTGTTTGATTTGAGAATGATCCAGGAATTATCAGGCTATTCTCAAATGCATTTGCTCATTGAAGAGTGCCTCTTCTCCCTGCCATCTGATGAGGGATGGGTTGATTTTTACTGTCCTGCTTTTCCTTTTATCCAGCAGACAAAGAGCTACTGGCTGTGGCAAAACCCTTCTCCTTTCACACCAGTTTGTTCCATTAGTTCAGGTTTAGGTTGTTCAGACATGCGAGACAAACTAGTTTTGTTCTGTGGATGCAGCTGGACTGTCAATCTCAGCATGGCACAGCTCACCCTTCTGCCCCAGCAGTCCCTCACCCTCTGGCAGACCTGGATCAGCTTGGCAGGGGGACAGACGACAGGGCTGAAGCCCCAGTCACCATTTTTTAACATCTGAGTCTCTTGGCAGCTGAATCATCTGGTGAAAGTAGATCGCACTCAAAACCTTCTTTGCATTTCCCTAACTCACTTGCCCTCTAATAGCCCCCCATTACTGACAGCATCACCCTTATGAGAATCCTCATGTCCACTGCCTCTGACTGCTCTGTTAATGAGATGCCATCTGTTGTTGATGCCTTTTCTACTGGAGCACTGACCTCTCTTAGCTAAGCTGCCTTGACCTTTAGGGGAGATCAGTTCATCTGATGCTGTCCATCTCTGGACACATACGTGACTAATCAGGAAATCAAGTGCTCTTCATGATGTTTGAACTGTGCTGTGACACACAGACTGGTTCCTGCAAGCCTGGGACACAGAATAGCCAAAGGAGCTAAAGCTGAGTCCTGTAATTTCAAACCAAGCAGAGATCAAAAGCATACCTGCAGAGTTTGATCACATTGTGGGGAAGCTCTCATTACACTTGTTATATCTAAAGAATTTGCAGTGGCATTGATTTTAGCTGAGATGTATGGTACCAGCAAGCAGCGCCCTGAGAACATACCCATGTCATTAATCCATTGTCACTGTGTCTTCACTGCCTTTGCAGCCATGCTAAATCAAGGAAAACTGCTCATGCATAATACAATCTGTATTTATCTTAAGGCCAGATTTACCCTTAAAGCCTGAGGTCTGCCATCAGCAAGGACAGATCTGTGTGTGCAACAATAAGCACACAGCTCTGCTGAAACCTCTTCAGCTAAGAATGTTTTCAAATACAACCTTTAAAGCAGTGCAGTTTGGTGGCTTTACCAAGAAAAGCATAATCTACTCACTGATTGAGTAGCAATCACAGCACTCACAGCAAGATGAAGGCTGTGCAATCCAGTTACAGCATTTGCTGAAGAGACACACCAACACTCAAAGAAGGGGAACAATGCACATGCAACTGCATCAACAGAGTGAAATGCCTTTGTGTCTCTTCCTCCTTGGAGATGAAAAACTCAAAAGATTTGCGGGGAATCCTGCAGGTCTCCCAGGATACACCATAGTTCACACTAATAATGTGTTGCTGGAGGCAACCAAGCCTGAACAAACAAATCAGTCTGGGGGAGGAGGAGTGGTGGGTTCATGAAAGCAAAGCAAAGCCATCAGGAAAGCCCCCCTTACTTCTTTTATATAAACTTTCCCACCCAGATCCTAATTCTGGCTGGCTGGTGAAGGGCCTGCTGCAGAGGCAGTGTAGTGAACCACCCTGGGCCATCCTCGTGTCCCACTTTGCAGCCAGCTGCCCGTGCTGGCGGCAGCGCTGCGCAGCCCGAGGCACGGGGAGCGATGAAGCTGGTGCTGTGTGGTGTGACAAATGCACTAACACCCTCCAGTTGTGGGCTCTGCCGGGTGCACCATGTGCCTCTCTGTACGCTCTGTGCTGGCCTGTGCTCCCTTTCCACCCCAGCCCCTTCTGAAGACTCATGCCTACCACCAAGCATACAAATGCACGTGTAGGAGAGGCAGGATGTAGCAAGCACATATAGACTATCAGTTTGAATATACTGCAAGGGTACTTGCCTGATGCACTGGCACCAAAGGAAATAACATCCTGGGATGTATCAAGCAGGCAATTCCTGAAGGTGGGAAAACAAGTATCTTGATATCAGGCTGTGGTGACACCTCAGTCTTGCACAGTCTTGATCACCAGATACTCGAAAGATTAATTCAAACAGCAATGTGAGCTGAGAAAATCTTTCCAGCATGAGGAGGAGAATGGAGAACCAGAATACTAAAGAGGTCGTCTCATTCAGTTTAGCAAATGAACACACAGAGAGAGATAATTACCCTGTATAAATATATTAAACTGCTTACACTGGAGAGGGCAAAAAGCTATTTGAAAGACAATATTGGCACGGGAACACATGGATAGGAAATGGTCATGAATACATTTACATCAGAGTCCTGGGAAATAGATTCCATTCCTATGATCTTAAGTGAATCATGTTTAAAGCTCTCTGAAATGTCTACATGTGAAAATACAGCAGCTTCAATAACTGTTGACTAAAGTCTCCACTTAAATGGAATAATTTCTACAAAGCCTGTAATGGGCTTGAGAACACAGAGCTACAGGACATATGTTGGCAGGATCTCTAATCTCCTTTTAGACATTAAATTAAATGGCTAGATTTGGAGAGGAGCACACTGAGCTGAAGCTGTTTGAAAATTTTGTTCAACTGTAACGACAATAGCTGGGACATGAGACTCTTAGAAACAGTTTTAGGTGCAAAACCCAGATCTGGACTTCTTCACAAAAAGTACTGAACACTCTTAATAGTTTTAAAAAACTGAGTCCTAAGTGATTAGTTCAAATCAGTGTCCATGAGATATACTGCAGTACCACAAGGGTACTGACAAGTAAATTGGACTGGCATCCATGTGACAAAACCCAGAATCACAACTCTCATTCTTGCTAACCAAGATCAGAATGAAGGAATAGCATGAAGTCTCCTCTTCCTCTCATGTAATATGCACAGTCATAATGCAAACACCAGTTTATACAGGCAGAGGATTTTGGTCTCATCTGTCAAACATGAGGACAATTAAGACCAAATTGCTTCTAATAACAGATGAACATGATTATTAAGATTCATGTCATATCTGTTCTCCAGTATTATACGGTTTGATCAAGGCTAGATGAGGTGAAAATCAGAGATATTGAAGTAAAGACATAAATCAGCAGTTTCCCTAGAGTACTGTGATCCAACTCTGCTAATTTCTGCCTAGAAAGAACAGAAAGTGTTACATTTTGTCCCTAGTACTGGGGTTGAATAAAAGAAAAAGGGAGGCAGAAGTCCTGATAAAAATGGACATTTATCACAAATTTCTAAGTGGGCACAAGAAAGTAAGTTGTGAACATAGAAGCTGAAGGTTTTGCTTAAATTATTCTGTTTGCTATTCATGTTTTTTACAAATATGCTTCCCATTTTATCCCACACTGTTCTTTGAGGAGGTGACAATATAACTGATCCCCTACAGCTGTTCATCATCACTTTTCCAATTCCTGTGATGCACAGTCCGCCTTTCATAGGTTTTGGATGATATCACATCAAGAGACAAACAAGTAAATCCATGCATTTGGGTATTGTGAAACTTCTCATTCTTACTTGCTGTCTGCTGCTGCCAGCTTTTTCACTGACTGTTTTACTCTGCCAGTTCCATTCAGCCCCTTCATAATCAGACAGGAAATTCCACACAGAACTGGGATCTCTAATCAAGAGCACATGCAATGACTTACAACTCTTGTTAATTGGTACTACTGCTGAAGCCTTGCTTGCTTCTCTGCCATGTAGAATCAAGGGTGGAAAAATGCTACTTCTCAGGTGGGCGACTCCTCCCTGCCGTGAATCCTGCTGTGGTTCTGGAGCTGCAGATCTGTGTTCTTTGGGGTACAGCCAGTGCTGTAGGGCAGCAGCGTGAAGCTGGGACAGTGTTTCTCCAGAGCTACTCCATAGCTACAGTGCCATTCCTGCCTCCTGTCAGCAGGACAGCAGCATGCTGCCAGGAACTGAACGCAACAGGCAAGATGATGTCGCTGAAAACTGCCACTGATGTTTTCCACTTTGAAAGAGCTGGATGTGGGGAGATATCTTGGTGTTCTTTGCTCCCAGCAGCTTTAAGCTTGGAAGCCACTTAGCATCCTGCAGAATTGGTCCAAATAAACCAAGCTGTTCCTCTGTGAACACAGCAATCAGATATCTGCTGCACTCAAGCATCCCATCTCCAATTAAGCTTTACACTGAAATGTCCTGTCCAGCTGCAAAATCTCCTGCTGAACTCCTCAAGCTTATCATATCAGCATGTGGCTTTCTGCGTTAGAGACCATCTGGGGCCAACATAAACACTGTGGCTGAGGAATCACAGCCTTACAAACAGAAATAAAGGGCTTTGTACCACCTAGTCTGCCTCACTGAGACAAACTACAAAGCACCTACTCATATCTGTTTTCCTGGGATATTGCCTTTATAAAGGCAGATCAGATGGTCAGTCCTGTGACTCGCCCTGGACTTCTCTCTGCTATCTTTTCAGCTGATTTATGTAAAAACATTGGTGAATAGGTGTGAAAAGAGTGAACTATATCAAGGATATAGGCTCAGCATTTAGCTCTCCTATAATAAAGATAATCCTGCTACAAATCCTCAGTTACTGTACCTTCCACTTCTGAATAGCCATGAGAAGAAAACTCAGCACCTGAACTAGGAGATGCTCATTTAGCTGTTTGCAGCACAGGGCCAATAACATGCACAAGATCAGAACTGATTCTACGCTAGCAAGCAGACAAGAAAGCACTCTAAATTAAACAACAGTTTTTTTATTTATATATATATAAATAAAATTGTTATATATATAACTATATATATAAAACAACTGTTTAAGTTTATATGTTTAATTGTTTTATTAGATATATATATTTACACAAAGTTATAAAGTTTTTAATTATAACATTTCCAAGCAATAATGAAAATTAGACTCAGTGAAATGCTGTCACTTTCTCCTCTCACGCTTTGCCTCCTCCTTGTCTTAGTCTTAGTTTTCTTATAATGTGGAGGAGCAGGGAAGGCCTAATTAATTCACAGGGGTAAGCACCATAAGATTCAGCCTAGTACTCATTAATAGGAGCAGACACTTCTGAGCTTTCTTCTAACTCCTTTCTTACTATAAGAGCAATGTTAAATCTTGTCCTCCTACACCCTGGTATTTCTCATTGTTCCTGAAGAAAAACCAAGAATCTGATAGTCCTACAGCAGCATCAACCGGTCTTCTTTGTGAGGCAAGGTAACAGAGAAGATAAATAATCAGTGTTAATTTTCTGGGGTGTAGGGGAGGCAGATAGTGGACCTTTTGAAGTTAGCAGACTACATTTAGGCCCCCAAGAGCTGGCAGAACTGAGCTCAGTGACATCTCAGCTTGCTTTAAATGTTGTCACTAGGACGTCCTTTTTAAAAATGAAGTTTTGAAGGGATGGAAACGGCTGATCAGGGACTAACTTTGCTGCAGTTGATGTTAATCAGAAAGATATTATGCAAATATTTGCTCAGGACATGGTAGTATTACAGAATGGCTTGGGTTGGAAGCAACCTTAAAAATCATCTTGTTTCAAGCACCCTGCCTTGAGTAGGGACATCTTCCAGTAGAGCAGCTTGCTCCAAGCCCCATCCAGCCTGGCACTGAACACTTCCAGGGATGGGGCATCCACAACTTCTCTGGGCAATCTTTTCCAGTGCCTCACCACCCTCACAGTGAAGAATTTCTTCCATATTGCCAGCTCACATTGAGCTTTGCATCCACCAACAGCCCCACATCCTTTTCCTCAGGGCTGTTCTCAGTGTATTCCCTGCACAGTCTGCACTTGTGCTGTGTATTTCAAACTGAAGGGTTTGGTGCAGAAATGACCAGGTGAGATTCTTTGGCCTGAAACATGCAGGAGGCCAGAGTGGACAATAATGACAACACCATCCTCCTTTCTGGCCTTAAAGCCTATGAATCAGATGACTGAACACCAAGATTATTTTGTAATTCTCACTACTGGATAGATAGAAATAAACATTTGTTTATTGTTGTACCTGTTATTTCCTCATTCTGTACTTCCCCCTTCCTCCTGACTGATTTTCTGAGCCTTCCCTCCCTGCCACAAGGCGGGACTGAGACAGTGACTCTGGTCCACTGCTTTTACCTGTGGTCTTAATCAAAGAGCAAGGTTGCCAGTCTATATGGCAAAAGCTATTTCTACTTCACCTAGGTCCAGCTTGCACAACCAAGCTGCAGGTTTCCCCACTGCAACACAGGGATGAGGATTGAACTCTACTGCAGAGGTCATTGGGATACTGCAGCCAGGAAGCCTTGAAGATGAGCTAATTTCCAGTACACAGGTCTGTCTTGGGATCACAGCTCTTCTACTGCTAAGAATTATCTAGACCTAGCTTCTCAGATCTGTCCCACTAATTCATTACTCTCCAAAAAGCTAAAAATGCATGAGAAAAATCTGGGATGACAATAAGGGTATAAAACTTCTGAATTGCTAGTTGGTATTGACATGAAAAATAAAGAACCCTGCCTCTGGTGCTGAATCTAGCCCTTACAGTTTGGAGTTGTTTAGGAGTGTATTTTAGGTGCTTTTTGTTCATGGTATTCTGGAGTACCCTACTCCTTGAAGCAAGGGTTGGATGTTCCTCTCTGTAGCCTTTCCAGCTGGCTTTGGCAGGCTCTCATGTACAATTTTTTGATGTGTTTGGGACTGGGACACAGCACAAGCTGGTTCTTAGTTACACAGCACAACTGAAATGCAGTTCTGGAAGGAAGGCGGTAATCACCAGCACATATTATTTTCCCCCCGCCTTGGTAATTAACATGGAATAATTTCAGAGTTTGTACCCTGTTCGTGGCATTCAATGCAACCAAATTGCACAGCTATATAATCTGTTCAAAGGTGCTTGTTTGAAACTTACAGAACACCATTCCTGCAGTCATCATATCGGGATTCAGAATCTAACTGGCTACAGTTACAGAAGAAATGTAACAGAACTACAGCAGAAAACCATTAGGAAAAGGTTTGAAAAGTTACTTGCCCTCTATTGCCTTCAAGAGATAGCTGGAGCTGAGCTTGTCAGAATTGCCATTTCCAAGTTTTGGAACAGAACCCCATGAAATGATGTTGAAAATAACATTCTCAGAATTAATTCCTTGTGCTATTTATGAACTGTCTGGATTTTGAGAAGTTAGGGGTCACACATGCAACCTTCTATCTCCAAACAGGCAGATGTTCTCAGAAAATAATAACATAGCCATTTCCTCAGTATCCCAGTAGTCCCAGATATAGAAGAAAGTGCCAAAGAGAACAACTGGTCAGCAAATTGAACCGTTAACATCAAACATGGCATAGCTGCAGCTTTGCTAAGATACAAATCACAACAGAAACAACAACTATCAACAATACACCTAAAATTGCTATGAGGAGACTTATGCCTACACATAGACATACACACACATAGCTTTATTACGTAATACAGAGAGATTCTATTATATATCCTCTGAAGTTTATAATAGAATATAGTTTATGAGCTATTAAAATATATATGTAATATCTTCCTTATTATATACATACTTGCTATATAATTATTTATATTTTGTATACAATATAATTTTTATAGATAAAATTATTTTAAAGAAGAATGGTGAAATGCAGAAATCTAAATTAACCTGTGAGGTATTTGGGCACAACCTCAGAACAAATCCATAACCTCAGTTACAAGAAGGCCTCTCCCTTGCTCCTCTGTCTTGCAGATATTTGGCCTTTTTTGAAAGCTGAGACAGGCATCTGCTACAGAAGGAACAAATGCTTGTATTGTATCAGTAACAGAGATGTCCTGTGTTACTTATCTTGCAGAGCACAGCACAAAGGCCAAAAGTTCCTACTTCTTTTCAGGCTCATTGATCCAAGCTGGGTGACATGGTGAGGCATGGTAAGAACTCTGAGGCAAGGGCACTTGAGCAGCACTAAACACAGCTTCACACACACTGTGAAACCCCAGCTATTGCAAAGTGCTTGCTGGTACAACCACATAAACACAGCCCTGTTAAATGGACAGTCTGCTATCACCTGACCCACATTTCTTGGCTAGCTGCTGCAGGCTAGAGTCCCTGTGCTGACAAAGATGAGGCTAAAATAAAATTATATTCTTGGTGCCAGAGTTCAAACAAGAGTAGGCAATGAAGTACAGCATCTTTTAGCTGCACTTTGATAGAAAAGCAAATCTTTTTCAGCTCTGCTCATGCAATGTTTACCTTCACCACTGTGAACATTGCTGCCTTTACAAGACATCAGTCTGCTTATCCCAACTCCATCAGTCAGGAGGTTTTCTGCAGTCCCCTGTAGCAAGGGTAAACTTTCAGGTTGCGTCATTCAGGTCTCTCATCTTCCTCCTTCAGATATCTTCCTATGCCATATCTTGCATAAACACATGTGTTACACAAGCTCAACCACGTAAGTTTTACACTCAAATTTTGTGTCATTGTGACAAAGTTAATTCCCAGCCAATTATACCTGCTTAGAGCCTACCAGCCCCCTACCAGCACATTTTTATGGCTGGGACTTGTCTCTGTGTGTGCCTGCAGTCAGACCTACCTTAGGCTTTTATCTGCTCCCACACAAAACCCTGTGCCCTGAACTACCACAGGCAGTTGGTGTTTAAGCATTTTGCATGCAGGATAAATTCAAGACAAGTGGTGAAATTATGGAACAGAGTATCCTTTTATCCTGTTCGGACAATAAAAATTCACCATGGCTAAAACAGTTATTTTATTTAGCATCTGACCACAGAGTAGAATTTTTTAATTTTGTCATCACTAGGTTTTTCTCACTTGAAACAGTATTAAACCCAGACTGTTTCATAGACCTGATTCTTTACCATCACCAAGTAGATCAAACATTGATTTATTATTTTCATAGGGTTTTTAGCAGTGAAATTAGTCTGATTTTTTTTTTTCCCCTCCAGCAAGCTTGACCTTGGAGTCAACATTCTGGTTAGCAGTCAATGTGACATTATCACACAGAGCATGAGGATTCCTCTCTTTGCCTTCATGGCAAAATACATGCCATTTCATTGTCTTGATGGAGCCTTCAAACTTTACTGCAGACTGAGGCAGCCAGTCCTTTGAGGGGAGAAATGTAAATCAAATGCTTGAATCAAGTCAGCTTTAAAGAACTGAATTTCTGGAGAGGGGCAGAGAAGATGGAGAGAAGAAAATGATCACGCATTTTTTGTCCGCTTATGCACTGTTATGATGGGATGACAGTGGACTGAACAAGAGAAGAGCAGCCAGAACTGTACAACAATTCCATGGCCACTAGGTCCTCAGCTTCCCCAATTCCACAAATCTTCCTGATGCCAGCAGCCACCTCAGGGAGTGGACTGTGAGGTATCCCACGAACAGGACAAACAGATGCACTTTGTTCATGCTGCTCTTTTGCAAACTCTACACCTGGTGACACAAAGACTCCCTGTATTTCACATTTCAAGTTCCAGTATCACTAAGGTACTGGAAGTGTAAGTGTATCTTCTGTTTTATGCATCTTATGTTTATGATTAGTGTATCTTATGTTTTAACTAATAGCACAGCTTTGCTAATATCAACTCCTCTTTTATTTATAAAAATTTTAGGTGACTGGAGTGAGTTTTTGTACTTGTCTTGCTAATAAATATGCCAGTTTGTGACTGATTGAGATAAGAAAGTTGCAGACAAAGCTTTTACTGAAGTATCAGCTTCAGTTTGTGCCATATGTAGGATATAATCCCATGTGTATGACAGGCATATACAGCAGCCCTTTTGTCTTTGAATTGCCTATACAATGTGAAGTTATATATGGACTGGGCATCTCTCATTCCCTTTGCTCAGATGGAGCAGCCTATACCAAATCAACAAAATAGCAATATCCAGCACATACTCCAGCTTGCCTATTCTACCTTTCTATCAAAAAGTGGTTTCCAAACTCAGAGGTACAGGGAAGCAGAGTATTCCAAAATAAAAATAGTCAGATTTGTGGTAACTTCATTATTTGAAAAAAGAAACAGCTCTACTTATCCAAAGTAACCACTACTTCTCCACAAATCCTTTGTCTAAAGTGCTGAGCCAGAACCTACCATGTTGCTGTTTTTAAACCTGCCTAGAAGTCTAACCGAGCTTCACTGAACCACGAAATAATACTCTTTGCAGATGATGTACACATACGATTCTTATGGAAGGGACATATGACCTCAGCGAGGCTTGGGAAGCCCATTCTCACAAAACAGATCTTATTTCCAACATATTTTTACATTCACTGCCTGAGAGAAAACACATCAAATATCTCCCACGTCTGAGCTATCATGACACCATGGAATCAATTTTCATCACTGAACTGCATAGCTACTGACCTTCCTCAGCTTGGGTTGAACGGCTTCCAACATAGTGCAGGTGCTTCCTCCTGGAGCTGTGTATTTTTTTCTGTGTCCTGACATGTCAGCTTTTTTATGCAATGTGAAAGCTTTGTCATTCAGCTGTTCCCATTCTCTATGACATGACTGGCACCACTCTGCTTTATTTCTCCTGCTTCAGATTACCCAGAGTACAACTGAGGAGCAAAGAACTACAATGCCATGTAGCACATTTTTCCACAATCAGGAGTGTGTCTGAATAGAGCCCTACAAGGTCAGATATAAGATCCTTAAATGGTTAAAATCTGCTACTGAGCCGTCTTATGTCATGTCTTACACTCCCTCTGCATTTACTGTTCAGTAACAGTGCAAAGCACTATGCAAAGAATGCCTCCAGCAAACTGGATCTATGTCTTGGCATTCACTGGAACAGAGAGGACCAAGCAGAACTGGGCCTGCCTCAGCTGAATACACTGCTGAGAAAATTTCTGCATGGAAATTCAGAAAAGGCATCCAGCCTCTCCCACAACATACTAGCTCCTAGATCAGCTTAAGCTAATGTGGCATGTCAAAAGCAGAAATGCTCCAAGTCTATCAACAGGTACATAGTTGCATTTGGCTCTAACTTCAGGAGCCGGCACATGTCAGTGCTGCGTAAAATTCAAGTGTGAATTTTTTGGAATTAGAGTAGAAAAAATGTTAGTCTGCCTAATCCTTGAGTTTGTTCTGCTTTGGATTCATTCCCTGTAGCTCAATTCTGAACAGTGAGTTTGAGTAGCAACAAAAAGATTGAGATGGAAGCTTGAAGGCTTCCCTCTTACCAGCTGAATCTGCTGCAGATGTTCTACCACTGGTCAAGTCCTCAGTATTCAGCGACTGCAGGTCTGTGTAGGAGGGAGCAATGCTTGGGCTGCTGGTGTCCTCTGAGTTGGTTGTCCAGCTGCTCTCTGAGGCATGGGCTTGCCTCTCAGAAGAGTTGGAAGAGGGGGAAGTCCAGCTGGGTGCTTTTGATGCAGACACTGGTTGCAGAAAACAGGTATTTGTTAGAGACATGCAGGGCAATCTACCTGAATATCACAACTATTCCAAAGACAAGGTAGATCAGTGTACTGGGGCTCTGTAAATACAAATTCCAACATCTACAGCAATACAGTTATTTTGTAACAAATGCAGAGCAACTTAGCTAGTGCCTGGCAATGTCACCCTCCAGCACTACTCAGCTGTCTGCCTTAAATTCCATGCTGCAAGCAGCCATATGCTTTCCTGTTGCTCAAGTATTGGAGAAGCTGTGACTTTTCAGAACAAGATTTCATGTTTCTGACAATGCTGACAAGACCTGAATATGTTTGTTGTGCAACTCAGTGGAGTTTTTACAGCACCACAGATTTTTTTAAAGTGGTTTTATTTTATTTAATTAAGCATTCCCTATCTGTGACACCCACTCAAATGCAGTCATCATCTTAGGAATGCTCTGCATGAAGGGGGAGTATAAAAATAACCTGAAATTGACCTATTAATGTGCACTAGGAATGGCTTTTGTTTCTAAAAATGCAGAATGTAGAATCCCAATCTGAATATACTACATAAAATTTTTGCTCAGTGTAGACCAAAAATCCTGTTCTACTAATTTGCCAGACTTGCATGTCAAACAGTTCAGTCCTGCCTAACCATTACCCAGAGTTCAGAACACAATCACACACATCCACTGCTATGAATTTGTATTCTGTACTCTTTGTATTACATGCTCTTTGCCCACAACATCACTTGAATGCTAGTAACAATGGGTGACTCTAGTGAGGAAATAATACTAATAGAACACAAAGTTATGGTTAAAAAGTCTTCCTGAACTAAGGAAAAGTGTAGGGGTAGAGACTAGTTCTAATTTAATATCAGCTTAATAACTGTTTTCTAAATTAGTACATCTGTATTTAGCTGTTAAACCAGCAAAGATCTTGATGCTCCCCAAATCTCGCAGTTACAGTGAACAACTACTGACACAGAGATTCTCTTCTCAGTATGTAATAAACAAACAACCCTTACTATGCTGACAGATACTTTGGAAAAAATGACAAATTAATGTTAGAGAAGATTTATCTCTCTCCATCCAAGCAATATGATGGGACACTTCCACATTATGGAAACTTTGATATGTGCATAGACAGAATATCCAAACAGTGCTCTCTGCCTTGCCTCTTGAGAAGTGTGAATTTATTTTGTATATCTGCACTGATAGCCTCAGCTAAGCAGGCAGTGATATTTTTATATGTGTACAGCTGTGAGCCTACTGACACTGAGTGGCATCTGAGGAATCATCCCTGAGGATGAGGAGCTGAAAGTCAGATCTGCCTCCTTATTGCACAGGTTGACAGCTGTTGTGTCTGATACAGAACCAAAGCCCACCCCTCCTCCCTGCAGTAACTGCACACTGTGTGGTGCTTGGTGCCTGTAGAGAAAGGATGATGAATGTATGATTGTAATCTGTCAGTCCCTCTCTCAATCCTTTTGTTAAACACGGCACCTCAAAAGCCGTCCTTAAAACTTCAGCTGAAATTGCTTTGACAGACAGAGCACTTTATTTGGACATAAAGGACAAACTGAAAAGCTGAGCTCTATATGTGGATCATTAACAGGAGCCAAGTGTTTTTTTAAAAGTGTGCTTTATGTCCTAGAAACTATGGATTTATTTTATAAAAAAAAAAATCTTAGATTTCCAGTATTTTTTTAAGTCAGTCACAGCAATTTAGAAACACGTGAGATCTAATAACTCAAATACTGCCAACTAGTTTTGTGCTTTCTAAACTCAATTGTTATCTAAGAAGACATCTGACTGGACTAGTGTTGCCAAATACTTCTATGTAAGGGCAAATTCATTTTATTCAAGGCAAGTTGGGCCATCTTGAAAGAACAGAATTGTTTGCTTTTTTTCTAAAAAGAGTCTTGTACTTCGGAAAACCAAAACAACAGGCAGCTTTTCCTGCCACAGATCTTCTTTAAATTCTTACTACAGTTACCTTCCACCTGTGACTGTTCTAGGCTCCCCAACACTAATTATTAAAATTAGCAAAAGGGCATTTTCAACTATGCTGAGCCAAAAGACCATCTAGCAATCTCAAAAAGCAAGACAAGCAAAAGTAAACATCTACACACAGTTTTAAGATCTCTCTTCAGATGCTTCTGCTTGCTGCTCTTCAGATTCCTGGAAGTGCTGCAGCCAAATTCCTAAATGAGGCAAGGCTCTTGTAGAAATTTTGAATTCAGTCTCTAATGCCAATAGCCAGAGTCACAGCCTTTCTGCTGTAGGAATTTCTCAGAAATCTGTTTATGTTGAAAGACCAGTGCCAGAACTATCCCTAAAATGCAAATTCTGTAGCACGCATTGGATACTGAAAATCAACTCATTTTTTCCTAAAACAAAAAAACATTTCCTTCAACATGCATTTTACTTTTCTTGACAGGTCTAAGCTTAAAACAATGGATTGTCTTTTAATATGCAGATTTACTTGAAGCATTAATTCCTCTTTGGTGTTTTGAGGACCTCTTCCTTGATCCCTACACTGTATTATACTAAACCATGTTAGCATAATTTCCTATTACATAGGACTTCAGATTTTTCTGATTTTAACATAGCATCACAGTTTCTAGTGACAGGTGTAGTTTCCAGCTGCTGATCTTGTCTTGCAAATATTGCCTACTTTCAGAGAGAACAGCACAAAGTAGTTAAGCTCAGATGTGCTGTTGGATAGCCTCTCAAGGGTCATGGTAAGAGTCCAAGTAATTTGAGCCTTTTAAAACCAGACAAAGCTCTTGGGAAGAAGTGGGCATGGCTGACTAGGAGGGATGATGTAACAGACTTGCCTTAGTCTAATTATGGTGACTAAGAATACCTCATTGAATTGAAGAGTGCGGCTAACACTGATAGAATAAGTGAGTTGGAGGCCCATTGTGTAACAAATGCAAATGTTTTGTCACCTGCTGGCTGTGATCATTTACAGATTGTGTAGCATTTGTGATAGGAACATTTGGGTCAGCCTAAAAATCTCATTTTTCACTTTGGCAGTAACAGTTTGACTAGGCTGATAATAATCATAACAATATTCAAATTTCTTATTTTCCCTGCAAAAGGAAAACAGAGAATGGGACACCACAATACATCATTTATCTGACTTAATATTTCTATGGCCTCACTCAAGAGTTTTTGCTTGTTGAGGAGAAATCCACATGATTTGGCAGCTGTCAGTTAACTATACATGAACCCCAAATATTTTGAAACAAACATTTTGTTTAGCATTTACTCTGCCCGAACCTGGCAGAAGGAAGGGTTTACAAGAACATACTAAATAAAGATCGTTTTCACTGTGAGGCTTGCTATGGGTGCTTTTCTTTTCTTTACCGCAAATTTTGACCTTTCTTTTCATCTTCCAAATTCTTTGCCTATTTATTCAGCCCTGTTTCTTGCCATCAATCCCCCAACCTCTGCTCCCCCAATAATGTCTTCAATTTTCCCAGAACAACAAGGGTTCAGCATTAGTCTACATTTCTTTAAAATGTACTTCCCACTAAATTCTAACTGTATTTAAATTGCTATTTTTTTAGACTCTGAGCATTTTAAGAGAAATATTTGCTTTTGGGGAAACCTGTGCCAAAATACTGTAGCCCTAATGTCAGAGCAAGACAGCATCTCTCTCTCTGAGGACCCATCCTCTTTGCTCTCATGGCACTCTGGAAATCCCACTTTGCAAGCCCTTTTCAAAATGTGTTTCCAGGCACCCTGGCCATCAGCCTGGGTAATTATCTGGTCAGCCCTGACAGGAATGCGACCAGGGGTGCTGAGCCTCCAGGACGTTGCTCTTCACGGCTGCCTGCACAGGAAACAGATTTCAAATGTGTCCATCCTTCTCACACCAATCCTTCTGTTTGTACTTAGCCTTTATACTCCTCCCTCCCCCCGGCTGGGTATTTGCTATTGTTCTCATGCAGAATGTTTGCTACTGGAAATGAATAATTGCTGTCACCACGGGCTTTCCACTCAGGGTGTCAGCGTGCACAGCATCTCCAGCTTTGCTGCCGCCCATAGAATAAATCGTGATCTGCACAATAATGGAGAACAACTAGGCTGAAGTTTATCCTACCTCTTGCTGTCAAATGCCCCTCAAAGTAAAGGGCCAGAAACAAAGACTGTCATTTCTGCTTCCCTTTAGAGGCTGTCAGCTGCACTGGTCTGGCCCTTTATCATACAGGGTCCAGAAAAGGAGTGGGACCAGCTCATAAGTAGGGATTTTAAAATATCCTTAGGAAACACCTCCTTAGGGCTCTTCCTTCTCTCCACATCACAAGGATAAATAAGTATTTACAACTAAGAACCAATAAATAAATATAAAGAAAGTGAGAGAAATCTCTTTTAGTCTGAAGGTTCCCCTACTTCTGCACAAAGATCTAACCACACTGTTTCAAAAGGACTAGTCTGTAGCACCCGTCAGCATAACAGATTGATAACCAGTTGGGGTTTATCCAAAACCCAATCCAAAGCTGACAATCCAAGTTTTCTGACTTCTTTAATAAATAACAGTCATAAACTGGAATTTATAAGAGAGAATCTCAATTTAAACATGAAAAAGTGAACTGATGTTTTCTTGGGCAATTATTCCACAACCTCCTGCAAGGAAAGACAGAAGTCTGTTCATGCAGAAAAATTAAAGCTCATATATCCACATTAGTCACCATAAGCTGATGAGGTAAGGCAGAGGATTTGCATGCATGTTTAAAGCAAGTCAGAAAGAACTGCTATATTTGAAGAAAAGTGCATGCAGCGCTGGAATTAAGGTAAATGTCTGTTGTCATTGCCGTTCTTCAGCTGCTAAATCACAGCATCAAAGACAGCAGGAAGTACTGATGAGCACTGGCACATGAGTTGCTGGTATCAGTGAATTGCTGGGAAAAAAGCATATGGGAACTAAGATCAGGTAAAGGCTATGATCACAGAGGTGATCATCATTCTTTGCGTTCCAGATTACAGAGGCAAATAGGCTCAGATTTTTCAATGGCTTTTCATACCTCTATGTAAGCAATGTCACTACTGAAAACACCTCTGTGCTCTTTGCCCATGAATGCATTTTGGCAATCTCCAGGACTTAGTCAAGACACAGGTGGAGTAAATCACAAAAGGTTTTCATTTGCTTTACAAAATGAAAATATTTTTTGTTCAATCCAGAAGGATAGTGTGAGCCCTTTTTTAAACTCTGATAACATTCATTGTGTTAAAATACAGTACAAACTACTCAAACCTCTGAGAAGCCAAAGAGCAAGGCAAAAATCCTGTATGCTCTCATTGTACTTTGTTGTCTTACTGGACCTTCTCATTGCTTTTGCCTCACCTGTTTGTGGGTGGGTTGATGAAGCACTGGTCCACGGTGCATCTTCAAACTGAACCCAACCACTGATGGATGATGACAGATCAGTGCTGGGACACACATGGTTACCAAGCACAGCAGAATCCACCTTGGGCTGCTCAGCTGCCTCTTCCAGCTCTGAGCAGAAAAGGTCCTGAAATTCTCCATTTGCATTGTGGTTCTCTTTTGAGGATGTGTCGGAGGAATTAAAACATTTCACCGAAGGAGACTCAGTGCTCCCTAAAATAGATGTAACATAGAAAGATTTACAGGGTTGACCATTATTTCAATGTTTTTTATTGAAACATCTAAAATTTGCCATTAAATGTAGGAAATTTTTTTTCACCTAATGCAGTTTTTGGATTAACACTGGGCAGTCTTGCATTTGATTTTAATAGGTGAGATGTCCTCCATGGTTGGTTGGATACTGTCTTGAATTTTGAAGCATAGATCCAAAACCTGTAGTAGATCTACATTACATCACATAAGGAGAGTAATTTGCCTTTTTGGCCCAAATTCTCCTATTACATAGGGGTAGCAGGAGATAATTCAATCTCTGCACAAACTGCTTCCAAGCAGAAGGCAAGCTCTCCCATGCTAGATATATGAAAGTAACTGGTCTAAATCAAACAAGGAAGTCTCACCAGTTCCAGAGAAAATCAGAGAGCTTACCTCGTGGGGGAAGAGGGAGGAGCAGCTCATCAGTGAAGGACACCCACTCGGACTGGTGGGAGGCAATGACACTTGTCAGAGATGTCATATTCACAGCAGGTCACTCATCTTCACTCAGGGATCAGAAGGAGGAGGAAGCAGAATGGGAGAGGTATGGTGAAGATGAGCAACAGAGGGAAACACTTCCTTTGCACTTTCTTTTTAACTGCTGTAAAGACAAGAAAATAGATTATTTCTCTTAGAAAATTAAATGGGAGGAACTAGTGCCACCATTTTTTATAATATAGAATGTTAAAGCAATTTAAAGCACTACCACCTTTGAGGCTAGAATGTCACCTGTGTCTAGAGGAGGGTTACACTTGAGCAACTCCTTCATATAAAGCTACTGAGGGTCTTGAGACATCTTCATGTTAAAACAGTCCATCACCAAACCCAATATTTTAGTCCTTACTCAAGGAGCCTCTCATAATCCTAGCAAGAGCAGATGAGGAGATTCTCCCAGGTTTAGTAAATTTTGATTATGATGTAACAATCCCCACTCCAAGCTGTCAACATGTCTTTGCCCACCTTGCTGCTTACAATGTCTAATCTCTCTGCAGAGCAAGCAATAAATTGCACATTTCATTATCACTAACATTTATGTAGCTGATTCTGGAATGAGGATGAGTGGCCAATGACTCTTATCGCGGTATAGAGAGCTGCCCTCTCATTTAGATGCACCTTCCACTCTGCTGCTTGACTGGAACCTCACATTTAAATTTTAAAAACTATCTTAGACCTTGTTCAGAGATAAGCATGATTTTGCTGTAGCTCAGCAAATGTTTTCACAGATGTGAAAACTGAATTTAGTAGGCCCTCCAACAGTATGCACCCCACACAGGTCTGTGAATCTGCTAGAAGGAATGGAGCACTGGAAAGTGTTCTGGTTGTTAGCTAGTAATTGGGAGGGTCAGGTCCAGGCAGAGAAATTCTCTCTGACAAGAACCCATGACCACCTCAGTTTTGCAAACCACTTCAAAACTCTCAGAAGACTCTTCCTAGGGAAATATGCTAATCCTGTCCCCAATTATCTCAAGCATTGAAGCTCTTGTTGCCATGGTGTTGAAGTACTTGAAAATACTGAAACTCAGACCTATTTGAATGAGCTTAAGCAACGTTTCTGGGCCTCCCGTCTCTCACCTAACTAAAGGGTTTTTCAGGGTGAAACTTCATGTTAGTGTACAAGAACATTTACTTCACCAAGACTTCTCTTTACTCCACATTAACAGAATTTGGGCCTAAAAAGCAGACATATTTAAATGCATTCAATCTTTAAGCATTTCTGAAGGAGACAGATCATCAAATAGCTTCCAATTTTATTATTCTCCTCAGGACCACAAAGCCCTTTGTCAGCTAAGGCAGATCAGCAATCAAGAGAGAGCTGAAAAGGTCAAAAGTTTGTAAGTCACAAGCCTGCCTGACAATTAGAGAGAATTCCTGTCTGAAGATGAATCTTTTTGAGCAGAATAGAATGCAAAATGTACCATTTCCTGCAAACACAAAACAAGATTCCTAGAGAAAATCCTGATGGTTAAGTGCAATCTGCCATAAGACTGATCCCCTTGCCATAGACTTTCCAGAGCCTGTGAACCCCTGACCAGTCACTCTGCACATCTAGCCTTGTTACACAACCAATTCCCTGCTGCAGGTTGAACAGCAGCACTTGAGCCCCTTTTCCCCCACTGCCATGGCAGGACCCCTGTTCCCATGCAGTGTGGGCAGGTACACACAAAATAATATCTATTTTGGGTGCTGTTAATAGAAACTACTAAGCTAAACATAGAAGCAAGCTAAGGAGGAAAAAAAAAAAAATCAGATGTTTAGGGTCACTTGGAGGCCATATGAGGGAAGGAGAGGATGACCTTGGTGTCTTGTTTTCCTCATGTGACCAATTAAGCTGTTTGTTTTGGGCTTGTTTAAATATCTGTAACTAAGTTTTCTTTTCCCAGACAACTAGATACTGACCTGCCCTTTCCCCTGGAAAAGTTCTGACAGAAGAATGAAGTGGCAGGAAATGAAAAAAGAAAACAGTTTAGCCTGCCCTTGGTGCACAGAGACTGCAGTAGAGCTCATTTTTAAATTAGGTTTTTTTCTCTTAAATTTCAAGGGGAAGAAAGATATGAAAGGAGGCAAGTAAATGGACTGTTTCAGCAGTACAGATACATGGGAGAATTACACCATTATTTTAAGATGGATTTCTTCTAGTACCCTACTGCCCTGTGACAAACATAATTCTTAAAATCCACTTAGTACTAGACAGCAAAACTAGCACTTTCAAATAGATAATAAGCATTATAAGCCCAGAAAAGCATCAGAATACTGTTCATTGAGGGTTATACAACTTTCCCATGACTGGAATTTTCTAGAGACTTCCCAGTTTGGTAAATAAAAGAGATTGTGTTGACTTATCAGGGTTATCATGCCCTTTAAACAGGCAGCCTGAAAGAGAAGAAAGGCAGTCTGAGTAGCTAATAACTTCAAAGATATTCAGAAAAGAGGCATTTTGAGGATGCATATGTTAGGTTAAAAAAAAAAAAAAAAAGAAAAAAGATAGAATTTTGCATTCTTTCAACATTCACAAAAGATCTTCAATCCTACAATCCCACAATCCTATCCCTTGACCTAAATGCCTGTACAGAATTATGAATCATGTATAGCCAACACCTGTGCAGACTATGTGGAAAAAATACTTCATCCACAAACTTTCACCTCTCATTCACTCCCCCAAATCCTCCTTTGAGAAAGACCTAAGCCCATCCCACTGTGAACCAACGGGCCTCAGCCAGCACAACACCAGTGCCGCTGTGCATTCAGTGAACACAACGATGCTGCAATCTGCAGAACTACTACAGAGGTAAATCTCTCCAGAAGAACCATTTGTATTGTGGGTAAACCTGAATCCTCTCTGTACCAAAGCAGTCAGCACCACTATTTAAACACTGCAGCAAGTACTCTGCAAGTGAATTTCAGAGTGTTCTTTCCTGTTCTTCAGAAATCTCAAACATCTCTGGCTATTCGTAGAGCAATGAATTTTGGAGCCTACTAGGAATAAGAACAAATGGATCCTCTAAACTCCAAGTGAGCTACAAATAAAACAGAAGTTTATGCAGCACAGCCCAAACAAGAGCAGATGGAAACACATTTCTTGGAACAAGATATTACCAGGCCAGACCAGCAATTTTTTTTCTCTCTACATGAACAGGATTGTTTTGATTGTTTCTTCTGGATTTATGTTATTATGTGCACTAAGCTTTTGCTGCTGAACTGGTTAAAAAAAAAAAAAAAAAAGTAAGCTAGTTTATCAGATTTTTTGTAAAAAAAAAAAGTGAATCAGAAGTTTGTTTGTTTCCTACTATTACACAGTAAGTACAATGTTTTACCTACTCACCCCAATGATCCTTACAATCAGTTCCAAGGTAGTGACTTGACCATGAGGAAAAAAAATACTCTCTAAGAAGGTGAAATTTCTGCTTCAGGTGTCCCTTTTCCACATTACAGCTTCACAGTGGTGCATGTAAATCTGAGTGACAAGTAGGTGACAGTTATTTCCAGATCTCCAGGAGGTAGAGATCATAGAGTTGGAACAAAATTCCTTGTTTCTTTAGTCCTCCCAGTGTTTTGATAAAACACATTATACAAGCCCTTTTGAAAACTGATGGTTTATTCTAAAATGACAGAACTGCTTTGATAACTAGAAACCTCTTATTTCAAAACTATGCAAATTCACAGACTACAGCCATTCCTTCTTGTGACATGATTACCCATCTGTCCTTTTGTACAACTCCACTCTAGCAACAGATGAAAAGGAATAGCATTGTCCTTCTCCCTTCACCTTGGTAAACAAAAAACATGTATTTGAGAAGGACACACATAATTATCCAGAAGTCTGACACCCAGCACCTTGTACAATGAGCCCTCAGTTTAGGTGGAGCCTTTAGACACTATGTGAGTACAAACACCAACACAGGACTAATGTTGATATGTAGAAATGTTTGTGGCACTATTGAGGCTCAGAAGTATCAGAAGTATCTGTAATGGATTTCAGAAGTATCTGTAATTGCATGGAGTTTTTGTAAACATACCGTTTCAAGTATTTAATTACTCATGTGTTTGGACAGCAAACTCAAACAGTTTCTCAGTAGATTTCAACTCTGCTTAGAAGACACAGCTTAGCACAAGTAATAATATTAAGCACTAAGGATCATTTCTCCAATTGCTTCAAGTTACATCCATATGATGCAGGCTGCAGTTGGCTGTCTGATCACTACCTGGAGTTATTAGGTTATATGGGAAAACAGGAGAAAAAAATCAGAATAAAAATACTGAGAATGAAATTCAGTTGTTTGTTTTCTTGTTTTCCAAATATAAATAAGTAGTAAGCTTGTGCTAAGTGCACAGACTCTATTGCCTGACATGGCAACACTACTGAAAAAAAATCCTGTAATCCATACAGCGATTCTGTTTTTCTTGCCTATACATTCTCTCACAATCCCAGGAACTGAAACATTAACTGGTTACAGTGGTTTGCATTTGGTTTTGTAGGAGACCTTTGTGGGAAAACAACTAGACAAGCTGTTAAATTCCACTTAGAAGAGAAAAGAAACTAAGCCAAAGGGACAGTAACAAAAGGAAAAACTCTGACATGGGCTTCTCTTGTAACAAACAAGCTTCACTCCCACCAGGAAAGCCTCAAGGAAAAATAAATAATCTTATTTTGACCATGTGTTTGGCAAACCTGTACAGATGAAACTATTCTGGTAGCATGAAGTGAAGAATGATTGCTGCCTTGGGCAAATTTCCAAGTGAGAGAGAGCTCATGGCTCTTCCTCTCAGCTTTTCCTGTAAATAAACACTGACCATCAGCACATCATGAGCTGAATAATAAACAAACTCCAAACTGGAACTCTGTTCTCCAGCATCGAAACCAAGTCCCAAGTACTTCAAGGTGCAACAGCATAAACAAAACACAGGGCTAAACAACAGGAAAATAAACCAAAACAATGAACCTGAGAAACACAGTGACATAAAGGAAGTGGATTTGGATATCATTCTTACTGAGACAAATCACTTTATCAACCTCTGCCTAAATGCCTGAGGTAAGATTACATCATGAAAGACCTAGATGATGACAGGAATTAAGTTATATGACAATATTTTCTCCATGTATACAGCTCTGTAAGCTTGTAAATTGCCCTGAAAAGTCCCTGGCAAAACTCTGGTTTAGATCTTAAACCAGTTTTACTTACTCTGATACATGCTTTTGTTTGAGCTCCATGACTTCAAATGTAGCTTAAAAAACTCAGTCACTACCTGGTGCATCTCACACAAAAGCAGAACAAACAAAAACTGACAATATGAAAGGAAGAATTAGGGCCCAAAGGGAGACCAATGGATATGCCTTACAGAACTCCTGCAGCCTCTCTGGGAGAAAGGATGGCTTTTCCCATTATGGGTTACACCTGAGTGAATGGTAACAAGAGCCTGCTGTGTCTGCAGAGCCAGAGCAAATCCCCCTTGTGCATTACAAAGTAGGGCATTAGCGCGGTCTCCTGGTGATTTTAGATAGAGATGGAGTGAGGTACTGAAGGTCACTAGAGCTATATGGCACAATGGATGACAAAAAAGTAAACAAGGAGTCTGCCTGAGCCCAGGACCCACTGCAGCCACCCTAATGACCATCCCCAATTATTCCAACAGATGAAGTGATCTGCCTAAATGCACACTGCAAGTCCATGGCAGAAGCAGTGTTAAAGCTGAGGTGACCTGGAATGACCTTTTTTTCTCCAGCACAACCAGCACACATAAAAGCATATGCCACAAACACATATCCCAGCTTTCCTGGAAGCTCACAATTCAGTGACAGTATGAGAGGAGAGTCTGTACAGGATGCATTGATAAGAAAGTCACAAGCATCTCTCCCAGGAATATTTGCATCAAGGCTAATATCTGGAAGGTCAACAGCTGCTCTTTTCTCTGCACCAAAATCTATCTGCCACAGAAGCTCCTCTGTTTTCCACAAAGAGAGAGAGACAGCACCTAAAATGCTCTCCTGCAGGCAATACCAGCATATCTAGGCAGTTCAGAAGGCGATAATGTCTCTCCTGCCAAGGCCATGCTTCAGAAGTACTTCATGGATTCTGGATGCCTCATAACGAGAGACAGAGATTCAAAGTCTGATGCTGGAGATAAACTGTACAACCTCCTCTATTGCTTGTCCTCCTAAAAGCATGAGAAATGTAAAAAGATGCTGTAGAAAACCAGCAGTGCAAAACAAAATGGTAATTTTTTTTTTAAATTTTTACTATTAGAAGTAATATACAGCAGGCAAAAACCAAAGGAGGATGTGAGACAAAATGTTTGACAGTGATAGTTCACATTACCAGTCACATCAGGAAAACAGAAGTTCTACATCTCAGGACTTTCAGAATAGCTCACTCTGGGTACATGATTCATTCAGAGTGTAACAGAAGCCATGTAATTGCATGGGAACGTGAAGGACAACTTCCCAAACTGTCAACTTTTCAACTCAAACTAGAATCTGAGGCAACAATCACTCGAATGCTTCTCTTACCATATAGAGCAACAGTGCAATAAAACTAGACTGGGACAAGATCACAGGAAAGGGGCAATCTGTCAATTTGTTTAGCAGAACATTTGCGTCTCTAAAATCTGGCGTTTCCCTCCTCCCCAGTCAGTACTGTACAAACAGGAGAAAAAACAGAAGAAAAAAACCACTAATTTAAGGTTTTTCTTTCAAAAGACTAGAATAGTTCAGGTTTTACTTTGTTCAGCAAAATTCTGTTGGTAATCATAGTAGACAAGAGGAAATGTAAATGCAGTAAGGGAGGAGAGGTTGCTAACATCCCCTTAGGAGAGGGTGGGTTCAGGATCCTTACTGCTCTTGTTTTCTGAAGGTCTCCTCAGGGCAGAAGTCCAAAGCAGCACCCAGATCCCAGACTTCAACCTGCCCACATGTTCCACAGATTCCTCTGCTTCAGGATGGTGAATTTGGAGTAGTCACAACTATTGCACAACACAGTAGTATAAAATTGATGCTCCAATCCACAGTATGTGGAGGGAACTGTGTTTAAGAATTGATTTCTTCTTTCAAACATCAAAAACAGTCATATAAGGAACGTGTGTTTCAAAAGAAAATTCCCACTGAGTGACCTGGTTTGCACATCTGATATTGATGCTTTAATATGTTCTCATTTAAATTCTACACAGACAAGCTAGCCAGATGTACTCCATTTACCAAACCCTCCAAAAGCTCCTGTGCTTTATTTGCTGTTGTGATGATTACAAAAGTGGTTTTTAAAGTTATCTCACCAACACAAAAAGCACAATGTTCTACAATTAATCACTGTGGAACCAACTATGCCATTGCAGGCTGACATCACTGAAGACAGCCATCAAGAAGCGAACACAAATCATAAAATCCTATCTACCTGTCCTTCTTCTGTACTGGGAGTAATGACAAAAGAAACAGGGAAGGGAGTAAGCTATCATAAGTTTACTGGAATATCATGGTAGATGATAAACACTCTTTCAGAAAACACACAACCTGGCTTGTATGAAATGCTGTCCTGTTGTGACAGATATCAACTTTCCAGCACTGCCTATATGCATTGCAACAAATCACTTCATTTCAAGTATTCACTATACAACTCAAAAATTGATCCTGCTTCCATCAGTAAGGATGGTAATTCCACTGTGCAGTGTTTCACCTGCACAAACGAAACCAGGGATTTATTTTCTGATTATAAATAAGTTAAATGCTAGAAGATGGGGAAAAACACCTTCAGTGAAGATAGTGGGTACAATTATTTGCCATCAATCATTATCAGTTAAACTCTCAGTTTGACTAAGACAGCTGGGGGAAGAGGAAAAAAGAAATTCCAAACAAAAAAAAAATCTCCAAGAAAGAAAGAAGTCAAGCCCTCAAACACTAGCCACATTCAAGACAAGGGAGGAACTGAATTCTGTAGAGAGATGCTTCACTGGAGGCTGTATGCCTACAGAGAGGATGGGCATTGATCTGTCTGAGCTGTGAGTATGCACAGAATGGGAGAACAGATTCAGACTGAGAGAAAAACACAGAATCCAACTGTGAAAGCATCAGGAAGACAAGGACTATTGAGGAAGTGATGCAGCCCTGAATGAAAGCAAAGAAGTTTTCTTGTGCTGAATGTTGGCTCAAAAGGGTGATTAGGAACACTGTGTGAGAAAGTTATCTTCTGTTCAAGCCTTCCCTGTATATCCATGTAGCTAACAACTATTTATATATAAATAATTTCTCTGTAATTGTATTTCTATGTGTTATCTTTTGTAACTTCTAATCTGTATCAGCAGCACCCTTCCAATTAAGAGTTTAAAAAGGGATTTTTGTTGTAAAGGAGATCCTTCTTGATTATTATAGATAAAGGCAATATTAAAATGTGAAACTGTCTCCCAGTTTAAGGAAACCCTGCTTGATTATTTAAAGCCAGACAAAAACCAGTACTCTGGAGAAGATAGTGCAGGGAACAAGCTTGCCCTAGCAGAAAATTCTTTTGATGACCCAACCGGTCTTTCCTCATTTCCACTCTCTGATGAGTCAAATGCAACTTAATGTGATGCCAGGACACTGCAGTCCTTCAGGGCAACCCACAAATATCATGTTTGTTGTCACTCTCTATTTCAGAAAGCCTAAATATAGGCCCATTAGACATCATGGGTCTATTCCTCTAGCATGGCTACTCCTGTTTCAAGAGAACGAAAAAACAGCCCTAGGGAAAAAAAAAAAAGTGTGTGAAGATTGAATTTAAAGGTACCCAGTATTTTATACAATATTACCAAAAATGTATCTGAAGTAGAAACAAAGTTCCTGACAAGTCAAGTTCATACACAGCACAAAAAGAGTTTGTTTGCAATGGTACTGTCTAATGCATTTGTGCCTAATTGTATTTGTTTACTTGTCAAAACATAAGAATGCCCAGTATACTAGCATGATGTAGAACAGAGAGTATGATAAAATCCTTCACTTTTTGTTGTTTGGTTTTGGTTTTCTTGAGGTTTTGGGCTGTTTTGTTTTTACTAACACACACTAATAAGTGGTACTCTGTGGCAGCGCCCTGATGATAGTCCCTGTGAGACAGCAGGCAACCTTGTGCATTCCAAAAGAGGAATCCAAGACATGGGACCACCTATCTAGGTGAGATCTTTTGAGTGCTGCAGAGGTACAGGGGATGAGTGATGCAGGCCCCTCTTGCACATGGAGGCAGCAAGGCACTCGTATTTTACTACACTCAGTATTTTGCTGAGGAAGCTGCAACAGGGAGATAATGCAAGTCTGATACCAACTGCAGGAAGGACGACTGGTTGCACCTCATGCTAGAAGGCATCAAATAATTAATACCAACGTTATTGCATGGCTTCCATGAGATCATCTTTTAATGATCAGCTCCAAGCACATTCACATCAATAGCCTGGACTGGATACAGAGAGAATCTGCAAACTTTTCTGGGAAAAAAAGCATTGAATGCTGGTATCAAGCTCTGAGCCTGCATGTAGTGTGGTAAACTAATATAGCTGTCTCCATTCAGAGAGACTGGACAATTCAATTGCAGAGGTCAGAGATGTGTTATTTAGGAGAGGAAATCCCAGATCTGCCATATCTATTCTACCTCAGTTTTATCCTCTTCAGTGACACTTGTGTCATGATGGATTCTCGCTGTTAATGCCCCCAAAGTAATCCATGCACCTATCAACTGAGATCTCATTCCTCATGCTAAACTCATGTACTGGATATTTTAGGATAAATTTTGGAGCATGCACCTGATGTTTCCACCATGTATAATTTTTATATATAGAATATAAGCTTTAGCCAGGTACATACTTGAGCTGTGGTGAACTTGAAAAAACCTAGCAAGGACCAGAGAGAAAGGAGCATTTCTGTTGGCAAGTTTCTGTCATTAGGAGCAGCTGGCAACTAAACAGCAACTAATCATTAAACTTCATAGGCCAAATTCTTCCTTACAGCTATTCAATTGAAACTTCTCTGTTAGAAAATAAACAGGCCTTGTGCTGCGGAGCTTGACCAGCTCTAATTTCAGCTTTGCAGCTAGTAATACTTTTCTCTTCAAAATTGCTTAGTAGATGTTTTTTCATGCATTTCCATCACCCACACAACCACAAAACCACCATGAAGTTCTGCAAAATAGTACCTTCTGTTCACCAGAGGCCCCTGATTCAGATAGCAAAATTATTCTATCGTGTAGCCACCCCTATTTCAAAAGTAAATTGAAGAAAATTCTTTCATTTCATTTCCCAGCTGGCAAACCCAAGAGCCCACAGAGAGAACTGGTTTCTATAAATATTCATGTCTATAAATGCCAACTAAAACTTGGTCTAAAAGAGCATAATGAATTAAGAAACAACTCAGCAAAAAGACATCCTTTCTCTCTAGCTCACCAGGCAGGGCTGCTGGCCCTTGGACCAGGAGCTCCACTTTGAGTCTCAGCTCTGGAGCACACTCTCTGCTCTTTGAATACCAGCATAGTTTTTAACTGCTAGAGCACCTCTGTAGGATTCTGAAGCATACTGGTCAGTTCAGCCCTCTGTTTCAAGCTGAAGGAGTTGTGCTGAGACATTTAGTTCAGTTACCTTAACAAGGCAAGACGAATCGCAACTCCTTTAGCTCCAGACACCCAGTCAGACATCTGAGATAGTCACCTGATGCTCTGCCTAGAGCCAGTAGAAGGAGCACAACATCTCCAGAGGATCCTTTGCCTGATCTATTTTCAAATGAGGTGAATCTCCCTCCAAGAAGAGTATGGTAATCAACTTAGACTTGCATGTCTTTTTCACACCTAAGGGTGTAAACTTCAAGGAAGTCTTACACACATTTCTAGACATTTCATTGCAGGTGATTGACAGACATTAATATATCACTGCTGAAAAATATTTTCAGTATTATGGGAAATAATGCCTGTCAAAAAAGTACCTATTGAAGGATTTTCAGCATTGATGAGAGCAAAAGCTCTTTAATTTTATGGTTTCCCTTCAGAAACTGTATCTCTATAGAAGTGATGTATAAGAAAGCTATACATTCCAGTAACCTACTTCTTTTAAGATTACTTCCTATTTTAAAAGCACTGTTTGTTTCTATGTTTATCTAAGGGACTCATTGTTCTAGCACCGATGTCTGCTATTAAGTCTTTCAGCATTGTTCTACGATGTTTATTCTTTTTCTTGTATTTTTTTTTTCTGTCAATATATAATAATGACTATGCTAAATTTAAAAATGCGTTGTCAAGTTGGTCCAGAGACTATATCCTAAGTTTACATTAATAAACAGCATAAAACCTTACCAGTAGGAGCTGAGTGGTAGAGTGAAATACTTAGTATTAAGGGCACAACTTTCACAGTACCTTTTTTGTGGTTCTTACTTACAATTCTCTCCAAAATCATCCTGTAGACTGAACTTCCATTAGCACTTGGAGTACATTAAATGAGCTCCTCCTTCTGCTCAGTTTTATCAGAATCAGTTTATGTGCATCTTTTTTAGATGAACAAATGCAGGTGATCAGGACAATAATTTTAAAAGTGCATTCCCGCTCTAAATAATGTGCTCATGTATTTTAATCTATCGTTCTTTCAGAAAAAAAGAGAAATGTGGAACACTGCTGTGTGTTCCCTGGTATTGCCACAGGACTGCATCTTTAAATTTTTTCAATCACAATTTCTGAAATTTTGCTCCCTTTTCAGTTTTGAAAAAAATAGGACTTTCCACACCATTCCACTTATCCGAACATTTAGAAGACATTGAAAATTGACAGCAGAAGTCAATAGGGGATACATAATCCCTTCCTGGGAAGCAGTCTTACCCACATAGACACCTGTAGATGGATTTCTGACCCTGTTTAAGGTCCTGGTAAACCTTTCACCACCTACAAGGAGCAAAGATTTAATCCCTGAAGTTTCCAGATGTACAAGCTGAGTAGTAAGGCTTCTAATTTCCTAGGACTCAAGTTCTTGTGGTCATAATTACAGCCATAGTCTTGAAGACAACACATGCTCATACCCAGCACATAAAACACAGGCATTCCTTCCTTGAGGTTAACCACTTGTGAAGTTATTACATCCATTAGCAGAATTCACAATCCTGTAAGAAAACATCATGATGGACTCCAAAAAAATGTACTAAGACATCTGAGGACAAAATACTTTTTTTTTTTTTTTCTGTAATGCAACCAAGAGTTCAGAAAAACTGGCCAAGAATTGCCTTTTGAAGGTTGTTCTTTCCTAGTTGACCTGTGGAGTGAGTTTAAGTGATTGTCTTAGATAAACACAACTTTTAGATGGCAAGGATTATGTTAGAAGACTGTCACCACCACATGAATCCTTATAGTTCTATAGCTTAGTTCCTAATATCTTTTTGGTTTTCCAGTTTCCAAAGAGGAAGCTGATGATGTCGCAAAGACAGCCTTTAACAGGGCTTCAACAATTCAAAATTGATTCTGTTAGCTTACTGCACAAAGCCTCAGTGCAGCACCTGGGTTAAAAGCTGCATGAAGACAGGGTACTACCAGAGCCAAGTGTCAGAGCAGGAGAATCCACAAACCACGACCCTACAGCTGATGCCACCTTGGAAACTCACTGACTGGAAAAGTCACTGCTTCAGGGGCAACAGAAGCCTTGCAGAGCAAAACATCTTGAGAGGTTTGTAACACACTTAGATACCATTTCTCATCTTCACTTGCTGATGCCAGACTTGAGATAGTGGAAAATTATGGACTCTATAAACATGATGCATTTAGCCCACTCACAATATGGTTTTAACCCACACACAGTCTGGGTTTCTCTACCAGGGAACTGTACCAGCTGCCAGTTCTTCACAAGATAGGTGGCAAGGCAGCACAAACAAGGACTCAACATGGGGACTTGGCCATTACTGAGATGTAGCTGTTACCTTTTTACCTTGCATCCCTTGAAATGTAATCTAAATCAACCACACAGAGTATTAATTGTGCCACCGATGTAGTGAGAGATACAAGGAACTCAAGGAAAGCTCTGCAGTTAAAGAACAAGGTATGCTCTTCTGTTCTTAATGATAATGGAGGACACCAATTATGAGAGCACACAACTAGTCAGAACTGAGATACACAGCATCATGTGGGAGAAAAAAACATCTGACCCTTTTCTCTTACTGGAAAGTTTAATGACCATGATTGATATTTTTAAAATAATTTAAAAGCCAAACCTAGAAAAGAGCAGAGATGGCTAAAGTTGCCAGCTGTATTCCTACATTTAAGGAAACCTGTATGTTAGATCTCTGCTACTCACTTTGTACTTTAAAGCATCAGAGGAATATAATGAAAAACCAAAAATATTACACAGAAAATGTCAAAGATTTACCTAAAAAAAAGCATGACACAACAAAGTAATTCATAGTGAATACTGCTTTAAATTATAATCAATCAAATCTGAAGATTCTTGGAAAAAAGAGACAACCTAGCCATTAAGAAACTAAGTATTTAGGCAAGTCCAATGTGTTGCATAATCCCGCATAATACATCTCATAGAGATGGGGGAAACTGCTCTTTAAGCTTTTTGGTGATAACACAAACTTCATTAAAATAAACCTGTTTATCTGGACAATATTAAGGCAAAGTCCAGATCTCACTTGTCTGTGTAATGCAAGGTATGTTTCCATCCCCTTGGCAGAGAAAAAACAAAAACAGAGTCGCATGCCAGCACTAGCGAACACAATCATTTTCCAAGCAACGTGTAGCTTGAAATTTACTTGCCCAGACTAGTAATTTGCAAAATACACATTTTACAGGAGACAGGAATGATTCATATCTGATTCACAAGTAAAGAAATGTCAATGTTTGCCAAATTTTTGCCTTGACAATACCAAAAGTGCCCTCAAACCAATACTGCAATATTATCCCAAGGATATTTCCCAGCAAAAAGTACAACTAAATTATGAGAAGACATGAGCTGCAAAACATCACCCGATCAAGTCAAGCAGTCGAGCATTTTTAAAACTTTTGTGTCTCTGGAAACCTGAAGTCTCAAACAGATTAAGCCATGGGAAAGAAAGAATCAGAAAAGTTAAGGCTGGATACAACTAATTAATCCACAAAACAATTAACAAAAATCAATAAAGAAAAGTGGAGATGCAGCACGGAAAGAAGACTTAACACACGAACTGAACAAATGGGCAGAGAGAAGGCTGTCTGATCGTATATCAACACAAAAATGCACTTTGCACGGAAATATGTAATTTGAGCATTTTAAACCTGCAATTTACATAGCGTATTCAAACGCGACAACAGAAAGACGAGCGAGCGATTTTTGTTTGCCTTGCAATATCTGAACCGCAGAAAAGCATTTCAAAAGCAGCACAATTCAGCGGAAAAAAACTCCAAACCATGAGTAATTACACAGAGCAGCTGAGGGGTAGGTGGATACGAGCGGCTTCCCCGCGCTGCTGCTGAGGAGCGTTAACCCTTCCGCAGCCGAGGAGCCCGGCCGCACATCCCGAGGGCTGCTGGGCTGCCCGGCACCGACGCCCTCCGCGGAGAGCGGCCCCGAGGGCGGCGGGCACCGAGGGAACGGGTCCGCACTCGGTGCAGAGGGTCGCGGCCGGGAGCGGTGCCGCGACCCCGGCCGGGGAAAGGGCCGGAGCGCCCAGAGGAACCTCGGGCGGCCCCGCTCCGCAGGCACCGAGGGGCAGACGGCGGCCCCGGCTCCGCCAGCAGGGCCACCTGCCTTCGCTTTAGGGCTCCTCGGCTCCAGTTTCTGCTGTGCTCCGCCCGCGCCAGCGCTGCCCGCCAGCCCCGAGCCGCGGCCCCCCTGCCCCGAGGCTCCGAAGGTAGAGCACGGGGAGCCCCCTCCTCCCCGCGGGCCGCGGCTGCCCGGCCCCGCACACCTACCGCCGGCCGCGCTGCTCCGCGGGCGCTGTGNCGCTGCCCGCCCCGCAGCGCCGGCACCGCGCACAGGTGGCGGCGGAGCGGCCGCCTCGTCCCGCGCTCCCGGCATTGGTCCCTTCCAAGTTCCTTAGGGCCCGCTTCTAAGTACGATTCAAAGGGAACGGACTTCGCCGTCTCTGTTCACCCAGGGGCAAAAATAAATAGCGATGTGCAAATAACAATCGATAATGCAAACAAAATATCCTTCTGCTAGGGGTTATTCAACGGGCATGCTTAAATACAGCGCTATTTATCTGTAACTGGTGAGTTCGTGTACACACTTTTAACACCAATTAACAGGCACCGCACTTGTTTTGTTGGACCCTGATGAATTTTGCAGATTATGGATTAGGCAGGTATAAGAAAGTTAATACAATGTCTATGAACCAAATTGTGTTTAAACTCTTAAACAGTAAGAGTATTACAAACCTAATAAAATAAACTGTATGGTAATATTAATCTTATTTCTGCCTTTAAATAGTTCAGAGAGCAATTTGCATATGAAAATGTCTTCATGGAGAAATTAACTTCTAACCCCAGTACCATTCCGAGACTCCAGCTGAAAGGAAGCTTATGCAAAATGAACATGTGCATCATTAGCGCGAACGTGAGCACAGATGTGTACATTTACAGCCATTAGCAGGTTCACAGAATGACTCTGGAGAGCTGAGGGAGTAGCAAGTCACCAAAGAGCTTCCTAGAAAATGGAACCTTGCAAGCTGAGAAATGTTATTGACCATTTGCAAAAAAACGATGATAACAGCCTTAATTAGGAATGGGGACTGACTATAAAAAGAAGAAAAAAAAGTTGCATTTTTATTTTTCTCCGTGTGACCTAAGAGTTTTAAAAAGTGCAAAACCATAGGGAAAATCCCAAATGCAAAGTGCAAGATAACCATGTAATCACAACTGATGATACACTCAGCAGCTTAGCGTGTCTGGTTCACCTGACTGATTCGAAGGGCGTTTCAAAGGGGTCCTGGTGCAGAGCAGAGTGGGGACACACACTACCGAGCACGCCCGAACCGAAGCCCAAAGCCCCCGTGGCACAAGCGGGGGACATGGCGTGTCCAAAGCACCGACGCGAGTGCCAGCTAGAGGTGGCTGGGGAAAAAGAGCACACAGCTCGCACATTCCCAAACGGAACTTGCTGATTCGGTCTTATCCTGCAGTAGATGCTGATTGCCCAGACAAAGCCAGTCACCTGGAAGATGTTTAGTTGAATAATCTGCCCAAATGGGTTTAGGGTGGCTGTCAGACTCATTTATATGTGTACAGGGTGAATTCCACAAGGACTTGGATAGTTCTACTCAGATACAACTGGTGTCTTTGTTTTTCATCAGGCTTGTTTTATCAACCAAAAGAACTACAGATTAGTTTTCCAATTGTTTCCCTTTATCTTCCCCATCTTTAATAAATCCAGGATCCAGAATTACATTATTGACTTCTGCTGTACTGTAATACGAAAGATCCTGGCTAGAAAGAGACTTGAAGGCCATCAATCCTTACCTGGTTTTGGTCAAGTTCTGATTCCCCATTTCTTCTTTTGCCTTTTCCTCTTCTTTGTTTGCTAAATAAAAGTAAAAGCTACTAGAGTAACTTTTCACAACAGTATTTGAACTTGTAGTCACAAAGGCTTGTGACACTTACAAATGCTGTCACAAACAGTCCAACAGTTGCAGTGGTTGCTGTATCTCTCATTGCTAAAGCACAAAGCATGAAATGTCATCAATCAGGTTGTAATCACCAGAAATATACTTTCCATCTTTGCTTTCTTTTCACTCCAGAGCATATTTACTGATAGCCTTTAGATGGTTTAAGGGCTGAGGAAAAGGATGTTTCCTCATTTAAGAAATCAGTAAAGGAAAAAGTCTTCCATACAATATATTGCTTTTTTAGCACTTTTTCCTCTTTTATGCAGCTTACCAGGCTTAAATTTGCTCTAGAATCAATTACTTTTTCTGATATTAGGTAAATTGAAGTTCCTGTACTAAGCATCCTTTTAAAAAGGAGGAGTGGGACAGAGGTAGGGGGAGAGCAAAAATTCGTTTTACAACATTTGATTCTCTTAGACTATTGATTCCATGCAAATTATGACATCATTGCCACAACATCACACAATCCTGTTTAGTATTGTTACTCTGTTTGGACTTGTAAGAAATTTTTGCTTTATATTTCTGAAGTTCTTTTACTAGTAAGATCTGGAATGGAAGGAGTAGCAGGTAACATACCTGATAAGAGTTCTCACAGTTTCTTGAGTCTTCTCAGAATCAAAACCACAGAAAACAATTTTGGTCAGCCCTGCAGTGGTCAGGCAGTTGAACTTAATGGGCATTACAGGTCCTTTGTTCCACTGAAATATTCTATTACATCAGAGTGTCAAACCCAAAGTTATTCTATTAAAATAAGCATATTCAATTTCTGGTTGAACACTGCTGTTCCTACAATTGAAAGAGAAGTTAGAATATACTTGAGCATTTATCCCCACCAAAGTAAAGACATAGGGGAAAGAAAAAAAACTAAAAAAAAAAATTAAACCTACTCCAGAGAGTCTGATTTGCCTACTTCAAATAATTTGGGTTTGAAGAACAAAGATTATATTCTTTCATTTTCTAGAATATGACAATATTAACCATATTAACCATATAAAATACAGCATTCTATTTTTGATATTCTGACTGATGTTGAAGATTTATTTATGATATGACTCTACAGGGTTAGAGCATGTGAAATCATAACTATAAACACATGTACTGAGTAACTAAAGGCTAGAATGATCCCAATTCTAATTTATTTTGAATATACACATCACCTGACTTTTTGTTCTTTCAACTTGGCAGCTAACTAGGGTTTTTAATGTTAATATTTCATTATAAAGATATTAATAATTCATTATATCCTGGGAAATGATGCTATTTTATTCCAATATAAAACCACGATTCTCATGCAAGCTTTACTGCAAATTTAATTAAGTCTGTCAGTTAACAAAATTCAATATATTTTGTCATATTAAATGAGGCAGTGTGACTTAACCCTTAGTAGTGTGCCAACAAAGGCTCCATTCAGAAGTATACAGAAGCACTTTGAGATTTTCTTTATCTATCTGGGCTTGCTTCCACAATTAAGTTGGTACTTCATATTTCTTTATACTGCATCACAGAGTAGTCTCACAGGAGTGCTACTTCTCAGCCAGTGAGCTGATATTGACACACAGAGCAGTAAAAGATAATAAATGTGTGGTGCCAAAAGATTGTTTGCTCAGCTTTACCTCAAACCATGTGCATACACCTGCATGGTCTTTGCTCCAGCTGCCACAGCCCAGCCTGGAAGATCACATCCTTCAGGAAAGATTTGTTAAACTGTACATGGCAGTAATGGCAAGTTGTGTTTAAAAGAAATATTGCTGGGACAAATGCACTATTTCCAGCATGGCAAGCCATCACCTTCACTTCCCCATCACAGATGATATTTTCCCCACAGGAGGACATTCCTCAATGATCAGATCCCCTTGTTTTGCCATCTAATAGCAAACCAAATGACCAGTATCTGCAGAGCTTGTTCTACCTGCAATCTGAGCAACTGAAGAGTTTGTAGAATAGCAGTGCCAGGAGTGTAATGGCTAGTGGAGAAATCTAAAGCCTCAAATGCTTAATATAAACATAGAGAGCTAAAGGCTTATCAAACATACTCATTTTATGTAATTTGAAATCTTTCTTTTCTGTAACTGCAAGCAAGTCTCTATGATTTGGCATTTAGAAATCCCAAGGAGACAGTGGAAATTAATATTTTATTTGCTGTGCTTAAATAAGGAAGAGTATTTTAAAGTGACAGAGAATATTGCTTGTTGTAGCACCTTTCACAGTGCCAAATGGGATTAATGAGACACTAGATCTGAAATCTTAAAGGGGATTTATTTTTAGCTTACTTTTCTATTAATTTTAGTAGTATTTACCATAGAGTTTTTCAGTTTTCAGCCAAAGGATTATTTGCCAACTGTTTACTCTAAACATGAGAGCTGTGTTTTATGACGCTGAACTTGTATCACCAGAAACATTTAGAAGTATTTTGTATCAATCTACCTTTTGGAATTGAACTAAGAATGACAAATGTAGTGAGCAGTAAACTCTTTGGGGCTTGTAAACCCAACATAATAATTAGGCCAATTTTTTGCAATTACATGTGCAAAAAACCTGAAGTATTTTTTGTGTCTCTATGGAGCTATTCACTGAATATGCAAGATAGAGTAGTCAAACAGTTAATATACAATGTTCAGTATGTTAGCTGAGAAATTACATCAATGAAGAAATCCTTCTTTCTTGCCCTGTTTTGAGAAGTTCCTACCTACTCGCACCTTTTGCCTTCCAAAAAATCAGACTCCTAGTAGGGAACTCAGTCAGTTTAGCAAAGAGGCAGGAAAAGCCAACACAGCTGCATGCAGTGAGATCACCACATTTATCTCACTGGGTCTGAATTCCCTTACTAGAGTCACCTCCCTTCTGTGCAATGTTTCCCAGATTTCAACAACCAAGTCAAACACAGAATTATTTGTAAAAAAAATTGAAATCTTTAGTTATCCATATACAGCTGAACATTAACACTGGATTCCACAAGAAAGGGTATACATATTTTGGTGTAGCTATTCTTCCTAATGGACTGTCCAGTCCTATAATCACTGGGATGAAAACTAGACATGAAACTAAATATAACCTGAAGAGAATTAATGCAAATCCTCCTGATCTCACTGCCCCAGTAATAAAGAAAACAAAATCACTTCGGAAAATTCGCCAACATGTAGACTATCAGGACTTCAGCCTTTGAATTCAAAGCTGGATGATTGTTCAAGAAGTATCTTTTTTACAAAGCAAAGTTATAACCGTTAAATCGGAACATTCCACATATTTCTTCAGTAATTTTAACATCGGCTATAATAATGACGTTATAGTCTATGAAGCGTGCTTGACTTTATCACATACCCCTTTTTAATACTAGCAACGCAAATTGGCTTTTCTGTTAAAATTGCTGATGACTAGATTTGGGAAACTTTCCAAATAGTAGCAATGATAACAATAAAAATAAATTATTTAGAAACACCTAAAATGCCATTAATTAATAGAATTTCAGTATATAGCAAAGTCTGGAGCCTAAAAAACATTAAAGTAAGATTGGTCAGAAACAAATAACATATTTTTCATTAGTTTTCAAGCTATTTGGATAGCTCAAATATTACACCAGATGATCTCAGTGAAAAATGATTTTAAAAAATTTCTTCATCACCTGTTGCTAAACATTTTCACTTATTTTACTGGGAAAAAATTTGTACTCTAAGAGAATATGGATTTAGCTTTGCAAAAGAGACCACTCTCCTGGAAGCTGTGCACATAATATTCCATCTATATTGGAAGACAGCTTGGCACATTTCAGAATGATTTACATACTAAAAAAGTTTTAATAGTCAAGGGAAGATAATTATTAGATCTTACCAGAAGCTATAGTGATTTTTAATTTTGAACTTCTGCTCCACAAATATGAGAAGTAAGAGTACTTAATTAATTTCATTAAGTTTCCAAAGCTCCTGTAACCAAGGACTTTTTACATCTCTGTGATGTGTGTGTATATACACACATACATTCTCCCAAGATATGACAGTGACTCCAAGTGTGGAAGTTACTCCATTCCCAATCTTTGAGACCTCAAGTATTTAACAAGTGCAAGCCGCCATTATTGTCTAGCACCCCCTTGTGGCTACAAACACACACCCCCCCAGGTACAACATTTTTTCCCCCCAGCAAAATTAGTTAATTAGAAGCAATAAAAATGTTGGTATGAATCCTGTACAGAAATGGAGCCACATAACAGATGGGAACTGGAACAATTAATTTTATACAGAACAGCCTATGTTTAGGAGGAAGAATGAAGAAAAACAAGCATATAAAAATAAGAAATACAGAAAATGATTGACAGCAGAATTGAAGAGCTATAATTTCAGTATTTTGCAACACAAAAAACTGATATTCTTCAAAGTTATTTTCAAAACTCTGGAATTGTAACACAGGTTATATGGAAAGCTCAAAAAGTTTGATACCAAAGAAATAAAAATGTGAGCAACCCATCTCTGTGGAAGCTAAACAACATCTCTCTTACTACCTGAAGTACAACCACAATGGTACTCCACCTCCACTTAAGTTTTCTTTCTGGAAATAAAATTTAAGACTATGTTACAGTTTTCATTATCTGGATATATGGTACACTGTCCTCCCTCATTCTTGGCTTCAGAAGAAGTTGATTACAGTTGTCTGAAAATTTTTGACAGTAAGTAGGCTAGAGTGACTTTTTTCCTCAATTATTTTTTATAAAAAAAGGAATCAAAGTCATGATTCCATTAATATCATGACAGTTTAGAGAAGAACATTGTCATTATACCAAATAACACATTCTAATCAAACTGGCCTTGTAGGTTCAGAAATTATACTCTCTAATAATATTTTAATTGATTTTAGTCTCAAGACTAAAATATAGAAAATACAGCAATATAAAAACCAAACCCAAACCAAATATACTAGTTTTCAATGAACATTATCCTGGAGATTTTAAAGATGAGCAAGCTACAGAAATTCCCAACACTCCCCCACACCACATCATATATTTACCTGGTACTCAGTTCCCTCCATAGAACACATGACTACAGGCTACAAATAAAGTATCTGTTTGATCCCACCTCAGTTGAGTATGTCAGCAATCACATCTCAAACAATGGACTTTTTTGGAAAGTGAGGGATGACCTCACTAAGCTTGAGCTTTGTTAGTCGAACTCAAGCTGGTTTTAATAGCTGCAGTGCTGCTTTTACCTACAACAAGTGCTATCGGCAGGAGCAGACAACATGAAAGCCTCCAAACACTTCAGAAAACTATGTCATTTGGGCTGATGCCCAGGATCACTTACCTATTGATACCTTTCCTAGCCATTATTGATCTCGCACTGTCCTTACCTTCCTTCTCCCCAATCAACAAGCACACTGGAAAGCCCATCAACTTAAAGAATTTAACAAGGGAGGACTTGGTCTCAACAGGTGGAGCCCAAAGGGATGAGTGGGTCAAAAACAGCCTGCAAAGCAAACAAATCTGTCAGCTTGGAGTAGTCCCTCCCCGAGTATCTCAGTATCTGTTCCAACTGACTGAATTATCCCTGTATTAGTATTGAAAATGCAGTAGTAATTCTGACGTTACTGGTCACTGCTTGAATCACACAGCAGATTTGTGTCTACCAGCCAAGGTACAAATGCTATATGCACTGTCTCACACATACACACACACAGAGGGCAAGTCTATAGCATAACTGAAGACAAAATGTATAATGACCCATTCCCCCTCTCCTTGCCCTTCCTAAGGAATGGAAGTGAAAGTATGAGGATCCTTATAGGAAGGGATGCATTGAACAGTGGCATATACCAGTGCATAAGACTAGCAATTCACGCCTTCTGTCATCATAACCACTGTGAACACTGAGGGTAACCACACAGGTGGTATCTTTATTTCACAAGATTAAAGATACAGTACAAAATGAATCTGTACATCTTTCTATTAACAGAATTTGTTTACACAATTATATTACATTTGACCAGCCTTTATACTGATTTTAAATACAAAATAAATTTACAAAACTCCTACAAGACCCTTTAAAGAACTGTAGCTGATAAAAACAAAGGGTTCCCCCCAATAGTCCCTATTTACCATATGCATTTGCAGTAGTTCAAATCAAACTAAATCTTTTCAGTTTAATATTCTCTGAAACAAAAAAATAGAATTTCAGTTCATTGTTGCCTATCTAAAAGGAAAGCAACTTGCAAAGGTGAGTGTAATCCCCTTTTATAGGCCAAAACTAGCATATAATAGGTGGAAATTAGATAATGCATAGTCTTAAAAGTCCTTTCACAAGCCATATCCTAATGTTCTTCCCCCAAATTAAAACATTTAATTTTTTTTTTTTTTAGTAAGAGTAGCTGACTTATGGAAGATAACTAAAAAGTGAGTAAAACTATCTCACAAGGATGATCAAATGCCTTACCTTCTATTACACTGTCCCATTATGGACAGTATAAAGCAAGAAAATTATTTCAACAGATAGCTATGGGACAAGTTTCACCAGTGATGAACTAAATTCTTGTTTTCTCAACAGTTCAGTGCTTCTTTTAACTAGCAAGAACAGCTAATGTCTTTGATTAATAATTTGAGATGCAGAATAATGTGTTTTTTCATGTTTTCCCACAGTTTTCCTACATATAAAAATTCCACCAATAACACTTACTGCTCTGTAGTTCCATTTTCTGTGCAGGGAAAGAAGAGCATGTGTCTATGAAGGTCAAATAGGCAGGCTCTGGCCTATGTTACTACACACAAAGAATACAACTTTTCGTTCAAACCATGCTGAACACACCCAGAAAGGTTTTTCTTAAATCAAGTTTCCCTTCTAAAATACTCCTGCATATAAACTATAAGATAACCTGTGTGCTACCAAAAGGAAAAAGTACTTCACTGCAGTAAACTGAGCAACTCAGCTTCTTTAGGAAAAAGATGCTTGATTAACTGAGTGCACAACAAGGAACATATTGCTAGTAAGAGTTAAATATACTTTCCTCAAAATGCAAATTTCAGAACAGAGTAGTAAGGGATTGTCACAAAAACTTAAGTCATGGTGTAGATAACTGATTTAGAAAACTTATTCGTATCTTTAATCCCTGAGTTAACTTGCCATTATTTATGGCAAGTACCTTTTACTTCTACCACCACATTCAAATGAATGTCATCTGAAAAGTTAGTGGTAGTAATTTGGTGGAAGGGAAAAAAGCAGGAGAAAGACTTCCTTATTGCTCCTTCAAAAAGCATTTTTTTAAAATGAAGTAACTTGCTGATCTTCAATTGTTTTCTTCTGCTGATTTCTTGGATGTAAAAATGCATCAGATTCACTGAAAGTCATCTATAAGACTGTCACATAGCAGCAGTGATGAGAGATTCTCATGCAAGTAAGCGAGCTTTTAGAATTTAGTTCTAATAGATCAACAACCAAAACATCTTAATAATGCAGTAACAAAATTGTTAAATTGCCTAAGAGAGCAATACCAATGAAATGAATGGTATTTAACTGAAAAACGTTTTCCATATAATCTTTAATTTCCTCATGCCAAGCCAAAACGAGTTATTAATTGAGTGGCAAAATATGTCAGAGGGAGTGTTCAGAAGTCACACATCTTAGAAATGCAGCTGGGGAATGCTGTACATATAAGACACTACATTTAAGTTCAATACTGTTTTCATCTGCTAATGACGATTGAGACTGAACAAGGCATTCCTCTACCACATCCTGCAACCCTCCACACTAAAATTAAAGATTTGTCTTCATATGACCAGCATAAGCATTATGAAGTACTGAGAAGTTCTACCTATAACACTAGTACCTTCAATACTAGTCATCCATGACATTTCCATTTACAAAAGAATGGATTGCTTATCTTCTATCCCAAACTAGAGGCCTATTGTGCAATGACCTCCTTGCACATGTACCAAATATGAAACCATACCAAACTCTCAATTCCAAATAAAGTGTATTGATATGTTGTTGCCAATACACCGGAAAAACATTTACATGAAAAGAAGCCCTTAACCCTTTAAGCACAACAGCTTCTGTCAGAAAGCAGCTAAAGCCTCCTCAGTTGCATTCATTCAGGTTTATGATAGTATATTCAGAGGGTTTAATGCTAGTACAGAAACCAATATTTCACTACCATTGGAAAATAAGAACAGACACTTATGCATTTCATGCTCCTAGACTATTCTGCCAATGCTTCCCAACCCCAGCCCCAGAAATTATAGTTCAATCAAAATCATCACTAAGTGAAGATTCCTCTTGCAGTCTTAAATCATAAGTCCACAGGTCACAGTCTTTACACTCATTAAAAGGCCTTTACACTGACCTGGTGGCATCAAGAAGCCTTCTTTCTCTTTGGATTTTATTGTTACAAGGGGTCCTCGAGATGGCACAGCCAGACACACTACTGTGACTTCCCTCTACGCCAGGTACAAGAGAGGTTGGCAACAGCCAGAGCACCCCTGTAGCTTTGGAGTAGCACCACTGGCATAAGCCCATGCCCTTTTGTAGAGTTTTGCATTCTTGTGGCTCTTTTTTGTAGATGCATTAAGCCAGATGCATGCATGAGATACACACATTTCTTTTTTGCAGTGCAAATCATTAACAGGATTGCTGAAAATTAAGCACAGAACTTCCAAATCCAAATCCAAAAGCAAGTCAGCTAACTCACTGAGATTTCTGGCTCTCTCCTTTCTTCAGTGTGTGCAGTAATACTGGGGATTTTTGCTATCTAGACTCAGCCTCTTAGTAAAGACAATTTTAAATTTAGGAACTCTATCAATATGTTTCATGTCAAGAAGGACTGCAAAGTACACAGGCTCCTGAAAAGTTTTAGAAGTATGTGAGATCTGGGTGCTGTGAGGACAGCTTTCGACTGACAAGCTTTACAGACCCCATTCTGTCCCACTCCACCGCACTAGCTACATACTGACTGCTGAGAACTAAGGGGAATGGAGGAAAATACTCAAAACAAAAAAGCACAAATGGAGAGTAGCATGTTTGCTGGCTTAGTTTTACAGGGTTTATCAATAATCTATGTTAAACCATCCAAGACAGCCTAAAAGACCAAAATGTAAGAAATACTAAAAAAATGAAATAAGGACTATAGAAATACTTGGGATGCAGGTCAGAATTTAAGTTCCTAACAGCCCTAATCTTTTCAGAATTTGAATATAGGTCAGCGTCTTGGACTTAAATTGGCCATAAATTTATTATTATTACTTTTATAAAGGGCAACTGCTAGCAAGCAGGCAAAAACCTTCCACTGCTAGCCTTCTGACTCTCTGGGAGATGAAAAGGACTCTGAATAAAGAGGAACTAGATACAGCAGGCAACATTTTTGTAGTAGCACTCTTGTGTTTCCATGAAAAAAAGCCATAGTGTTATTCCATTGGCACTGAAATAACATTCAAATCAGTTTCAAAATAATTTTCTTATCCCTGAAAAAAGGCATCATTCTAAGCAGCTTTCAAACATTTTTTTTAAACTTCTTTGTGCCTCTTTTGGGGGAGGGACTGTTGATCCAAAGTCCTAATTCACAATGAAAATTGTTCCTTTAGGAAAAATCCAGTTCTTTCACTGAGGCTCTTGTTGCTATTGTGGTGCTTGATGCTCTGGGGGCGGTTCTTGTTGAGGCACAGCTGGCCGCAGTCCTGCTGGTCTGGGAATTGCTTGGTGTTGCCTTTGTCTGTAAGCTATAATTGTTCCCAGGAGCAAGGCGATGATAGTCATAAGGTAGAGGTCCCACTCAGGCCCCAGCAGCTGGTCCATATCAATGTGTGAGAATACCTCTCTTATCTAAGAAGGAAAAAGTCCACATCATGTTAAAGAATACAAATGGGAAATAACTTTGATTTTAAATTTGACTTGTAACACTTTTCACGTGCTTCTGTTTTAAAACTTTGTGGCACTTTTCCTCTCTGAAAAAATAGTATCACATCAGTGACATTCTTAGTTTCCAGGACTAAAAAACCATTAAGACCAAGAGCCATCCTATACAGAATGAGGTACTCTATTTTCTATTTTAGAGATGAAAGTTCAACCATGGAGTTTTGTGGCTTTCCCATGAATGACAGAGCATTAAGCCTCAGGACACTTGTGTGGTACAATGCTGAGATTGTGCAGGTAACGAACAGGGAATTTTGACAGAAGTGTCTTTTTGTAAGACTTCATTTGCATAAGGATTAGCCAAGACACACTTCTCTTCTTCACTACTGTATCTGATGATACTACACAGTCACTGCCAATTTAAAAAAGGAAAAGTTGTATTCTGCACACCAGCTTCTCTGAGTGCTACGTGAGTGTTTGCCCAATTGACTTACGTATCTTGACTGCCCTCAGCCTCAAGTCTACTATAATTTGTCAAACTCTGCTGAATTGTCTGAAACTGCATTTGCTCTAAGTGGTAACTTCCATACCATTTTAATTTATTAACTAATTCAAAAAGACAGTAAGATGTCAGAACACTGAGAAATATTGGAAAGACCTCACTTTAATTCCAGACAAGTTTTTTTTTCAGGGCCACCACCCAGTAGAAACACTACAAAGTACCTAAACTATCTAATACAAATACATTTTTCCCCCATAGAGATCAAACACAACTATAATGGGGTTGTTAAAGCTGAATATAAAATAGCATGAGAATTAGGGATATAATTTTTTTCCTCTGATCAATTACGTCAGTTAAATCTGCTTCATTTTGATAGCAGATGGTCATGGATAAGAGCAGTCAAACAGTTTTGAGAAATTCTCTTCAAGGGAAGAACAGTACACAAGAGCACTGCCTGTGCACATTTCAGATTCACAGAGCTTCACAAATAGGAAATAGGAATGAAAGCTCCAGTGACTTTCTTAATATGCAACAGCAGAAAACAAATCTATCCTAAGTTTGCAGAAGGTTCAAGCAATACTTCTACTTAAGTAAAATGAAAAATTGAGCTTCTTTTTAAAATTGAAAATACATTTGCTCTTCTCTTTTTAACTCTGCATTACTTACATTGATTTCTCGTATGTACTGCAAGGAATAAATCACTCCAAGCTTGCAAAGTGCTAGGAAGACTGGAACCTGAGCATCTGGGCTTGCTTCAGCTGCCATGTCATAGAATCGTTTTGCAAGATGAATATCCTAAAGTTAAGAAAAATCAAAGCACAGTTTTGAAGAACTTGAAAAATTAACCATAATTTTTATTCTAAGACATGTTCACCTTTGAATATACAAGTAAATGGAAGCTTCAATTTGAGGATAAAGCTATTTTAACTGATAGTAGAATTGAAGTTCACAAACAGGTTAGTAACAACATATTCAACCTATTCACTGTAAACCAAGGCAAGTATTTCAGTAACTCTAGTACTCTAACATCTCAAACACCACAAGAAACACAAAATACTAAGAAAACCCAAGCAGCATTTCCTTTCAGTTACACTACAGTATGCCCCTTTCTTCAAAACACTAACTCTCCAATTTTCTTACATACTACAGTGCTACTACAGTTTCTATGTCCCATCCAGAGGCCTCTAGAGAAGAACAGACTTCAGCAGTAGACATCCTATTACATCAGGAAATATGACTATCAGTCATTTTCACAGGTGCTCAAAATGCAGCAATTCTGTGAAAGGAAAGCCAAATATTCTGTTTCATGCAAAACTCAGTCGTAGCCTTTTTTAGAATATCCTGGCCCAGCCCCTAACCTTATCTAACTCAGTCCTAAATATCCACCTTCTCATCTTATAGCTGTAATGTTTTAGAACACAGAAAGCAAAGACATTACATATTCAGAATTACTAAGACTGGTTTTATACATGCAATTTCCTTGCTTAGACATTCTCAGTACGCCTTTCCTCTATCTATATAAACTATCTCTATTTCCCTTGCAATTTAACATTTCATTCTGTGGTGGATCTGAAGGAGAGAAAGTATTATTCATCTGCATAAAGCAAGTCTACATATGCTCATAATGAGCCTCTATGCACTCATTTTGGCTCGCTGTGTGCAGCCATCCTGCTTCAGGCTGGAGTATACTCTGTGCAAATGATGGCATTAGGAATAATTTTTTTTTTATCATGGCGAACATGATAAAACAACCTTTTCAAACTTTTTATTATTTGATCTATATTGTGTTGTATTCAAGACAGAAGCAAAATAAAAAGGTCCATGCCTGAATTTTTTTTTTCTTAAGAAAACCTCCAACTTTAGAACTATTGCTTTTAGCTGCAGACTTATTTTCAGAAGACAACTACTTTTGAGGGCTCAGTTACAAAGGAAAAACCATCCTAAAGTAACATTTGAAATTAAACTTCAGAAAAAATGCAGTTTGTGTACTTATTGTCACTTCTACATCTAGGTCACTAAGCATTTTTCAAATGCTGACTGCCTGATGCTGCCAAAGTAACAATAATGACTTATGACTTGCTCTTCATTGTTCTCATATTTTGTAAAGAAGCAAAAATTGGTCTTTTAATAGACCAACAGAATAATTAAAAGGTGCATATGTGGACAAAAAAAAGATGAAGCTCACTGAAAATAGAGAAAATGAAGTTATTATTAAATCCATTCATTACGCTAAGGTAGGCTGCTCAAAATTAGTATGCAATTGCCAGTTACATTATTTTGACACATGCAGAAATATGTTGCTCTGGATGCCATAAGAATTAATTCATGGACAGCAAAACACCACAGGCTTCCTAGGAGAACCAGGAACCAATACTGTCTTCTTTAGGTTATGTAGTTTGCCTAACTTGAAAAACCACAGCTGATTTGGTCGTGGTTATGCTTTGTTACCTTTTTTTTCCCAAAATGTCATGATACAGGAAACAATTTAACCAGTGTTTCAGAGGACAAGAATAATCCTGTACTAAAATACCATGAGCCTGGAGTTGATTTGCTTTATTTCACTATGCTTCAAAGTCTTGAAAGCATTACTGAAGCATATGGCATTCTTTTTGCCAATAATCACAGTTCTGGGCAAATGTTCCTTCCCCACCTATGCATCATTACTTCACACAGTTAAGTGTGAAGTCAATATACTTGTCCATTGCCTATTAGTGAATATATTGGGAGACATGCTAATTCCAGTAGTTGTAAACTCAATTGAATACTAGCAAATGTACTCAAACAAAGCAGACTCTCAGTGTACAGCTCACTCACCTGCTTGATGCCCAATCCCTTCTCATGCATGTAGCCCAGATTAAACATTGCCTGAGCACTGTGCTGCTGTTCTGATGCCAGTCGATAATGAATAAATGCAGTTTCGTAGTCAACATCAGTACCAAACCCATAAAAATGGTAATCTCCAAGCTTAATTCTTGCAACAGTGTATCCTATAAATCAAAAAACAACAAAAAAGGATAAAATAGCTAAGCAAAGAAACCCTTTTGGCTTCCTATGAAGATGCAGTAGGAGCGTTAGCATTACTTTTCAAAGTTTTTACAAACTGTTTATCTTTCACCACCCCCTCACATAAACCACTTTCATTTTTTACATTTGGTTAAGCTAACCAAAACACAGCCAATTTCTATCTGCAGGTAAGACCTTTTCCTAGTAATGCTACCAACATTTTTATTGCTATACAGTGGTATCAGCTGAAAACCTGTAACATGTTCATGAACAGTCCCTTATTATAGAAAAACTTTTAATTTGCTATATAGCCTTTAAAGGATTCAACTTTTTTTAAAAAGCAGTAACACTGGAAACTTGAAAAATAGTCTCATCATTCATGCCATCATCTCAATTTCTTAATTTTCAACTAAAAGTCTTGAAAGTCTGAATTTGCATGGTAGTCTTCCTCTACAGTTAAAAACTAGTAGACAGTATTAGTGTAGATGCATGCCTTTGGAAGTCAGATACCTCAAGATATTTCATCATTAAGTTCACTTTTAGTTATTTTAGGGTAGGCAAACAAGCACCAGAGTTTAAATTTGTGTTGTTTGGATATCAAGTGTGCATTCTTCATCACTGCTTACTTTGAATAGGAAATTGCATATCTTAATGAATGATGAAAAGTAATAAATTACTCTGAAGAATTTTTGATTTATTTTTCCAAGCAGATATACTTTTCTAAAAGTCAGTGTAAACGTTGCTAATGTTGTTTACCACTGCTCTGCAATTCCATATTGAATAGCAAAAGAAACACAAAGTACATTTGTATTTTAGTCCTTTTAGTCTTTAGAATCACAGAAAGGCTCACACCTGCAGAGATAATGTAATGACACTATAGCTAACAATAGACCAAAGAACACAAACTACCCCACCTGGAATACAATTCTGTTAACAGGAGGAGGTAAACTTTCCCTCTTTATATGTTTCATAACAAAACAGATGAAAATCGGACATTAATGGCTCTACTAAATCTTAAGGAAACCTTCCTGTCTGACCATTTGGGAGGCACGCTGGCCATCACACTCCCACCACTACAGAGTTACTGCAGGGACTGAAGCTCCTTCCCCCTTGGCAGTGCGTGGCTGCAAGGGCTGATGGACACTTGACTCCCTACTTGTGCCACTCCTATGCAGTCAGACAAGCTTTTTTTACTAGTTTGACCCTGGGTTTCCAAGAGCAGAGTCTCAGATGCCTGAATCTTTTAAACAATTTAATAATGGCACAGTAACACAAAAAACAGCTTGAAGTTGGATTTCTGAGGAGGAATCCCAAACAAAAGAATCCCTGGGCTTTTATACCCTCACAGTCTGTTCATACTTAAGTCTGGGGACCTTGGCTCCTGCCTTGTGTCTTGTCACCTGGCTGGGCCACAGGTCCCCGGGCCCCTTGTTACAGAAAAGGTTGACAGTTCATGGCTCCTTGCCTTGGGCTCCTCCCTGGAGTTGACCTAGAGCTCAACCTGCAGCTCACACTGCAGATGCAAACCTATACTGCATGTATTCCTCAACATTAAAAGGAACAGACTGGAATTGTGAGGTACAGACATACCTTGAGAAGCTGCTCTATTCCAGTGAAGCAAAGCTCGAGGATAGGTTTCATTTTCTCCTACTATGCTAGCTTCTTCTAAAGAAGAAAATAATCCAGTTAAATAGAACCATGGTATATGCACACATGACCACAATAAAACCCCTGCTTATCTTCAGTCTGCTGAAATATGTTAAAAACTTGAAGCAGTCTGTGTTATAGAACAAGCAAGATTCAACTCATCTGAAACTTATAAAAACCCCTTTCATTTATACAGTCTTTCTATGTATCTGCCCACATAAGAGAGCTAGGAACAAACTATATAATTTCACCCTGAACTATGGCTTACCAAGCATCTCTCCCATTCCAACTGTATGAGACTCTGATACATACTTGAGGAATGACAGAAAATGCAAGTCTTAAGAGCATATAATTTGGACTTTGACAAATACAAGCTTGAAACATAATCTGTTACAGTTTTGGCCATCTAAAACCCAGGACTAGTCAGGTAAAACAAAGGCTTAAACTCCTTAACCAGCCAGACTGCAGTCTCTTACATGGCAGTGCTTCGGCTACTTCAGAAGCTGTTCATGTCACAATTTGAAGGTTCATGAACAATTCAAAGGATTTGTAACTTGAGCTCCTAGTGTAATTATGGTTTCAGCTATACTGTCCCACACCTGACACAAAGATTTTATATAAAACATGAAGTAATTTGAAATCAATCTCCAGTTGAGGTGCAGATATATCTGAGTAAAGATAATCAGAGTTTTAACTCGGGGGAAAAATGCTGCTTCTTTGCAAGCATGCATATCCAGCCAAGACTGTCATTACTGTACCTTTTCTAAAGATGATTCACTAAGACACCTTTAAAAAACATTAACTGGAAATGAAGATGTTAGATTAGCCCGTCAGCCACCAAGAGGTGCTTTCAGTACTAAGATATAAAGTTAGCAGTGAGACCTAGATTTGGTATCGAGAAAGTTTAAAATACTGGGTTTTGCAGTTTGTAGAAAGATTTACCATTGTACTTCCATTGTCTCCCAATGACTTCAAACTCTAATAAACCCAATTTCAAGCCATCTAGTTCTAGTAAGACACATGGGACAAGCTTTTTTTCAAATCTAAGAGAATCAGCTGCCCAGTTCCTTACCCCTGCTTCAAGAGTAGCATCAGTAAAGTCACACAAAGAAGAAGATGCTAAGTAAATGCATTACATGAGAAAGAACAAAGGACACTGAGACTTCTATGCATAGTACAGGTCAAAAGTAAACCTAATGCAATCCCTACTTTTACAATTGCGCTCTGGAAATCTAGTGAATTTTTAGCACTGTGCAATTTTCTAAAGACTCTCTGGTTATGCCATTTTAAAATCCCTAAGTCAGAAATTAAATGTATTTTAACTTCCAGCCTATAAAGTCATCCTTAGAAGCAAAAATAAAAACTGATTGCTTTTCAGTGTGAAAAGCAGGAAAGAGGACAAGAGCTTCATTAAAGTTCTAACATGACACCTCCAGGAAAACCCTTTTCAGTATATATTCAGATTCTTACTCTGATCAAGTATGAAAGCAGCATTGCTTTGTGCGACTTCATAGCCTTGTTCTGCCAGAAGAAGATACTGAACCACAGCAGAATTTGAATCACCATCTTTATAGCTGTTGTAGGCAGTCATCAGTCTTTCAGACCAACGCCCCCGTTCACAAACATTCTTAAACAACTGCAGAGGAAAAAGGAAGGGGGAGGACACTGGCTGTCAGGAACTTCAAAAATTTAGGTTTTGCAAGAAGTATCACTGTAACATTCTGATGCCTGTTCAAAATATTTGTATTTCACATGAAAACATGACAAGTAAACTCCACTGTTCAAGACAGGCTTACTTTAAGATACAAATTGCTAAGCAGATAGATGCTTAGCAACTTGTAAGATTCTTAGTAAGTAAAGACAGTAATTTGTAAGATTCAGATGCTTACTCAGAATTATTTACTATCTTGGTTTTGTTACACTTAAATCCAAGTATAAAAGAAGAATTTAGTACTTATAAGTTACTGTTGCTTGCTTCGCATTACATTCTTTTGATTTTCTTCAAAGTTAATAAAGGAAATACAAACTTGACATAACAAAAACGCCAAAGATTTTTCTCATGAAATACAAACAAGTTTGCTAATATATCACTTTCCTTTTTGACAGCCTTGACTCCGCAGTCACTGCTGGAAATGTCCTATACAGGCTGATATGGTTACAGCCAATCTCTTGCAAGTCAGTTTTAGTGATCTTGATGAACAGGTGATCTTACCTCAACAGCAGTATGACAGGACCGCATCACTCCAGTGCCAGTAGCATGCATCTGAGCCAGATTATAAAAAGCGAGAATGTGGCCACCCTGGGAGGCCAAGTTAAAATACTTCAAAGCTTGTTTATAGTCCTTCTTGACTCCAATGCCATCTAAAAGAAAGATTAAATCATTGCTATTCATTCCTATCGAAAACCAGCATTGTATGAAACGCTTCTTACTCTTTAAAATTACTCTAGAAAAACTTTGAGAAAAAGTCAGGAGAAAACAGAATGAAATACAAGTTCGATGTAGTAAGCCCGTTCTACATGCAGTGTATGCACACCTCTAATGCCACCTAGTGAGCAGTGACTGAAAGGGCAGGCGCTTAGACCTGCAAAGGTTTTGATGCCACTTACTGTAATACATGGAACCTAGCTGAAGCTGTCCATCAACCCATCCCTGCTCTGCAGCCTTCTGGAAATACTTCAGCGCTAGCTCATAGTTCTGCAGGAAGATTTGGTCCAGTCATTAGAGCCTTGCAATACACCAAAGTTTAAGAGAGAAAATATGCATGTGCACATGTGAAAGGACAGATCTGTTTTACAGAAAAATTACAGTAAGATTTTCCAGTGAAAATATTCCCCTGTTCAAAATCTGGAAGCAAAAAACGAATTAGACTGCAATGATATTTATCCTGTTGTATCTCTGCAGCTATCTCAAAGCTGGCATCCACATACAGCATTGTTATGAACAGTTATGCTTAACAGAATGGAAGCTCTGCTCTGTTTCTGGAACACTTATTTCCTCAACTTTGGGCTAATTCAAATTTTGAGTATCTGTTTGCATAGCCAAATATAAAATATTTGACAAGAAACCTTCCTGTGGGAAAAGCAATAAAGCAAATGAACTAATTAAAAGTTTCAGTGTTCCTCTACTCCCGCAAGAGTCACAAAATGGGGACAGTTAGGATTTGTTTTATTTCACAAGAAAATTATAGACAACCTCAAATCTCCTGTTAAAATGCACACTTTGTGCATTTCTAATAGTTTAAGCAACATTTTCAAACTTCTGAGAGCAAAATCAGGATGTTTCTTTTATAGCTGCTAATTTCAAAGTGCTTTTTTACATAGCATTTTTTACAGCCAGCTCCAGTACTACTTGATAAGAAGTTTTTATTTTTGACATTCTCATTTTTAAGATTTCCTTAAAGAATTTTCAGTGTAACAGAAATCTTCACAATTAAGCTTTCCACAGTACTTCCCTCCAGGAAAAAAAAAAAAATCTGTTGACAACAAAAAGTCACACAATCACCTATGATTAGAAAGACGACTGTCAAAAGCTTACCACTGGAACACCTCTTCCGTAGAGGTAAGCCATTCCTAATCCACTCTGTCCAACTGGATTACCCTGAAAACACAGAAAAACACTTCTGCAAAGAAAGGCAAAACCTACACCTGTATCTTTCAAATCTGGTATGTGTTTCATCATGAAAACATATAGTACTCAAGACAGATTCATTTTATGCTCCTAATAATATTTCTTTAGGGAGGTAACAGCATTTACAGTAACTTTCATTCAGTAACTACACAGCTGATGAACAGGGAAAAAACTTTCAGTATTATTTATGAAAGTCAACTGTGCACTTTTACAGTGTCATACAAGAGGTAGAACCCATAACCCTAGAAATACGAGGCATTAATAGTTTACTTATCTTTAGTTTTTGCAACTTCAAAGTGTTTTGGGTGCTATAGAAGTTCCCAAAACAACTCCAGGAACTCTAAGAACCTGTATTAAGGGTGAAATGGTGGCTGTCCTGTAGGCTTCATTACTAACCACTGCCGCTGCAAAACCAGGCACTATGGCACTACTTCAGCGCCAAGACAGGCAATAGGACACATCAGAAGTTTCAGTCAATGCAGAGTGAGTGCATTGAAGATCCTCACATAAGCACAGAGATGTGGAACAGCATTCAGATTGTGGAATATAAGAACTGTGAAGGCAGTTCCTTAAAACAGTTCCTTCAGAACTTAATTTACTGTGTTTCACATGCCGAACACCCTTCCTGGAGAACTACTCACACTTTAACTGTACAAACACTACCATAAGGGATAGATCAAAGACAGATACAAGGGATTAACATGATCAAAAAACATCATCCCAAAGAGTAAACAGTCCAATGAGATGAGAGGTAAAAAACTATTATATATTCACATAACAGAAGCACTGTGAATTCCTGTGACATGACAACTTCAAATTAACAAACACTAGCACTTCACAGAACTGCAGACTATTTAGGTGGACAGTATTTCATAATAATGAAATAGAGTTAGACTCTATCATGAGAGCTAGACTCCTTATGCTGCACAGAGCTTTATAAAGCACCATGGCCAGAGCAGTTTTTGACATCTTAGGCAAGCAAGATTATGGGCTAATTAGTCTGGGACATAAGCTGGGAATAGGCATCTGCACATGGAAGAGCACATGAAGCATTTGCAGCGTTTCAGAGCTTATCAACTTAGTGCACATGCTGTAGTTCCACCTTACAGGTAATCATACCATATCAGCAGCTTTCTTGAAATACTGAAGGGCTGTTTCATTGCTCTGAGGTACAACATCACTTCCTTCTGAATACATCTGAAAGGGAAAGCCATTATTGAGGAACAGCCAAAGTAGTCAGTTTAGCACGAAGACCATGAAGCAGATTCACTATACATATTGAGAGGGAGTTACAGTACTTAGATTATTCTGATTATCTCATTACTGAATAATCATTAAAACTTGTCCAGAAGCAGAAAATACATCTCTCTGCTGTAAAACTCAGAGGGTTTAACTTTCTAATGGAAAACGAACTGCCCAAAAAATTAATTTTTTTTCAGGACAATACCCTTCATTTTTAATTTCTACCAACGTGCAGTGAAAAACATGCAATCAGGCAAAATTCTTAAGACCAGTGGAAATCAAACTGTATTAGCAGTCAAAATACTTTGCAAAAACAAGGCAAAAATTGGTAAATAAACACAGTTCACTTCAACAATAATTAGTGACAAAACAACCAATAAAGAAAGCAGGAACTGCAATTTCTTCTGTCAGGTGCCTTGAACAGCATATTATGCTTTTTTTTTTAGGCTTTAAGGACATTTATTTTGAATTCTCTACTACGATGACAGCCTGAAAAAGATGACCTAGAGCTGGTGTTTATTATAGGCTAACCTTAGAAGGCACTCAAATGGAGTAATAAGGATTTATCTCCTCACAGGCTGAAAGTAGTCTGCAACCCAGATCTCAGACAAGTGACCTAAATACCTTTCTAAGCAGTAATGCATTATAATCACTGCCAGCAGCCTGCAGATCATGTTTTAAATTAAAAATCAGATTGGGTTAAAGGTCATCTAGATCCAACTACCAAGCCATGAGCAGGGATGCTAGCAGACTAGGTTGCTGAGGGCCAAAACCAGCCTGGCCTTGAACACTTCCAGGGATGGGACACCCACAACTTTTCTGGGAAACCTGTTCCACTGCCCCACCACCCTCCTAATAAAGAACTTCGGCCTAACATTTAACCTAAATCTCTCCTCATTTAGTTTAAAACTATTCCCCCTTGTCCTATCACTACCTGTTGTGCAAACTGTTGCTCTCCCTCTTTTATCTAAGATCCTTTTAGGTATTGGAAGGTTGCAGTGAGGTCTCTCTGGAGCCATCTCTTCTCCAGGCTGAAAACCCTCAGCTGTCTCAGCCTGTCTGCATTGGAAAAGTGTTCCATCCCTCTGATCATCTTGATCATCTGTATTCACTCCAACAGGTCCATGTCTTTCCTGTGCTGACGACTGCACACCTGGACAAGTACTCCAGGCGGGGTCTCACGAGGGCAGAGTAGAGGGGAAGAATTGCTTCCCTCAACCTGTTGGCCACTCCTCTTTTGATGCAGGCCAGGATGCTATCTGCCTTTTGGGCTGCAAGTGCACACTGCATGTCCAGCTTTTCACCCATGAGATCCCTCAAGTCCTTCTTCATAAGGCTGCTCTCAATGAGTTCATCTCCTAGTCTGCACCCATATTTGTACAGGTGCAGCCCTCCCATTTGCACTTATTGAGCTTCATGAGGTTCTCACGGATCCACAACTCAGGTTTGTCCAGGTCCCTTTGGGTGACCTCACATCCTTCTGTTGTGTCACTGCACTGCTCAGCTTGGTGTCACCTGCAAACAGCTGAGGCTGCGCTTGACCTCACTGTGTGTGCCACTGGTAAAGATATTAGAGGGCACCAGTCCCAAGACAGAGCCCTGAGGGAACCTCCTTGTCACCGGCCTCCACCTGGACATAGAGCCATTAATCACAATTCTCTGGCTATATCCATCCAGCCAATTCCTTATCCCCCAGATATTCCACCCTTCCAATCCATTGTCTCTCCAATTTGAAGACAAGGATGTTGTAGGGACCATGCTGAAGGCTGTACAGAAATCTAATAGCTGATATCAGACATTCTTCCCTTGCTGACCACTGTCTTCACTCCATCACAGAAGGCAACCAGATGGGTCAGGTAAGATCTGCCCCTAGACAAAAAAACCTTAAATTTGTGATAACTGAAACAATGGCCCACCCTGCAGATGCATTCAAGCTTTACTGCAAAGTAAGTACAGACCTATTGGCAATTGTAACTCAAATGCCTCAATTCTCTACACAGGATGAAATGGGAAGAATTTCCTTCCCATTTCCTTTCCCAGCTCAGTATTTCCTGCTGGGCGAAGTTTTGAGAAGCCTAGTTTTTCCCCACACATTGTGTAGAAAAGAACAGTTGCCTATTTAGAGTTTTGAATTCTACCACAGAAAAAGGACATTCAAATACTTAATTATTTGATTTAAAAAGACCCAAAACCTAGTTTCAAGCACTATTTAAAAAAAACTCAAAAAATTCCTAAAGAAAAACTTAGACAAGACATAGCAGACTACATCACTCAAATCTTGCAGAAAAATTCAAAACAGGAGCTAAACTGTGATACTTAGATTCTAGAATTCAAGTTTTAGATTGCCTGATATCAGAAAGGAAACATTTGCTATTTTTCATTGCAAGGCAGTTTTCTTACTTTTGACAGTGTCTATATCTTACCTTTCCTAGAAAAGCCATAGCATGGGAATTGCCAGCATTAGCTGCTTGATTAAAGTATTCAAATGCTCGCTGTAGAAAAGAAAACAAGTGTTTTAATCACCATCACTATGATTTGAGCAACATTTCTGGCAAATGGAGTAGAGGCGGGTAGATTTGTTTGCCAAGTTACAAGGTTCTTCTGGGAATAAAAATTACCAATCCCACCTAATTTAATACATGTGACAGGGTTCTTTGCTTACATAATTGCAATATTAAGCAGCAATCCCTCTAACTAGTGTATTCCAAAAACCAGAAGGGGGAAAAACCAACAAAGTACAACTGTTACTATGCACAGGTAAATCTTACTTTCTTATTGTATCATCAAACCCTATTTAGAATAGGCAAGATTTGCCAACTCCTATTCTACTTTTACACTGAAATTGGTTATACTCCTTCTGACCACTCACTATCATCTCTGAACCCTGCTGAAGTAGTCATTTTGAGGTACTTTAAATATGATGACTAATAAATAATTTCTGTTAAATAATTACTGTATTAAATAATCCTCAGGACTGCACACCCTTAGCTCTCCATTTTTTCAATACATACTTCAAGAGGAGGTTAACTATTTTAACTTCCATAAGCAACGTAGCTAGCTTGGCTTACATCTGCAGAAGTTCTATTTTCTATGTACACTTAATATCTTTAGTATTTAAAGTTGCAGTGTTTTGTCTACAGAAGCAAAATATTCTTGCAAACCACAATCTACACTACCATCACTAATGCATGCCCACTGCATCATGAAGATTGTACCACATTAACAAAAGCTCAGCCAACTCCAGTACTACTTGATAAGAAGTTTTTATTTTTGACATTCTCATTTTTAAGATGGTTAATCTTAAACTAGTTATGTAAAAAAAATCAGTTCCATCTTCTAGTCACATAAATATTAAGTTTTATTGAATAAGGCTATTGAAATTGTTACATCCCATACAGCGGTACTTACACACTTTTGCACACCACTTTCTCAGTTATACTTTCTCCCCCTCTGCCTAGCGTAATATACATCAGAGATATAAAGAAAAAGTACCTGATGATTTTGTTCTACTCCTCTTCCCCCATGCAAGTGCAACTGTCCAAGGCCAACCTAAAAAAAAATTTTTACATTGCAAGCAAGTCACTCGTCCCTTGGGAGTTCCTTTTCCTAGCAATACAGATACTAATTACATGCAAAAGATAGACAATATCAGAATTAAAGATGCCACAAAGTTTGAAGGCAGAGATTTGATTCAATAACTACAGCACAGTCCTACTTTTCCACACTAGCCTAAATGGAAATTTATCCTAGACAGAAGCAACATACTGTCCTAGATGTAAAGTAACAACTGTTCATTTGAATCCTGCCTACCTAAGTCTTAAGTGATAGATGATCAAGGTGGCTTGGGACAATTTGCCTCTGTTAGCATCCTCCCCTCCTGGACTGTGTGTAAAAGAGGTCCAGTCTGCAGCATGCAGAACTCGTGCAAGAGCAGGAGCAGTGAGAAAATGAAATCCCTTGTCAAGGCCAGTATTTTTATCTAGCCTTCCTGCACATCTGAAGTTATCCTTGAAATAGTTTGGCTGCTTTCTAGTGAAAACCAAGATGTCATTCCTGAGATGCTAAAGTTCTTTTCAAAAAAAATGTGCATTTTCTGTCCAAGTTCTACCTTAAACACACTAAAATGCAAGTCCCTTCACATAAAAACTAAGGGGAAATAGGAAACAGGTTGATTCCAGATGAAAAGAACACTAAAGCTCCAATGTCTTTCCATATTTCATAAAGCTGTTCCTGTAATTCTTGAAAATGCCTGAATGTCATCAGGTGAACTGAATCTTACCTGTGCTTGTACATCTCCCTTCTCTGCTAAAAACTGGTAATACTGGATCAAGTCTTCTTCTAGCATCCCACTTGCCATTCCTGGATTTTCCACTTCATCTGCTAAGCGAATTCGTTGAACCACTGTGCCGCCAGTCAAGGAAATGTCACTAGCAACTGGAAAACAGATGAGATGAATTTTCAGACAGGTTTTTTCAATACAAAAGTTACACCGTAACTTAGTAAAACCAGATGTCTACAGAGCTTCAAGCTTTTACTCAAGAGAGAATTAATTACTTTGATACCCTCCAAGACATTTCAATAGAGATAAAAATAGCATACCATAATGCAGAGCCAAAACTTGTTTAACAGCAGAAATTCTCTATTTATTCTATTAGTGTTGGAAGTACTTTAGTATCTTCTAGTGAAATAATGAAGAAGTACACAGAAAATCAAGAATATTACCCTAGTAAAAAGTTTTTACCATGATTAGCTACAAGTCGGTAGTGAGTGAGAGCAGATTCACAGCTCTGAAGGACTCCTATCCCAGCCCAGTACCGGTAACCCTAGAAAGGAAAAGACATAAATATGGGACTATCAATTACTTGAGAACACACTGCTTGCAATGTTACAAACTTCTTTCACATGATTTGATCAAGGTTTGACGAGACAATAGGCTGGACAAAAGCCATGAGTCCACTGTAGCTACATAAAAAACAAATGACTGACACTATTAAAGGTTAAACATGGCCAGTATAGGTCAGATATTACTCAAGAATAAGCAAATAAGTAGAACGATGCTTAAGGGTGAACATGTAAAGCCTTTTATTAACATATTGCACTTTGTCTTAAATCTCACAATACTGATTAAAACAGCATTTTCTGTAAAGACCTCTTTCATAGTTCTCATTTGATTAGAAAAATTTTAAGTCTGATAATTCTGATTTAAGTCAAGAGATTTAAACACAGTCCATCTAAATTCATAGCAGCACATAGCTTAAAATGAGCAGACTCATCCTTGAATTTAAAATGAATAATGGAGAAGATATTACTGCCCACCCAAATGCATGCAAAATGATGTAGTATTTGGACAGGGTATTCATATGAAAGGAAATCTTAACACTGAAAATGTAGGAGTACAAAAACACTCTTGCATGTTTAAAGTTATTAACAATCTTACTTACCAAGATCATATGAGCGATCAGATTTCCTCCTAGAGCTCCAAAAGTGTAATACACCAGGGCCTTAAAACAAAAACAACTGGTTATTTACCATTGGCCCCCATGATAAAACACAAGACCACACACTTAAAATTTCTAAATTACCTTAGCTTGACTAGAATTGACTCCTAGGCCAGATGCATATAGAAATCCAAGCGCCTAGAAATAAAAACACACCTTTTAAAAAACCATGGATCAGTTCTCCTGGAATACATAGGCAAAAAGATTCAAAGGTGCAAAGACTACGCCAAGCTTTACCTTCAGTTTGGTGCTGCCTATATCTGTGCTCTTCCCTGTCCTTTCAAAGTATTAAGTTTCAAAATCATTCAGTTGCTTAGGATGCTAACATAAATTAGTGTTTCACCAGAATTCAGATGAGTGAATCAAAAGCAAACTACTACTTCCCTAAATATCAAGTGCAGATCCAAAGGTCCTAAATAGTGGAAGTATCCCATTTTAAAGACCCTCAAGTGAAACCAAGCAGTATCTGTGAGGTTATCCATGTACCCAGTTTGCCTCAGACACCAGTGTAAACATCTGTGAACCACAGCCTTGCATAGAAGGCTGGTACTGTTTGATTCACAGATCCTACAAATTCAGTTTTGCATCTGTTCCGCCACTGGTTACTTGCAACTGTGACTATAAATATAAACAATCAGAATGCTCTGAGCTATTTATCTCAGGTACTTTCAGAACTTATTTTTGTTCTTAAGATTTACATAGTTATTCTCTACCTATCACACCTGTTACAGCTGATAGCTCAGAATAGAACCTAGTAGCACAGAAGATAGTGTGTATGCAAAGATGTCTATATTTCACAGTGTTCTAAGACTATTCCAGGCAATCTGAAAGCATACACAAATATTCACATACAGACAGTATTGAATTTTAGATCAATAAAAGTCAAGGTCATCACTGAGAGATAAAGTCTCTAGAGAAAACATGTTCCTGCTTTCTACGGTAAATGGGTACTCCACATTAAACAGGGAACAGCTGGAAATTTGGCAGCCAAAGTGAAGAGAAAGTTAATAGCCCCTTAAGAAGCTGACACTTTCAAAACAAGCAATAACTAAACAATAAGTATATGCAGATACTGAGACACTAAAATCAGTAACACCCATATTTTATGACATTTTGTAACAGTAAGTATAAATAATTCTGCGTTCAAAGGCACAGGGACAAAGCAAGTCCCGATCCACTAAATACATGTCAATATGCATCCAAGGTTGTCAGTCATATAACAGGGAAAAAAAATTAAAAAACCACCACCATCCTATATTACTGGTAGTTAAACACCTTAAAATTCAAACAGAAGATGTGTTTGTGTTTACTTTGAGGGTACAGGTGCCATCTATAAAAGCACCCTAGAGGAAGTACAATCTAAAAACCTATATTTATATGTTATATTTATTTTATTTCATTTATAAACCTATAGAAGCATGTGTAACACCTAAGGATATACATACCATTTGTCCTTTAGGAGAACCTTCTTCTGTTAGTTTTTCAAATAGTTCTTTTGATGACTGGATGTTCTGCTTCAGGTAATCTCCAAACAACAAAGCATAAGACACTTTCTCCATGGCCTTGGTATGATTCATGTCAGCTGCTTTCAGAAGATACTGATATGCTCTTAAGAGAAAATAATTTCTTTGTCAACTTGAAGCAATGTAGCAAATTCCATTCATAAACCTGAAGATTCTGGAGAGGGGTTTTGTTTCTCTGTTTTAGCCTTTATTTTCTAAAAATGCATCTACCTACAGTAATTTGTTCCAGCTACAAATCATCAGCAGAAGCAACAACACATGTATTTAGTTAATGGACAAGCTGAATTTTAATGTTTGCTCTACTCTGTAAGCAAAGCAGTATGCATTTCCTCTCCTCTAAGATATACAAGAAATGTAAAGTCAAATGATCATATTTTTGTAGCAACAATTTTTACTTCTGTACTAGGTGTCCAGTAGAACCACACCTGTAACAGTCTTGTATATCACAGTAAAGAGAAGCAGTCTGAAAAAGGCTACATTATGTAGTCTCTACAATCTGAGTACAAAACCACTCCAGTGAAAACACCAAGCCTTGGGCCCAAGACAACTACATACATGATCAATTTTGTACTGAAAAAGTCATACTAACAGGGGGACCTCTGGAAACTCCTCTTTCTATTTCAGTCTCAGAACTGGTAGCCCTTTAATGTAATTCCACTGCAGCTGCTTTCACAGCAATTAAAAACCTCCTAACCTTACTCATGGTCACACAGTATCAGCAAGCCTGCTTCATCTTAGCCTCAGGGACCTTTGAGAGCACTCCCGGATTTTTGTTTACCTCTCCTTCTTTCTATTCTCAGGCTCGTTCTTGTTCTTCAGGACAGACTGAGGCATACCTGGATCCTCACAGACATCGTCTAAGAAAGCATAAGGTGTACAAGACAACTAACACATAATATTGTTTCAGAATTCTGACACTATTTTGTACTAAAAATACTACTCAGAATCCAACAGATACTGCCTCTCTTTGTCTTTGCCAAGGTACAGACAACTTCAGATGTGCCTCACTTTCCCTGACACAAAGTAGAAATACACTCTCTTATTTCCACAAATGAATCTAAAATAGTTAATAGTCGTCACATATTAATCAGCAGAAGTCACCACTTTCCACCACTTGAGCAAACTGTCAACATGAATAGGAGGAAGATCTAAATTAACACAGCAATTCTAAATTATAGTGGTAAGTCCACAGCTATTTAATCAGTAATTGGATGCCTTCAGAAGAGAAAGCAGAATGAACAGAACACTAATTTCTAATTTTTTGATTTGTCTACAAGCATTACTCTCTTCTTTATAACAACATTAATTTTTAGAATTTTAATGAGTTGTTGATCTGAAGTTTAATACTATTTTTATGGTGACCAAAACCATCGGAAAACAGGAGAAAAAATAGCAGGACAAGAAATGTCAATTATTCCCACTTCATCTTTGAAGCAGAATGAGAACCAACTGTAAGAAGCATGTGAAAAAGGGCAATTATCTTATATCACATTCTCAGTTTTTTTCCTGGCCAGTTGCCACATATAAACTGGGGCTAGAGAACTGCAGCATCACCTTGCATTAAATCAATGTTTTGATGACACCCACTCTTCAGAAATTAATTTTACACAATTTTTACTGCATTCAAAGGAATGCAGGCATAATTTTTTTTCTAAATACCCTGTATTTACTCTCTATCTTCTATCACTGCATAGTTTGATGTTGAGTCCAATAAAGCTCAAAATCTCAGGACAGCTCATTCAAGTTCTTTTTGAGTTAAGCAAAAGTGACCAGCCATATCATCCTTCTCCTGTGGGGGTGGATGAGGTATACTTACACTTTCTTCTGAGCCTTTTTACTGCTTTCATTAAGGATTTTCATTCCAATCTGATATACATCCTCAGCTTCTTGCATCTGCCTTCTCTTATTAGACTGCTCTTCAGCTAAAAAAAACCAAAAAACAAAGTGTACATTAAGAGCTCAAATTATACCACTGAAGACTATCCTCTCAAAATTCCTGTTAGTTCTGAAGGGTAAGTACAGCCAGAAACATGCTTTTCAAGACCAATAAACAAAGTGATTACAAAAAGTTGTCTAATGGATGTGTTTGATATATTAACAGATAATTTCTTCTTGCGTGATGTCCCTCATATGTAAGTTTGCTGATGAAATGTTCTTTTCATTCATCGCTCAAAAGAAAGCTGTGCGGGTTCCTCCTTCAGAAGGACATTTCCTAGAGAAGGGTTGCCTTTGTGCAACAAATCAGTAAGTATAATGGGAAACACTGTCAAACCCCTATCCTCCTACAGCCTCAGAAACTGTTTTATAGATGCCTTCACTGCAAGATTTCCAAATCAGGCCTGGGAACTGGCATTTTTTAGAAGTTCTTGCATCATGAAAACTTTGCCTTTATAACTACTTGTTTATTGTGGTATGAAATGGTCAGGGACTTCTACACCCTGAAATAACGAGTGTTAAGAGGACTGAAAATACTAGCCTAAAAAAGCATTCACTGAACAAGAAAAAGCCAGAAGGTTGCTTACATTCACAGAAGCCCCACTTTTGATCTTTCTTGTAATCATAGGTTGTTGCACACCAAAGCCTGCCATCTTCCCTCCCATCAGCAGTGCACTCTGCATATTCCTTCTCCATAAACAAGAATGGAAAGTGGCAAGGTTCACCATCTGCAGTGCCTCCAATAGCTGTCAAAACTGAAAATACACACCCCGCAATTAGACTACTCTCCTTAATTCCCACATTTAAATCATGTATTATAAACAGAAAAGTGCTCCCATGTTGGTTTTAGCACAATCACGACAGAACACCACACAAGACAAAATATAATATTGAAAGTACAGGAGTATCAGCAGGGAGTACATTTGAACATACAACTATATGAGAAGATTTAAGTGAAATCACTGATGTAGATGAAAGGATTCTCATCACCATGAGTTTGGTAATTTTCTGTGAAGACTAAGAATTCTCTCTCTAGGTTTTGAAATGGAATTATTTCAGTTAGACTTTCATAGAAGTTTTCCTCTTTCACTAACCTAAATCAAACAGCTGGGTTCAGCTTCATTTGAAAACATTTGCAAAATCATGCAATTGACAATGTCAATTTCAGAGTTTTTTTCCAAGTTAATTTTGTAATTTTCTTCGTTACAGAGAAAATTAGTTCTTTTTTTAAGGGTTTACATTTGAAAAGCCTAAAGATAATACTAATTTAAATATTTCATGTTGATTTTTTGAAGCAAAAGAAAGTCTTCAGGTATAGCTGGACCTGTTCAAACTGCTCTTCATAATTGGATGCCTTGGCACAGGTTCCACCACATCACTCCAAGTTAATTACATTACAAGAGATACTGTTATTTTCAGTAACTGCACTCAAAAATAATGTGTTAATATGCAATTAGCCTGGAATAATTTCAGACATTTGTTACCTACAAAGTAATATACAAGCCCCTGCTAAGGGTTCATGTAACTACAACTTATGGGACCCCTTAATCACTGTCATTTGAACAAGCCCCATGTCCAGAAGCACTCCTCGAGAACTCTTGGTTTTATTTGTACTGTTTTGTACCTTGTCTCCTGTGTGGAAAGCAGTTTTACACAGGCTCTGCATGAGATGTAGCTGCATACTAAAGTTATGAAATTACTCTGCCCCAATGCTCCCCTCTTCGCATTTTTTTAATTCTAAATTCAACCATAATGCTGTTTTTGTTCTCAGATAATAACAAAGACTAATCCCAAGAGCAACACAGCAGTGCAATCACAGGTTAAAATGCTCACAATAGTTATTTATGTACTTAGACATTGATAAATACTAAGTGAGGCAAACAATTTACCCAGAGGATAAATTAGTTTTTGTCAATCCAAATGCTCCAGAAGCAATTTACCTCTTTACTCTCTCTGAATAAAATACATGGTCTTTCACTATATTTGTCCTAATTTACATATGTCTTGTTTCGTACTTTAAGCTGCAGAAACCCCAAATATAGATTACTTGTAAGTACTGGCAATATTACTGTAAGATTCTTCCAAATAGGAAAATAAGTGCAACAGGAATTGCCAACTCTTTATAAACTTGTAAGCAATTTTCAGCAAAAACTGTTAGTATGGAACATCAGTGTTATAAAACCCTAAAACACAAAATAGCAATAACTAAAGAAATAGCATTTTCTTTACACATGATCTCATCACTCATCAGAAGAGAGCAGGACAACTTGCTTAGAAAGCTAAAACCTTTACTCATACTAATTCTAAATTAGTGATTTTTTTGTTCCATATCCTATAATACTTATATGGAAATTTGCAGGATATACTTTTGTTCCACGCAATGTCATGACCATACACAGTAGCTAAACTGTTTTTAGGAAAGCTTTTATGTCCCTTAATGCAGTCCTGTCACCAGTAGCTCATCTGGAGTGTAACATCTCTACCTCAGATAGATGCTCAGTTAAAGCGTTTGTAAAGCCGTCCTTTAGCACTCTTCTCTCCTAACAGAAAATAGATACTTTTCCTTCAGAATTGTTTTTTTAAATGAAAAATCCCTCAATTCACACTGCTTATTTCATTCGTAAGATGTTCCAAGAACTGTGCAAGACCTAAACTTATGGTTTTTGAAAGTCACTTGCAGTATGTTGATGGGTATAGTTAAGAACCTTAGTTCCTGAGGAGCCAGTCAGCTGGATATATTTTTGTGTGAGATTAAAAGTATCTTAGAGTTTACTTTTCAAATAGACTGCACTGACTAAATGTGGTGCTTAGCTCACTTGTTTTGCAGCAGAAAGATATTTAGTGGATTTTACACACTTTTTTTCCTGTACAACACAGCATCAAACAACAACACAGCAATGGTTAAGCCTATTACTGAGTTTTCACAAACTGATATTAGTTCTGCTCTAAAAAGGAAACGGCTTAGAAAACACTCAGTCATTACACGATAGACCTCATTTAATAACTCCTGCTTTCTTTTGACATTTCAATATTGAGAAGAAGTTTCAATAATTGAGTTGAGAAGACAAGTACCATTAGTACTACATAACTGTATTTCTCAGTAATATTGAAGTTTTTATGGACAAGTAAAAAGGAAAATTCTGCTGCATAGGTTAAGGTACCCAACTGGGCCATCTAGTTATCATCAACTACTCACTGCAAATCAAAAAATCATAAAATTATGCAGTAAAAAAGCCATATTAGAATTTCCTGGGAATTCTGGCCCAAGACATAAGGTATTACCCATATTTAAAAACTTCATTAAGTTTACATGCAGTTCAGATGCTGCCCTGAGGCTCTCAATGCTGTTCCAGGAAGCTTATCTTTACATTACTATTTGTTCCTTTTCTGTCAATTGACTCACCAGGCAAACAGCCATGGGATTGAAAAAGACATGCAAATTTCTCTTTGTATTGCTGGTGTACATACAGAGCACAGAATCTGTAACTGACTTCAATTCGAAGAAATCAGGGCATTCTCTATTTGATAGTTAAAGCTTTCCAGCAAGATGGAAACAGTAAGAAAAATGTAAAATTCTTTCAAATGCATCTGAAGATAACTACTCATTTCTATTACAATACCTTTCAAGACTTTGTGATGCTATTTCTAATGAAAAAGGCAGCAATTACTATTCCATTGCAGAAAGGTTAAGACACTTGTTATTTCACATGTTCAAAATTACTGTTTGTATTCACCCACATGCTGGAGCTACTCAGACTCATCTATGCTGCCACTTGTTCTGAAGTCTGTGAGCAGTTACCTGGACTCTGTATTTCTGCTTCTTCCAAATCCTTATTTAACAGATTTGACATTTCTAAAGAGTTCAACTCTTCCAGCGAATTCTCTTTTTCCTCTTCTTGACTGTGAAAGCTCTCTTCGTTCTCTGACTGAGAGTCCGATTTCCCAGATTCAAGGAAGATCTGACCTGCTACCACTCGAGTTCCTGTGGAATGATCCTTTACCTGGTCCTCCGCAGATAAAGTCTGAAGGAAAGCAGCCACACAATTTAGAAGATTAGAAACCGAGAAGCAGCAACTGGCTTAAAATCCATTTAAAAACTTCTTAAAAGATACAGTTAATTAATTGAACAGTTGAATCAAAAGTAAGCTGAACTACCTTTATCAGCTCTCATTGCCTGTATCCTTTCCAGGTCTTTGAAAAAAAATGTTTCAAACTTGTAACCCAGTACTAATTTCTCTGATGCACAGAAAAAAATGAGACAGCAAGAATTATAGAAAAGCTTAAAACTTAAAATCAAATTATTGTTCTGAATTCCAGACCTTTGCTCTCACTCCACAGGCAAATCAGGATGACTAAACTTATCTCCTCACCTTTGACTCCAGTGATTCATCTTGATTTCCTTCTTCATCTAGAAGAGACATTGTAAGTCAATAAAATGCTTTTCCATGAGTAACTATCTCAAAAATAAAACCTTTAGTTACAATACTGTACCATTGTTCTGAAATATTCTAGTGTACTAAGTTGACTAATACACTTCAGAAAAACTTTATTACTGTGACGAGGAGGAATTAAATTTTTCAGAGGTGATCCTCTTCCTTAAATTATGCCAACACAACTGTGTGTTCCATAGTGAAAAAGTGTGGTTTTTCTAAACCCAAGTCACTGTCTGAATGGTTAAATCCAACTAAACTACTTAAAAAGGTGTTCATCAAGTGAAAAAGGCCTGTGGAACATAATGTTTTTAGTCACCAAATCAGCTTTGGTACCAACAGCTTCAGTAGTGACCAGAAAGTTGTATTCATACCCCATGCTTATAATTAAACATTGTCCTTTATAGAATGCCAATTAATTCTGCTTGACCAGCATATTCAAACCTTTATATAGAGGTTTCTCTTCAAAACTGTAAGGAATTAGTTTGTCTTTAAGATACTCTTCAAGAGATGCAAGTCTTGTTCAATTGTCATTTTTCTTGTCTAAAAGCTATATGATATTTGATTAGAAAGACTGGAAGGAGAAGAAATGGTAAACAAGAAAGGCTATTAGGCAGACACTAAAGGAACACATGTGAAAAGGTGAAGATAATCAGAAAAGCTTATTTATGACAGCTTTACCATTGTTTTTCTGATTTTTTTTTTCTGCAACAATTGTTCTGTTCTTTTAACTAAAATGGGCTTCAAACATTTTGAATTTTCAAGCATTTTCCCATTTTGATGGGAAGCCTCTAAAATTAACACACTGAGATGCGACTGTTCAGGGTCATCAGTATCTGATACCATCTAATTTCAGCAAACAAACCCCCCAACATTTAAAAGAAGAAGCCACAGGCTTCCCTCTCTCTGGTACACAACTCACATTAAAATAAAAGCTCAAAACAAAGAGACCACTTAGCAAAGCTGCCACTAACTCCTCCTATGCTTAGAAATTCCTCTTTCTGAGGCACTGGGGTGCACAAGGCCCTGTAGCAGTGGCAAAGCAATGATGGGCTGGAGACCTGCACTGCGACTGGAAAAGGTGTCTAAACTGATAGAAACTAATGCCCCCATACATGAGATTCATTCAGTACATTACAGTTAGCCATGAAAGGCTACCTGCAGAAACACTTCCAACAGTTTACAGAGCTCTGCTGACTCCTGTAAGCACTTAGCAGCAAACAAAACTTGCACAATTTTCATTCTCATGCAAGTAAAGTGACTTACCAGAGATAAACCATCTCTGAAGCAACAAATTCTAGACATGACACTTCATTGGGTCATGTTTTGAAGCCTAACTACTATAACCCTTGCAATGAAAGGGTAATCTTGAAAATCACTTTCTGGAATCTAGATTCCATATTGTTACTTGAGGTACAACCTTTGATTGGAACAAATGAAAAGATGAGGGAGAATTCAACTTTAAGCTGTAACAGCGTAACAGAAATTAAGAAAAAATGTGAAGACTTGTAAGTGAAACTGCAAAACTATGGTGATGACTGAGTACAACTGAGACATATAAATAACAGCCTGTTAAGGATGATGAAGAGGATGTAAAGCTCAGAGTTTGACTGCCAGCAGTCATGGAATTAAAAAGGATCTAGAACAGCTGATACAGGTAAGCAGCTGTACGCTACAGGTCTGAAAATGAAAATGCGTAGAACACTTCAGAAAAACTTATGGAGACAGCAGAGCACTCCAGACGAAACACACCCTGCAAGGAGCAACCAAGACAGCATAAGAACAAACAACAATTTGGAAAAAAACCCCAAACATTATGAGGTATAAGGAAAAAAACAAGGCTAGCTGCATTTCTGCAGAGACCTCAGGGCTTAGCAGCTTGAGGAACCTAAAAGATAAGGGTGATTGTGATAAGTCATAAGAAGGTCTGCCACTGAACTTTGACACTCCAGATCATGATATGACAATTGGTCTTTAAATTCAGTAAAAGTACACATACATTTAGGATACTTGCTGGTGTTTCTATTTTGAATTTATGAAAGACGTTGTCATTTACCATGTTTCCCACATATTACATTCTATTATCCTAAATAATTTTGACCCAAGACCAAATGCCACCTTCAAACTTCAGAGCTTGTAAGACATCCAGACATGCTCCTGGAGAGCAGGAAAACTAAGGGTAACCTACCCACTGGCTTGTACGCTCCTTCTAATATCTACAAAGCACTTATAAAGTACCTGTTATTGCAGTAGGAAACATCATGTTTGGTTTTTTTTGAACAGCTACACCAGCTAGGGTGATTGTTTTTGTCTCTACAAAACCAGCCTATATGCCTGACAGCACTAGAGCTTTCTAACATTTCAGAAAAGGCTTCACTAACTGATTTCAATCTGTGGTGGTAGGTTCACTTTATGCCAAAAGACCACACAAGAACAAATATAAATAGGTTACACTGTCTATGCACACATATGAAAGAACAATTTTATTGTAACTTCATACACAAAGGGCTTATTAAACTGAAAGGCAAGAGACACCTCAGCAACATAAGGTAGAGCTCACTAAGTTTAGTTTGCTCTTCTTTAAAAGTAAATAAACCTATTTCCATTCTATTGCATCACTTAAATTTTCTCTGAAGAAACCACCTTTGTTACTGAGAAGTTGTACTTGAATGATTGTCTTCAAACAGTGGTTCCAAAAGGCACTAAAGCAAAACCAAAATATTAATTTTTCTTAGCTTTGAGACTTTTTCTGAAGTAGGCAGATGAGGTTGCAGAGATAATGAACAGTATGACTAAAGGAGGGATCACTTACAGAGTTGTTGTTTCACAGAACTGCTGACTAATATGCACCCACTTACAGAAGTGTGTTTACTCCTATGAAACTGTTAAAACTATTCTGAAAGTGTTAATGAAAGGTCACAGCTGGGCTTAAGAACAGTTTATTAGTCAAGGCTGAGCTATTGAACAAAGTCGCAGATGTTATGTTTATGCACCTGTTTCAGAGATTAGAGCTGATAGTTTAGCTTGTTTTTCCACCCTTCAATTACAAAAAGTAACTAAGTTTTTTTAAATTATAATTTGGATCTGTTACCAAGGCTGTCTAATTCCATAAACTTCCTCTAAAAAGGCCAAGTGGAAATTAATCGTACCATTTGTTAAACAAATAGGGAGTACAAGGATCTATTAAAAGGAAAAGGTAGGCAAAAATACCTGCGGCTCAAGTGGGCAGTTGACACTGTTGTACAGATTGCTTCACTTACAAACAGTGCTGAGCTGTAGACATTGCTGGGTGCTGTCACACCCAGCTAGAACTCTAAAGCACTTCACAGAACCAAAATTTTTTTTTCAACCATCCACCAGTTCACATACAACTAAAATGAGTTTTAAGAAGTATTAATTTTTCCTCAATTAGAAAGGCCAGTGTTCAAGCATGCTATGTAAAATATAGCAAAAGTACTCTGGCAGCCTATGCCAGAGAAAAAGATCCTACCATATGCTGGATAAAGCTCCTACCATTTTGAGGGAATTACTGTTTTCAAGAGAGCACTAAGGAGAGAAGGTAGAAACCAGAAGAGCTACGCAGTGTGATTCAGCAGTAACATCATTAGCTTGAGGGAGTTCAACAGTTCCAAAGTTTTGCTGTACTAGAACAGATCAACTGACATTCCATAAACCTAAAGGGCTGCCTCTATTAGTTTCAAAGTTAAAATGGTCACTCATACTCAGGAAGTAGCCAAAAATTCAGTAAGTGAAGCAGTCTCCCACAGCTCTGATGAATCCCTAACTGATTGCTGTTGTCAGTTTCCTTCTAGTTTTTGCCAAGCTCTTCAAGCCTCAAACACTATGACCACAAAGCAACAAGTGGGCTTCTGCTGAGAGCAGGGATCTCCCAAGCAGAGTGTGCACACCTCAGGGAGTATACCAGCCAACTCACCAGGGCTGCAGGAATAACATATCTTTCAGACTGTTAATACATAAAACCTTTCTTAACATAGTTGTCATTCCACCTTTCTTTCATTCTTTTTTCATTTGTGTATGTTTTATGAGGCACATAATACATTAGGACAAGAGTACATCAATGTTTAACTTACAAAAAATACATATAAAATGCATGCTCAAAAATCTTTCTGTGGAGAGGGGTGCATGAACAGAAAGGGTTTGGTACTGACTGCTTTAGAGCATCCGTGAGAGATTGTCTGTAGTATTTCTGGCAATTTCTTTCAATGTTGTTTTCGTGCAAGTGACTAGATAGACATTGAAAGAGAACACAAACTGTTTATCCAGTTCTTGCAGGAAAGAAGGAAATCTTAAGAAAAAATTACCTCAGACTGCTTCTCATCAATTTTTTCGACTGATATATTCAACACAGAAACAGACTCAATAGCATAGATGTTATTCCCATTACACGAAGCTTTAAAACATGCAGCGAGTTAAGTAAAATCCTTAAGTGGCACCTATTCAGCAAGAATACTTCCAAAGTATCCTTGGCAGCAAGTAAATTGTTCCCAGCTACAATCTGTGCAACATATTCATTTTAGTTCAACTAGAAGATTGAGATATAGGTCAGCCCTCACCCTGAATAAAAATCTTTTTTCCAGTGTCCTTGCAATTGCTGGCTAACTAGTTACAGAATTTACTCTCCAGCAGGTCCTCAGTAGGAACTGAGATTCCCAAACAGGCAACAAAGTAAAGAGTTTAGGGACTACTTTTCAATCAGGTAAGTAAAAACAGAAAGGGCAGGGAAAACCACTGGGCTCTGCTATATGGAAGAATAGGTATTTGAAATTCCCTACAGGTACATGAGTGCGCTCATTTGTCCCACCAATCAGTGGGACAGCAGAAAAACATCTGCCTGTTGCTGAAGTTAGCCATGAAACATGTAGCAGAGTCAGAGGAAGCATCACTTCCTCTCTTCAGGCAGAATGGGAACATTTTTACCTCTTAGTCTGTGAACAAGAGGAAACAATCCCACTAATCAAATAATACTGGCAATCACGAAAAGAAGAATTTTTCCAATGTTCTTAATGAGTGATCAGCAGGGGAAGGCCATCACTCCCGCAGTGACCAGAAGACAGCCAGTTTCACCTGGAGAACACACACATGCTTAGCATTTTTGTTACTTTTGCCAGCGCTTCTTAATATCTTTCCTCAGTCCCAATTTTAAATTCCTTTGTAATCTGCAGCAATCTCATGTTTAAAAAAATTTAGTGCCCCTTCCCTTAAGGTTGAATTTTCTTGCAATTCAAGTTTTCAATAAATTTATTTAAACAAAGTTTATGACAATAGAGATACTTCAAATACTCAAGTTATATTTAAAATATTCACAACTAAAAAAAGTCCTTATTAAAAACTCTTCCTAAAGTTAGGAAATGTCATACCTGGACCATTTTTACTCATTCTTCTCAAAACCCCTCCCACTATACTCACATCCCAGACGACTCTTTCCAGACCAGACATTAGAAACAATGAAACATTCAAGGAAGCATTTAATACACAGTCCCAAGACTTAGAGCAATCTCTAATACAGAAAGTCATACTGTTACTGTGGGAAATCAAAGCATGAAATGAGGGCAACTTTCAGAATGATTCTTGTCAAAAACTGGAGCAATAAATGTATTCCTCTCACAGCTTTCTGCCAAATGATGGACTACGGACACCCTCTCCTAATTAATTGTGGATATCAATGAAAAAGTTTGACATCACAGTAGCAATTTTAGTTTGTAAACAGCTCCTAAGCCTACATTCATGTACTGTGCTTTCTATGGCTTATAATTAATTGTATTAGTTCAATTGATTCTAAATATTTTGCTTATACAGACTGAAGTAAACTATCAGAACTTCATGCCCACAAAACAACTTTGTGATAGTGGACTAACAGTCAAGGCAGGAGAGCTACATGGTAGTACAGCCACTGATGCACACTTGACATGCCCTTATCACCTAACTTCCAGGTACACAACAGATGGTTCATCTGACATTCACAGCCCCATCTCACCTTAGATTTTTTTCTTCATATACACTATAAATGAGAGCATACAGTTCAAAAGTTTGGCTACATCCCTCTGGTTTCACAGAACTTGTGTGTACTCTTTCCATAAATTCAAAAGTGCCCTGCTGGCTTACAAAGCGACCTACAAAGCTCATGTAATCCAGCAATATTACTTTAAAGTTCAACTTCCTACTGCATACAGGAAAATGAACCCCAAAGTATTGAACTTACCTCTAGCGAAAACGTTAAGTTACTTTCCTAAAATAGTGTAAAAACAAATTCCCAGTAGCACTACATATGGCTGTCGTTAAGGTAGTGGCTTCTGGCTTTATAAATAAATGCACTACACATCCCCCCCACCAGCCCATGGTGGAAAGAAAGGTGTGGGAGGTAGAAACCCCAGGAAAGGAAGTAGATGACAACACATGAGAATCAGACAAAACCCGAGCTGCATAACAACAAAATAGGGATGGGAAAAAAAATATTATGGGGACATAAAACAGGACGCATAAATGTTCTCTACGTATCGAGGTGAGAAAACCGTTCTAATAAGGCTGAAATCAGCATTATCAGCGCCTAGGGGAGAAAATGCGTTCTAGGGAGGAAAAACGCCCCATTTCGCTTCTAACCAGCGCAAACACTACAAAGCTCCTAAGGAGCTGCTTAAAGGCAGGCACCGCACTGAGCAATGCGTCTACCCGTAGCAGGCCTACGGAGCAGCGCCGGTGAGGCAGAGCTCAAGCCAGCCCGGTCCCGCCACCCGCGGCCACGCAGCTGACAGGAGCCCCGCTCCCCGCGCTCCGCTCCGCCGCCTCAGCGCCCCGGAGAGGTCGGCGCTGCCCCCACGCACCCCAAAGCCCCGGCGAGAGCAGCGGGTCACCTCCCCCGCCGTCGCCGCCTCCGCGCCCCGGTGCAGGCGTCAGGACCCGCTGAGATACCTCTGCGCCGCCCTCCCCCGCCGCAGGCCCCGGGGGGCAATACCGCCGCAGCGCCCGGGCCCAGGGGGGCGTAGGGAGGCGGAGCCGCGGTACTCACCGGCCGCGGGAAGCGCCCCGGCCGACAGCGCGGCCAGGCACAGCACCAGGACCACCCAGCGCGCCCGCCGCCCCATCCCGCCGGGCTCTGAGGGGCCGCGCCGAGCGCCCCCGACTCCGGCTCTCTCGCCCCGCCCAGCGCGCAGCCGCCACCAATCAGCTGCCGCGCTGACGGCCGACTACGGGCCGCTGGCAGCAGCACACGCAACCCCGGGGAACGGCTGGCTCTACATGGCCCGCTCCGATTGGCTCGGCGCGGGCCCGGCTCGCCCGCCACGCCCTCCCGTTAGCAAATAGCGCTGCACGTGTCTCAGCCAGGGCTGTTGCGCGAGCGGTTCCTTCCGAAACGGCCCCTTCCATTGGCTCGTGCGCCGTTCCTACAGCACCCACAGTTCCTTGCGAGGACCGCGCCGCCGCCTGGGAGCGTGTGCCCCTGGGGCACGCGGCGGGGCGAGGACTACGTCACCCACAACTCTCCGCGCCGAAGGGCGCAGGGCGCGAGCGCGGCGTCGCCGCCCGGAACCTCGCCCATTGCAGACCGCAGAATTTCGGGCTGTGGGGTACGCTGCGTTGAGTCAGAGTATGGAAGCAGCAGTAAATTAAGTGCCTAAACCAGCACAGATAACATAAAGAGTTTTGGTGCAGCTGTGGAACGCAACTGTTCCCTTCTCATAGGAATTGCATCTCTCTGTGGCTCAAAAAAAAGCAAACGAGGAAGGGAAGTAGGAACCCAGCCTTTAATGGAGTGAAACATGGCTGGGTAGTAAATGTCACCGCGTCACAGGACTGTCCTGTTACACAGTGCTGTACTGAATTATAAAGTGGGTTTTTTCCACTCTGTCTCAGTAGTGTCAAGCCGCCTCAGCCTTACAGTGCTACACTTGGGATCTCTGCAGGGTAACAGTGGCCACCAGCGGCTTTTTTTCCCATGGGACACAGTGGCAGAAGCTGTGGCAAGTGTAGTCCCACCCAGACCTGGCTGAGGGATTTTCTGCCTGCTACAGCAGGGTCTGAAGGCAACGGAATGCCTGCACTGCTGCAGACAAGTGTCTAAAGAGCATATAAGTGCCTTGGATAGAGCTAACAAGTCGTTCTGTTTCTAAGTAGCAGAATGCTGAAGTACCACTAACTTTTTTTCTATCTACACTACGGCTAAACAGCACACATGGCTAAACAGTTTGGCAGAATGAAGTTGCACAGGTGTGGGAGTGCCATTTTGGAATGGGTCTGAAGGGGTTTCACCAGTGCGCTTCTCTGTGCTCAGACCAGCCCTAAGTTTAACCTATGTTTTGGTAAATGGAAAAGCATAAATCCATCTGCTTGTGAGTGCCACCCCCTGGAGCGGAGGAGGGAGCCCATCCCGTTTGGGGAGTGGTGTGAGCCCGCTGTTTGTGGCAGTGACAGTGCTCAGGGGGGCCGGAGGGACTGGCCCTGGGAGCAGCGTGAGGGGCCATGAGGTGGCCAGAAGCCTTGGCAGTACTGCCGGACATGGCTCTGGCCTGCCCAGAAGGCATGAGGGCAGGGGTGGCTGGGCAGGTTTGGGGAGTGTGTTGATGTGGCCTGATTTCTCTTGGTAGCAGGGGAGGGCCGCAGGGGTAGCTTCTGTGGGAAGCTGCTAGAAGCTTCCACCATGTCTGACAGAGGCGATCTCTGATGGGTTCAAAGGTGGACATGCTGCTAGTGCAATTAGAGAGGTTGATAATGCCTCTGTGATGACATGTTTAAGAAGAAAATTGAAACAGTGCACACGTAGTTTTTTCCCAGGGGTGGCGAGGCGCTGCCACCAGGGGCCAGGCCTGGCACGGTGCGTGGCAATGCGCTGCTGTGGCCGCTGCCACCTCGGTGCGGCTCGTGGCAAGCCTTGCCTGCCTGGCTGCCCCAAGCCAGCCGTGCTGCAGGCAGAAGGGCAGGGGTGGCAGTGGTGGCTTCCCCTTCCTGGTGTCCTGTGTGAGGAGAGGCGTTAAACAGGCAGCTGCCAATGCCCGCTCAGCGGCAGTGGGGCTGCGTGGCTGGCACTGAAAACATGGCAAGCAACTCTGATGCAGAACCTAGATGAGATCAACCTTTCGATGCTGCAGGATCCTGCAGGAATCTTAGTTGTTGACAGTGGTACCTACAAGCAGTAGTTTTTTCTTCTAGTCAGAGAAGAGGAAGAAGTGAGGACATGTGAAGGAAAATAACATGGCAACACCCAGGTCAATGGAAAAAAAGGAGGGGGATGAGGTGCTTCAAGCATTGGAGCCGAGATTCCTCTTCAAGCCGTGGAGAGGACTGTGGTTAAACAAGCTGTCCTCCTGTAATGCATGATGTCCATGGGGATGCAGAGATCCACTCGCAGGCTGTGGGAAAAGTCGGATCACGTCAGGAGGGGTGGATGCCAGAGAACGGTCTGATTTACTGGAAGACCAAAACAGGAAGAGAAGGCTCCTGCTTCCAGACATAGAGAGAGAGGGCCCTGGGTTCCAAACTAGAGCAGCCTATCCCTAGTGAACTGCACCCTGTGAATGAGTGACCTACACCACAACAGTTTTGGGATGACTGTTTGCCCCTGGGAGGGACCCCACGGCATAACAGAAAAAAGATTCCTTTCCCTGTGAATGAACAGAAGATCTTGAGTGCTGATCTGATCAAAACCCCTGCACTGTTGATAAGGAAGAGGAAGGGACTGAGGAGGGAAAGAGGATGTTTTAAAGGCTTATTTTACTTCTCATTATCCTCCTCCGACTCTCTTAATAATATATTTACCTTATACCTTTAAATTTGAATCTGTTTTGCCCTTAGAGTGTTTTTCTCTCAATCCTTATCTCAAGTCATGAATCCTTCATTAATTTTTTTCCCCCTCTCCTCTGCCGGACTATAGCAGAAGAGGGTGAACAAACAACTTTTCTAAGTGCCTGGCATTTGGCCAATATCAAACCACGACAGGTAGCCATGGTGGAGGGCTACAGGACTGTGAGAAGCTGCCAGAAGCTGCCCCCATGTCTGATAGAGCCAATGCCAGCTGGCTCCAACACAGACCTGTCACTGAGCCCATCACTGACAGTGGTGGCACCTCTGGGGAAGGCGGGAAAATTACTGCACAGTGGCAATGGCTGTGGAACAGAATATGTGAGAGAAACAGCTCTGCAAACACCAAGGTCAACGGAGAAGGAGTGGAAGATGTGCTGGAGGTGTGGGAGGTGAGATTGTCCTGCAGTCCATGGAGGGTGGTGAAGACCATGGTGAGGTAGCTATGTCCCTGCAGCCCATGGAGGTTGATGGAGGAGCAGACATCCCACACCAGAGCAGATGATGCGGAGTCTGTGACCCTGTGGGAAGTCCATGCTGGAGCAGGCTTCTGGCAGGGCCTGTGGCCCTGTGGAGAGTGGAGCCCACACTGGAGCAGGTTTGCTGGTGGGACTTGTGACCCTGTGGAGGACCTGCATTGGAACAGGCTGTGCCTGGAGGACGGACTGTACTCTGTGGAAGATACCCACACTGAGGCAGATTGTGAAGAACTGCAGCTTATGGGAACGAGTCAGGTTGAAGAAGTTTGTGGAGGACTGTCTCCCACGTGATGGAGCCCATGCGTAGCAGCAGTATTGTGAAGAGTCCTTCCTGTGAGGAGCAAGAAACAGCAGAAAGTGATGAACTCACTTTAACCCTCTTTCCCTGTCCCACTGCACCGCTAGGAAGGAGAGGTAGAAAATTTGTGAGTAAAGCCTGGGAAGAAGAATGGGGTGGGGGAAAATGTGTCCTTAAGATTTGATTTTACTTCACATTACCATACTCTGATTAGATTCATAATTATTTTTCCCAAGTCAAGTCTGTTTTGCTCTGCCAGTCTAACAGTAATTGGTGAGCGATCTCTCTATGTCCTCATCTTGACCCTCAGCCTTTCCTTATATTTTCCCTGCTCTGTCCAGCTGAGGAGGGGAGTGATAGAGTGGCTTTGGTGGTCACCTGCTGATGAGCAAGGGTCAACCCATCACAGCTGCCCAGAGCCCTTATGGACTCCCAGCCCATGAGTTGTTCAAGATTTCATTGAACAAATCTCTCCTCAACTTGATCCAGTCAGCCTTCCTGCAAGCAGAGGCTGAACTAGATGACCTCTGGAGGTCACTTTTAACTGAATTTGTTCTACATCTAAAGCTCTGTGTGTGGGGTTAAGTGAACTGGAGGAACAAGAGGAAAAATTCAATGGGGGAAACAGATTTTTTTTTTTTCTGAATTAATTAATAACCTTCCAAGCAACAACAACAAAAAAATTAGATAATATTGCAGACTGAGTTAGTTCAGATTAATTTAGTATATTCTGTACTCTAAGGGTCTGGTAAATTTATTGCTGCCTTTCCTTTTATGTGTGCAGCAGCCATAAAATTCCCATTAATTTTCTTAATCCATTTTGCATGTTCTTCTCTGAAGCTTTGAATGGAGTGTTAGGTATTTTTGCAGTGTTCTTCCTCCCTATTGTGTGCCAAAACGTTGTGGTCTTTTATGCAGCAGTCCAAGTGACCAGACAAATTACCAGGGCTCATATTACATCCTTTGCATTTCAGGTACTCTTAGGTATGCTTTCTCAAACTATTATCTGATCTAAATTTTCAAGAGGTTTTTTTATATGACCTGTTAAGTACTGCCTAGCTTGTGTGGCATGATGTAATACTAGATGTTCTCTAGTTAGGAGACTGGAAGTGCAGGAGTAAAGTTAGGAATACTTTAGTGATATGTATTCTTTATGATTATTTCTCATATCCTCTCGTCTTCTGTCTAGGTAGTTTGATCATACAACTATCTGTGCTGTACCAACATTACTTTTTACTTTGATTGCAGAAACTTTCTTGTATTTTTTTATAAATGAAAAATGGCACAAGTGGGAGAGGTATGAAGCTTGGTAGATTTTGAAGAGCAATTTCCCAAGAGTTCTCTTTGCAGAATGTTCTCATAAAGTTTTTCAGCTTGCTTCAGAAAAACTAAAAGAAGAAAGCTTCAGATAGATCTCAGGGAAGAATTCTATCCTAAAATACACTGGCTTTGGGACAGATGTTTCTGGCAAAAAGTTATATAATTCCTTTAGCTTTTTAAATTAGTGTACAAAATACATAGTTTTAGGCAGATTAATTTTCATAGATTTTTAATTATTAAAAAAATTACTATTTTTTTAAGCTTTTGCACACTAGTTTCTGAGAAAACAATTACAAGGAGAACAATACTCCTGTATCTCCAGTGTTCATGGCAGTTAGAGGTTATGATTCTAGCAAGGCCTATATGCAAAGCAAGAGACACAACACAGGGGTTATTTAAGCAATCTAAGTGAAAAAAGGTGAAAATTTCCATGGTTCATATCACCTGGTCTGTAAAATCAAGTGCCCAGTCACAGGGAATGAGGGAGAGAGAAGCAGTGATGAAGAGAGGAAAGAAGTCTCTTCCAGTATATGTTAGAAAAGAGGTTGTTGCCGTGGCTTTTGTGAAGACACCAGTCAAGAGGAGCAAGAAGGATGTAGGTTGAAGAGCTGTCACCCAGTCTGGACCAGTAACAAATTGTAGGGGTTAGGCAACACTGTGAACTACCTGCATTCGCATAAACAGAAATGCAAATAGCCGAGGCCTGTTTCTGCTCTCCAAATGGTAAGGGTTGAAGCTCATTAATGAAAACATCAGCCCTTGCTTTCTAGCTTCCCAAATATACCAGCATTCACAGATCTCTGTAATATCAATGTGGGCTCTAATATCCATGCCTGGACTCATGGTCCTCACCCATTATTTGGGAACTCCCCTACTTACCAGGAGAGTCTGGCTTGATCTTCAGTACAGAACAGATGCACACACTCATGCACTGTTCTCACAAGCACGCTTGCTCAGGTGTTAGATCTCCCGCTGGATGGTGATCCAATGTCCATGTGTGCACACTGTGTCCCTTACATAGCTGCTGACTCAGAGCTGGAGTCTTTCCAGATCTTCTATTTCATGGCCACTCCAGCTTAAGATTGGCTAGCAAAGTATATATGCACACATGGATATGCATACACACAGGTGTATGCACAGTTAAATTCCCTAGGGAAATATAAACAGTCTGGTGTCTCCAACTGCTGGCACTCAAACATATGGGCCCTGTGAGCCACAGTCCCTGCTCCATTTTCTTACATTCAGACCCCACCAATACACACCCTATTCCCAGTGGGGAATGATCCCTTCCCCTGTTGCTGGCATTCAGATCTCAATTGTATTCTAGTCTTTCTGTTGTCACCTGGATCTAAAACCTGGTTACCCGTGGAGTGTTTTCCAGCTGATGGCAATTGGACATTGTGGCACTCATGTAGGATAGAGTGAGGTTACAAAGGCAAAGTCAGTAATATAATTTATTAAGAGAAAAGGATACAGTGTGTTGATCATGTGTTGATCACGTGCTGATCACATGTTGATCATGTGCCTCAGACAAGCATCCTATGTTTGTTTCTCTGCTATCCATCTGTATCTCTAACTTTCCTTACATTTTTCACTTCTCATAAAGAATCTATAATTTTTACATAAGCCCCACAAGTACTTTTTACTTTTCCATGGTTTTGGTACACTCTCACAATGACTTTCAAATATGCTATCATATTCATAAGTCTTGATTTCTTCTCTGTTCCCTCCTCTTCTCCCCCTTCCCTCTTGCCCCTGCCTATGTCGAAGTAGTTCCTTCTAACAGCCCATCAATCAGTGACTGAAAAATCCTGTCTTTGTCTACCTTATTACCTGCTCATTAAGTTTTGTGTATTCATTCCCTTTATTGCTTTATTGTTTTCCTTGTCACTCCTATTACACTGAATGGTCCTTAACTAGAGAGCTTAATGAACCAGATGCTCTTACAGTCTATGTACTCTTAGAGTGGCTCAGAGGAAAAATACTTTTGTTTATTTAAGGTCCTGGAATCATGCTGCTTTTTGTATTGGTTCTGATTTTACCTCTGTTATTGAATTACTGCTATCACTTGCTTTTTTTTCTGTTCATTTTCTCCAAGAAAGAGCTCCAGTTATCCTCAATGAGATTTCCTATAGGATTTAACGAAACCTGAGTTTACATTACATTACATTGATGCTCACCACAATTGTAATGTTAGAGTCCCAAAGGCATGACTGAGTTGTTTATATAGATTTCTTCTGTGTACAGATTGTGCTGAGAGCTTCAGCTCGGTGCCTAGTGTGGGAGTCCTCCAGCAAGAACAGTTGGTGTGCTTGCACTAAAAACAGTGTTATCCAGTTGTCTGTGTGCTCGAACTCCTGTCTTTAGTTGACAATGAATAGAAGAACAAATGAGTTTGCAGGTGTTACAGCAAAACAAATGCTGGCCTACTCTGGAGATATAGTGACATCAGACTCACTTTTGTTCAAGTCTGGTGAAAACATAACATTTATAATTTAAAAACCATTTAGATTATTGTTCTATTGTTCTTTGTAAAATCTGTAGAATTGTATTCTAGCCCCTAATTTTCAGAAATGAACAAAATGAAGAAAAGAAGAAACAGTCTAACTGTTAAGTGTCTATAATTGGAAATCACAAATGATAGTCTGTTCCCTTTCTGTACTACTGACCAGAACCACAGAATTGTTAGTGTTGGAAGGGACCTCTGGAGATCATCTAGCACCACCCACCTGCCGAGGCAGGGTCGTGTAAAACAGGTGACACAGGAACTTGTCCAGGTGGGTTTTGGGTATCTCCAGAGGGGGGGACCTGACAACCTCCCTGGGCTGTGCCATTGCTCTGCCACCTTCATTGTAAAGTTCTTCCTCATGTTATGTGGAACTCCTCTCCTCTCCTCTCCTCTCCTCTCCACCCCTGCTGCATCCTTTTCAGTAGCTCCTTGTCTTTGCTGTACTGAGGAGCCCAGAACTGCACATGGCATGCTGGATGTGGTCTCACCATGGCTGACTAGAGTGGGAGGATCAGCTCCCTTCACCTGCTGGCCATGCTCTTCCCAATGCATTCCAGGATACCAATAGCCATCCTGGCTGCAAGGCACTGCAGGCTCATGGCCAGCTTGTCATCCCCCAGGTCTCCCAGGTCCTTCCCAGCAGAACTGCTCTCTAATATGACAGCCCCCAGATTGTGCTGGTGTTCGGGGATCTTCCTCCCCAGGTGCAGGACCCTGCACTTTGCCTTGTTGGACACCATTAGGTTTCTTTCCACCCAATTCTCCAGCCTTTCAAGGTCCCGCTGAAAGACAGAACAACCTTCAGGATCAGCTGCTCCTCCCAGTTTTAAATCATTAGCAAACTTGCTGAGGGTACATTCTATCCCTTTGTGCAGGCTATTGGTAAACAAGTTAAAATACGCACATATATGTGCATTTTTGTGTATGAATGTGTTTATCACATGATTTCCAGAGAAGTGTCTTATGAGTTGCAGTGCAGATGAAATTAAACCTAATGCTGCCTGCAAACTAAAATTTTCATCTATGTTGCACTTCAGTTGCAGTTACAGATTTAGCAGTGTCAGTTATTTTGGTGGCAATTTCCAGAGTAGCCTGAATTACTTAAAAGCAAGAAAACCTCAAAGGAGCTGAAAGCTTTCACGGGAAAATAGGACAAGATAACAAGTACAGCATGGAAATGGTCCAAGGGTAAGTGGGACCTGGTTTTGATGTTTTTCTTCCTGGCTTGTGAGCCCTTTTCTTGAAAGTTTTAGTGCAGACTTCAGGCTCAATACCAAAGCCAGAGCTCTGCTCAGTGATCAGGAAAGGAGCAGGATATTTATTACAGTAATAGGGCTGGGTATTAACTGGGAAACATCTCCAGAGCTGGGAGATGTAATTCTTGGAGGTACACAATGGCAGATGAAGAAAAGCACATCTCTGAAAACATAGTATTTTGCTATGTTAACTATCCCCTAGCTTTCTGTCAACTCTCAGGTATCTAATTTGTGTTTACGGTATGCCAACACTGTTATTTCTTGGACTTTTTCAGATAGCTCTTAAATATGGATAGTTAGGATTTGTAATAGTTTGCTTAGAAAATGTGAGTCATTCAGGTAGAAAAAACAGAAAACAATCACAAGGTTTAAACTATCAATCATAAATAAACAATCTTGGCATTCATGCAGAGTGTAATTCATTCAGAGAAATGGTTAAACAAATACTTTCAAATAGTGAACATGCTTGGAGGATTTTTTTTAGATTATTTGGGAACACAGAATAGTAAAAATTATTAATTATTTGTATTTAGAAACACGTATGTAGAAATAATTCATGTGTAAAATAACCTAATATTTGATATTAGAATATTCAGAATAGATGTCAGCAAGATTCTTTCAAGCACATAATCAGAGAACTAATTCAGGGTATAACAAAGGGGACTTGTAGAAAGCCAGGACTGAAATGTATGAGTTGGGCTCTGCTACTCAGAAATGGAACAGGACCTTGCCACTAAATGATATTGTCACACTGATTCCCACAAAATTTCCACTGCTATCAGTTGCATTGTGTTTCTCATGTCCAGACCCTGATGCACTAACAATGGTCAAGTGATCAGATGATCACTTGATGATGAGAGAGAGAATAATGGAAAAGTATCAGACCTATTTTATTTTGAAAATATTTGCTTTGGTGAAAAAGCTGTTTTCTCTAATGCTTTAGCTGCTTCTGTTTATGGTTTAACTGTAATTAAAAGTGCAAGCTGCAAAGTGAGATGGCTGTGAGAATGTCTGTAAGAATGTAAGAAATTTCTGTAAGAATGGCTGGGAAATAAATTGGAATTAATTTTTCTTATTGCTATGTGTCTCATAAATTTTGTACCTTGTTAAAGGACACACAGATGTCACAGATGGCTTCAGAGTTATGGTGCTCAGGTTTTGCCAGTCAGATGTGATTTAAAGCAGGTTATTCACCTACTGCTCCAGGAGTCTGAGCTTTCCAGTGGATTGCTCAGGGCAAGAATCCTTCAGTTCATGCCATGGAAGGACAGATGATTCTCACATTGGGAAGGAGTACAAACTGCACTTCAGATTTTTTTTTTCCTCTGGTGTGATTGGGAGTTTTAAATGTTTGGCATATTAGTCTTTTTTGACTCCTTAACATTCCCTCAGGAATGGTGACCAGCTGGTGACCACTGATGACCAGCTTACTTCTCTTGTGATCTTGGGGTTTTGCCTGCTTAGCTGATCTGTAAGCCACAGCATACAAACAGTTCTGATGGAGCTCAGTGTTCGTGTTGCAAACTTCGGTATCCTTGGCTATAAACTGACTAGATTAGAGATCCAGCTATCCATTTGTTGTGCAGGAGGAGTTCAGGCTTAAGAATAATTTTGACATGAGCAGAAAGCTGTCTGTACTACTGCTGCCATACGTGTTGCATTTGGTTTAGCAATTGGGCGTTGTTCCTCAGCAGTGCCTGTTCTAAATACTGAAGTAAAATAACAATTTAAAGAAAGACGTTTGCGATGTAGATTAGATTTGTCCTGAATTGTCTGGGGGTCCTCTCTGCTGTAGCTTCCTGCTGGGTACTAACTCAGATACCTCAAAGCTTCTGAAAGCTGTGACAGTTGGACGCTGCAAACAGTGTTTTAAGGTTGTTATTATACCATATCGGTATATTAGATGTATGCATATCTATATTTTCCCCAGATACGCGTGCCTGCCCTGTGTACCTTTGTTTGGGTACGTTTGTTCGTGACCTCGGCTGCAGCGCGGGTCCCCGCCCGCCGCCCGCGGTGCCTGCGGGAGCCGCCAGGTGTCGCTGCGGCGCCAGGCTGGGCCGGGTGCGGCTGCCCGGGGCGCGGTGCGGGCGGCGCGGGTCGGGGCTTGCCGGGCAGAGAGAAGGAAGGCTCCGCTGGTAATCCCAGGGGTTTCCCTGCCGGTTACACTTACCCAGGGGTCTCCTTTTGAGTGTCTGAAAACACCTTGAACGCTGCTGCGGTTCCAAGGGGCCACTGCTGCTGACTGTCCCGAGGGACGGTGTGCGCAGCGACAGGGCGAGCGCAACAAGCGCCAGCTGAAACAGAAGCTCCGTCGTAACACGAGGAAAAGGTCCCTTGATGGGAGGGTGACTGGGCACTGGAACACGCTAGCCAGGGCGGCTGCGGAACCTCCTATTCAAAAGCCGCCTGGATGCGATCCTGACAGCCTGCTCTGGGTGAACCTGCTTTAGCAGGGGGGTTGGACGACATGGTTCCTAAAGATCCCTTTCAACCCCATTCTGTCATTCTGTAAAAATAACAGGCAAAGCGTTTCTCGTTCAGAGTCCACTTTTTGAGAAGTCTTGCCGTAATCTGTCAGGACTTACATAGCTCAACTGTGAAATGGCATTAGTAATGCATCGCTTCTCTACTGAACAAGAACTTGCTTGTGGAGTGATATTCTGGTATTTTAATAATAAAGCTATTTAAATCTCTGGTAAACACCACAAAGAAATCCAGTGCAAGGCAAAATTTACTTCAGTACATTAAAGAGCGTGTGGCATCATTGTGCATAATCTGCCTCACCAAGTTGTAGAATAATAGCTGATTTCTTCATCATGAAAACAAGTGTTCAGAGACTAAGACATTTTAATCTCTAAACAGGTTTGAAGTATGTATATCCAAAAACATGAGGAACAGTTTATGTTTCTGTCCTTTTCTTTTTTATGTCTACTTTCTACTTTTACTTTGGTGTTTTTTAGCTTGTGAGTTTTTGAGGGGTTTGTTTTTTGTTTTTTTTTTTTTTTTTTTTTTTTTTTTTTTTTGGGTTTTTGTTTGTTTTATCTAAAGGGGATGGACTAGGTAACTTTGTTTTCACTTCTGAATTTTCAGCAATTTATAACTCAAAACAATTTCATTTTGAAATAGCACACTTTTCTGATTTGAGATTGAAACATGAATGATGTAGTTTTTACACATTCTAGATAACTGTGGCTAAGTCTTGCTGTCTGATTTAAAATTGGTCTTTCAGTGTTGCTGGAGATGTAGCTGAAGCTTGACATTAGAAGTGCATCCAGTTCCAGTTTTGTAATGATTAGTGGTTTTTTTAATCCCAAATTTCATGTCTTTGTTTCTTTTTGTTTATTGACTGCTGAAGTGAACCAGTGTATTGTGAGGGTAGAAATAGATCAGCATTTTATGTACTGTACTTGCTTGATAGTGGAGATAATTGGCAAAAGACACTTAGACTTCAAAAAGAATAAATAAAATTAATATATTTCATGAATATATTTAATTTAATTAAAATTAAATTGAAATTGATATCAAGATAGTACTGTTATTTGATATGTATTCTCTAGGATATTTTATTGTGTGGAACAGTAAGGTAGAGATGCCGGTATTTTCTTAGTGACTCAGGAGGAGGAGCAGTTCAAAGGTCAGAGTTTCTTTGTGCATCAGTATTACTATCACATATTTCAAATAAAGCAAAATGGGATTGGAGACAGCCCTAGATATTTAAGGCTGTATGGTTAAGTGGGTGTAACTGCTGCTTTGCAAACATGTTCTACACTTTTCTGGATGTAATGGACTAGAGCCATTTGAGTCTGTTTTCTCCACCATGCTGAAAGTTTTGACTGAAAAGCAAGGTAAACTGCTGATTCCTTGCTTTAAACTCAAATTTCCCCAAAGTTCACGGAAAAACAGTTAGGCTCCAGGATTTGTTCATGAACTGAGCCTTGACTTCACGCTTGGACCAAGTGTGGCTTTACTTTGGTGTGACTAACTACCCATATGCGCAACTACTATGTTCCAGGGTTCAGTGTTGTGAGCTAATGAGAAACTTCTTTAGATCAAAAACTTCTAGGCTTCCTTTCTAGCCTACCTGCAGACCACAAAGCTATTAGTTTTATAGTCAGACACTAGTCAAACTACTGAACAGATATAATTTCTTCCTAATGATATCCATGGTCTCATCATACTCACCACAATTCCCAAAGATTAACTCCCGTAATTGTTAGCTTAGTCAATGCATAGGTTCCAAAAACATTGTCTTGACATTCAAAGATCCTGAATTCCTTAAGTTCTCATTGTGAATATAGTAATTTGAATATAGGAGACTTAATTTGAAAATGTCAGTTATGTCAATTACACCATTTGTAAAATTAGAAATATGAATTAGGTTAAGATTAGTATATATGAAAGAGATTTGTAATCCTTGAGTAATCTCTTGGAAATATAATTACTCTAAAACCTCTCATGCATTAAAATCTCTTTATAGCTTTATAAAAGTACATGCTGCAAACATTTTTTTCTCCCTTCTTGCTAATGTGTTTATATGTACTTTTGAATAAGAAAAAAACAAACCCAAAACCAGACATTTTGACTCTGTTTAAAAGTAATTGTATAATTTCTCTTAGGACTGCTAAAAATCTTAGTTTAAGATGAAATTAGTGAGACAGGTTTTCCAGAACAGAAAGCATCATCTTAACTGTGCCAGTGAAATCATGTGCCTTAGAGGTTTAGTAATGGGTTTAATTGTACAAAAAATTAATTATTTTGATGTTCTGAAGCAAACTTTGAAATCTGTGAATTGTTATGTGATGTGAATAGTGTCCTAGAAATGCATGGTATCACTTGTACCTAAAACCAAAATGTGGTCGATGTTTTCCTGGGTCAGATTTTATGAAAAGAAGCTCATTATGAGGAAAAAATTATTAGACCAGAAGCAAGTACAGAGTACAGTGCTCTCTGATGTTTTTTTCCCTAGGTCAGAGGATACATGGTGTCTAATGACTGATAATATTATAGTTCTGAGATAGCACAATCCTTCTTGAGCTTTTCCATATGTTTTCTTTTAATCTTCTGCTACTTTTATCTCATCTGTTCTCCAGTGCCAAATTACAGCAAATGTTTTCTTTCTGTTTCAGCACCTAGGATTTGAACAATATTTAAATCTTCTTTTCTATTTCGTACCTTTACTTTTGGATATCTTACAGAAAGCAGAGAAGTATGATATTATGAAGCTGTATGTCAAATTTTATTAGGGAACATTGTGCCTAACCCTGACTTTTAATGTATGTAGATTTGTACTATCTCAAAGAATCACAGTCTTCATGGAAAATGGTTGTATTTCCATTGAGATTCATTGTGGGGAAAAATCCATTTCTTTTCCCTCAGTTTCCTAAAATCCCAGAGCATAACCCCGGATGGTTTTATTTTTTGAAACATAAGTACTTCAACAGCTGCAGCTTATTATGAATAAACAGAGTATGCATGTGAACTGCAGTGAATGTATATCAAATTACCTGCCTGATATGTGATATCACCATGCCATAATTTTGGGAACTGTATGAGGTCTGTAATCAAGTTACATTTAGAAAAGTAGCTGTATGATTCTCTTGCACTTACACCTGCCTTCTGAAAAGATAAATCTCAGATTTACAGAAGAAATGTTTTATGTGTATTCTGGTTAAGCTTTTATGAGATGCTATATCAGCAAACAAGAAATTGAATTTCAAAGCCTAGAGGAAAGGGACAGAGCACATATAACAAAAAGAACTAATTCTACCTGTCTTGTCTCTCAGACTGTCTACTAAATTCTCTTTTTCTCTGTGTGCTTTAAAGCAGAACTGCAGAAATAAGTTAAAAAAAAAGACTAACCTTACAATAAAATCCTATGGTGACATATTCTTCACATCTCTTGTGAAGTGTACAGAAAGAGCAAAGGTTTTTATGCTAAGTTTTGAAACAAATGACCTCAGACATGTAGATGTTGAGATGGAAATTTTCAGAAGTTCTGTAAAAGAATTTAGCATATGCAGCTAAGCTGGAGCAATAGAAATGCCAGCTGACTTGCCTGAGCAGTCACAGTGCTGTAATTGTGGGTGCTGAATCCCTAACTTACCAGGATTTGCATTGGTACAGATTAGAAGGAAATACTTGTCTGGATAAGTAGAAAGAGCAAACATCTATAAAATAGCTTGGTCTTTGTGGACAGTTTGAATAGTAAAAGAGCTACATTTGGAGACTAAATTGTTTATTGTGAGTTGCTCTCCCAGCTTCTCTAGTAAATGCTCTCATACATCAGTGTTCAGTGCTTTCTCAAATAAAACAAACCAGTCTGGCACTGTGCCACTGCCTCACTTCCATTCACATGCCATTATGTTTATCACCAGCATGCATCTTTCTCTCCACAGAAAATACATAAATGGGCAGTGCTTGACATTCTTTTGCTTTCCTTTTCCTTCTCTTAGTTTGCATCAAGCTACCCATGCACTACAGAGATCATACTTTTTTCTTTTTAGTATAATTGAAAATGTCTTTTGCCTTTCTGAAAGAGTTGCATCAAGAAAATCCTTTTTTCTATCCTCATTTTTTTTCTTTAATAGTCCTGGTCAGGGCAGTAGTTTATTTTGGTTTTGCTTTTTATGTGAATATATGATTTAACAGGCTAATCATGAGACTGCGGGTAGAAATGTTTAAAGTAGCGTCTAATTTTCAAAAATGTAAGTGACTTTTCTGAGGTCATCTGAAGCCATCACTCTGCACTACCATTGTCAAATCATGGAGTTTTTACGGTTTCACAGAGATGGAAAGCTGAACAGTCATAAGACAAAACTGGTCACAGATTGTGATCATATCATAGATCTAATATCCAAGCAAAGATTGTGATCATATCATGGATCCAATAGCCTATAGTTCTCGTGGGCTGCAGGGGAGTCAGGGTGTGTGTAGGTAGTAGTGGCTACAGGGACACTTACACTTCTCAATTTGAACAGGTGATGGCAATCATGTAAAACTTGTACTAATTCTTCACATAATCTGCTTAGTCTAGTCATCAGCAGATGTCTGAGTGGTTTGGGCGGAGTGGTTGGGCTCATACTACATTGAAATAGTTCAGTTATGTGTAATACTCTTGTCTGTGTGTTGGCTTGAATGGAAAACATGAAGCATGCTTTATTTCATTGGGACTTCGGGGCATATAGCTGGGGAAGAATGTGCTTGTAAGTGCTTTGCAAGGTAGGGGCCAATGAAAAATGTTTTTAAGGATTAAGAAGTGACTGACAAAAATAGCTCTGTTAATTTAAATCTTGTCATATATGCTTCCTATGCTGTCTTTCAAAATGGTAGCACACTAGTGAAAGTCTCAGAAATTAAGTGGTTAACTTCTCAGAGAAGGATACAGGAAAATTTGTTAAAGTTACATGGACTGTAATTTGTCAGGAGAATTAGACACTTTTTCCTTAATCTGTTCAGAATTTGTGATCTGTGGAGTACTGAATCCTAAGTGGATGGTGAAATGTATTAGGCTAGGGAATAGCCTCCCAAAGAGAGGTGGAGAAGTCTGTCCATTGGGCTATTTACAGCTGCATATGGAAACACTGGGGAGCTAAGCTTATTATTGTTCTTAAAGGATAGATTAATCTGTGATTTAGACACAAGGAATCTGGCCCCAGGGGGGCACAGAAGGGCGTGAAGGGGAAATGATACAAATTTTCTTTAATTTGATTGAAAATATGCTGTATATTTCATTGACTCAATTTTAAAAGCCTTCCCATTCTTCTTTTTAAGGCAGACCCTTACTCACTGAAGAGTGGACTTTGTTGAGGCAATCTAATTTCATTTTTCATCAGAGTATTTGACCTCATTGATAAGGAAATCAATAAAGGGGTCTCTTTTATGAGTTGTTTGCATGGTTATCAGAAAAATTACCTGTTAGAAGCCTGGCATATTCGTATCACCAGCTAGGGAACAAGACTGCTCTACCCACTGGTTGCAGGGAAGAGAATGCTCAATGTGGAACATTGGTTTCCAAGTCTGAGACACTTGAAGGGCAATTCTTCTGGGCTCTCTTGGGCCTTATTTTGTAAAGTATTTTCATGAGGGATTACAAAGTGGGCTACTCTTTCCCTTCTAATTTGTAAGTGAGGGTGTAGAAGTTTTAGGGTGATACAGGTGTTGAGCTCAACTAAAACAGATCATGATACTTGGTGAAAGTGTCCAGCCTTTATAACAAGAACTAAAGCAAGAAAATAGAAATTAAGTCAGTTTTGGGTATTCTTCTGCCTTTGAGCTCACTGACTAGGAGCTAGTTGGCTTTGATGCTTTGACTTTCTAGTTTTGTCATGTGATTTGGTATAGGGCATTGATATTGTGCAACATCATTTTCTTCTCCCATCTAGCCATTACTCCACTGTCTGGTGTGTCCTCTACAAAGGCAAAAAGGAATAATTCCTGTCAGGATTATTTTGTCCATCATCTTGATGGTTGTGCCAAATACTGGAAGCCCCACGGGGAAGAGATTGTCAAATGCACAAACCCAAAGTGGGAGTTAACTGTCCATAAAACAATTCAGGCAGAGTTTGTAAACAGCCCACAGGATTAAATAATGTTCATAATTTGAATAATTTGGTAAATCCTTACAATGCCAATATGCAAGATTAATTTACAGTGGATTTCAAATAGCTACGTGTTCTCTTGCTTTTTTTGAAAGCTGTGTGAGTCTTCCTCTTTACCTGCTGGCATGGCAGGCCTGCACAAATTATGGGCATATTCATCCTTGGCTGCTTTGGAGAAATGCTGCAAGGGGAAGAGTGCTTGCCTTTGAAGATTGATTCCTGTCTCTGATTCCTTGGTCCAAAATACCAAAGCAGCATAACTACTTTAGGAAGATTTATGTCTTCCTGTGGCACCTGGTATAGTCAGCTTGCAGTCAATCTGTCTGCTAGGTGCAGACTTAATTTGAGAGAGTAGTAAAATCTTATTTTCTAGTTGCTGGATATGAAAAGCTAGACAACTTTTCTGAAGGGGCTTAGAGGATTTCAGTTAAGGTGAATAACTCTCTATCTACTAGAGAGAGAGAATTGTCTGATAAAAAAGCAGTCAACCAGTCCCCCAAAAGAATTTTATGGCAGAATGTATTGAAGACATCTGCTGAATGGGACAGTGCCAGCCCCCAGGCCATATGCTTCATGTCCCTGGCATATGCACAGCTAAGCACAACAGCACCGAACATATTGGGAGAGGTATGGATGCCTCTCCACCATCTCCTCCCACTCCTCAGAGAAACAGAATGGAATAAACTTTTGCTGCATAAAAAACTGTATTAGAAATTCACCAAACCTTAGGCAATTATCTAATCAATAGAAGGAATCAGAACACCTCTGTGTCTGTCCAGCTCTGACAGTCACTTTTTAACTACAGCTGAGAATCTACCTTTGTGGTTTTTTTTTTGTGTTGGGAAAGATTAGGGTTGCAAAGTCTTCTGTCTCTCAACTCCCTGTACACTTCTTCAAAACCATGAGATGGAGAGTGTGTGTCAGGGGTGTTGGTGTCCCAGGTGAAGTATTTTCTGGTTCTCTTAAAAGTGATTTCTTTCAGCTGTGTTTCTCACAGGCGACAGTTCTATTTTTACATTGTACAACAATTAAGAGTCTTCTAGGTTTATGTATTTCCCTGTATAGTGTAAAAATAGTAAAAAGTAATTGCCAACATTCAAAGTCAAGTGAAAAGCATTGAAGTAGCAGTTGTCTAAATTTTGCTTGCAGTTTCATCTGATTTTTTTTTCTTGAAGTATGTTTTCTTCCATGGACATTGTTACTTAGACAATCTTATTGTACTCTTTTTTCCTCCCAATTCTTTCAGTGTAAAACTGATATAAGGACATTTTTTCTAACTTGATGTGTACTTTGTCCCTATGTTAAAGCAAGCCATGGGAGGCAAAGTGAGTACCAAAATCTAACAGTAGTAAGATGGCATTTTTACGGTAGATTATGAAAGTATATTATGAATAAGATCTATTATGAATCAGCCTCCAGTTGATAGCTGTAAATTGGGTCGAGTTATCTGTTGCTAAACTGAAAATAAAATTATAAATAGTGATGCAGAACAGCTAAAAATATTCAGCAGCTGTTTCTGCTCTGTTTTTCAACCCTTGTATGATAGATAGTATATGTTTATTCATTATAGTCAAAGTGCAATATGGGGAGCACTGGGTAAAAGTAAGTACATTATGACCAGCAGTTCTGAAATCCTACTAGATAAATAAATCTAGCATTTGTGTTCTGAAATCCTACTAGATAAATAAATCTAGCATTTGTGTTCTGAACCATTAATTAAATAAAGAGTGTTGGAGAGTGAAGAAGCTCTGTAACAATGATAATACAAACACTTGGGAGAATCATAAGGAACTATCCACCACTCAACAGAATAGTGACTTTTGCAGAAGTCTTGGCAGCAGAACAGAACATTTAGGATGCCGTCTACAAAAGGTTAGAGATGAAGAGCATATTATTGTCAAGATGGTTTTATGGAAACGTTTTCTGTCAAACAAAACTGTCATCACTTGACAAGATCATAGATCTGGCTGATAAAGAGAGCATAATGAATACAGCATTCTTGAATTTCTCAAAGGCATTTGTCTTATCACTCTAACATCTTGATGGGGGAAACCAGTGAAACTTGGCTCTGAGAATTTATATATTAGATGGATTAAAATCTGGCTTCATGGCTGATCTAAAGTTGCTATTGGGGAGAAAACAGGGTGTCTGTTTTCTGACAAGGTACCTCAGGAATCCTGTTTGCTTTATATTATTCAGCATTTTAGCAGTGTTCTGAAATGTTATTTAAATTATTTAATAGCAAATAATGCTGCAATTATAATACTGCATTATTACAGTGTAATCTAAATTGTTAAAAGTCATTGCATTCTTTACAGATAAATAAAACATTGTATGTGTAGGAGAAGAGAGTACTGGCCATACCTATTCGAAGAAACTCCTGAAAGGGAGTAACTTCGAGCAGTAATTATGAAAGTGAGTACCTATCATGATACAGGTTTTTACTGAAGTGATGTTCAGAACGTTTCTGCTATGAACACTGGGACTCTTCTGTAAATCGGAATAGCAGGTAAACAAATAGATGTAGTTTTACCTCTGCATGAAATACTGGTAAGAGTGCTCCATTCAGTTTAGAGCTTTCTATCCAAAACCAACATAACAACATTGGTGGAACTTCAGAGGAGGGCATAAAAATGATCCTTAGCTGGAGATGGATTTAAATACATAGATATATTTATCTTCTTTTTGTGGAGTCTCAAAGTTGACTTAATATATACTAATAACTCCAGATGAGGACATGGTGCCCTAGAAGGGAAAAATTTCAGTCTTCATTGCAATAACACAATGAAATAGATGAGTTTACTCTAAAAAAGATGCAGTATTTAAGTGAAGGTTGTTTCAAGCAGTTCACTAGGGAATGTGGTGGTCTTGCCCTCACTTCTGATGTTTTAACATTTTAAATTTTCTTGTTAAAAAGCATACTTAAATATAATTCCTAGAAATCTGTATTAAAATGGAAAGAAATCATGCTAGATCAAGTCTGCATAAAGTCTGCAGGCATTAAAATCTGTGGAGATCTGTGGTTTGCTTGGGCATGCTGGTTTGACTGAGTTTGTCAAGACTTTGTCGAATGAACATCCTAAATATCTCTAAGGAAGAGTGTGGGGTAAAATGTAAAGCCATAATTTGAGGGGAGGGAGATGAAACTGAAGTAACAAGAAGAGACGTATTAATGAGATAGGAAGAAAACACTAAACCTCAAACAGGAGAAAAGGCTAAGAGGAAAAGAGATGTTAGAGAATGAAACTCCAAACAGATGCCCCAGCATGTACCTATTTCATGCCTGTTAGTTATACCTTACTTATTAGTTTCACCTATTACTTTTCATTATGGGGAAGAATAAAATGCTTCATTTGGGAGCAAGACTATGATTGCCACATATGATGTATTGGTCATTTCAGTAACTTCTCTTTTAATTTGGTTCGCATGGCTAAAGGGAGTTCTTTTCAATTTTGCAGCAGATCATAAGAATTTGGGACTCGAAATTTTAGCCCACTCCATTTTTGGACTACAAAATAAATCTTTTGCAGATTTATCAGTTTCTGTGTGCTCTTTTTACAGTATCTGACAGCTAACTTGATTCAAAGATTTTCCACTTTTTCAGTCACAGCAAGAGCTGTATTTATTATAAATTCTCTCTTCTACTACTGAAATGAGAAGGATATCAGGTGTTAAAAAAATTGAGCAGAAAATTTGCAATTGAAGGCAAATCCCTGGATACCACCCACAGCCTTTTTTTCCCCCTCCCCCCCAAGAGTCTTTGTAAAGACTTGTGGCCAAAACTTAAATAAAAGGAAAAAAAAATAAATTGTCTTGAGAACTGCACCACCTGATTAAAACTTTGCTTACCCTGCAGAGCAAATCATACCAGTGACTACAAGAAAGCTTGAGATGCAAGTATGTTTACTGGCATATACAGAATTGTCCAATGCACACAATTTATAAGTGATGTGAAAAATGATGTTTTGTACCAATGGGGGTGAAGGGTGCAACCAGACACAAGAAAGGTTTGTCAGTTTTTATATGTAATTTTCCCTTGAGTCCTTCCCATTACTATTTTTTCCTAACAAGTCTTTGTAACAGTGAAGTTAAGAGACAAGCTGAAAATCACATTCATATGCATGAAAAGCTTTTGAAGCAGAGAATATTTTTGAAGTTAAACCATGAAGACTGTAACAGCAAAAGAGAGCATTTTTCCTCTACTGAGCTCCCATTGCTATGCTAAGGTTCTTCATGCATTTGTAACCAGCTACTTGCCAGCCCCAGCTGTTCTGAAGGGAACCTGGTGTGCCAGACTTCCCCTCTAACTTGAACATGTGGAACATCATGTTTCAGCAAAGGCATATCTGATAGGCAAAACAGTGTGTCTCAGGGAAAAGATGAGGATGTGGCTGCTGTACTTCACTCATTCAGCTAAAATATTTCCTGATAGGTGGAAGGCAGTGCCAAAATCAGTGTCTTGACAAAAACCACAGTTGCTGACAAAAGCATCTGCTCAAGATCTTCTGTGAGCCTTTATCTGAGAGCTGTCCAGGTGTATGGCCTTACTGCTGTACTAGGGGCTTTTGCAGCCATTTCCTGCTGCAATTAATTTTTGGCTTGGTTTGCATCTGCTCACAAGATCACAAAATCTTGGAAAAGATGCTGGGAAGGAATCTCTGAGCATATTCTCACCCAACATCACTCTGAGAGTAGGACTGTTCTTACTGATAGATCAGGTCAGCTGTGGTTTTGTATGAAAGCAGCTTGGAGATTCCATCATCTTTCTGGATTATGTTTTCTAATGCTACATCACGCTCCTGGTGAAAACACTTTTCTTCATCTTCAGCATGATCTTCTCAAGCTACTAAAAGCTGTGGCTTTTGTTCCTTGCCAAGTTTCTGAAGTTAATAAAATGTGCTAATTGGTGTCTTTTCTGCAGCAAAATTTCCTTCCTGTGCAATATCAGGGCTTCACCTTTTAAGATGGCTCTTTATGAGCATTAATGAGCAGTTTAAGTCTCCATGATCCATTCCTTGTGTTGGCAAGACTTCTGAGAATGGCCACTTCTCATTGTTAAACAATTCTGTATATCTATGGGCATCAATTTGACAGGAGATTATGACTAAAAAATTGCTGTAATACTCTTGCCATAATCGGAGCTTTTGCACTTCCTCTGTAAATTTAGCTCACTTTGCATTAGATATTCACTGAGTTGGTTAAGATAACTTTAGACACTTAATCACTGTAGTGTTATTAAATAGTTGCATATGAATGTGTTCAGATGACTTGTAAGCCTCATGTAATCAGAGGCCAGTTGAGCCATCACAGGTGGTTAAAAGGAAAAGACAATTTTGTCTTGCTGGCTTTAGCTATTTTATATTAAAGTAAATGAAGCGTGTTGTAATCATGGTGGGGTATTACTAGATTATCAGCTCTGGGACTGATACCCTTTTTTTGGCCACAGTACCACAGTATGTGTTGTGGTGTGTTTTGAGGTGGGGCACCCCGGGGTGTCCCCAGCCCAAATATGTTTCTGATGTGTTTATTTGCCTTTTTTTTTCCTTTTCTGTTTTTATTTTGGGTTGTTTGTTTGTTTTGTTTTGGGAATTTTTTTGTTAATTTGTTTGTTTGTGTGGTTTCTTGTTTGGTTCTGGTTTTGTTTTTTTAAATTTTTTTAAAAAAAATTAAAATCAGTTTGTGTTTGAGGTTCTTTAGTTGTAAAACCTAACAGTTTAGAGTCTAGTTGCATCCAAGATGACAAGAGTTCCAGAGAGACAGCTTATGTAGGATTTCTAATCTAGTGTTTCTGGTCTGGTAAGAATACAAGGATAATTTTAAAAGAAAAACAGAATTAAATTTCTGTTTTAATTCTGTTTACCTCCAGTTATATTTTTTTATTTACATTAGGATACTTTTTGAGTGTAACACTTGATCTTTACTTGAGAAATACTACACACTTTGTGGGTTTAAGTGATGAGAGTGAATGATAGGTGGTGGAAAAAATGAGCAGAAGGAGTTAGAAGTGTTTGTATGTGCTACATTACAGGAGGTCTATGTATTCCTTTGGGATAGGACTAACAGTATTCTGTCTTGCTTTGTATGATGGAAACTTTGACTTACTGTGCATATTAATAAAAAGAGAAGGAAGTGAAATGCTCAGTCTCCTTCTTAACTGCTGCTAATTAATAAGCAGAATTTCTGTAGGAAAGATACTTATTTTTGGGTTGCACAGTCTTGTCAAATCAGACTAATTTTCTTCAGAAATATGTTGTATTGCTACAATTTCGTTCATCTTACTGTGCCTTTGTCTTTAATACTGTGCTGAGACAAATCAGACTAAAATAACGTTATCAGTCAGATGTATGGTCCACATGTCAGCCTGTGCTTGCATACACGCAATGTGGAACAGACCTATCAGGCTGCTTCATGCTCCCAAGAAATCCATTCCCAGGACAAGTACTGCCTGTGCATTTTTCAAACCTTTTTAAGAGCTGCTCTTAAGAGCAGTCCCATACAGCGTTTGGGCTTCTCCCTTTCAATCACTGATGAACTGCCTCCCCAGCTTGTTTCAGAGCAGTGCTGGCAGGGATTACGGGATGAAGTGTAGTCTAATTTTTCCTTTTGATGTGCAAGAAGTCTTGACCATTTCAGTTTGTTACATATTCAATGGCACTTTTCCAGGGAGTGGTTTGTAGCCCTGGTGTTTTCTCCAAATGTCTTGTGAAACTTCCCTTGTGATTTCAAATTAACATAGCTTTTTTTTTTTTTTTTCCTTACATAATGAAATGTTATTTCATGCTGTCTTTTCCAGTTGTGCTCAGAGATGGCTGGATTTCAATATTAAGTGAGCTGCACACTGCTGCTTATGTAAATTATAAAGCATGCTGAGATCTCTAGGGAAGGAGAATCATTAAAAAGAGGGGCTATTGTTGCTATTACTGTTGTTACTAGAAATAATTATTACCTATTTATTTTTGGAAATTCTATACAGCATTTTTTCTATAAGAGCTCTCCTTGTCTTGAGGCTTTTTATGTGGTCTTTAATCTTTAATTTGCAGCCTTAGGAAACCTTTTACATACAGGTTGAGACAGATTTTGTTACCAAAGAAAACCCTCCTGCTGATGGAGCTCTGTGTTTAATTCTTGGCAGTGCTGGGGAAGCACTTGGCTTGGTTTGCCTGCTGTTGATCTTTTTCATGTAGCCTTATGCGAGATCTTGATAATTCTGAATTGCAGCTCAAAGGAAAGAGGACCACAGTGTATTTCAAGAATACTGCAAAGATATTATTCTATTTGATTTGAAAACTTGGTTTGATAAGCTTTTTTAGACATGTATAAATGATGCGGTTCATTTTAACAGCAGGACTAAAATGGTGGTAATGTAGTTGGGCATTCAGTGTGGTCAGTGAGCTGCACATCTACACTGTTAAAATGCATTTTGAAAGAAATGAAGGAAACATTATACCAGTAAATGTAGCACTGAATTACCTCTGGTTTTTTTTTTTTTTTTTTTTTTCCTGGCATTTTTGTACAGGTACACAGTTTGTGGTAATTGGGAATGGGGCTGTGGCCGAGCCTCATCCCCAGTGGGCACAGCTGTGAGCATCAGGTGAGCAGCACTGACAGCAATGAGCCATGGAGTGCCCAGGGGCACTGACCAACCACAAAGGGATCAGAGGGCACACAGGTGCAGTGCATGAACGCGAGGGATATGAAATGTTGGGCTAAAGAACAAGAAATGGTAGATGCTTGAAGTTTTCTGAAGTGGTATCATGCTACTTTATATGGGTTGAAGCCTACTGAAATTGCATGATGATATTCTGTGTATGGTGGCTGTCTCAACTGTGGCATATGCTGCAATGTTTATGTGTTAAACTTTTAAATTACTTATTGAGTATACCTTATTGTGGTGCTCCCTGCCTGTTTGTAACAGGAAGTGAATACAGCATCCAACTAGTTTTGTTGTGGTTTTTTGACAGTCTGGAACTAGTGAGGCTCTACTGATATAAGTAGATTGATGTTAACTTACAGGTACAAGGTTTGCTTGCTACTTCTGTTTGAGTTTGGTGACGCCTCCTGTGCATTGCAATCTTGCAAACAATTATTAAAATCAACTCAGTCTGTGTCCAACACTGGACATCTAAATCTGGGTATTTATCTTAGACTATTTTCCCCAGTGTAGCAATGGGATCTTTCAGGAGGCAGCTAAGGACAATGTTGCTTGAGCTGTAGCTATAAATTGTATTTTGAATGCTTCTATTTTTGTTTCTGGATGATCTGAGGTGCCTTCTAATTTAGGCACCCAAAATCAGATGCTATGAAACCTGTTTGCTTTTGGCTTTTCTCCCCATAGGCTGAAGTATCTGGATATGTATCAGGTGTTAATGATCCCATATGCTGCAGCCCAGGGATGATTTGCCTTTATGACAAATAGCGGCTCAGGAGTGTCCCTTTAAGATATTACAGTGATGTGTGACAACATCAGTTGTAGTCTTCTGGCACAGTCACCATGCAGGTTCTTGTGACATGATAAAACCACACTATCAGATGCTCTTTTGCAACAGCCTCATGATAGGAGAATGGGGCTGTGCAGCCACTGGCTTGTACCAATGTAGTTTGACACTAACTGATGAGGCTTTTTATATTGTGAGGCTTGCTTCTAATGTTACACTGCTTTGAATCCTTATTTATTCTTCTTGCTTGCCATGTGCAACAAGGCTATTATTCCCAAATGAAGTCTGTGTGACAAGGTGCAAGAATGAAATACAGTACCTGTTATTTATACTTTCCTTTCATTTGAAGTAACTTAGTTTCTGCAGAGGAGAGTTTAAAAGATTGCTAAAATAGCTCTGAATTTGTGACATGACAACATAAGAATAAAATACAATTACAGAAAAGCTCCTTAAAATGAATTTGGTTCCATTTCAAAAGCATTGCTTATGCCCAGGAGGATGGGAGAGAAAGCTGGTATGTACAAACATGATAGGTTTGTGATAGGGGACAATTTATAATGTCCAAAAGATGCATCTTGTATCAAGTGGTGGGAAGAGAAGTGCTTTCTGCTTTGTATGCGTTTTTAAGGATAATAACCATTTGATGGGTGGAAAACTGGAGGAGACTTTACTTAGTGACTCTTTCCCTTTAGTACCTTCTCTTTATAACAAATCTTAAAGTTGAAATATTTGAAGTTAAATGAGTAGCATAAAATAGCTGGAAATTGTTTCAACTTGGTTGTAAGTGCTCAGTTAATTTCACAGTGGAATTATGGATCGTTTTCCAGTGCTTTTTTATCACTAGCACACATTCCTATATTAAAAGTGAGGAACAGAAGACTTTACCTTGCTATTACCTTGCTATTACCTTTGGTCCCTGAGTGAGGGATCACAGAGTATGAAGTCTGTCCAGACATATAAGGGGGGAATGCCCTGCTCAAAGGATGGCAGACACCAGAGGCTGCAAATAGTGTAGTGACGGGAGCACCTAAGTCCAGAGAACCTGAAGGTTTGTCCATGTATTAGTTCATTAATTTTGCTTAAGAAGCAGCTTTCATTTACTGGTACAGGCTGGGGGCTGGTCTGCTGGAAGGAAGCTCTGCAGAGAAGGATTGGAGGTCCTGGTGGATAACAAATTGTCCATGAGCCAGCAGCATGCCTGGGGGCCAGGAAGGCCAGTGGTGTCCTGGCGTGCATTAGGAAAAGCATTGCCAGCAGGTCAAGGGAGGTGATCCTGCCCCTCTACTCAGCCCTGCTGAGGCCACAGCTGGAGTGCTGTGTCCAGCTCTGGCCTCATCAGTACCAGAGAGACTTGGAGCTCCTGACACAAGTCCAGTGGAGTGCAGCAAAGATGGTTAAGGGACTGGAGCATCTCTCTCATGAGGAAAGGCTCAGGGAGCTGGGACTGTTCAGCCTTGAGAACACATGACTAAGAAGGGACCTTATCAATGTCTGTCAGTATCTGACAGGAGGGTGTCAAGAAGAAGGATCCAGGCTCTGCTCAGTGGTGCCCAGCAACAGGACAAGAGGCAATAGGCAGAAGCTGATGCACAGGAAGTTCTACCTGAAAACAAGGAAGAACTCTACTGTGCAGGTGACTGAGCACAGATTTGGCTGTGGAGTCTCCCACACTGGAGATATTCAAGAATGGTTTGAATGCAATCCTGTGCAATATGCTTTAGGATGACCCTGCTTGAGCAGGGAGGTTGGACCAGATGACCCAACTGTGGTGTCTTCCAACTTTACCCATTCTGTGAATTCTGTTCAGTTGGAAGTTCTTGGAAGAAGAGGTGATATTTCCAAGGTTTCTCTGTGCTTTAGATCCAGATCTGGATTTTGGTTTGTCTGCTCTCTAAACGCAAAGTTTAAGCTTATTTGATTTAAGTTGCTACACATGAAACCTTGCTGAGAAATTCAGAAGAGGGCTGATTTGGTACAGGTCTGAATAGTAATGCAAGGTCTGGATCTTGGTTAATGTCTGGCATTTTTAATCTGGCCAGTTTTTGTTTCCAAACCCATAAAGTTCCCAAGCAATGGACTATCATTGCTGTTTTGGGGTTTGTACCATTGTCATGATTTCATTCCCATTAAGTAATGGTGTCCGTCTTTTCCCAACTTCCCAAACATTTGCGGTTAAGAGGCAAGAGACTTCCTTGTATTTTTCTGGCACTGTGACTGGAAATACTTAAACATCCATCACACCCCCAGTGGATCTGAAGGATAAAGTTATCTGTTGATTCATCTACCTTTGAAATTGGATCCTAAAATACAACCATTGGAATGGGGAATTCAGAATTCCTACTCTCACTCGCCACAGTGCCTCTGGGCATACACCTTCATGACAATCCTTCTTCCTAAGAGTTTTTCCCACCAGATGGCAGTAAAACAACATTTACAGAAATAGGGAGTACAGAAAAGCTTGAAGGCTGGCACCTCAGCTCTGATGAAAATGCATCATTTATGGTAACTGCTTACTTAAACTACCATGTGCCTTGTTTAAACTGACTACATCTGTGTACGTTCTCCCTACAAGGCCCCAGCTGTGAGATTTTAGTAATGTGTATGTCCTGCTTAAGTTGGTCTTCCAGAAACGAACATTTTAGCTGCTTGTTTGTAGTAATACTACCTTTATACAACAGGCAAGAATTTTGTAACAATTAAGATGATTCCCCAGAGTTCTCTAATTTGTAAAAGCAGTGCATGTAAAACAACACTCATAGTTCAGGGAAAGCTAGAACCTAATCTCCAAGAACAAAGAAAATGTAGTAATTAGGAGACTAGACCCATATCAATGACCACAATGGCTCACTTCTGGCACCGTCTGGCAAACCTTTGTGGTACATACCCAGTTGTCAACTCAGTGCAGTAGGATCTGAGGCACCTTGAAAACAGTCTTGTTCTGTTTCTGATGCTTTGATCTTTTGTTCTTAATTGATGCTGACAAGTGCTGGAGAATATCTAAGTGCACTGACCTCTTTTTCCTATTTAATTTTCTCATTTTAGTTGAAACTGGCCCTATATTGGATATAAATAGTGAGGCTATTTACATATTGTGTTCTGCTCCAGAGGGATCACCAGGCGATTTTCAACTTCATACACTTGGCATTACTAAAAAAAAGGCCAGTTCTGGCATAGATGTTAGGGCTGCTTTGGCTGTGGTTATAAACAGAAATCTGGACTCTGTGAAAAAATGCCAGAGATATTTTTTTATGTTTCAAGAAAGGTTTTGTCTTCTTTCTTCTAAAGCATTTTTTTTTTTTCAGAAACAGTTCTTGTTGCAAAGCATGTTGTATAGCACTGCCTACAGCTGCCTTAGAAGGATGAAAGGTTGGGGCAGTCCTGGGAGCATTTGACACTGGGTCTGGGAGTCTAATTATGCCAAGCTTGATGATAAGACTCTTAAATCGTCCCTTCTAGCATTTTAATTAATGCAATCATGAATAAGACTGGCAGCAGAACCACTTATGGAAAACATTTCCATCTAAGGCTGAAAATTAAAGGAAAAAAGATGGTGCTGAGCATGGGTAAACCAACCTTAACTTGCTTGAGGTCTTGGGATTGTGAGGAGGTGGGTTGAGTGAGAAGTGATATTGGAGTGAGAATTAAAGTGGAAGTGTTGAAGTCTAAGAGTAATCTGCAAGAATTAGAGGTTGTCCTGCTTTTACTTCTTTCTTCTAATTTAATGAAATCACACTAAACATTTTTTGCAGTACCTACTTGGCAGATAAGTGCTCAAACCCAAAATTTTGTCCTTCTGCATTTTTTTGTTAGTTACCCTACAGCCATGGAAAGGTGGAGTTAAATGCATGAGGTGCACTCCTTGAAAACAAGAAAACCCAGCTCTCTTTAGGGTGGAGTACCCTAGACTGGTACTGCCAGTCTCGGGATATGTATTTGTACTGGTCCTGGCTGGGATGAAGTTATGTACTTGGCTTCTTACTAGCTCACAAGGAGCTTGTGCTTTGTGGCTAAAACAGTGTTGGTAACCCTGGTGTGCTGACTACTGCTGCATGTTGCTTGCACAGTGTCAGGGCTTCCCCCTGTGAATAGTCTAGCAGTGGGCATGAGATTGGGTGGGGACAAAGTTGGGACAGTGACCTGAATTAACCAAAGGGATATTCCATTATGTATGATGTGCTCAACAGTAAAAGTTCAGGGAAAAGTGGCATTTTTCTTTCCACTGCTACATGTGGGGATGCACTGTTTTCCAGAAAGTGGCTCAACATCTGCCTGCTTGCCAACAGCAAGGTGTGAATACCTTCTTTTTGCTTTACTTACACAGCTTTTGGTTTTCTTATTAAATTGTCAAAATCTCTGTAAGCTATTTTTCCTGCTTTGGTTTTTTAAAAATTGTCTCACAGTAAAGTTTAGTGAGCCAAGGAAGGATGCGTGTTTGGTTGCTGGCTAAGGGCAGCACCCCATGCTATTGCATCTAAAAATCTCAGGATTTTTGTCCACAATTTGTTGGGAATTGTAATCATGCTGCCTTTTCCCTTCACTTTGCCTAGCCTTTCCTTCTGTCTTTCACTCTCGCATAGGCCTGCCTGCAAAACAGGATCAGTTGAAGTTCATGAAATAAAAACAATGTTCCTTATGGACAGGATGGTACAAAGGTGAATATTTAACTGTTCAAAGGGAGAAGGTGTGATGATACTCACTAATGCCTTCCAAAAATTCCTAAGTATGAGGTTTGTATTCTTAAACAGGTAGATTTTGAAAAACACCTGACTAAAAAGCATCAGAATCTAGAGTTTTTTTGCAGATACTCTTATTTCTGTAGCAGGCTCCACTTAAAAACTGGGTCTGAGAAATAGGGGGAAAAATGGACTTGAATTCAGATTTACAGCTTATACTGTTAAAAATTCCCACAATAGAATTTGAATTAAAATATGCCAGTGAAATTAGAATAGGTTACAGGAGTTTATTGTCCCTGTTACATAAAACTTGATTGAATTTTTGGACCAAGTCAAACCCAAAGCCATTACTAGCTGCTTTGAGAATTTAAGAGTATTCAGATTCTCTTACAGGAAATAAATACTGAGAGCAAAAAAAAAATTTGAAAGATTTGAGGTTTTGATTTCTCATTTTGCTTCTAGACCTCTAACGTAACTGCTGCAAAGTCATCTCCTGCCCTACTCGGATGAGAAACCTGTCTTCAGAAATACGACTTTTGAAATATCCATTGTTCCACAGGAATCCATAATTTGCCAACCTTATGTAAAAAAAAAAAAAAAAAAGATTAAAAAATTAAGAAAAAATAATAAAGGAAAGTAGCTAAAATAGGAGAGCAAAAAGAAGTTGATATTACTGAAAATATTAGACTTCAAGACCTGTTACTGAAATAGCTGAGCCTTGCTCAGCTGCATACTTGAACACTCCAAGGTTATTGGGGCATTGGCACTGCAAAATTTCTTCTGGGGAATCATGTTTGAACTTCTAGTTTTACTAATTTCACATGGTGTTTGATTCTAACAGATAGAAGAAAATGCCAAACCACAAATAATGAATACGATTCTTTTTAATTATTATTTTTATTCTCACTATAGTGAGGTTAATAATACACTTGCATGTGGCCCTTGCATAATTTTGGCTACTAAAAAATGAAACAGAATGTCTTGCAAGTTTCCTTCTCTTGCTCTTCCCTTTGTTCTCTAACAGGGATTATTTTGAATACCTTCAGTTCCTTGATAGCTGATATCTTAGGATCACACTAGTGAAACTAGAGGTTTTTGCCTTCTTGATATTCACAGAATCACTTGCTTCCCTCCTTATTTCCAATATGGAGATCATGACTGGTCTGGGAAGGTCACGTAGAAAGTCCTGTCAAGGTTCAAAAGAGTAACCAGTACAAAATTTTCATAGTATGAATTGTGTTGGATGTGACCTTAAAGATCATCTGGTTTGAAGCCCCTTCTACAGGCAGAGTACCTTCCTCTTGACCAAGTTACCCAGAGCCCCAACCAGCCTGGCCTCAAATACCTCCATGTAGTAACCCTTTTGGTATCAACACAGGTAAGCCCGCTTTGTGGTATCTTGTTCCTTTCTGTCAACATGGTACCTTCTGCCTGCCCAAAATATTACTGACCTCAAGGAGAACAGAATAGGGGTTGTAGAAGAACTTCGTGTTTCTCAGTCCTTATAACTGTATCCTGTACATAGAACAGATTCTTTTTAATTATAAGGAATTTGCCTTGATAGCAGGATTTGTGAAGCTAGGTTTCTGTTCAAATCTCAGGCAAATAGTTAGTTGATGTGAATTTTGTAGTTTCAGGATTAAGCAGTCTCAGATTGCCCAAGCAAAACACGTTCGAAATCAAAATTGCTTTATTCTCTCAGGAAAGCAGAGTGAAGTCAGTACCTTTGCATGATAAACAAACTGCAGTTCTTTGGAAGCTGGTTCCAAGCCTGTGGCCCTCTTGATGAATGTGATCAGTCTTGAGTTTGAATAAAAAAACTCAAGACATCAGTAAGTTCTATATAATTTAGTGTTTTGGAATATATTACACATGGCATCCGTGAAGCAAGACAGGTAATTACTTCCAAGGAGTTATCTGAAGCAGATCTGCCAGTGCGTGTAAATTATAACAGGTATTGACCAGTCAACTGTGAATAGAGCTTTAGGCAAAATCCATCTTGGCTATTAGGTCTGGAACCTGATTAATCTACAAAGCTAATCAGGATTTGGTGATGTTAAAACTGTGGGATCAGAGAAAGTGTCAGCTCCTCTGGTGGAAGTTCATTGGCTGTAAAATATCACAAAAATTGTCCACCTCAGGCAAAACTGAATTCTTAAAATGTGTTGCAATTAGTGTGGAATGCCAGAAAAATGAGAGGTTTATACAGGTGTTTTCCCACTTGCCAGGTTAATTTTAATTGCCATATGTAGAAGCCAGCTTGTATTAAAAGGAAAAAGCAACAAGCCAGATTCAAGGTCATGTAAATAGCATGTAATTTACACACAGCTACAGCAGTGTACATACACAGCAGTCTTATGTGGCCATGTGCTGGGGGGCACAATGGCCAGTCTGTAGGCTAGGGATTGTGCCGATAGCTTCTGCAGCCTATTCCTGCCTTGTTCAGAGTTTTAATACACCTGAGTAGTGCATTTTCACTGGCAATTTATCTTTAGCTCTGAATTCTCTCTTTCTACCTCCTCCTTCCAGCTAAATTTTTGCCACCTGTACAGTGAAATCCAAGAGCTGAAGGACAGTGCTGGAGTCCCTTCATGATGGCTGTTGTCTAGCTGCATCTAGGGACTTGTTTCATAGAAGGGATCTCTTTGTATTATCTCTGCTGACTAGCCTTTGGGATGGAGTAGGTGTAATATTCTTTCTCCCTTTAAAAAACAGGCCTCCAATTTTTAGCTTTCACTTCAAAGCTTAATTTTCCAGAGTAGTGAAAATAATGCAAATGAAAGGGAAATCTTTGCTTGTGGTATAACTGGCAAACACATCAACATGAACAAGAGCTTATTTGTGTTGAGGGTGGCAGAGCACTGGCGTAGGTTGCTCAGGGAGGTTGTGGAGTCTTCCTGCCTGGAGACATGCAAAATCCATCTGGAACAGTTGCTGTATAACCTGTTCTAGGTGACCCTGCCTTGGCAGGTTTGACTAGGTGATCGCCAGAGGTTCCTTCCCATCCATTCCGTGACTGTGATTTCTGCTGTTTAATAGAGGGTCCTATATTCCCAGCTTGGTGGGAGTTGAAATCTTTCCCAGTGCCTTTTACAAAGATCTCTCACTTCTTTATAAAGTGATTAGCAAACAGTTTTGCTCCTGAATAATTTTAAGGAGGCCCAGAAAAACCTTTATGCTAGCAAATGAATGCTGTCTGCCAAAACAGAAATAACTCCTGTGTGCTTGAAAGCCTCAAGGAAAAGGCCACACTTCTTTCATTGCCACTTTCCTGACAAGTTTAAATATAGGCAACCCAGCAGTTAGTGATGTAATGTTAATGCTCTACCCTGTTTGTGAGCAGTTATTAGTTAATAACCACATAAAGTCATGCATGGAAACATACAGCATGCCAAATAATGTTGCTAACTATCAAAGCTGTAATAGATAACTTCCTACCCTAAACTGTGTCTCCTGTTGAAAACACATCATTACATTTTTATTCAACAGTGAAAATGTTTATACCTTACTGTCCAGTTTTGTACAATCACTCACAAATGTTGAAAATCATGGTAGCACATCATCAGAACAAAATATTTTGCTGATACTTTTCATAGTTTTTGATGTTTTTATTTTCCCCTGTTTAAATCTTGATGTAAGTAGGGTTAGGTCTCAACAGCAGCTTAGTACATCATCTTTCTTGTAGTAAAGCAGTGAAATAATAGTTCAGTGATTCCCCTGCTAGCTCTGTAGACTTAATACAACCACAGGACAGATGATTTTATATCATGTACACAAAAGCTGATCTTAGCTGACTGTTTTGCTGGAAACCTTTATTCCTAGTGGTAAGAGAGGAAAACAGCAGCTTGAATGGTCAAAATTGAGATAGCAGAAGTTGAGTGACTTGTAATATTGACATAATTGGTCTTGAAATATTTAGAAGCTCCAAAGTATCTTGACAGTTGCTTTCCTGAGCAGGGCCAGATTGAGTACTGAGCAGTACAGATTGAGCATATTCTAGCTGCTGGCAGCAGGGACCTGAGTGGGAATGAATGGAGGGAGGATTCACTGAGGATCCATTTCCTGTATTAATTAATGGTGCTCCACTTTTTCAACCATAAGGGGAAATGAGCACTGAGTGTGTGCATGTGCAGTGTGTCCTAAAATTTATGGCTGCAAATCTTTCTGTAGCTGACACTGGCATCTATTGGTGACCCCTTGGTTTTATATTTCCTCACCTGAAGTTATTTAAGCAGAAAATTGTCTGCAAAGCAGCAGCTTGCTCCAGGCACAAGAGGGAATGGAGAAGGAAACAGGTTGGTGCTGGGTCAAAACTGCTAGCTGGCAAGCCACTGCAAAGGTCACCTTTCCTATGTCCTCCCTCTTTGCCTGTTTTAAATACTTGACTCGGGTTCTCACAGGATCTGTTAATATCTGGTTATAAGCAATGCCAAGGAAGAATTAGTAAATGTGTTGCTGAGGAAAAATGAGATGAAAAGCTCACTGTGTATCAGCAGGAGAAGTGGTATCACAGCCAGTTTTTGTGAGATCTACTGAGATTTGAGGGTGGACAGGAGAAGGAGGATGAAATTTTAGGAATAGGAGAACACTTTTCACAAGCTCTAAGCAGGTGTTAGTGACAGAGACATGAGCAGAATGCCAAGAATCTCAACAAATATGTGCTGGCAACTTGTGCCAAAGATAGAAAAACTCATCATAAAGGAAATTATCCCACTTCCTGAGCAACAAAAGGAGATTTTATCCTCATCCCTTGACTACTTACAGAATGGCAGGTGTGGGCACTGTTTCCCAATATAATTAACAGAAAAGCCCTCTATGCTCACGTAGTTTGAAAAGCTGAATTATTTCTAGCAGATAAACCTCATTTGGGTCATCCCCAGTAGTTGCTGTTGTATGGGGTTGTTCCTTCTTGAGGTGCAGGACATTGTACTTGCTCTTGTTGAGCTTCATGCATTGTCAGCCCATCCTTGATTAACCCACCAGCCTGTCAACCTGCCTCCTCTCCCAGCAAGTGGTGTGGCTGATCACACACACCCAGCACTGTATCAGGGAAGCAGTGCCCACTCTTACTTTGCAAAATCTTATTGCTAAATTTACCTAGTTTCCTCCAGCCTGTATTAAAATAGTAGTAAATCCTACTCACAGTGAGAAAATCTTGTGATCAGGATGATGGTTAAACAGTAGAGAATATAAACCTTTTTTTTGGCTGGGGAGAGGAATGGGATTGAGAATTCTGGGATATTGGTATTACCAGAGGTATTTCTTAACTGATGGAGCAATAAACAAGTCCATAGCCTCATTATGCAGAAAAGCATAAGTTTAGAAGTTTGTCTCTTGACTTTGCCTTTAGTTTCAAGGACTGGCTGCTTGGATTCAAATGTGCACCTGAGCAGGCACCAGAGATACACCAGATACCTGCAGGTGTCCCTGGCACAGGAGTGCTGCCAGAGCTGCTGTCCCTGCTGCCAGCAACACTTCACATCAGCACAGGGCACTGCAGCTTCTTGGCTGCCAGGGCTGCAGTGCCAACTTAGATTTTTTGCATTTCAGCAAATTTTGATGAGCACTTCTTTCTAACTTCCATTTAGCCTGACTCCTACTCTGCTCACATGAGTTCATTTACTCACATCTGCAGTGGGGAAGGAATGCAATTTAAAATGGGAGCATTTTGAGTTGTGAGTATGTGTATATGGTACAAGCAGTACTACACTTACCTAATAGGACAAGGCAATGAAATAGGGCTAAGGTGATCAAATTTTGTCAGGAAAAAGGTAGATGGTGGAAATATGTCCTTTGTAACTTGTCTCATAACAAGAATTCCAGAGTTCTTTCTGAAATGTGAGTAGGAGTAAAGCTTATCTTCTCTGTATGCAGAATTTCTGAGCTTCTTCCACAGTAATGCCCAATCAGTACCAATCCAAATAATTTATTTGGATTCAGGGTTTCATTCTTGTTCTTTATGCTAGTGTGTGTATCATAGGCTTGTGAATGTCTTGGGAAGTGAAAAAGCATAAGACTTTAGAAAACCTTTAGTTTGATCTCACATTAAATAAACAACTTCCTGCATAATTTGCAATATCAGGACAAGAAACTTTTTTCTCGCATGTGAAAGTGAACACAGAGAGGTAACTGTGAACCTATTTGTATTGGTAAGTATCTACAGTATGAAAAAAATTACACATTTGAGTAGTATGGGCTTTTTCAAACTCACACTTTAAATAATTACAGCTCTACTAAAGCAGATAGAGAATATTGTGTTTTAACCTTCAGACTAATAATTGCTTTTTCAAGGAATTGGGTATACCTTTCTGAATAAGAATACTTTTCTTTTTCAGTCACCTTCTAAACCAATTCTAAGGAGTAGATGCATTAATTTTTGTATGGTTTTGCCTGAATTTCACAATGCTTTCCTGCTTTCCAGACATGTCCTCCTCTGCATATTGTCTGTTTCATTATTAGGTTTTTGAAGACCTTGTAACCTTGAGGCAAAGCCATCCTATGCCTGATAAATAGAGCTGTCTTGTTTTGAAAAATATAAATACAAAGGAATCAAAAGACACCAAAAAAAAAAGCTGGAGCTCCATTTCCCTCTCCCTTTTCCTCTCATGGGTCTCAAGGCCTGCAGGTAGTTCCAGTCACAATTCACACAGTCATTTATCATAAAACAAGATGTAGGTATCTCTCCTATCTTTACTAAGACTATGAAATAATTGCTGGTAAATGCATGGGCATTTTATGTTAAAGTCTGTCTACAGCAGGTTTTTCCTGTGAGCATTTCCTTTATGTGTTTGCATTGTGTTCTTCTGTCATGTCTGTACATGTCAGTACAAGCTGAAAGGATGAATTAAAATTAATGGTTGCAGGAATTATGCTTTCCTCATTGTCAGTCCTGGTGTCCTGTGGAGAAAAGCAACCCATCTTAGTTTGGTGTTTCTTACCTGTCAGGAACACAACTAGATCTGATGTTTCCTTGAAGGATTTGATCCGTGGCCCTTCCCTAGTGGTGAGAAGAGATTGGTTATTATGTATGTCTGCCAATTAGGAGAAGAAGGTGCTCACAGTCATTGTTCTTTCCCACTTTGCTCGAGAGGTTTCTGGCTTTACTTTCTGCTGTTACAAAGGTATAAGGAAGAATTAAAAATCAAAGAAGTTACTCCTGATGAACTGTAAGTAGAATTGTTTCTCTCTTGATTTTCTGTGCTTGAGCTGTCACACGAGAAGTATTGTGAGATGCATATGTAAGAGATACTGCCCTTATGGCTTCTTCCAGTTAGGAGGCATTTTACATAATGTGGTTATATTTATGACTAAATGTCCTCAGCTAACTGCTGTGCCTTCCTTGTCTTTTAAATTGAGAACTTTCTGCTTTCAACAATATCCAGAAACAAAGTATGCATGAGAGATCATACAAAAGCCTGTTTGTTTGCTGGGGACGCATTGTAATGTCTGGCTTTTGTTTTCTTGGAGTGAATGCATGGAGAGACAGCAATTGCATTTGCAGTCAAGCAGAGGGGAAGGTGTTGAACTGCTCAATCCCAAAACCCAACAGTGCTACACTGGCATGAATTTGGGATCTACACAAAAGCTCCATATGAGCTGTAAACAAGTCAGGCCACTTCTCTACTCAATTCTATCTTTTCCATGATAGTCCTTGGTTCCCAAGTGGTTTTTCAGCTCCTACTCAGATTTGTGTTTCCAACCTCACCCTGGTCTTCCTGTGTTCTGTCTGGTTTGCAGTCTGGTTTGCAGTCTGGTCTGTGTCTTTGCTTTGTCCTTTTGGACTGTTCCATGCAAATTAGCTGGAATAAACTGGGACTTATTATTTGTATTTTTCTAGTGTTTAGAAATGGTGCCTTCCTGGCTTTGTGTGTTTCCTGTCCATAGCTCTATAGTCCTGTCCCCCAGAAACTTGATTTTCCTAGAGCTGATAACATACCTCAAGTTTTCTAGTAATAAATAATCATACCAATCCATAAAACTTGTGAGGCGTTGTCTGGGTTTATTTGGTCTTTGTAGCTTAACTTTAGTTGTATGTATAAAATTACTTAAACTGTATCTGGAATCAGAGGATTACTGACTGGCCTGTCCCAACACTAATAGCATAATTTTTCAGTGGCAAGGTGGCTTTTGCTTATGCTGTTGTTTTGAGCTTGTTTTTTAGCTATATTATTACCTGATTTACTTTAGGTTTTACTTCACTTTTATGTCACTTATTTACTTGTTTGGTTATTTCCCAGAAATATATGCCCCATTTTATTGTATCATACCTTGTATACAGAAGGAATCGTGGCTAATGCTAAGAACCATTAGGAGAGGAAAAAATGTAACCTATTTACAAACTGAAGAAAAAACACACAAGAGTACTCATAAAATGGATACAAGACCTGAGAAGAAAAACTCATCAACATCATTCTTCTGGCTGACAACTTACTGAACTGAAAGGATGAGAACTTGACACTGGAATACTTCATTTTAGACATTTGTTACATTGATGATAATGCACAATAGAAATGGGATAATTTGAAGTATTTCTTACTTTTACATTAGTTTGCTGGACCATTAATTAAACTAATGATGTGGTAATTTTTTATTTGATTTTCACACAATTTATGTCCTTTTGGTTGACCATAAAAAAATTGGTATGTAAAAGCTCTCACTTGTCTTTTGGAGACTTACTCTAATTTACCAACTTGATCTTAGTGCTATAAGTAGAATATAAATATCCTTGAGCAGAGCCAACATTAAGTGTGAATGAACTGGTGGTTGTCTGGGGCAAGACTGTGAGTGGTGGTAAAAGCATGGTGGTGACCAAGCAAGGAAACTCCATCTCTTAATATTGGCCATGTCTGTGTTTGGCGTTCACTGGCTCAGGGATATTAACTAAGCAGATGGAGGAACACAGGAACCACTCTGTAAGTGGTCCTAAGTGGCAGGAATGAGTATGTACTGCTTAGTCCCTAAAATAAATGACAACAGCTATGCTCTCTGCATCTTGGTTTGGTCAAGCATCTGACCCCATCCCTGTTGGGAAGAGAGACCATGCAAATATAGGGCCCAGCAGGAAGGATGGTGATGCCTTTAGAGGGTGCCTGAAGACTTTCCATGCTCCCTGACTTCTACATCTTCCTGCTTGGCAGCTCTGCATTTTCTGTGTGTCACAAAGCAGGTGTTTTGAGGGTTAGGAGGAACACACTGGGGGCAGAAGCAGATGGCATCCTGCTTGGCTGACATTTGTCTTTGGGAAAGAAGCAGTAATTTTTCTTCATAGCATCCTTATTGCTGTGCATATAGAATACAGTGAGACATTGCATTGGAATGTAGTGGAGACCTTGAAGCAGAATATAGCTGACACTATCCCATCCAGCATATTTCCATGGAGAACTGGAGAACCCTATTAAAAAATGAGAGGTATAAGTAACTTTTAGTTTCTCATATTCTGTCTCAGTTTTTAGACAGATTTGGGAGTTGACCGAAGCATCTGACCAATGCTTACTGCCTGCATCAGTGGCCTCAGTAATGTTGCATGTGAGAGCAAGAATACAGAGACCTTAGTGACAAAATGCTACTGGAATGCCTCCTCTAACTAGAGGTTAGAAGAGTCTCTAATTCAAACAATTCAGAAGTCTAAAGCTGGTACGTGGAAGCTTCTGATTTACATCAAGTCTTTTGTCCCTTAAACTAAAAAATTTCCTTTTTGCTCAAAGGGATAGAGCAGTTTCCTTCACCTCCTGCCTTTGACTAACTATGTGCGGTTGCTGTAGCAGCTTAGCAGGTAATGCATCCTTCAAAAAAAGGGGCTTCAATAAAGTTCTCAGTGAAGAAAATTTCTGTTGTGGAAGAAAATAGTAAGATTTATGAAACTACACCTGAAAAATTTCAACAGAATCCTGATTCTTATTTCAAGTATAATAATTTTAGCCCTTTAGATCTAAGGCCAAAAATATGTTTTGTAGGTTTTTGATGTTTTTTTTTTTTGCTTTGTTTTGTTTTTTCTTTTTTCAAGAGAGTTCTCTTTAGCACATGGCTGTAAGAAGACTTTATTAAAGGAAAGATATCATAGTGCAACCTCTGATCTTGTATGCCAAGAGGTCTCCACTCTGTGTACACTCTCTTAAAGTCACATAAAGGAACTAGAGCTATATTTGTTTAGGTCATATTTCTGATGGGATATTTTTAACAAGCCTGTTTCATCACCCATATCACAAAACAGCTGGGAGCCTAAGATGAGGTTCAGTGTCTTTTCATTAATGCTTTCTTCCTCTGCAAGATCTTGGTACTAATAACTGTGACTAAAATGAATCTGTCCTCCAGCAAGGAATGCTGGACACAGAGCCTTTCATTGTCACTTAATTCCTTGTGGGAAGGTTGAGACTTAACTAACTTGCTGCTAGAAAAGGATAAATTTGCTGACATTGTGAAACAGTAATGGGTGACCCTGAGCTGAGTTGGGTGGCTGGGTCATGGGCTAGGTTCTAGATACAACTTACCACCATGTTACTGTGGTTGAATTAGCAGTAATAAAAGGGCTACAAAGAAACACAATTCTGCTCTGGTTGTCATGGTGGAATGTCGGGTGAGCTAACAGAGCACATTGTGATGTCATATCTGAAATGTATTTTATAAGTGGATGAGTAGCATTTTCTGTTCAAACATGTTCTGATGCTTGCTCATTCACTCTCTAACTCTGACATACTAGTCAGAGTTACAGCCACAATCTGTGCCTGGTGTTATGGAGGTGGGGGAAAGCGATGCTTGTACCAGTTGGCCAAGAGTCTGAGTTCTCACAGCTGAAGGATTAAGGCTAGTAGAGATCTCAGCTGCAGAAAGCTGGCCCACCTTGTGCCAGAGAAATGCTAGAGAACAATCAGGTGAGACAAACCAAACAAAAAGCTGGATAATTAATGATGAAAAATGTCATTCTGAAGATTCTCATAAAAGTGGGTCGTGAGATCCACTTTTTGTCCCATTGAAATGAGAAATTTCCTGAGCTTGTTTCTGGAGTTTGTAAGCTAGCTTGAATTTCACACCTTTGAAATTTATGTGACTTCATTCTGAGAACCAGAGCAGCTGAAGAGTACATTGTATCTTTACGATTGTGCACGAACAGCACAAAATTAAGAAGTAGCTGAGCCAGAACACTTAGGGAATCAGACCTATCAGAAGTGCTTGCAAATGATGAAAGGTCCTCTATACAGTGCTTGAATTGAAGGGCTGAGTGTCCAGTGGTATTTGTGATCCGACAGAGTTCAGAATCTAGGGCACATGGATGTGAAACAAGAAGTGGCTATCAGCTGTCCTGCCAACAGTGCCATCATAAGTTACAAGTAACTTCTCTGTTCTAGACCTCAGTTTTCCACATTTGTGTATTCCACATCTGTTTCATTACAATTACAGGGGTCTGAACCTTTTTATTTCCTTTGACATCCTGTGGGATGCAGGGTATTAATGGTGCTTCCAGTTCTAAATGTTTTCATTCACAATTTTAGTAGACTGGTAGCAACTGAGAGAATAATTTTGCTTCATATCTTCTGGAGATTTGGTCTGTATCCTTTACTTTTCTAACATAATGTATCAAAGTGTTCCACAGTCTGAAAAATACCACACTATTTTTCAGGGGAGCAAAACAAGGCATTGAGAAAGCAGTAATTGGCAAGGCACCTTCAACTATTTTATAGCAGACCTTGGAACAGTTCCCTCCTGCACAAGCATTTCTAATTAATGCTTCCTGAATTATGTAATATACTAATGGACAGGAGCAAATTTCTGAATCAAATACTGCTTACTTTGGGCAAAGTTTGGCTTTAGATAAGAGTCCTGGTCTGACATTCTTACAGATAGAATGTGTTTTTGAAACAACCAAAATATCTTCCGCTAAGTCTGTCACGTGCAATTGTGATCTTGTCAGACCATGTGTTACGACTGGTAGTAGAGCCAGAATCTCATCTTGTCATCGAGGGCTCTCTTTAAAATATTGCTGCACAGATATTCCTTCCCAGATATAATTTGCAATATAGTTGAGGATTTGAAGAGGAAAGCAGGATGTAACTTGCCTCAGTCATGAGCTATCTTCCAGGTTTCTGGTGGTACTAGGGAAAAGCTAATTTACACAGCTGTTCCTGCAGGTAAACAAATCTCTCACTTCAGTACACAGATTACAACCTTCCCATCTCTCTGTTTTCTAAGTAGGACCTGTATATATTAAAATATGTCATTAAGCAACTTTCTTAAGGAGTTTTATGCATTCTGAGAAGGGACCTACCTTGACTCTGCTGAAAGTCAGTGGGAACTGAACTTACTTGAATGTAACTTTTCAATCAATTGACTACTGTATCAGTAGTCTTTGAGGTGAACAATAATGATTCACATTTAGCAGATAAAACCTTGGAAGCCACAGATGTAATGTCACTTCTTGTGTACTTCTACATATTTTTAAAGCTTTTCATAACTCAGTGTACTGGATGGTTGGGTTATCCAAGAAAACAGGGAAAATGAAATAACATGTCTAGTAGTATGTGGTGGGGAGTTTGATGCTTCTCACCATAAATAAATCTTGGCACCCACTGCTCTAATCACTGTTGATTGTGGACCATGTTTGGTGGATACAGAGTTAGGGTATTTCTTCCTTATGTTCCAGGGTACACTGCTTTCAATTATGGCTCATCAGTCTCAACACAGACTGATGCTGGTACATGACAGCTTGGGCTCAAGAGCACATTCCGGGAGACTGGGAGTGGAGAGTAGCTGAGATGTCTTTGTGGAGTAAGGACAGGTTAAAGCACAGAAGTACATGTGACCTTTGGCTGGTGCATAGGAAAGCATCAGGACATCTGTGTATTCCAAATCCTAGAGCTAGCATAATGCCAAATTAATCCTAGCAGGCTTCATTAGTTCCAGCTCTGGGCTGTTCTTCAGTGCTGTTAGGGGAAACCAAGATGATACTAAAAACAGTCTGAACATGTTTATGATGCTGTGCCTTAATTTATTATCCATCTGGACCTGAACTTACTTTGTATCTATGACACAATTGGATAATCCATGCAAAAAAATAGATTCAGATGACTGTCATTTAACAGGTCAGGTGGAAGACCCTACTCTGTCTTTTGCTGTCCACAGAACGTTTCTGCCTACAAGAGGACAGTTAGAGGTTTTTTAGGTCTGTCACCACTGCCACAGGACCATTCAGAACAGCTTAATTTGGGTCAGTTCCAGTGAGTGCTCTAAATTCCTGAAAGGCAAGGCTATTGCAGATGTCCATTGACTTAGATAAGCAAGTCACTTAACTTGTTTCTCCTCTTGGGTTCTCCTGAGGGCATATCAATCACAGATCAAATCAAGGTCTATGTCCATTCCATTCTCTCTTCTATCTTGAAGTCCCTGAGTGGCTCAGGGGATGTTACTGTAACCTGTTGCAAGCACATGAGGTAATGTGTTCTTCCTATGCCTCCCCTTCAGACTGACACTGATTTCTAGCTACTGGCTTTTCAGTCATCTTCATCAAATACTGAAACTGTTCCTGCAGTGTACATAGCAACTCTGTTGAAATGTTACCAACAGTCCATAGTGTGCCAGGCCTCTGATATGCTTAGTACAGTGTTCCCTGCCTGCAAAACAGGGAGAAAATTTGCTTAAGTGAATATGGAGTACACTGGGAAGGGAAGAAAAAAAAACCCGACAAAACAAAACACAACCCCAAACAAACCAGTAGGAAGAGGGAGGAAAAAATGCAATCTACAGCTCACAAAAAGCTGATTCCCTCAAGGTATATTGAAGTCTGCAGATCAGTTCTCTTTCTTTGTGACTCCTGGCAACCAGCAATGTATCCTCTAATAGCTTTGGGTGAGATTGAAGTTTTGGTGCTTGTGTTCACATTGTTGGCTCTCATCTTCTTTTCCCCAAACCTTTCAGCACCTCCTCAGATCAGAGATTCGCTGTGATTAGATGGGGGAATGAGTAGCCTCACAGCTTTGAAGGAAATGCTTAATAGAAATTGATAGATACAGCCCAAGAAGCTCCCTTTCCATTATTCTTGCTGGGAGTAGTTTTAAGCGTTGAAGAAATCATGCTGTTGGCAGAAGTATTTTGTGCCTGAGATTCTCATGTTTGCCAGGTTTGACAGGCAATGGAATGGAGCGATTTGAGGGAGGTTGTTTGTATGGGGAGTTCAGAAATTAAATGAATTTGATTTCTAAAGAAAGTTCAGAAAATGCTAAGGTTGAGGATCTCTCCTTTACCCATAGATACAGCAGGCAAATGAGTGTCCTATTACTTAAGTATCCACACTTGAGGCAGATATCTTGCATGCGCTGTGTTTTCTGTGTAGGAAAGCAGAAAATATTTGTCTGAGAGAGAAGGAAATTGCTCAGGCAAGAGATAACTTTTACTCTTTTATTCTGGTATTCTCTCTCATATACAGATTACCCTGTCTTAGTGGTGGAGAGATTGAAAGGTGCAGTAGAGGCACCAGGAGTCCTTCCTAAGGGGACGTGTATCTTAGAGAAACATGTCTGGGGACAGATTCTGAGATGGACAGTAAACATGGCTCAGGTAGTTGGCTCTGCAACAGACCTTGGACCATGTCAGCCTCCCAACCTGGTCATTCACAACTATCCTCACAGTTTTCCTGCCACAATGAATGCAGGATTTAATACAATTCTTCAGCAAGCAACCTACTCAGAAACACTTCTGTTCCCAGAATGGCAATGGAGTCTAGTGTGTGTTAGCAAGATTTCATAAGACCTAAGTAAATATCAAAGTGAAGGGTCACAGTGTGAATGTTGATGTGGGAAAAAGCTTCATCTTCAGGTGAACATTGCTTGGTCAGGCATAAAAGTACATATTTACCTCACAGAAAGTGAATAATTTGTAATAGTTGTTAATAGTGCTGAGGTGGTCAGAAATTTTAGGAAAAAGAAAAAGGTCTCTCCAAAGGAAATCTCTCAGCTGCATAGGTAAGTAGGAGTTCAGACTCACTTGTCATCTGGGTAAAAACAACACATACATGGGTGGGTAGAAACAAATGGTTCTCTTTTTGCATTGTAACTTTTGTATTTTAAAATAGTGTGAAATAGTGTGTTTGTATTTTGCAAGTAGATTAATTTTATTTTTAGCTTGGTTAAGTTTGGTTTCAGAGCTGTCTTCTGGTTATTGTGATTGGATTAGCTGGGACAAGAGTTTGCTCTTGTCAGACTCTTGCAATGTCAGACTCTTGAATACAAAGTAACATCCAAGGATTACCTGTAGTTTATCTTTTGTCTAGGCAGGTTTAGGGGTTGATAACATGAATGGCAGTGAGGAAGAAAGTTCTTCTGATGAGTGTATGCAACTCAGTGGTTTCAGAATATGTTATTATGCCCTGTAAACACCCAGTTCCTTCAACATTTTGTTAAGTTCTTGGCACCTTCAACCTCCAATGAAAATAAAATCTGCCTTGTGTCTACATGATGTATGAAGAATGATTTCCTGTTGCTAGTTTTCCATTTTCACTTTTCACAGTTTCATTGCACATCTTCCTGTTATGGTATTATGCAACAGAAAACAGAAACTCCCTATCTCTCTTTACTGCTATGGTTCCTTATTTTGATGTACTTTTATCTTGTTTCATCCTTTGTAGCCCCTTTCTAAAGCAAAGAGTTGAAGCCATTTCAGTGTCTCTTTGTGTGATCTTTTCAAATCTCTTGAAAACTTTTATTACCCTTCCCTGAACCTTTACTTCTGTGACCTCATTCTTTGAGGTAGGAATAATAGAAAAAACTCCTTCCTCCTTTTATAGATCACAGAATATTCTGAGTTGGAAGGGACCTACAAGGATCATCAAGTCCAACTCTTAAGGGAATGACCTGTACGGGGATCAAACCTGTGACCTCCTTGGCATTATTAGCATTATGCTCTAACCAGCTGGGTTAATCTCAGGGTTAATAATCTCAAGGTTAATAGTCAGAGGACCTATACAGCAACTGATTCATATTTGAGATCATAGTGACATTTTTACTGGCCTGTTTCTTTTGAATATTTACCTGAAACCTCCCAGAATCGTGTTTGGATCTTTAATGTTCATGTTGCATCAGTAACTCATAGTTATGCTGAGATTAAATTGTCTATCTAGAGATAGACAATTCTTCCTCCTTATTGGGCCTGAATTACTAATGTTACTAAAAAATTCAGTCCTGAGGCTGATCTTTGAGTAAATTTGATTTTCACTTCCATGGGACTTCCACTACCCTTTCAGGAAGATGTATTTCCTATTAGACATCTGCCTGCTTTGCTGAAGCTAATTTTTGCTTTCTTCAGCTCATCTTTTATTTTCCTTTGTCTCTGCATGTGGTCCAGATATCATAATGAGTATTGCATTTGGGGAATTTGAACATCAGCAAACTAGAAGACTCTCCAAATATCCTTACAAACTTTCTGCCTCCTTCTTTTTTTAATGCAACATTATTTATAAAGTACACCAGAATCTCTTGCTGAAGTGACAGAAGTTGCCATTCTGTTGACAAAGAGACTGAATGTTAGAAAGCTCTGGTCATATCTGTCTGTTTAAGGAAACCTCGGAGCACGACAACCCCTTACTGAGTCTTTCAGATTAATAAAGCCATACACAAGTTCTGGGCAGGGACAAACATCAATAAAATAAGAACTGCTTACTGAATCTCATGGATGTTGGAGTGGAAATAGCTTGAGGAAATTTCTCTTAGGCTCAACTAACCTATGCAGTTTGAATAAGGTAGGATTAGGCTTCTGCTCCTTCTGTCATCAGCTACCTTGGATTATCTGTAATATCTTGCACACTGGCAACTGGGAAACTGACTTTTATCTCTTTTTTTTCTAAGTGGCTTAGAAAGACAAGTAACAAGCATTTATATTTTTTCACTTCCCCCTTCCCCACCCCCCTTTCTTTCTTTTTAGTTAATTTGGAGGAAACTCTTTTGAAATTGCCCTTATTCTTCACGCACAGAAGATGATATATCAGGATTCCAATGTATATTAAACATCCTGCAGTGAGAGTTCTGCTTGTAACAAATAAAAGTGAATGGCATTGTGTTTTTTTTTTTTTTCCTTGCAATTTTCATGAGCTTAGTAAAGAGGAATTTGGCTGTAAAATACTCTCCATCCCTTAAGGAAACAAATCCTGAAAGTTTCTGGAACCGTTTTTAAATGTCATGTTTTGAAAAAACCCATAAACAAACCACTTATCTTTACGTCTTTAGTATAAATTTACTGGCTTGATTTACTGTATTTGTTTCCTGTGAAAAATTCCCTAGGCATATATATGCTCCCATGGCCTGATTGGGGAATTTTTAAAACACAGTTTTGATGTGTACAGAGGGAGCAGATATCAAGGCAGGCTTTGATTGTTATGCTGAACAAGAACAAGTGATCATAATCAGCTCTCAGTGAGGCCTTTATATGATGGTAGGACTGTGTTTAAACAAATTAAGACGAAATGAGTCTGTCTGATATTGCAGTACATGTAAATTGCTAATTGGAGATATGTCACAGGAGCTGCCTCTTTGGTGAAGATTTGGGTTAGGGCTTGTTTTGTCTGTATGTCATGTTAAATTCCTATGGTGTTGATGGATCTGATACTTTCTGCATTGCGGCAGAGTTGCAGGGTTGATTAGAGTACAGTTGATTAGCCTGAAGTTGAAGTGTGACCATGGCTGAATTTGGATATTCCCAGTGAGAGTTGTATATACAATTACTGGCTGGTATGTAACTGAGCTTAAAAATTGTCTTCCAGCATTCCCTGTGTTTCTGATTCCAGTGATAAGATTCCAGCCTGCAGCATTACTTATCCAACAGAAAGCAGATTATTTTGTGCCTTTACTTCCAGTCCTGTAAAACACTCACACTCCAAAAGCAAAATAGTAGGAACTAGGAGCCATAACACCTAGACAAGAAATCATTGCTTTAAAATTATTCTCAGAGACTTCTTTTGCAGTTTTGTCTGTATCAAAATGGAGGCTTTGGTTTCATCTCTACTTCAAGCTAGTTTATTAAGGAGCTCGAAATGGCTCTGGTAACATGGACCTTTTATCTGCAGAAATGAGTTTGGGTATGGACATGAATCATGGAAGAAGGGTCTGGCACAAGCTGAGCTGTGTTGAACAGATATTCAGGACTGGCCTAGTGAAAGTTGTCCCTGCCCAGGGCAGGAGGGCCGGAACTAGATGATGTTTAAGGTCCCTTCCATCCCAGGCTGTCCTATGATGATTCTATGGTTCTAGGATTCTATGATGATTCTATGAGTCTATGATACTACAACAACAATCTGGATGCAGATGTGAGATGTAGCTAATATGAGGAGCTGAGGAAGTACTGGAGCATCTTGGGTACTGCAGGTCACAGGCAGGCATTCCAAAAATTGGTGCATGAAAATCTTCTGTAATGCTCACCTGAGTTCTTCTTGTGCCCACAAACAGTCCCTCACTTTCTGAAGAACTGTGGTATTGAATGCATTTCAAACAGGAAAGAGGTCAACAGAAAAGAAAATTGCTTGTGGTACAGTAACTTCTTTAGTGGAAATGTGATCCTTCAGTACTGAAGCATTTTTAAAAGCCCTTTGGCTGTTACACTAAAAACGGACTTTGTCACATTATAGCAAACAGAGGGATGAATATTCTGGAATTTTGTTTATTTTCTTGCTGTTGGTGGTGTTTGTTTTTTCCATTAGGCATTTCTTGTGGGGGCTTCCTTGCTCTCCCTTGCTGCCAGCATGCTGCCTGATATTCAAAACATGACGCAGAACATTCAGAGAGAGAAAAACCTTCAACTGAAGCTGCTTGTTAACACAAAGAGAAAGGCAAAACACTGAAATTCTTTAAATAATAGAGTGGAAAATACAGAAAGGAAGGAAAAAGCAGCACTCTCTATTCAAACCAGAAAATACTGGTGTACATTAGCCTATAGTGCAAAGAAACTTATTTCATTAGTCCTTACTAAAGTCCACAACTCAGTTAAATTTATATATGTATGTAACTTGAGAACTGTTGTTCCAGATAATTCAGACATGGACCCTCTTCTTTGATGCAGTATCAACACTCTGTGGTTTCCATTAGTTTGGTAGGTAAAGCATACAGGGCGAAATTTAGCTTTAGTTTATATAAAACGTAACCAGAGAAATTTGCTGGATTTAATCTGGTTCTGTGCAGAGTGGGCTCAATCAAGTTCAGAACTTTCTGCTTGTGCTTTTTCTGCCCAGCACTTCTGCTTACAGGATTTTCCTCCAGGAGGTGTGGGAGCACATAACCAGTGGTACTTCCTGTGCAGGTTTGACTGGTGCATGACAGGGAGAGGCATTAATGGTGTAGCTCTGCAGTGACATACCACAGGAAAGTAACAGTTCAGTTTGCAGTCACTGTTGCTGTCGTGGCTAAAATTCATGATCTGTAGCTGGAATCAGATGTAGCTTGGTACCTTCAGCAGTATTTCTGACTTCAGTGTCTTCACATTTATATATGTAACCCTGCAAGGAAGTACTGAGGAAGATGTGATTATCCATTCATGTAGGATGGTTGAGAAACAAAGGAGGGAGTTATAAGACATGGGAAAAATATTGACAGAAACATGCAATAAAAACACAAGGATATTTACCAAGTCTAAGAGCTGGCTGGTACTTATCCATGTCCGTGCAATACTTGCAAGCATGGGGCATCATTTTTCACAGCGAGTTCTGGAGTATAATCCATCATCATTCAAAAGAAATCAGCCATTCTCTGAAAGCTGTTTAGGTCATGAGATGTCACCACACCTGACCATAAAATCCATCATGCTGGGGAAACCAATGGCCAGTGCCTGGCATTGTGAAACACTGTGAGGCAGAAGCTGTATTTATCTTTGTTAGAATTGTCAGATCACCCCTGTAGCTTCAGATTAGCCCACACTGACATACCAGCTCTATGTATTCCCATCCATCAGGGTGATCTCCTTTGGAGCAACCCAGCTACTATAGCTTGAGGACTTCTGGGTTTGTTGGCAGATTTGGAATACTGAACATATATAAGAAGAAATACACCTTTTGAAATGCTAAACAGCTCTTTATTCCTAGAAATTTTCTTTGGTTTCTAAAGTTGTTCACTCCTCCCATCCTTCATATTTATTTCTTTCCTTGAGCCTGCAAGGGTATTTTGCACTGAACATTTTCATCCAGACAGCCTTGCTTCTGTTTGTGCAGCACAACATACAGCAGTGCACTTTACATCACATCTTCAAGATCCTGAGAAGCCTAACTGCCAAGTTCAGTCTCTGTACCTCACTGACTCATCAGTCTTTTGGACTCACCAAACTTCAAATTAAAGCCATTGCTTGTATGCAGAGGGTACTTGTCCATCTAGGTCCCTGCACATCCTCAGAGCCCTAATTGCCAGCTTTCATCTGATACCCAGAGCCTGGGCAAATGACTTCTTTTTCCCCTGGAAAATAGACTCTGTTTGCAACCAGTGGCCCTGGCCCACCCTGGCCACCCAAGCTAGAAATTTCCAAATTTTGCTGGATTTCTCCAAAACTAAAGTGGTCAGAATCTAGGTGCCTGCAAGTCCTCAGAGCCCTAATCACCAGCTTTCATCTGATACCCAGAGCCTGGGCAAATGACTTCTATTTCCCCTGGATGGACAAGGGTACTTCTCCATCAGCACCATGGTAACTTCGCATCTATTGAAGAGCATGTCAGACCAGAGCTGATTTAATGTAGCAGGCTGATAAGGACATCTTTCTTTGCTACAGAGAGGAAATTAATAAATAAATGTTTCTTTTATATGCTGAGAATTGGCTCTCACTTATGGGTGTTTCTGAGTATCTGACATTTTATCAGGCAAAAGATGGAACTTTCTTTCTCTTTGTTTGGCTTTGTACCTCTCGTACTATTACATAATTACAAAAGAATGCCCAACAGTGGACATCAGTGAATGCTGAAGCACTGTTTGAGCAGGTCAAACTTGTAATGATACTTCTTCAGGGAATACTCCCAAAATTCCTGGGCTTGAATTCTTTATATTTCATAGCCTCTGACAGAATTTTCTTCCATTAATCCTTCCAATTTGCCTTTTTAAATCTAGGCAAACTTTTATAAGTTATAGAACCTATGGAATGTTTCATTAGTAAACTACTTTCTGCATATTTAAGTGGAATACCACTGCTAGAATGACATTCTGAGGAGATTTGAAGGGAGAGAACATTTATACTAAATTACATAGCTGATAATACACATACAGATTATTGTAAAAATATATATAAATTTTATAAAACATACTCGTAAGAATGAGTAGGCCTGGATGGTATCCAGCTAGAAGTTCTGAAGGTGTTCAAGTATGAATAGATGAATAAGAACAATATATGTAATCTCTCCCTGTTGGGCAGTTCACGTGACCAAGGCAACACCGATATCCCCACTCTTTTCTCTAATCCCCTGGGGTCCATTTTTGGGTCCCTCTTTTTGCAAAGTCCCAAAGGGCTGAGCAGATCCCACACAAAGAATAACTTTTTGCTCTTTGTGTCCTCTCCCACATTACTGCTGGGAGTTTGAGGGTAGCTTGCTGTGGGGGGAGAATCAGAAGACTAAAACTGATAACATTTGTGGCTTGAGATAAAAGTCAGGCATGTCCAGGAAAAGGTATGCATGTGTCCATGGCCTGCTACTCCGATTCCAAACCCTCCCACGTATTGTGACGCCCACAGCTGTCAGGCATGGACCTGGACACACTGACCTGTGGGCCACCCACACCCCTGGGACGGGGGTGAATACCGAGCGATCTGCAGCAGGTGGACAGTGCACCCGTCACACACACAGTCATCATGCGAGGTTGCTATGCTTTATTGTTGTAGCCAGGCCCATGTGCTGGCTGGTCTTCTCAGGGGCTCTAGCTCTAAAACTCAAAGTCGTCTATGGGCTCAGCGAATCCTCCCAGGTCATCCAGCTCATCCTCTGGCTCCTCGTCTACTACGAGAGGTCTGAGTCTCCTGGGGGTCCGGCGCTTGGTGGCGTGGGATGTGGTCCTTGGCCGTGTGCTGCGGCGGCGGCGAGAGCGGTGGTGGCCAGTGCGCCGTGTCCTCCGCAGAGGATGGCGGCGGCTCCGGCTCCTGCTCCTGCGCCCTCTGGCCCGCCGACGGTAACCAGCCATGGTGGTGCTCGCTGAGTGCTGTGAGTGGCTGCCCTGCTTTACAGACATTCACTGAGCGATCTACTGCTGGTGGACAGTGAACCAGACACACACAGTCATCATGCGAGGTTGCTATGCTTTATTGTTGCAGCCAGGCCCGTGTGCTGGCTGGTCTTCTCAGGGGCTCTGGCTCTAAAGCTCAAAGTTGTCTACGGGCTCAGCGATCTCTCCCAGGTCATCCAGCTCATCCTCTGGCTCCTCTTCTTCTTCATGACGTATGCGTCTCTTGAGGGGCCGGCGCTGGATGATTGGGGAGCCATAGGCTGTGGCCCTTGGCCGCGTGCTGCGGCGGCGAGTGCGGCTGTGGCCAGTGCGCCGTGTCTTCCGCAGGGGATGGCGGCTCCGGCTCCTGCGCCCTCTGGCCCGCCGACGGTAACCAGCCATGGTGGTGCTCGCTGAGTGCTGTGAGTGGCTGCCCTGCTTTTATAGGGGTGCCAGGCTGGGACCCTTTGTGATGCAAGCACTTTACAGAGCCAGCATCACCAGTGGTGTCACAATGGCTGTGTGATGATGGTGTTGCCAGCTTTGCTTGCATGTGTGGCTTTTGGTTTCCCTAGTAAATTGGCTTTTATTTTGAGCCACAAGTTTTCCTATCTTTACTCCTCCATCAAGCTGGTGGGGAGACTGAGCCTCTGCATGGCACTTTGTTTCTGGCTGGGGTTAAAGCATTGCCTGCCTTCATTGTGGATGCTTAAGGGCTGCAGGGGCACATCTGCTCATCAATGGCACAAAATGGTGAGTGAGAGCCTGCTAAACCATTGTTTTCCTCCGTGTCTGCAGAGGAACTCCTGATACATTGTCTGGAGCCCCTCCTCTCTTCCTTCTCTCCTGACCTGGCCACTGCAGGACTGTTTCTCACATGTATTCTTAAAGATGTTATCCAGTGCTGCACTGGCGTTTATCACTGCAGCTGTGTACTGGTGATTTAATTTTCTGCCCAATTTTATACTTTTATATAATTTTTATTCATACAAGAAGCTGGTAGTCTCTTGGTAGGAAAAGCTTAAAAGACTCTAACAGTCCTTAAATGATGCTCAATAAAGAAATACAAACTGGTCACTTGCACTGTTTCCTAAAGGAAATTGCTCAGTGAAAGTGAAATATCCTGGTATGCCTCAAATTTCATAGCATGGTGGGTCATAATCAACTGCTATCCATGCTTTTAAGTATTGACAGAAACACTGCTTCAGCACAAGTGTATTATCATTTATAGGGGAAAAATTCTGAGAAAAACTTCAAGGGACCTTCTGAAAACTTTATTCAAGGTATTTGGAATTTGCTTGAGGAATACTTGAGGAAAGCCCTCTGAGAATTGAATGAGGTCTACTTTTCATCCTGGTGTTATTTATTATTTTCTCTTATCTTAGACATCAGTGGCACAAAGTTATAGTGATAGTATTGTAAAACACTCCAACTATAGTGTCTTCCCTGGTGTTATGTGTGACTTTGGCTTCATGGTTCCAAAGCAAACCAGGCTGCTGCATTCCAAGATCTGCCACCAACTCCCCATACGTGTGGTAAAATAGTTTCATTTCTTTTGGCTTTATTTTAGTTTTCCTTAGCTGTAGGCAATGACAGACATAATGAAAATGCTGTGAATTAGCTCTTATGGGTATTTAAGAGATTGAGATATCTCTTGACTATATGTGAAAGATCTTGGGAATCTGGAGAGGTCACAGTTGACTAACATTGTCATTGGCTAACATTGTTACAGTTTTCAAAAAGGTCTACAAGGATGACCCTGGACACTACAGGCTTGTTAGTCCAACTTCAGTGCCTGGGAAGGTTATGGAGAAGATTATTCTGGGAGTTATTGAAAAATATCTGAAGGACAACATGGTCTTCAGTCACAACCAGCATCTTCTATGAAATCTTAGGATCATTAAGTTTGGAAAAGACCTCCATGATCACTGAGTCCAACTGTTAACTCAGCACCACTGTGTTTATCACTAACTCCTCCCCAAGTGCAACACGCACTCGCCTTTTTAACACTTCCAAGGGTGGTAAATCCACCACTTCCCTAGGCAGCCTATTTCAATGCCTGACCAGCCTTTCAGTGAAGAAAATTTTCCTAATATCCAGTCTAAACCTCACCTGGCATACTTTAAGCCATTTCCTCCTGTCTGAACAGTTGTTACCTGGGAGAAGAGGCTGACCCCCACCTGGCTACAACCTCCTTTCAGTCATTTGCAGAGAGTGATAAGCATCCCTGAGTCTTCTTTTCTCCAGGCTAAACAACCCCAGCTCCCTTAGCTGCTCCTTATCTGGAGACTTGTGCTCCAGACCCTACACCAGCTTTGTTGCTCTGTTTGGACATGCTCAAGAATCTCCGTGCGCTTGTTGTGAGTGGTCCCAGTCTCATGAGTGCCCAGTACAGGGGGACTCTAATGTCTGCTAGAGGTTTGAGTTAAGACTTAAACTGTAGCCTGTAGAGGAAAATAAAATAAACTTGATTGATGAAAATAATGACATAAAAGAGGTTTAAAATTTTCCCTAATTTTTTTTTTTTATTCTACTGTGTGATTAGTCCATGCCCTCATCATTCCTTTTGGTCTGCAGTTAATATCCTGAAGGAGGTGAGAAATTCTTTATCTAAATGTTAGTATTGTAATCTTAAAGAAAGTGCTTCACAATGCTACTTCTAATACTAATTTAATCTATTATACTTGTAACTAATATCCAGTATGAGTCAAATGGGTGATGTTACAGGCGTAGGAAATATTACTTGGTTTATAAAGTATGTCAGTTATCAACAAAATTGTTTTGCAAGAACCTTAGTCTTAGCTTCTATACAGAAACAAAAAAGTGAACAGAAAATAGAGGTATTGTACAGACATTGCATAAGAACAGCCCTGCTAGCTCAGATCAAAGGATTATTTGTGTCAGCAGTCTGATTCATCAGCACTGGTTTAGAAAGAAGGCATAAAGACAAACAAAATAAACTTCCCCGAAATATTGTCCCAGGAACTGAACCTTTCAGTGGATTCATCTGGCATAAATCTGTCGTATATTTTTTCTGAAGCTACAGACATTGATTTTTATATTTTAGTTTGGTTTTTTTCTGAGCTTCTAGAGGAGCATTGAGGACTTAGTAAGCATTTGGGTATCAGGCAGACAAAATGGTGGATGGAGGAGAGAGTGAAAATGAGGAGTGGAATTCTTCACACTGAATTTTGGAGTTTGATGTAGGAGACAATGCAGAAGAGAGCACAGCCTGGATTCAGAGGCAGTGCCCCAGTGGGACGTCTGAGGGGCTGAGATGGGCTATCCAGTTAGGAAGCGAGCAGGGTGGTTTCAAAGCTTGAAATTACAGGAAAAACCTGATGTATCTGTGTTCTGTATCCTCAACGGTACTGTATCCTCTTAACAGTCTGGCCAATGACAATTTAAAGCAAAAAATCTCAGTTTTTTTTTTTTTTTCAAGCATCTTCTTCATGATCTTTCTGAAATGCCTCAAAAATCTATTTGTAAAATCTAGTACTTTTGTATCAGCTGAGCCAGTGCTTTAAATCTGGCCAGGTCTGGTGAAACATGCTTTTCTAAACTCATCATTAATTACTCTTGGCAATCAATAAATTGTGGTTGACATCTCTTTCGGTCGGAGACTTTGTTTTCTGGATCATGGTGATTTTTGTTGGGTTCTTATGGTCCTGCCTTAAACAACATGCAACAAACCCCACCAGAAAACTCACTCTCAAAAATGGGTCATACTGACTGTGGTGGAGTAAAGTGCAGTTCAAAAATAAAGATTCTGTTTTTTGTATAAATACCTTTGATTTTAAAAAAGGGAAGAAAAAAACCCCCCTGAACAGAAAATTAAATGTAAAAAATGATAGGTTATGTAAAATATTTTTTTTTCTAGAGGAAATTTATTTTATGAGACCCTGAGACACTTCCAGCTCATCAAATTGTTGTTAACCAGAAAGGCCTATTTATTTTCATATTCTGAGGAAAAGACCTGTGCATTATATTTTTATTTGTAAATAAAGCAACCTAGAGAGGTGAAAATTTGCTGCTTTCCTTTTAGAGACCAGTGGTTGTTTTCTGTTTAGGCCACACTAGAGAATGAGACTAAAAAGAAAAAGCATTTTTAATAGTGCTGAGTTAACTATTTTAATTAATTCTCCTGTATCTTGCTTTCCTGACTTGTTTACTTTACAAATGCTTTAGCTCATGGCCATAACTTATTTTGAATGGCAAAGTATATAATTAACATCAAGGTGAAAGACGATTATGTTTGCGAATACCACTCTATGCCCTCCAGAAAGCATTTTTGTAGCCAATTTAGGTCACACACGGTTCAGTCTCTCAGAAATCTTACTTAATAAAGCCCCAAGGTGCTCTCTTTTACTGAGCAATTAACAGAAAGTGAGTTCTTGGTGTTAATGTGGGGAAAAGATAATTTTTGGAAAAGGGGGAAGAACCATGTGAAACATACAAATGTTTCTACACACAGTTCTGTGAAAAGCTGAAAATGCAATTTAAATGGGTATTTAAGGTAGAGAATAATATAGGCCAAGATTCTACAATGAGAATGCTTATATATAAAGTGTAGTGGTTTATGTTTGAGATCTGCCATCACCTTCTGTTTTTTTCCTGACTATTTGAGTGAATGTTTCCCTCCCTATGAAGACATGCTGAAAAGGAATTATTCTCAACATTTGGTGTATCTATTGCACCATGAAACCCCTTGGAAGTCTGCTTATGCAGGCACATAATGAGAATTTCATAGGAATTGATAAGCATTAGACTATGATTTGCAGTTATCATTTTGAAAATCCAGCCCTTGAAAAACAGGGTCTTGTTCATGCTAGTAATATGTTAGTCACTTACTACAATTAGATTCTTGGTAGTGTAGACAGAAACAAGCTATGTATGAAAACATTGTATAATAACAATATGTAATGACCATATTATTGTGTAGTAATGGGAGAGTTACTATGAACTTGATAGAGCTGGATTTCAGCTTGGATTTCTGAAGCTGGCTAGACTATGGGCTTTTATGTGAAACACCTTTATGGTGCGTGGTCTGCTAATACATGACTTTGTGTCATTAGGCACTGATTTCACTGGACCAAGATAATTCCCTCTAGTATCCTTGTTAGTCAGAAAATCAATCATATTAGTCTCATAATCAGACATTATTGAGTTATTACTCCATTTTTTAAACTCTCACAGTGCAGAAAAATGCTATTACCAAATCAAGATACGTGATGATTGAAATTCAATAGTTACTCTTGTAGTCAGCGCTTAGGAAGAGAGAAACCAAGAGCTGCTATTGTTGTGTGATCAATTGTATTTTCACTGTTTATTTTGCCATCTGTTCTTGTGATGGCTTTATTTGCATATATACATAAGCTTTGTAGACATCCACCCAAGATGACCATATTTTGCAGCTGTCTGGTGGCTTAAAGGTCCACAGTTATTCACGTGCTGTACTGAGTTTAATTTCCTGAACCTGATGGATGGCACTTCTCCAGGCGGAGTATAAGGCAAAGCCATTGCAAGGCTGCTTAGTATCAGGAAGTACTGCACTTCACTGCGCAGTAGGGATGTGGCTGTAAGCTAATTTTTCTTTATTAAAAATACATGAATCCACTGCCCTTGTAAAACAAAGGACAGACATAAATACCCTTCCACTAGAAGGCATAGGACCAGGGTTGGTCAGTGTGAGTGGCTCCCATTTAGTTTGTCATTGGCACGTTCTCTCTCCCCAGCTCTCCTCTGAGCACAGCAGCAAAGGAGGTTGGTTGGGGTTCAGCAGGTGCTGAGCATTAAACTCTGAAGTCCTCTCACTCTCCAGCATACTCTCTGTTGCCGACTGTTCTCTTCTGAAAAGAGAAGGGGGGACAGCACTGGTCTTCCTTCCAGCATGGTGGGGGGTACTATAAGGGATTACTGTGACTACTGGTACAGGCAGGCAGATGTTACGGCTTTAGGCTGCTCCATGCAAAAACTGCTCTGAGATTCAGATGATCAGACTGTCTCACAGCCTGTAGCATAAGAAAGGCAGGAAAATAAGGACCTGTTCATTGGATGCTAAGTGGGTATTTTCAATGCTGCTTTCAATGACATAATACTGCCTGTGAGGCTTTCTTCTGCAAGCAGCACAGGGGAGATCTCTAGATGTGATAATACTGGGTTAGAGGGTATGCATTAGTATAGTCTCCCTATGCTGTTGAGAATTGGCTTGTTAGGGACCTATTTTACACTCTGAGGACACAGGGAACATGAAATTTGTCTTTCCTGGTACACAATGTCCCGTTTAACTTAAACTACTGAAATAGCTACCTGCACTCTTAACACCTTCCAAGCCTCATTTCCCCAGGTGTAGTTTATTTTTCTGCTCTTTGATCCTGTAGCTCAGTACTGAGTGGCCCACTGATCTGCTTCCCCTGCAATCATCTCTCTGCTGCCTACATGCTCTTACTTTTCCATATAGAAATATGGAAAATTCCCTTTCATTATGAGCTCTTTCTTAATGGAAAATCCTTCTCCTAACTATTTTTGTGATGCTGACAGGAAATGAATGAACAGTAATGAGGCAGTTAGATGGAGCTGACAGTTCAAGTATTTATTTTTAAAGAATGCAGATACTATAGAATTCAAATTGGATGGGCCAAATCCTTATTTGATATTGCACTTTTGTATTAAGAGAGTAGCTCTCAGTTGTGCCAGAGAAATCTCTCTCTTAATGTGTACAAGTTTTTTTAATGGTAGTTGATTTTTCTGGGAATTCTTGCTTTGTAGGGTGGGATATGTTATGGATGCTGTTTCAACACGAGTGAATGTAAAGAAATGTTTTTGGCATTGAATCCAACAATTGCTAGACTGGTGGTTGTATCACTGGAGTGCCCTGAGCGCCAAGAACACCTGGCAGCTGTCTCAGTTGGTGCCTGCAGGATGTTCAGCAATATGGTGCTCCTGGAGCACTTCGCAGCACAGCAAGGGTATTACACACATCTCTCTGGAGATCACACCAGCAATTCATCAGTCAAAAGTTTTAAAAACAACAGAGTGTAATTTCTGACAAAGTATAATTGTCACTGTTCTAAACAACACACCTCTTATTTAGCCAGGCCAGAACAAATTGTCTATAAGAGCACATATTTTATTAAGTATTCTTTCTTGTTGAAGCATCATGGAAGGAACTCTGAGATGAAACTGCAAAACCATATTTAGCCTCTTCTTGTACTGGTATTCTATGTTTTCTGGGTAAGGCTTAAGTTATACCTGATCTGACCTTGGAATAACTTTCAAAAGTGGAGCTATTTTTTAGCTCTTCCTTTCACTTTCTTTCACATCCTTTTCTTTGTGAACTACAGGATGGTGAATGAATAAATAGCAAAATATTTATGAGAACAGTAAGGCTGGCCAGCACCTTTCTGAATTGATATCCTCTCACACATCTGATTTGAAGGCAGCTGAGGAGCCAGAATAATTTCTCATATAAGCTACTTGACAAGAGGAGTTCTAAGTGGTTATGATATGTCTATAATAGGCCTTTTTTTTTTTCTTTTTTTGCAAAGATCAGGGTATTTCTTAGTGACAGAATACTTCTATAGATGGTTAAGGTAATTCCATACTTCTACCTGTATACTGTACTTTAAATCTCTGTCTGTAAAAGTTTTCATTTATCTGTTTTTTTTTGTCAACATACGAGGAAAAATCAGGACAATTTACAATTCGGATAAACTTTCAATTTCTTTGATAGATTGGTTTTTAGCTGTAAGTGGGACAAGGATTGATTGGTTTTTAGCTGTAAGTGGGACAAGGAACTTCTCGCAGCCATGGAGACTCTTTGTATAACATAGAATTCTAGTTCAAATGTGGTCCAGGTCACCAATGCTCATTGTTCAATTTTCAAATTACTAGAAAGGTGGAGAAGGTATCACTGCTGGTGCCCTGGCTGACTGTTACCTGAGAGATAAGACAGAATAAACTAAATGTTAGGGACTGCTCTGTCATCTACAGAATTGGTCCCATCTCACTGGAGAGAGAGAATTATTTCATCTCATCTCATCTCATTGGAGAGACAGCATCGCAACTGGCTATATTTTACTTAAGTAGTGGATGGAAGTGTTTAGTCTCCAGCTGGAGCTGTCAACAAAGCTTGAAAGTGACTTTTAAAAATTTAAACAAATTTATAGCTACCTGAGATTTTAATTTTATTTGAAGACAATTATAAGTAGAAAGGTTATCTGCCTGCTTGGCTGTCACCAGTACCAGGCTGCAGATAGAGTACAGCTAAATATCAGCATTTCTAGGAAATTGGATGTTCTCTGTGTCAAGGGTTTATTCTTGGAGCATAAAACCATTCTTGGAGTCAGTTCAAGACACTAGGCAGAACAGGTGCTGACCAAAGGACATGAGTCTGTTTTGTCCATATTGGATATGGCATCAACTGTACTAGCCTGAGCAATTAAGATTCTTACACTTACTGAGCTTTGACTTCTGCTGCTTCCCATGGCTATGGTGTGCCCCGGAGTTAGATGCTGTGAGAGGTAAGGAGAGCCAAAATTTGTAGTAGAATGGGTTGCTGCCAGGCTGCACTTAACAGCTTGAATCTCTGGTACTTTAGTAAGGACTTTTGCTTTGTCAGGGAGGGCAGAAAACCAAGACTGCAGCTGTGCTGGTTGAACACTGTATAGCTGGAGGCACAACCTCAGCCTCACCTCTAAATGTTGCCAAGTGATGCCATGGGAGAAGGAGGAGAACATTGCAGTTAGGCTGAATGTTACTCCTATAGGTCAGTGAAGTAAAATCTCTATATGTTCTTTGAGTAGCCTGCTAGCCACTTCTCTTTAAGCTATTGCACCCAGTAGCTGTGTGCTGCTATACAGCACTGCAGCAGCTGGCTGAAGACAGCCGTGTGTAGCCATGATATTATGAAAAATCCTGTGCTGGGATTTTTCCTCTCCTGAGAAGCTGAAGAGCCTCAGGAGAGAAATGTAAACAATTACTATCTGCTGCTGTGGAATGCAACAGGTGCATCCATGATTGGTCCATGTGGATTGTTTTCCATTGATGCCCAATCACAGCCACCTGTGCCAAGGCTGTGAGCAGTCACAGGTTTTTGTTGTTCTATTCTGTTCTGTTCTTGTTGTAGCCTTCTGATCTCTGTTCTTTTAGTATAGTCTTAATGTAGCATTTTAATATAATATCTAACATAATAAATCAGCCTTCTGAAATGGAGTCAAGCCTCGTGTCTCCACACACGGAGAGTCCTCAACAGCCATGTGTTTGGTTCAGTGATCAGTTTGAATAGTGTTTTTGAGATCATTAGCATATGTAAGTGAAGTAAATGATGCAAAGATCAGTGAAGCTGATATCCACACATGTTGAGATCGGCAGGAGAAATGCAGCACACAGGTATGAGTGATCAGCAAGTCTCAGAAGTTTATTGAATAGGCACACACATTTATAACAGTGTTAATAAGGCTAATGCATATTGCAAAAATTGAGCTCATTATTGGTTAGTCGTTTATCAGTCAACTATGCCTACGTTTACATTCTTGTGTCTACCTTGTTGTGGTTTCTCTTATCGTTTCTTCATTCTTGCTAGCTAATGAACCTCTCCCACAACCTCAAGTTTCGGCAAGGGCACAGTGACCTTGCCGCTTTCAGACATTGATTCCCTACTCTCGTCCTGTTCTCCTTGCTCAACTAGCGGCATTATATTAGTATGTCCTTTGTCAGCTAGCCAACTGTTCACAAAATCCTCTACACACACAAGAATTTACAGGCTGACAACTTGAGTAGTTTTCTCTTCTACTCACACTTAAGTACAACTACAGATAATCAGTATTGAAAGAGATTATGAAAGGGCTAACATGTGTGGAGAAGGCAGAAAAGTAGTTTATCTGTGAAAATTACCTAGATGTAAAATTTAGAAAGTTGACCTGACAGTATACCATAATATCTTCCACCCCTCAGTCTGCACGTAAAGTGTTATGTCCCACAGCTCTGCATGAAAAATTTTGACAGAATCAAGGGCTGCTGCCATCATTCTGCCAATGCAGTCTGCGTGATGAGCCTCTCAGAAGACATCAGCACAGGAACTTGTGTGATGTAGGACCACCTCAAAGATCTCGAGTTTCACATTGTTCCCGTTGACATGTCTGTTCAAGCAAATAGAAATATCCAAGAAGGATATTTTTCAAGAAAATATGAGATGCTGTGAATACTCAGGGCCCTATAGTCAGACGTCCTTTATTTACTTGCTATACATCATCAAATTACAAATTTATGAGTACTTGAGATTCAAAAATTTTTATATATTCAATATAGAAGCCAGGTATTAAAGAGCATATAGAAGAAAATAGTCCTTATTTTTCCCTGGAACAAAAAGATTGTTAGAAAATCCTACAGTAGGGAAATGCCTTGAATAAGAAAATACCAACTGATTTTAAGCAAGTTCAAATCAGGATAAATATCCAAAGTCCAGTTTGCTTTGATTTTTTTTTTTAGTTCAGCTGAGTTTTCTGTGAAGTTTTTTGCATTACTAGAGATTTATTTTCTTGCAATTTCAGTTGAAGTCTGTGAGATGGGATGGAAGGTGAAATGTTACAGGGAAAAAAATACCACATGAAAGGCTAAGAGAGCTGGAATTGTTCAGTCTGTGTCTGATGACAAAATTGAAACCTTCCAGTACCTGAAGGGAGCCTACAAGAAAGAGGGAGAGGTACTGTTTACAAGAGCATGTAGTGACAGAGCAAGGTGGAATGGTTTCAAACTGAGTGTAAGTTTAGATTAGATATTAGGAATAAATTCTTTATTGTGAAGATGATGAGGCACTGGAACAGGTAACCCAAAGAAGAGATGGTTGTCCCATCCCTGGAAGTGTTCAAGGCCAGATTGAATGGGGCTCTGAGCAACCTGGTCTAGTGAAAGATGTCCCTGCCCACAGTGGGGAGCTGGAGCTAAGTGATGTTTAAGGTCCCTTGCAACCAAGGCAATTCTATAATTCTGTGATTCTATGATAGAAAACGCAATGCCTTACTACAATAAAAGTAGTCCAAAAACTATCCTGTTGTATATTCTTCATCCTTTTGTGGAGTTTTTTTTAATTCAAAATAAGGTTGGCTAAGCCACTGAGGAGTGTTTTGCTTTTTTTGTGTAGACACCATTAATAGTGTAGACACCATTAATAGTGTAAACACCATTTGCACAGAATTACAGAGTATTCCAAGTTGGAAGAGGCCCACAAGGACCACCGAGTCCAAGCGCTAAGTGAATGACCCATGCAGGGAGTGAACCCATGACCTGGGCATTATTAGCACCATGCTCTAATATGAGCATGCATGCAGTGCTGTACAGGAAATTCGCAGGGAGTGTATTGTCCAGAGAAAGAAGAGAAGTTACCTCTGAGAGTAAGATCCTATCAGATATGGAGACATCTAAAAGTTATTGTCAGAGCAGGTGGTATATCAGAAGTATGTAGGCAGTGGCTTTTACGACTTTGTCTTTTTTACTTCATTATTTATTTTCTACCAATGGGAAGCTGATATTTCTCCTTTTGCTTCATTTTTTCAGTAACTCTCATATGGCCTTATGATTTTATTTTTCATATTATCATAAGCTGTGAACTTATGAAGGGAACATGTGCTATTTCTGAGAGTCACAAGTCAGAACTATTCAGATACATTCCAAGAAACCATGTTATTTTTCATGATGTCTTTAGTCTAATTTAGTAGGCAAAAGCAACAAAATGAAATGGAGAAAGAGACTGAAATTCAGTTGCCATTGTATTTACCATCACCTGCCCTTGAATACAGAATATTATTTCATTTATGATATTAATTTGATCATTTTATTGACTGAAACAACAGCACTGTTGGATGTTGGCATGGCATGTGGTAAGGAATGTAGCTGTACCTCCAGGCTAAAATTCAGTGAGTTTGAAACAATAGCAGAGACACAGTTAAGAATGCACCTTATTGCTAAATATTTGTTACTCTTATGTACTTTGCTGACAGTCCCATGAAAAATAAGAGGCTTTTAGGCAATTTGTTTTCTATGAGCTTTAACAGCTTTCACTGGCAGACATATGGAATGGCCTTTTGGCCTGATGATAGGTAGCACTTTCCTCTGCCTTTTGCAGAACCTGCCTAACTTTGCCTCTACAAAGTGTTGATTTATTTCTGATGTGCGATCTGACTCATGGCAGGAAGCAGGAAACTGTAATTTATTTTAAAGATGTAAATATTTCATGTTTTATTGTTGCATTATAAAGGCTACTTGATGGTTCAACTGATCAAAATAAGCCTCTGTGAGTCATTTTTTGCCATCACAATCACAGTTCTTCCTCAAATATAGGCTGTAAGAAGCTGACAGAGCTGGGGATGAATCTGGGTCAAGAATGGTCTTGAAAGGATTTTTTTCTCAGCTCAGTACTCTGGCAGCTGCAGGAATGATACTTGATCCCTCCTCCTTGATCTCCTAATTTATGAGTATACCAGGAGCGCAGAACAGGTTAGAACTGAAGTGAAAAAAAACCAGCCAAGCTGACTTTCAGGTCACCAGTTTTACTGTGTCAGAATAAAAATAGATCAGGAAACATTTTCAGTTTTAACATGGAGAATTCAAAATGCACTTGGCTGAGTCTCTGGTATGGGGCTTTTCTGCAAATGTTATTTGGCATAAAGTAAAAACTGCTAAGAATGACTCAAATTCATTTCTTCAACCTGAAGAAACTTTCCACCTGTGTGACAGACTGCTGGCTTCCTCCTGTGTGTAGAAAATTAACATTGTATGGCATCAAGAGTTAAGGGGGGAATTGGACAAAGTAATTTTTCATCTAATCTCCATTACTAGATTTTTTTCCCTTGTCTATTTGAAATATGCGTAGAAAATTCAGAAAAACAAAGAATCAGAACCCTCAGTAGGCACAAGCAGGTGTGTGCAGTGTCAGCCCTATTGCCCAACTCAGAACTGCTGATCCATAGGCAGAGCTCCCTTGATATTTGTTAAGCCCAATGATTTGCTTCAAGCTTTCAGCTTTAGATGTTGATGTGACAATATATGGCACTTCCTGGAATTTTGTAGCTCTGGAATAGATGGTAATAAATACATAAATGTGTACCATGTGTGTACGTGTGAGAAAAAAATAAAGGATACAATTGTGCTTGCTTTTTTGCCAAATTTTTCAAAAAAAGTTCTACCCTCTGCTGGTTTTGGCTGGGGTAGAATTAAGTGTCTTCGCAGTGGCTGGTAGGGGTCTGTGTTTTGCATTATTCCAAACACAGTGTTGATAATAGAGAGATGTTTTTGTTATTGCTGAGTAGAGTTTACACAGAGCCAAGGCCTTTTCTGCTTTCAATACTGCTAAACTGGTGAGGAAGTTGGGGATGCAGGGGATACTGGGAGGAGAATCAGCCAAGACAGGTGACCCAAACTGATCAAAGGGATATTCCAGACCATGTGGCATCATGATCAGTATAGAAAGAGGGGAAGAAGGAGGAGGGGAGGGATATTTGGGGTGATGGAGTTTGTCTTCCCAAGTCATTGTTACATGTGATGGGGCCCTCCTGGAGATGGCTGAACACCTGCCTGCCATGGGAAGCAGAGTGTTAATTCCTTGTTTTGTTTGGCTCGTGCGTCTGGCATTTGCTTTTCTTATTAAACTGTTTTTATCTCAACCCACAAGTTCTCCAGCTTTTACCCTTCTGATTCTGTCCCCAGTCACTGGTGAGGGACTGAGTGAGCATCTGCTTGTCTGTGGGTAAACCATGAGAACTTCCCTCCACAATCATCTAGTAATTCTGATTACTCATGAAGCTTAATGTTTGGGCTAAACCAGCTTAACCTGCCATAGACTCTGCCAAGACTAAAAAACATCTTTGTCCAACCCAGGATTCATACAGATAAAAATGAGAGAACATCATCTTGCACACAGAAGTGTTTCTTCAGCAGAAGGTTATTTTCTGTGAGGCTGAGAACTCCTAGGTAACTAAAAGTTAACAAGAGAGTGTACAGCATCCAGTATATGGGAGTAAATAGATAGTACAAAGTTAGCCTTCTCAGGCTATGGCTCAGTGTTGTCCCTGCGAAGACTGCAAGTGCTGAAACAGCTAACGATAGCAGCATCTCCTACTTATCATTAAAAGAAACAAACCAAGGAATAAAAATTTAGGGGAAAAATAAAAAATTAATTGCAAATACTATATAAAGACAATTTTTATTATTACTGAAAGTACTTTTAACCTAACCAAAATGTCTTCCATATCAAGTGACAGAGTTGGTCCAGTAACTGTTATATTCATGTTTTTTAGACACTGCATGGTGTCCCTAGATACAACAGGCTGCAAATTTACAACCATGAAAAGGCAGATCAGTGAAACAGAATGCAGATTATAAATCTCATTTATTTTTCATTCTTTATGATGGATATTTTTTTTTGTGTGCGACTCCATTTGCCTCTGCAGCAGTAAAATGAAAATTGTCAACTTAATGGCTGACACTTGTTTTTGCTTAAGATTTCTCAGTCTTGTACATGAGTAATACTGAGCTTCTAATGCTGTAGAGAAAATTTTTGATGCAGATAAATTGATGCCCTTCAGGGAAAGTTTTAGTGGTCTTTAGCAGAGAGCTATTACTCATGCTTGGTAATCACAGGTGCACTTTAAGGTTTATAGAACTGCATTTTGATTTGGTAAAGCTTAGGTTTTTTAGTAGCATACCCTTTTCATTTTTGATTTAAAGAAAATTGGTGCTTACTACCACACTCTTGTGCTATAGAAAGCTTAGCAGTATAAACGCCCTCTGCTTCTCCATCTGACTGGATGAATCTGCTGTGCCTCAAGTGCATTGGAAACCCTCCCTATGGGCTTAGAGAAAAGTGGGATTTGGTGTCTTTGTTGTTCAAATAAAGGGAAGAAGCAATTATTTTGTGTTGCCAAAACCCAAGGCACTACAGGGATTTGCATTTTTTAAATTTAAGTGTGTTTTGATGACTCTAGTCCCTAAATTCCTCTCCTTAAAAATATGAAGTCAACATAAATATTACTGAGATAAAGAAAAACTCTTAATGCTGGAGGCTCACAAGACCAAACTCCCCTGCATGGTTATCAGTGTTATTAGCCAATATCTGTACAGACTTGCTTTTACTGGGGTTCAGTTCATGCCAGTCTTTTCTTTGCAAAAGCCCTTTGTGTTACAAATGTCCTGAAAGACCCAGGAAAAACTCCAGTAGTGGCCTGGCTGCACACTCTTAGGTTGGTCTACAGGTTCTTGGCCTTTTACTCCTTCATAAACATAATTTTCCAGATCCAGCTATGGATGTGGAAGAAGGTATTGACTCATCTGTGCTCCATTGCTCTAGTTTTTCCGCTGATATTTCTAAGGTCAAGTGATGTTGTAAAGAATGAACTCTAGGGCCTTCTTTACCTTACTGGAAAAAGAGCCCAGCGTAGGATGTGGACAGGATGCAACGCTGGTGCACATAACTGATTCCCCACAGCCACATCAGGTGTAAATCAAGATTCTTTCCCTTCAAATGCTCTTAGCCTAAGGAGACATGATCCGTTTTGGATCTTAACCTCAGTCTATCAAGTGCTCTATCAACTTCCTTTACAGTAGGTGCTTGTGCTTGTTAAAGGTAAATTTTGGGAGGAAAGCTCTGAGTGGGCTCCCTCTAGAAAGCAAATTCAAGGGGCCCCTCCCCCAAATGGTTTGGGAAAAGATTTCTGTGGAAAGAAAGTGGATAAAACTGTTTATTTAACAAGCAAAGGATTCACAAGCATAAAAAATAAATAATACTAGACGATAAAACCTCTCGCTGTTCTGAAGAGATGTCAAATTGAGAAAGTCGTTTTTGTGGAGTGTAGTCCGGCTCTCTCAGTCTCTTATCAGTCCCTCTGGTGCTGGAATGCAGCATCCTGGGTCCTGATGGGCCATAGATGTGAGCTCCCGATGTTCTTCTGGGTTTTCAGCCCAGAGCAGGTTTGAACACTTCTAAGAAAAAAAAAAAAACCACAGTCCAGGAAACTTCACTGCCTCAGCTAGCTAAATAAAAACCTAAAAAACAAAGGAGACGTCTGTCCTGCTGTCTGTCTGTGCTGCAGACAACACAGTCAAGGAGCAGGATGCGGGGGAGTGAGTGCAGTTTCTGATAACCTTCTCTGCACTTCTCCTCCCCACTTCTCTCTCAGAACCAGTCTTAAAGGTGTAAAATTAATATCCAGCATAAACAGAACAGACAAATGGGGATACAAACATCATAAAGTCACCCCAGGACAGCGCTGAAAGTGCTCTCTAAACCAGGATATGGAGATCAACTAAATCCACGCAGGTAAACTCAAAAGAGGTCCAAAAGGATATAAGTGATTTTGTCTGAACAAATTAAGAAGTGTTGAAGGGCTCAGCTGACATCTCTGTAGATGCTTTTGACTCCCAGTAAAAGGTGGAGCAGAACATGGTAACCACTCCCTTCAACAGTGGCGTAGCTGGATCTAGCTGAAGGTGTCTGTGCCCTTCAGTTCCTTCTTTCCCAGAGAAGAAATTTTTTTCTTCTTTCTAATTCTGTGGCTTAGAAGCAAATGGTATTGTTCTAGATTCAGTCAAATGTTTTATTTACAGCAATTGGACAATTACTTTTAAGTTCCTGAGCAATGTTGGGCAGACCCTCTTTGCTTTCTTCCTTTCACCTGGAGTGGAGCAAACACTGGGAGTATTTATGAGGACATTTTGATTCAGGTCTTTTCTCAGTAATCCCAAAGTTTAACAGAGACATCCTGCTTATTAATTCTACTGTGAAGAAAAACAGTGAAGTGGCAATGTCAGATCTCATTTTACCCTCCATAGTTTGTCACTGAACAACTCATCATCCCTGAATTATTCACAACACAGAATACCAGCAAGTGTCAAGATTGGTAACCATCAGCCAAGCAAGAAATCTCAGTTAGTAGTGGTGGCTTTGCACTCTCAGGAGAGGCTGAATTTGAGAAATTAGATGTTCTTGCTATTCCATGCTCAGAACAATTCAATAAAAACACAAACACTTGACTGGCCATCTATGTGTTTTCAAATTCACCCATTTATCCCATTTTTAAAATCAAAAGAGTTTTCTTATCCTTGCTAAGATTGTTTTTATTTAAATTCTACCCTTGTAAATGCAAAATAATTTCACTGGTAGTATTAGAATCCTTTCAGCTTTATGTAGATTCAACAAAAGTTAAATTCTGAACCCAGTATTCTCATGTACTATGGATAATTATTGCAAAAGCTAAAGTTAGTGCTAAGAACCACAGCCTTCAACGATCTTCAAGGTTTGGTGCACTGCTGTAATAGCAAATGCCTATAAAGCAGTCTAAGTTAATTCAGCTGTAGATTGTATTTCTATGGTAGAGTCTTTTGAGGCTTGTCAGGAAACTATAAAATGATGGATAATTTAGATGAGTGACATTCTTGAAAAAGCATTTGCCCTTTGATTGCATAAAAATGACTTGTTAAAAATAGTTGGAAATCATGATATGTTAATTAAACTAGGAAAGTAGAAAAGAGAAATTCTACCAAAATGAATTCTCATTATGCACAGCAGCCAGCCTTTCTTTGTCTGTGGATGTTTCCACAAAGAAGAATATTTGTAAATGCTACCTTTCTTAGATGAGCCATGAGCAGGTTAAACATGAGCTACTTCCATGGGACCAGGAGCTCTCATTTGTCGCTCTGATTTTGTAAGACTTTGTTAAGCTTTCTGATGTTTACATTCTTTTAACAAACTTTCTCACACACAGTTTTGTAAATAACTTATGTTTTGCATTCTTTCATGGAGGTGGAGAGAATCGATGGACTCTTGGTCTGTCCAGTGGCATTGGAGAGGGGGCACTGTCACCCTCCAATCCACTGTCACCTTTGGAAAACTATAAATGTTGGAGTCAGAAAATAAAGTTCTTCTTTTTTGTTCCCCTCGAGAGCAGCAGTGTCTGTGTCATCATTTCGTGCCTTATCACAACACTCATTAGTGATTAAAGAGTATGTAACAGCTGTATTTGGGTGGTAAGATTGGAACTACAGGGTAATCACATTTGTTTGTTGCGATCCAGAGGTTTAGGTTTATTTATTTCCCAAATGATCCCTTTTTCCTTAGGCTGATGATGTGATTCCTGCTCTATGAATAAATTTTGTCTGATGTGGCTGTGGGGATTCAGTTACGTGCACTATCTCTGCGAAAAGCATGTGAGCTTTGTCTGTGCCCTTTTTCAAGTAGAGTAAGGAAACCACCAAGGGTGTTCTTTACTGTGGTGGTTGACCTTAAAAAGACTAGGTCTGTCAGTGTCTCTTTCTTCTTGGTTTTAGTTCTGGTCTCTTTGGAATACAGAGAGGAAGAAATGGGAGGGAAGGATGAGAAGTTTCCTTTCAAAAATAACAAAGCCCAAACCAACCAGAGAAACCCCTCATGTCATATTTCTCCTACAAGGACAGGAAAAAGAGAGAAATCAATAACTGTAATTTCTAAAAAATATGGAGTGATTCTTTGACTTTGGCAGGGTGATAAATGTAGATAGATAGCAATGGAATAAAATGGGGAGGTTTCATATCTTTTCAACATGCTGGTGAGGGGAAGTGAATATTATGCTTGAGCGCTCTTTCCTATTGATTGTTAGCTAATTCTTATTTTACCTGACACCTTATTGCTATCTCCATTTTCTTTAATGCTTATGGAGAAACTTAAATAAATAGAATATTAAGAAAAAAATTTTTATCAATTAATCAAGCTTTGCTGTTTTTGACTTGTGGTATTACATTCCTTCTGACATTTTTCAGTCATTCACATACAGTTTCTGGAAGAACAGTACATCCAGTAGAGTAAATCCAGTTGAATTGCTCTCCCCTCAACCCCAAGGCAGTGCTCCTATTTTTCCTTCCCCTGCCCTGCACTTCTTTACAGTCTTTCAAGGCTTTTTTTTTTCTGTGTAGAGGACTGAAATACTAGAATTCCGTATTTTTCATTTCAGGTCATGTTTGGCTTAAAAAGGAGACTTCAAAGAATACAAAGTATTTTGATGATACTGGTATACATCATGTTTTCAGCCTCTGTCATCAGAGCCTACTTGCATGGTGAATATGATGTCTAGAAAAGTAGGAGGTAGTTTAGAAAACAGAATGCTGTCTGAATTGATGGGAAAGGAACAAAGAAGATAAGAATTGAGGTGCAAAAAAATTTCAGGCACAGGTAATGAGGAAACTGCTTTAGCTGAAGAGAAAATCTAGGTTACATAGCTTAGAAGTGATGAGAAGCTCTATAGTTTATGATTTACTATGCCTGAGCTCAAAAGAGTTGGTCTATTTCTTGAGTTAATGAGTAAGGAAGTCTGTAACTTATTGGACAGCTGAAAATATAGTAGCTATTGCTGCTATAAGGAAATAAACTTTTATTAGGACTGTAAATTTCAGTTTTCTCTTTTATTGAAGCTTTTTTCATACTATGTGAGCAAAAGCTGAAGAGCCTATGGAAATGGCCTGAAGTTGCCTCAGGTGTTAAGGTGGTTTGGGTGGTGATACAGAGGTAGAAGGGGAGCATTTGGTGCAATGAGCACAAAGTTAGTAGAAAGAATGGCTGTAGTGCATTGAGTTGAGCAGGTTATAGTCACACCTCTGACAGTGTCAGTAAGAGCCTCAGTGTGTCTCCGTGTGTGGAAGGTGTGACCCAAAGCCGTTACCAACCCACAGCCAGGTAATGCAGGGGACCGGCAAAGAGATACTCTGAAGGCTCTGGGTGCGCACAGCTGCCTGAGGACAGCTGCAGCCAGGGTGCAGGGCTCTCATCTACGTTCTTCTAGTTTGTACTGAGAACCAGATATTTTGTTTTCTTTCCCTTATTGATTCTATGCTTCTCAAAGGTAAAAAGAAAAAAAAGGAAAAAAAAAAGATTTTCCAAATTGTGGTGTTTGTGAGGGGCCCCAGGACGAGGTGAGAGATGAATCTGACCCCATGTTCTCAGCAGACTGATTTATTATATTATGATATTATATTATATTAAAGAATGTTATAAAAAACCTGTATTAACTATAGAAAAAAAGTACACAAAAAAGCTTAACAAGAAGGAATAATAAAAACTCATAACTAAGAGCTTTGCCACAGCTGGACCATAATTGGTCATAAAATAAAAACAATTCACATAAAACAAATGAAAGAATCACCTACCACATTCCAAAGCAGCAAAACACAAGGAGAAGCAATCAAATAATTATTATTTACATTCCTGTCTGAGGCTTTCATCTTCCCAGGAAAAGAAATCCTGGCAAAGGGATTTTTCAAAAAATATCACAGTAACATCAAATGACTTTATTTTCCTCTCTGATGACCTTGGCAGGATACAGACTGAGTTTTTTCATCCATAATCAGGCTAGCAATCACTTTTAAAATAGTTTCTCTGAATTTGAGTTTAAGAAATCACAAAGTAAAATGCTTCACAATGCAAGTAAAGAGTAAGGAATTAAATCTTCAGGATGTTGTCAGAAAACAGAACAAGATTAGAAAATGAAACAACTGGTGTACATGTATTTTAAAGCATAATGTTCTCTAGGGGAGAAAAGGAATTTGCATGCTTCTTATGTGCCAATTCTTTTCTTCTTGCCAATAAGTGCAGTAAAATAAGTTGGGTTTTTTTTGTTTTTTTTTTTTTTTTTTACATTTTTCTTTCAGGGCTTACCTTTTTGCAAACTGTCTCCAGTTTTAGAATAGCTACCCCGTGACGCAAGAAAACATGAATTTTTTTTGATAATCTGTTTTAGCATGTAGCTTGGCATAAAGTAAGCACAACTCTCCAAAGGTTTGATTTTTATTTCTTGAAGAAGCATTTGTATATTTTCTTGAAATTTTTCTGTCTGGAAAAGGACATCTTTCATGCAAAAGCCCCCAAGCACTTCAATGAAAGACTTTATAGATTCTCTAAGCTCAAGGAACAAGAATGGGACAAAGTAATGCATAGTAAGGAGGGGAGGCAAAATGTTCTTATCCCCCAGTAAATTAATGACTCTTCTGCCATGACAGTTTATAATAGTGAAATTGTCTAATGCATCATCCTTGCTGTAAGCAGAAGTGAGGACTAAATTCAATGCAAGTGTCTACAAGAAAGCACAAGGTGCAGAATGCTTTCTAAGTGGCTCTTACATTTAGTGCTGGAATATGACTCTCTTCAGAGTAATGAGAAGTTAAGTGCTTTTTGTCTTAGAGTTGTTAATGAAATATGTCATCCTCTACCTATAATGGATATAATACTCCACATAAAGTATTAAAGTAATGAGCCGCCATGCTAAGAAGGTTTTTGCTTTAGAAATCGTTGCCACTAGAGTCCAGGCACTCATGTCTCCTGCAGTTCTGCTGATGTTTAATGTCAGTACTTGTCAGCTGTGTGCTTTATGGGTTCAATATATAGTGCAGTACATGCTAGTTCTGATGTATGGATGAGATATCATACCTACTAACATAGAAGAATTTTGGAGAAGATAGAAGAGGTTTGGACTGAGTTCAAATAAAGATAAAACCTAAATAAAATGTATTGCTTTCAATTTATGAACATACAATAGACTTAGCTAAGACTAAAAATTAAAAAAAAAGTAGAATGTGAGGCTTACTGCATTAATTCCTTGGAACCAGTTTCTCACTGCCTGTTCTGTACTGTGCAGAGAGATCAGGATCCATATGTGATTGCTCAGAAAAAGAAAGTAGATGGTACTGTGTATCATATACAAAGCTGGGAGATGAAAAACATTCAAGAGAACAGTATATCTGACATACTGTATTATGGGTGAACTAAATTTTTATGCTGCTCAGAAACTCTTTGTTCCAGAATCAAAATAACAGATCAGAGAAATTAGTTGTTTACTAATGGCCTTAGATGGTCTTTATTCTTCAATAGAATGGAACTAGTGGTTGGGGGTGAGCTGGAGAATATATTCACATGTATTCCTGAGGTGGTGCTACATTTTTTCTTTAATTTTAAATAAATGCCTCTTTCATATATCTTGTCTAAAAATCTGCTCTTACCACTAAAAATCTAGTGTGTGGCTTAGCAAATTCAGCTATATTCTGTTAGGTTTAAAAGTAGTATCTCCTCTATCTCTGGGGGAAAATTATGGTGCTAGTGGTAGTGATGCCTGTCAGAAGCAGTGGTCTGCACTAAGTTACCCTTTCCATGGACTGTAATGCTGCCCAGAGTCCCTCTGATGACGTGGGCTGTAGCTCTCTATGTATGGCTCTGATTTGACTTGGTGCGAGGTTTGGCAGATGCAGCTGTACCATGACATGAAGGAGGGGTTTAGTGCACTAGCACTCCTTATCTGACACATTTGAGGATCTCTCCATGTAATTAATTTGCTCCTCTGCCCCATGAATCTGAGCCTCTGAAGGCTTTCAGCAGGATAATGTTATTAAATACTGCAAGAATCCTTGAGTGTCACTTTGAGATAGTGTCAGCTGATAAGACAGCTCTACCTGTCTCTACATTACAAAGCATTTGCACATAAACAAAGAATAAATGCTAAAGTAATATCAAGCATTAATGTTTAATCAGTAATTAAGAAAATGCTTTTAGATCCTTCCTGTTCCTGTAGATTTTTGATTTTGTAAGCAGGAGGTTAGAGGAACAACTTTAAGAGCAGAAGTGCTTACTGAATAAGTTTTTCAAAGGAGAGGAGCCGCTGACCTTACAATGTGGCAAAGAGCTAAATAATTTTAATATCTATCCTGTGTGGAAAGGGGATGCAATGAGATGGGTTATCACATGCTCTCCTTCACTTAAATATTCATGGACAGTTGTCTTTTGAACCTGTGAATCTGTCTCAAGAATTGTGCAAAGAAGGAGGTGTCCAAAATTCAAAACAGGCAGAAAAATAGAACTTAAAAAAATTGGTTTTCTTCACTTCTGGATCCAAGTTGAGGCCTTCTGGACTTACCAGCACAACGAAAAGCTGAATTATTTATATTAATTATGTCTAGCTTTATAACAACAAATCAGTAAATTTGAATAGAAAAATTCTGTGCATGGGAGCACTTTGCTTTATGATGCCTGATCTATGAAGTTGATTTTCTCAGATGGAGGTTTCCACTCTGCTTAATATGCATCTTTTCCATTTCCCATGTTTTAGAGACATGGCTGAAGTAAGATTAAATTTTCCCTGTTCTTATATTCATGGTAGTTTTCCTGTTTTGTGTTACAGGTAGCAGTGCAGGAGGGGAAAGTGAAAAAACAAGGAAAAATTCAGTCTTTCCAACAGGATTTTGCTTTGTGATGGATTGCATTGCTTTTCAGAACTTCAGTTTCTCCAGCTGCAAAATTGCCCTTCCTTTGTTTAGCATGCTGACATAATGGTATAAGCTTGGCTCATAAAGGTTAAATGTAGCATATAAGTAGAACTTGTGCTGTTCTGTAGCAGGGAAATCATGAAGGGCAGGCTTGAAAGGGATGGTCATGTTAATGGGTCACCACTCTTAGATTGCTTTACAGTGGTTTGCTTTCTTGTACTGTATGTCCATCTGTTTGGAACTTGAGTTTACGTAGTGGAGAGGAAGAAGCAGAAGGAGATGACCCAGCAGCTGAGTTGGGCAGGCGGTGCCTGGGGGTACAGCCATGCCTTGTCGTGGGCAGGGGCTGGGTGCTGCTGCAGAGCAAAGATGGGGAGAAATGTGGGTTGGGGCAGCTCCAGGGTCTGCCCATGTGAATACCTGGAAATTTTTCCTGTCCATTTTTCCTGCTGCAGTTAAATGGAAGCACCTCTCAGAGACTTGGGTAATTGTCCAGGTGCCATCTCAAAGGATGGTGACAGTAAGAATTACTGAAGAGAAGCAAGAAGCCTAATCTGACAGATAGGTCCTCCATGGAAATGCTTTTTTAATTTTTTTTTTTTATTTAAATTTTTTTTTTTTTTTTTTTTTTTTTTTTTTTTAAATTTTTTTTTTTTTTTTTTTTTTTTTTTTTGTAAGAGCTGAACACATTGAGACTATTCCAAGTGAAATTTTGCAGGAGTGAGTGTGCAAAGTAGAGGGAGCTCACAAGAATACTTGTTTTAAGCACTATTGTAATGGCAAAAAATGTTTATGGTGTAGGAGACTGGACTGAAATGACTATGTGTGGCACTACTTGTAATTGACTTTATAAGAAACATTTTTTAACCTGCTGTCAAATATTTGAAAAACTCTCAGTCCACAGGGAAAAGAGATTTCTGTGGGTGGCTATTTTCTTTATAGTGTGCATGTACAAACCATTTGTTTCCTGAATAGAAGTTTGTAATTAAAACAGATTAGAAAATGTTTGGGAGATTTTTATGGGGAAAGAAGTGTGTATGGACGGTTTTCCACACATGATTTTTTGTAGTTTCTTTATAACAGCTAAATTTCCCTTTAGGGTTTACAATGCAGTGTATACAGTTATTTATGAGATGCTGAAGTATGATAAATACAGCATTCTGACATTAAAAAACACCTCAAAACCCACCCAAAGAAACCTCAGGATGTATTACATGCCTGCTTTGTATTAACCCCTGACTTTTATTATGAAACTCGAAATACTTAGAAATACAAAAGAAGTTATGCTGGTGGTATGTAGCTGAAATAGCAGAAACAGGTTTAATATGATGGCCAGACATGATAAATCTTGTTCTACCTTTTATGCAATTATCCTCTATGCAATCACTCTCAATGTTGTATTTGATCTTCATCAACCCTGCAGGAAAAAACAGATTCATAGAATAGGAGTGTAGCACCAGGGTCACTGAATTCATCCAGTTCTTACCCAACTCTGTAAGAGACATTAGGTCTATAAAAGTTTAGGGTGCAAACCTGCCTCAAGCCCACACACTTCACAGCAGTCAACATAAGCTCTACATCCAGAGGGGACCAAAAGCTGTAACCCTGATGTGCTTTCCATACCTGAGAGTTCTGCAGTGTCAGAGAAACTTGAACAATACCACCCATGGTTACATTTCCTTCCTCATAATTTAAAAGAAGGCTGACCACTTGATTTTTATTCCCTTTTTACAAGAGCTATTAAAAATGTTCAAATTTCTTCCTAAATGACCTTTAAAATGTTTTAAAATGTTTTTAGTGAGTCATTTTGCTCCCACAACAATGCTTTTGGGATGAGTTGTCTGCGATGCATTCCCTTACACCTTTCCTGTGTCTTTAGGGGTTAGAATACCTTTCAGCTGGCCTTTTCCCACACTTCTTAGGTCTAGCTCAGACAGTCTCATACACTCAGTGTGAGCTTTACATTTGCTGCATAGTTCCCATGGCCTCTCTTCTTCCTCATCTTCGACACTGTATAACAAATGGTTGGTTCTGTGCTCTGTTGCCTGGCTACATCAGCAACCTGTACAGGGTCATGGGAAAGGAAGAAAACTGTGATGCTGCATGCCAGCAGCTATGGGTGAATATTTTCTGTTCAGTGTCCCTTGGGAAAATGCACTCTCCTCTCCTGTGTAGTGGTTTGGGCTCCCCAAAGAACTACACCACAGACAGATTTATTTCAGATGCAGCACCCAGGGTGTAAAGGGACAAACCAAGAGAAAAGTAGTTGCAAACATCTACAGAGCTGTACTAACCAGCATATTTGGGGTGGGGTTTTTTTGTGGTGACTTTGGATCCTTCCTCTGCAGCTGCTGAGGGAGGTGTCTTATGTACCTGTGAAGTTGTGCAGTCTGGGAAGCTGTGTCATGGGACTGCATTCTGTGAACAGCTGTGGTCTGATATCTGCTTTTGACTTTACTGGCATCTTGGGTTGGTTCTTATTTCTTGAGGGAGTACCTGGTGTTTGGACAAAAAGGTGATTTTTTTTTTTTTTAAACCTGACTCTTTTTCAGTGAGCTTGTGCATGTGTGTGAATACATTGCATGAGTGTGTTCATCCTGTAATTTTCCAGAGCACATGACTTTGGAAAGGGCCAGAAACATTTTTCTTCTTTTAGAAGACAAAATGTGAGAGAAAGTTCAGTACTAGAACATGTTTCCTTCATTGGACTTATTTCATGGTGTCTGCATGGTTGCTTCTTGAGCCTATATTAATTGGTAGATATTGCTCTGTTCACTTTAATATAAGGGTGAAAGTTTTGCTGAGTGAGACTTGTGGAAATAAAAAACCTAATAATACTAAATAAAAAAGCCTCAATTGCCAACAACCTTGTAATATACCAAGCCAACTGAATGAACAAATGTACATAGAATAAACATGTGGAATTAATGCCAAGAAATGTGCTGGCATTCAGACCAAAGCAAAATAGAGTTCAAACACTGAATATTGCTGAAGCTCTTGGAACTTACTTCAAAAATCCAAAGCCAAAAAAATATGTATCTAAAAGGTAAAAACCAGGCTTAACCCACTAGATATTTCTGAAGCAGGACACTCTACTTCTGCCCTAATGTTAAACATGAATGTGGCACACTTTGTATTTACAGGGCAGTGACACGTTGAACAGTGAGCAGGGACTCTCCTCTCTCCTTTGCTGCAGTTAGCTTTCTCATTCATGTGTTCATGCACTGACTCCATTGTTTTTGGCTTTTTATATACCAAGAATGGCCAGTAGTTAGAGTAAAATATTCCTTCAAATAGATTAAGTGTGTTTTCTTTTTCGTTTGTTATTTTGTTATGTTTGTTGCCTCATTTCAGGACAGAATGTTTTAGCATCTCCTGTTACTTGAATACAAAGAATCATCTCCCATTGGGATTCCTAATCTTAGTATATCTGACCAGATATTCAGATTGAGTATTTTGGTCTCACTGGCACACCCTAATAAACATGGAAGCCAAACAGTTCCTGAGAGGGAGGTATTTCTGAAACCCTGAGGAATTAGTGTACTTACAGTGGGATTTACTTACTGCTATTTCTGCAGCTTCTCATGTGAGCTTGGATGATTTCTTCAGACATTTTGCCCTTCACATTCCATTTATACAATTAGCATGCCCAATTTGTCTGTTTAGAGGTGGATGAGCAAATACCAGAGCTACTGCTGGGAATCTTTTGGCATTAACTGATTTCCAAAATGTGGCAAAACCACTTTTTTCTTGCCTATTCCAACCTTGTGTTCTTAAATTGTAAAATATTCCAGGATACTCTCCATATAAATAATTAATAGAGTGGATCTCCAGCTTGATTGTGATGCTTAGAGATTATTCTAATAAAGGAAAAAAGACATATTAATATATCTTGCAGAGAAAACAGAGGAAGATTCACAAGTCTTTCCCTCCATTTGTTTTTGATGTGATCCATCCATTAAACTTTGCCATGCCAACACCTAAAATGTGACATTCAGACACCTAAGATCCTGCTCTGTCTGTCACTTCCCCAGTGCAGTCAGTTGGAGTTGTGTCTCTGACTCCTGGTGCAGCAGGAACAAGGTCTGTCAGCATGGGGAGAGGAGCCCTTGGAGGCAGCTCTTTTGTCTGCTGATCCCCTCTCATCTCTCTGTATTTTTTATTTCATCTCATCCCCAGGGAAAAGGCTCTTTCACAAACCCTTTGGTCAAGGAAGGCACCTTAGCTGTCAACCCTGAACACTTACACGAAGAGGACATTTGTTGGTGTGAAATACATGCAAAATACAGCAGGCATTATAAAATATTGAACAAATCTACACAAGACAGACAGGAATACAGAAGTTCCCTTGAGTTCTAAATTCCTTAGTTCTTGCTCTGTGTTCTTGGTTTGTGTTTTTCAGGACAACAGAGTGGTATTTATTTACTTATTTTAGTACATTATTTTTATTTTCAGATCTTGATTTAAAGGAATTGGTATTAATGCCTTCATTTAATTAGAATAAGGCTTAGTAATAGGTCAATAAAAATTAAATTACAAGCCATTCATTATTCTTTGGGAAATATTGAGATTTCTTAGCAATGCCTCCAGAATCAAGTATTTTAAAACTGGTATTTTTAGAGTTAAACTGGGGAACATTGGTTTGCTTAATTTAGGGTGTAATTATGCTGAGAAATTTTTTTTACTTGAATTAAACAGTCTTCATTTGGAGCCATATTTCCACTGTATACCATTTCACACTGCTTGATAACTGTACTCTAAAAGAAATCCTCAATTCTTTCTTGGAATCCAATGAATCCCATGAGACATGAATTTTTTTTTCCAGAATTGATTCAGAAAAGGAGGCAAATGGAAGCTGAAGCTGATTTTATTATCAAATTTTAGTACAAGTATGAAATGATGGCATTTCGTTCTTTGACATAAAGTATTTAATTCCTTCTGTAATGAAGGGAGTTGTGGTAATCTTGTTTCATTAGGAATATCTGAAAAGATGAATTTGTTCCCATATAAATATTGCAAAATTGATAAGCTGAGAGTCCTTAGCTAGATTGGCTACTGCTTGAGTGCTACCTGCTGACAGGCTTTCATAGTCCTACCTTGGTCTTGACTGTCTAGAGCCACTACTGTCTTTGTCATATCAAAAGTTGATGCCAGTTTTTAAAGTGTATTTGCAAAACTTTCCTCAAACTTAAAAGAAGTTCCATTTAGTTTTTAAAACTAGAGATGTTGAATTAGTAGTGTAACTTTTTTTCATCTTTCTATTGTCCTTGCTTTTTGTTAGTGGAAGCAAACCACTGGAGGATTTGTATTTTGTTTATAGTTTCTTCTTTCTCAATGGCATTTCAAGACTTCTACCTCCAAAAAGCTGTACTGTCTGATAAGAGTAGAGAAAAGTGATAAGAAAGCAATGAAAGGAAGTCTGAATGCTATTTAGTATGATGCATTCAATTGCAGGAAAAATCTGAGAAGGGGAGAAAGAATAAAAGTAATGAAAATATTTTGAAGCACATTTTGTTAGGTTTTGGGGACAAGCTTGACAGGAAATTTTATCTTTTGGAGATAGGACAATTATTGGAGATTTTTTTACAGAAATACTTGTCTCTTCCTCCTTCCTCTCCACATTATGTTTTAGCACTTTCAGAAACTCAAGAGAGCACAGAGCCCCAGCGGTGTTGTTTCTAGTCTTGCTTAATACAGAGGAATGGCTGGACTGTTTGGAAAAGCTGGCTCTTCTGTTAGACCAGCGAATCTCCTTGGCAGGGGAGATCATATATGAAATTCTAGCCTTGGGGAGCAACAGGTTGCTATAGAGAAAACTTCTGAGTTTGCTGTGAACTCCTGATTTTACGTACTTTATCACATAGTGCAGTTCTGCTGTTTCATGGGCTAATGGGCTCTGACAGCAAATTGCCATTAGAAGCAACCATTTAACAATCAATACTCACTACCACAGACAGCAAAAATATGAATAGCAATGCCAGCAGGTTTCTGTGTACTCTGTCTTTCTGACATTATTCATTAAATACAGCATATTTTCTCACAATTGGTCAATTACTGCTGTTAACAAATGGCTTATCACCACACTAGCCTGCATTAATAGAGTCTCGTGTGAGAATTGGCAGAGACAACCAATTTCTCAATCTTTATAGATTTCAGTAATCCCTTTGTGTCATGAAATTTACAATTTTCTGGATTGAAAAAATGGGGAAGATTTTCACAGACCTGACTGTGAGAAGTATCTGTCAGTACTTCAGTAGCCCCATACAGATGGCATTATTCTTTATTCAAAACTTGTCTGTTGCTCACAAGGCTTTCTGGAGTGTTTTAACTACCTGAAAATGTTGGAGAAAAATCTGTTGTGGTTGGGCTGATGGAAGAGGTTGATCCAACAGCTCTATATGTCTGATTCCTGAAGTTTACAAATACTCAGGTCATCTTAAGAACTGTAATGAAAAATGTTATTTCAGTATAACTGGGACTTGGTATTTAATAATAATATTTAATATTTGAAAATTACTAAGATTCCTGAGCAACTGCCAAAGTATGTAGATGAAGGTGCCCAGTGTAGAGACTCAAAGGTACTAAAGGAGACATGCAAAGAACAATTTAGCCAAAAGCTACTTGGTTCCCCAGTATCTATTGTAGGTATGTCTAAACAAACTCTCTCTTCATGATTTTCCCTGTTAATTATCCTCTTAATTCCAAAGTGGATGCCAAGGAGGACAGTGTCTGGTGTATTTGTCATAGAAACATAGGTACTGAGCAAAGAGAAGTCACAACTCTGCTGAATGCTGAGTAAATAGACAAGGTGTGGCAAGAAGAATCCCTGTCCCAAACCCATAGGTAACTTTAAACACTGCTTTCACTGTGTGCACTTGCATACTTGGGGGGAGCCTCATTCCATAGACATCCATATGCATATGGACTCACACCCGTACAGCAGAATAGAAATCCTTATAGGAGAAGGGCAGAGAAGAATGAAGTTTGTTCTTCTTAATGCCTGATTCCACCACCTAGCTACAGATATGCTTAGTGTTAAAAGCTGAGCATGACACTTCATCATGCAGTGAGAACAGGGACTCTGAGTATGACACAATGTGTCAAAATTTAAGACTCAAAGCCAACTAAAGTCACACAGTTTGGCAGAAGCAGCGAAGCACAGTGTATGCAACCTCCTCCTCAGCACTCCACAGAGAGAATTGAAATCCATCCCTGCCTAGTTTGGGAAGGGAGCAAATGTAATAGAGAAGGAGATGATCTGTAGTAATAGAGAAGCAGATGATTCATTTTAATAGTATTTCCCTTGTCTCCTGAGGATTTTTTTTTTTTACTCTGTTGAAGAGACATTATACAGATAGTTTGCAAAATAGCATTCTCATGAATATAAAATGACTGCAGAGTTGAAGATGCTGAACAGCCACTATGAGGCCAAGGGCAGAAGTGTGTGATGTCCTCCATCAGACTGTACTGTACAAGGTGAATTGTTTGAAAACTATGGGAAAGTTTTGAGCTGGTTGCATTGGATGAAAAGAATGACTCCCTACATATTACTTCCACACAGTGCATTTATGTACTCCTGACAGAAAACAGATTTTTTAGGATCTTTCAGGATCTTTCAAAGATCCAGAGTTTTGAAAGAGTCTAATACTGAGGCCAGTGTTGTTTAACTTATTCATCAATGACTTGGATGAAGGGGCAGATACCTCCTGTGTAACTCTGCTGATGTCACAAAGCTGGGAGTGGCCCACACCCCACAGTTCTGTGCAGCCCTTCAGAAGGACCTTGACAGGTTGGACAGATGGGCAGAGAATCACAGAATTGTTAGGATTGGAAGGAACCTCTGAATATCACCTAATTCAAACCCCCTGCAGAGGCAGGGTCACCTAGAACAGATTAGCAGGAATTTATCCAGGTGGATTTTGAATGTCTCTAGACTAGGAGATTCCACACCCTCCCTGGGCAGCCTGTTCCATCTAAAATTCAACAAAGGTGAATGCAGGGTCTTGCACCTGGAGAAGAATAATCCCATGCACCGGTACGGACTGGGGTCTGACCTACTTGTAAGCAGGTCTGTAGAGAAGGACCTTGGGGTCCTGGTGGACAACAGGCTGTCCAAGAGCCAGCAGTGTGCCCTTCCTTGTGGCCAGGAAGGCCAGTGGTGTCCTGGTGTGCATTAGGAAGAGCACTGCCAGCAGGTCAAGGGAGGTGATCCTGCCCCTCTACTCAGCCCTGCTGAGGCCACAGCTGGAGTGCTGTGTTCAGCTCTGGCCTCCTCAGTACCAGAGACCTGGAGCTACTGACACAGGTCCAGTGGAGAACTACGAAGATGATTAAGGGACTGGAGCATCTCTCTCATGAGGAAAGGCTGAGGAAGCTGGGACTGTTCAGCCTTGAAAAGAGGTGACTGAGACGAGAGGATATCAAGAGGACAGATCCAGGCTCTGCTCAGTGGTGCCCAGCAATAGGACAAGAGGCAACAGGCAGAAACTGATGCATGGGAAATTCCACCTGAACAAAAGGAAGAATTTCTTTACTGCACAGGTGACTTGGCACTGGAACAGATTGTCCAGAGAGGTTGTGGAGTCTCCCTCACCAGAGAATCTCTTCAAGAAAAGGATGTAAACCTGTGCCATGTGCTTTAGGATGACCCAGTCTGAGCAGGGACTGAGCAGTTAGACCAGTGACCACACAGAGTGGTCCTTTTCAACCTTTCCCGTTCTGTAATTCTGTGATGTTATAAAGTGACTTCAGATTACAAGATCCAGGATTTGGCCTCCTTGAGTGTTCATATACCCTGAAAATACCCAGAGGTATCCCATAACAAAGATTTCCACAAGTAACAGTTGTTTCCTTTATATTTTCTAAGTGGTATATCTTGTATCTGCCTCTCCATGTTACTGTGGATGGTATTTAGCAACTGTTCCTTCCTAGCCTAGACTAATTGCCTTGTTAAATTTAATCTCAATGAAATAAAAATACTACCTCATTAATACTTAGCCTAACCTTCCTGCTAATTACCATCCTTAGCAAAGGGTTAAGCATCTTGCTATTTTACTTTTATAGCTGGCTATACTTTTCTGGTTGGTCTCATTAGCAGTGACTGCCTTTGAAAATGCTTTTCAATTAATATAATTTTCACATATTTCTTCACTTCACGCATTATGTTGGAATGCGTGTTGATTGGGAAGAACTGGTGTGCTATAGGAATTGTAGAATCAGGAACCACCAAATAAGTCAGCACAGCTTATTTTCCAGTAAAGGGTATTTGTATTAACCTTCTGTCTAATTAAAATAATTGTTCAAATAAGTAAGAATTTTACAGAGTTTAGTGACATCATTAAGCAGTGCTTTTGCTGTAAGTAGTAGGTGTGGAATATAAAAACCTGTGTGTTCTTTGAAGTGTTAAGTCATAGCTCCACATGGCGCTAGATGAAGTCACTTAGAAGGTGAGAGGGCAATGAAAACAATTTAACTTCTCAAAGAATTTTGTGAGACTTTAGGACCTTGATTTTGCAAATTTTGGGACAGAGACTGTATTGCCGCCTACATGCAGTTCTAAGCACCCTCCGTTCAGGGAAGTTGTGAGTGTTATTCTGACAGAGGGAATCTCATCTAGCTACTGTAGCTACTTACTTTGTGTTCTTCTTGTTAGCTGAATGCTATGTTATCTAATTAGCTGAGTAGCCAGCTAGCTTCTGTGAGATCACCACTTAGAAATGGAGAATTCTCCAGTCTTGCATGCTTTACTGTGATCAAGTCCCTCTAAGAGTCCTTAGACATCCCATCTCTTATTCTCCATGTAACTACTGTATGGTAGAGCTGTTGAGTTTGCACCCACTCCCCGTGCACAGGATCTATTACAACTCTCAGCTGTGCTGCTGTTTCTGTGCATCTGTGCAGATGCCATATTGTAAAGAGTTCAGTGGTGACCCAAGAGGGATATGATTTATATTTGAACTAGATACCTCTTAATTGGATGATTCCCAAGCAGGTTGACAAATAACCTCCCTTAGTAGCCCTTGAACCCTAAGTGATATGGACTCATCAGATGGGTTTAGTAGAGAATCATAAATTGAAAGAAACATGGATATTTGTGCACCATGGTGGCCTGAAACCCTCTCTGAATATGGTTCTTCCTCCTTACTAACAGAAAGAAGGGGCTGACTTGTATAAAAAAACTTCTCCTGAGAGATGACAATAGACAGAGGGTGAATACCCTTTTTAACAGCATTGTGAAGCAGTCAGGTGAATCTTACAGCCTGTCTGTGCAGCAGCTTGATTGTTTTATGATGCAGGAAATAGGGAAACAGATTTATGTTTGTGGGTGAAAAGAGATAACACTGCTAAGAAATGATAAAAAAAGGGGTGCCTAGATCCTGAAATTTTGGGCTGATATGCCAACCCCAAAATCTGAATCTTGATTTACTACGGCAAATGAATATTCTCACTAGCAGGAGCACACAGAAAAATTAATCACGTAAAAGAAAATGCACTCTATTTTTTATCCTCTAGAAAGCCTTAGGGATTTGAGGTCTCTAGAAATTGAAACTGTAAGAAAATATGCATAAATACAGCAACAAGAAATATGCATAAATACAGCAATAAGAAATATGCATAATACAGCAATAAGATAATAAAAGGGCAAGGTGCAGGGCAACTTCTCTTGCAACTGCATTACCAGGCAGTCTTATCAAATCCCTTGGTGATTTTAAAGACATTTGATTCTTTTGAGGGTAATGCCTCCTTTTTTTGGGCTCTCTGTCATGATTGTGCTTTTCAGGATTTAGGTCTCTAGCAAGAAAATGACATTTTTGGATTCATTATAGGTCTTCTCTTACCTCGTTGAAAAAAGAAAGTGAAGACAAGGTGTGTGTTTATATTACAGCTATTTAAGAAAAAGTTTTTCTGCTTTGTGGAACTTTTGACTTTAAAACAGTGAAATTTTTCCTATGCAACATCCTCATCAGATAAAATGTTGACACACAGTACTCTTTGATCACTTCTGCATGAGACTCAGTACAACTGAGTATACGTATCCTCTGAATTTGATCTATTATTGTGAATAAGATAACCACACTGTATAGGGAGGAAATGAAGAGGTGAAGCTTCCAGTTTTTCTGCTCAGGATGTCAGGGATCAAAGCCTGAAACACAGCTTCTGGAAAATTTATGTTGACATCATGTCACCTCTCTGAGTCAGAGCACAGTGCAGTGGAAGAGTAGCGTACACACAAGACTGTCATAGTGGATCCATAAAAAGCAGCTACTGTGAGAAACTAAGCCTGCCTTAGGAAAGCAACTCTTGATGGTGCTTGGAATACTGACTGCACTTTCATGCTTTCTGCATCTAATAAATTTGTTTTTTTCCTGAGATTTGCAGTCTCCATTTATTCCCAGCAGATAACAATACATTCTCTCCTGAACACGCTGGCTCCCATAGGCCTCACTGCTAAGGTGAAAATGCTTAATACCACTAACTGAGAAGAGAGCTTCCACACTGCTGTCTGAGGTTGCTTCACCCATGCTCACATGGCAAAAAGGATTTGTAGGACAGAACTCTCTGCAGGTCACATTCTCCCAGTGCTAAGGAGCCTTATTTCCATGGAGACTTTTATAGAGCTGTTTGGAAATACACTGCCACAGACAGTGACTCACAGAGAACTGCTTTAATGGAGACAGATTTGCCATAATCCAGGCATAGTGGTTTTCTTTCACAAGGAATAATGAGCAAGAATTCAATGCAACTGTTTATAATGGCCATGAGAACTTTTCTCACTACTGTGGCAGTTTGGGGTATAAGTCAGCCCAGTTAATGTACCAGGAAACAGATAATAAAAATTTTAAGTATGCTGTCACTGAGTCAGTGGAGTTAGCAGACAGTCATCAGTCTCAATTTCACTGTGCCCTGAGCAGTTCACAATGTTAAGTCTTTTAGTAGGAGGGACCCAGCTGCATACCCTTGACCCTCAGCTGCAGAAATAGCCTTTCAGTTAGAAGTCAGTGCCTGTTCTTTGAGATTGGATGGATTTGTGTTCTTCCAAATATTAAAATTTCATGTTCCTTTGGTTTTTGATGGGAGATATTTGTCTTGTGTTGGGTTCTGGCGACTCTAAGGCAGAGCACAGCGCTGATTCCACTGTAGTCCTTTTCATACTTACGCTCAAGAATATCTCTTAGAAATACTAAATCCTTATGTGCAACTGTAATTTTATTTATAAACTGATTCTATACAACAGGCAGTTATTAACTATTTATATAAATAAATAAATAAATATATATAAGGGAGCACTGACAAAAAGTTATTTGCATGATGAGAGGGTCCTGATCACAGAAATGAGATGAGCAGCCTCTGCAACAGGCCCAGGCTCAATGTGAGAGAGCACCTGCCTACCTGCTGTCTGTTGGCAAGCTGGAGGGTGTACACAGGAGCTGTGGGGGGCAGTGTGGCACACCCAAGCGAGGACAAGATCAGGTACTTGGTCTGTGAAGTGCTTCACAGTCCTTCACAAATATTTTTCATATATGAGCTGCGTCATAAAACTAGGCAATTTTTGTGGTACTCTCTGCTTTAGAGATTAGAATGCCTGTATTTGTTCCTGGTTTGTAAATGTATTTGTTAGTTTTCTTTTATATTTGGCTTACATAATTATTTTTTCTCCTCTATTTCTACAAGAGCATCCGTGCACACTTTGCTCGGACAAACAGTTGCCATTTCCTAAAAAAACTGCTCCTTTCCCTTCAGGAACACTCTTTGATCCAATTTAAGTAATTATTTTTCTCAAACAAGACTGAATAGAATCACATTTTTCCGTCATAGCCTTTTATGATGTAAATGTACAATACCAGTCTGTTTCACTGGAAATACTTTACCATGCACATACCGTGAATTGAGCTTATCATGCTCAGAGTTACATGTCTTGATATTTACAGTGACAACACTCCACAACTCTTGTGCTTTTTTTTTTTTTTTTTTTTTTTTTTTTGTTTAAAAAATATTATTCTCCACTTAATAGCAGAAACTGTAATTCTAGTACAGAGCTTAGGAGCACAGTGCTATGAAACGCCATTTTTTCAACACTCCTGGAACTTATCAGCAGCATCTTCCTATTAAAACTCCCCAAACTTTCATGTTGACAATTCTTCCATTTTTGACACTAGAAAATAACTTTCTTCTCTTTATGCCCTTTTAATTCAAATATTACATTAGGGTCCTGTAGAATTGTAATCACCAGCAATCTTCCCCTCATAGTAGATAGCTATTAACCCAGTTTACAGTTCTTCTGTATTTTCTGCACATTAAATAATGATTTTTCATCTGAGACCGTATTGATCAATTTCCTTAAGTGATGGATTAGATTTTACCTAATTTCCCTAGCAAATCACCTACCTAGCAAATAAGATCATGTTATCTGTCATGGTGTTTTATGTATGATATTCATTAATTCATATTTTTCCTGATTGACATCACGCCTTGTAGTTGCCAATATCACTTTCCCCCCTCTAGTAAAAGAAGCCACCACGTTTATGATTATTGACTTGCATGTTTCTGCCTCTGATTTGACATCAACTGTAATTTTTTCCATATCACTTTCTGTTTCTTTAGTGTTCTCTATCATTTTTACCAGCTCATCCTGTTCAGTGCAATGTCCAGTCATGCTTACTATGCTTTTGTGTTTTCCTTAAGGTTTGCCACCATCCAGTTTCATATCCTACATCAGGACTTGTGGTTCCTTCCAGTTGTTTCTTGCCTTTGTTTTATGTGATAAACACAACAGCTGTTTGTGTCTGACTTGGTGTAGAGTTTTGTATTGTCAGACTAATTGCATCATCCACCTGGCCACTGCTTCCACCTGGCATCCTTCTGGCCCTTGCCCATCTCTCTGCAAAAAGCCATTGAGCTAATTAAGGACCTAGACCTTCTACTGATCCTCTGCAAAGCCTTTCTCCTTGGCATGGTCTGTTAAAATGAACACAGGTTTCAGAGAATTTCTCACCTATAATGTTTAAAAGTTTTGGAAGAAGATATGATTTTCTGATTCCCTTGTGGCTTACTTCTGTGAGTTTTTCTTGTTCTGAATCCTGCCCACAGTTGCAGGAATGAATGCAAAAATCCAAATAGTATGTCTGGATTATTATAATTTTGCATTTTCTTCTCCTACTTCTAATTAATAAGTATATGAAATCACTGCTGAAAACCAAGTAAAAGCTGCTCTTGGCTTGTGCTCTAGACCTTAAAAATTTCTGGCAAGTGGCATATGGGGAAAACATTGGAAGAAAAAAAATACTGCTGTCTTTGAAGTAACATATCACATTCTTTGTCCAAACAAATCTATGTAAATGCTACCAATCCCTTCTCTAGAAATGCAGGATTGCTTTCAAAGCACACTGTCTTTGGCTCAGGAAACACAGGATGCTGCTCAGGAAGGCAAGGTTGATAATAATGGAAAGAGTTGTTTTAGCAAGCAAAGGAAGTATGTGTACATAGGAAGAATGTTGCAAATACACAGAAGAGAGAAGCCAGATTGGCTCTTTCATTTTTTGCTTAACACAACCCTGAATTTCTTTGCAGAAAGCCCTTGAGCTTTGCAAACAATGAAGCAGATATGCCCTTAATTGTTTCTCTTCATTCATTGCAATGAGGAGGCAGGGATAGAAATCTTAAGACCGCTTCATCTGGATCTGGAATTGTAAGAACCAGAATTGCATTGATGTGAACTACATGACTCTTAAAAAATAAGAAGGCTGGCAAAATTTTAAAGAAAAGTTTAGAGAAAGGACCCTTATGCCCCAATGATTTAGTAACTGCGCTTGTCTGCATGGGAACTGCAAATCAGCCCCATGTTCCAGGTATGCTGCTGTGTATTTCTCTGCTGCTGTGGGCTATCTCCTACTGTTACCCAGAAGAGAAAAGAATAAAGGTGATGGAAAGATTTCCCTCACTTCTAGCAGCCCTTATTCATTTGTGCTTGAGTGCTGCTAACCTTGCAAAACCAAATTTGTATGCCCAAATGTCTTCAAATTTTCTATCTCAACATGCATTAGTCCCCAAAATCACTATCCATAATAATTTTCAGTGTCCCACAGTTCTTTTCATCTGTTGATTTTGGGTCAGAAGAAGGACAGATTTTTCAGCCATCTGTGGGACTCGTGACTCCTTGATATTACCAGGGACTCTGGTTAACAGGTTGCCCTCATGTTGTACCTTATTCCTCTTCTAAGACAGGAAAAATGTGTTCTGGAACTATATTCCTAGACTATTCCATTCACAAATCTTTACTGTCTTGGACAGAGATTTAAAGGACTAAAGTGGCAACATATCAAAGCTACAGCAAAATGTGCAATTCCCTAGTTCCCAGAAAGCAGCTGTGCTTAAAAGCTGTCAGCCAGCAAAGCATTTTTCTTTTTGCAAAATTGTGTCTTTCCAACAATTCACTCTGCCCTGGACAACTCAAATTAAGGACTCTCTGCCATTCTGTTTCCATCTCAATTATGCATCCTCAGATGAAAGCCAGCATTGATGTGGATGCATCTAGATAAACACAGATTGCACTTTCATTTATAATGTGAAGCAGTTTTGCTTTTATGGAAATGCTTTGCATTTGAGATATGATACCAAGCATCCTGGAAAAGTTAATGGGCTCCAATTAATTATCTTGTGTTTCTCCTCCTGGTTCAGTTCCAATCTTTTAATTCTCTAAAGCTATCCAGTTTCATTGCTTTAGCACTTCTAGCACAACAAGGCCTTCCAGGTCATAACTTGGACCCGTGAGTATAAGAGGATTGCCCAGCAATTCATCTCCCAACAGATAAACCCTGACAGGTTCAAATGTGTATCCAAGTGCATCCAAAAATCTTCAGAGGAGAAATCTCATTAGAACAGACTTCCTTTGATTTTCTTTCATTCCTGGCTGGCTTTGAAACAGCATCATTCATGGCTTTGATTTCAAGTGTGCTTTTCTCCCCAGCATTTCCATTTGTAGCTCTGAGTAAAATTTGGTAGCAGAATAATACAAATATTCATGAGAAAAAGAACCTAATTTTTTGGAGACAATCAAATAGTAGAGCTAGTCCAAGCACTGGTCAAAATATAATGCTGGTGCTTGATCATTACCTGACTTGACCGGTCCTCTCTCGTCCTGTTTGTCATGTGCTTGTAAATCATGATCAGCTGGCAGAGAACTTGTTTCAATGTCTAGTTTGTAAATTAGTTCACGGAATTCACCAAATGCATTTCTAATCAAAAATATTTAATATACTTCTATATTTCTTATTTTACTATTTAAATTTCATTGATTATTTATAAATTAAATCATATATGCATAATATGCATTTAAAATCTTTCAGCACTTTGAATAATCTGAATGTTCATATAAGTACATGAATATTTGTGGAAGTAAACCATAAAATTCAATGAGAAAAACAACAGCAATAGCATTACAGTATGAATTCTTCATTTATCACAAGCTAAATTGTTCTTGATTACATATTCATCCTATTTTGTTTCACAGTAATGGTAAATACTTCAAGGACATGTGTTGCTAAAAGGTAAATGAAAGAGACCATGGCTGTTCCTTTTTATGATATTTTCAACTTGCTCTGTTGAGGAGTTTATTTTCTCATTAGAATAATTGCACTTATCCACATTTCTCTGGAACTTCTACTGGACACTTGCTGTCTAAAGCTTTTCAACAAAACCTCAAAAGCTTATTTAAATTTCTGTTAAATTATTACTAATTTTGTTTATTTTTCTTTTAATGTTGCTAAAAAAATCACATTTGTCATTATATTTGTATATGAATATCACTTCCTTGTTAAAATTGTATAACAAAAATCTGTGGATATCAGAAGCAATTCTTGAATCAGTTAACAATCTTAAAAGAAAAATCAGCATTTTTAGATGTAGTTCATGAGTCATGGTACTTAGATAATTTCCTTCAACTTCATAATATTCTGTGAAGGTCTAGGAAAATGTAGACAGAAATAGACTTTAGCTTAGTGTTTTGCAAGGTTTCTGGAAATGTTTTGAGGTGAGAATTTGTGCATTTGTAGGTCCAAGCCAGAGGTTACCTTCTTGAAATTTCATGTCCAACAGCACCCATTCTGTACAGAAAAGAGTGCTCCCAAGTAGAGGCCCAAAATGCTTTTACACAAATGATTCCTAATGAAAGCTCCAGCAAAATGGACCTATTTCTGCCATCAGCCTTCTCATTTAAGAACTGACATAATTCATCCTCCTTCTCATCTGCTGCCCCTCATTATCCAGGAGGCCTGATGTGCCACATTACACTCTTAGCAAAAGTGTCCCTTTCAAAAGCACACTGCCCAGATCAGAGCTGTTTCTTTTGATTTTCTTTCTGACTCACTGACATTTGCAGAGATGTGCCAGTGCATCTGAGTCCAAAAACAAGAAGGTAGAAAACACATGAAGTTCCTTTTATCTCTTCAGTCTTTGTAGTCAGAAAAAAAATTTCTATTACATTGGCCTTTCTTTTCTTCTTCTTTATTTTCTTTCAATTTTTCTTTCATTTACCCTGATCTTATTAAAGTTACTCATCTCTTTCTTGAGTCCTTCCAGCAGAGTTCTCAGCAAGTCTCCTCATGATGTGAGTGCTATGTAAAACATCCTTTAGCACTTTGTTGCTTGAGTTGCTCTGAACTGTATTCCTGTTACATCAAGATGCACTCAATTGAAGCTGGAGATGCACTTTTAAAACCCTGTTGAAAAGAATTATTTTGCTTAAACTCAGGTGTGCCTTTGGAGGGTGTTGTGATCTCCTTACTCCATCTCAGTTTATCCTTTGTCAGTCTATGATACAGAGATTGCTTTCTGTCCTGTAGTAATGAACTAGCAATTATATTATGATTTCCTGCCTTTTTCTGCACTAAAAGTTGCTAGGTAGGTCTGAGGTTATCCTGTACTTGTGGATAAAGCCTAAAATAAAGCTTTATACTATTGCATCAAACTGAAAGAGATTATCAGCAGACAATTACCAGTCATCTATCTATGCATTAAATATCTGTGTTTATAGAAGGTACTGACTTCTGATGATTCATCTGTCTAGTTAAATCTATGATTAGTATCTGTGTAGGTGTAACTACACCTACATGCAGATCATGCTTGCAGCATTTGTTTCTGGGAAGACGAGAGATCCTAAATGGAATAATTCCATTTGAGGCAGTGGTGATAGCAGTCCCAATAGAAAAGTTCATGCTTCACACAGGGAGACCACAGAGGGCAGGCAGCTTATGGGCAGACAGCACTACCTCTCAGAGATTTCTAGGTAGAACAAACAGTTAACTGAAATCTGGGGAACAGATCTGCATCTCCTCCTAGTCCTTCAGACACAGTTCTTCCCAGCACTTCATACCCTGTGTAAAATGCATAGGGCAGTTGCAGCATACTAAAAATTCCTTCTGTCCATTATAATTGAAGTCAAGAAACTGGTGTTATACAAATTTTTAATCTGGCCTTCCCCTACCCACCCCCCCGCCCCCCCCGCCTCCCAGAATTACTGAATAAAAAAAATGTCATACAACAGGATTTAAAAGCTATAAGTAAATCTTATTTGTTAGTAGATTGTCAGTTGCATTTGCTTGGGGCTGTGCAATGAGAAACATATAATACTTACAGATGTGTCCCACGCACTGGTTGTGCTTAACTGAATTTCATGTCCCACAGCAATTCATTTTGCAACATTCCGGTCTGTATCATGACTCTAAAACCTCCATTGGGAGGTGCAGGAGGTTTTCAGTTATGACAGTAAAAATGAAGTCACAAGAACTAGTGTTTGCTATGCAGTTCTGAAAGTTGTAGTATTTATTTAAAGGTTGCTGTTATTCTGTTAGATTTCAGCTGGACAATGGAACTCTTCTGTCACTGTCTGGGCTTTGACTTGGGCAGCAAAGAGACCAACAATCCTAACCACTTGAGAACTTTTCTGTACGATTGCTGTATGATCTGCCATCTCTAAACACGTGTAAGAATAACCCCATCAGTTGCTTTGTGCTGTTCATTGTTTCCATGTGACCTGGACAGTCATCTCTAATCCCCAGTCCTGACTCTTGCTCCTTTGAGCAGTCATTTGGGTTTTGTTTCCTCTGCTCTTACCCCATCTCTCCTCTTCTGGAGCTAGACTCCTGACAACAATCCTGTACTTCCTGCAAAACAGCCTTTGTGGCCATATTTGACTAATTTTTCTGACACTTAACAATGTTATTGCTTTGGCTTTCAGCTTTGCTTCCACTTCAACTTCTCAGTTACTGAATTTTATTTCACACAGTGTTGATACTGGGGTGTCTCCCAGCTTGATGGCTGTAACCTGATCCCAAGCACTGGGATGCACTCTCTGCTGGATCCCTTCAGGAGTTTCCATAATTTAAACATGTTCCTGCATATTTCCAGTTTTGAGCTGCAGATCGCAAACAGAAAAAAACCCCACCAAAGTATTTAATGTTGTCTAGTGACTTTTAGTACAGCTCTTGTAAGTACAGTCCTCTGATTCTGCCTTTCTCAGAACAATCAAAAAGTCTTACTTTCTGAATGACTCAAGAGGCTCACATGAGGGCTGAGGTTTCCAAATCTCTTTAAGAAAGGGATTTAAGAAAGGAATCTCTTTATTGTCTCGACTAAAACAATTAAATGACATAGACATGTAGAAAAAGGATGCTCACAAATGTTGAGAACAGAAGCTATTGAGTTCACCAGAATGGAAGTATAGAGTGGGAAGAGGAGGAATCAAAAATTCTGAATAAAAGCAAAGCTGATAGGTGAGAAAGGAGATTAATTTGAAGATTATTTCACAATACAGCTTTCATGATAAAAACAAGTAATTTTAGATGTCTGGCTGATTTTTTTGAGAGGTCATGCTGATGATAAATTATGGTAGATGCAATGTTTTTATAATTTGTTTTTCTTGAAGTCAGTAAATGTTTGTTTTTGCCAAGCCATCAATAAAACCCTCTTGACAACTTTCACAGAAATTGTTCTTCTAAAATTACTAATAACTAGTAGGTTGCTGAGCCATCTTGCTGCTGTATTCTTTACATTTGTCAGTGATTATTGGAGGCATGGATTTACTGGGAGTATCTAGAGAATGTTTCTCCTGGTTTTGCATCTAATTTTTTACCACTTGTATTGCTTAATGTAACCACTTGTATTGCTTAATGTAACATAAGGCTTGTGAAAAGTAGAATTCACCAGACCTTGAAGCTGTGGTTGTCCATATGATGCCTTGTGAAGGCTGACCTAGAACAGAGGCTAGACAGACTTAAAGAATGAAGTAGGTATTTATTAGAAGGCCTCAATGGATACACCTTGGACAGCACAAGAGCCCAAAAAGGGCTACACCGCACATGAACCCAAAGTGGTCACAAAATGCAAGACTGGTCATGGGGTCTCACACTTTTATAAGTTCTGGTCCATTTGCATATTGGAGTTAATTGTCCAATTATAGCTTATTGTCTCATCCTTCTTGTTTTTCTCTCTTCAGTGCGCTGTTTAGGCTCTTGGGCCTGACATTTGGATCATTTGTCCTTGGTCCCCACCTAGAGAAGGAATTGTTTTGTCTAGCTACTCTGTGAAGACAGCTTACTATCCCTAATATGAAGCTCAGAAGTACACACTAAAGCAGTACAGAATCTGAAAAATATAAAAGCTAAAACCTGAGGCATCACATAAAGTAAAATAATTAATTAATAATTCTTAATGCTCAGTCATCAGAAGAGAAGACTCAACAGTAGTGTTACTTGTGTCTGAATTCCAGAAAAATATTGCTTGACATGTTGTGATTATGAGAACCTATTCCAGTGTTTGAAACTGAGAGAGTGAGTAATCGTGTACATTTCATAGAGATAGCTACCTGGTATCTCTTGGACATCAACATGGCTTTAATAGTCATAAAAGCATTTTCCTGGTAGCTGTGCTGTGCAATACAAAAGTATTCATTATTAAAAGAACATATAATTAACTTCAAATGAATCCTAAAATTGTGCTCAACTGTAATGTACAACTAAACAGAGTTAGCTGCAATTTTTTAACATCTATGTAATTGTAGGTGCTTCCACACTAAAATAAACAGTATATTAGTGAAGTTGTATCTTCTATTCTTTTTTTGAAGATGCAGTAGACATCTAAATGACACAAGATTATATATCTTGTGATGATAGATGAATTATAAACATGATATCTTCCTCTTTGATACAGAATGTATTTATGTAAACTAAGTGTAATATTAGAGCAATATCAAAATTTTTCTCTCCACCTTAAAGTGGTATGTGTTTGTAACCTAGTGCAGAAAGAAAGTGCCTCCTAAACCTCTTGTCCCATACCTAAGTCCTAGGTAAGCAGCTGCTGATAACCAAGCTGAAGCAGATTGAACATTACAGAATATGGTCTTTATGAGAAATAACCTCTTAATAGCAGTTTTGGCATGAAAGAGTAGTGTTAGAAACAACATTCAGAGTAGAACATGTTAATTTCTTATCCTTTCTCTGCATTTCCTCTTCTGAAACTTCATAAATGGATCTAGCATCTTAGAAAATTGTTTAAAAAAATCTTTTTAAGGGCTATGTGTTGACATGTGTTTGCATGGTGATGTTTCTAAAGCTTTTAGCATAATTCAGTGTGGTGCAGTTCAAATTCAGAATAACCATTTTAGTATATGGGCTTCCAGTTGAGGATTTTTCAAAGACACTGTAGAAAGTAAAAGTCCAGTTTTCACTGGTGTGGTGTTCACTGCCATGCTGAGATTTCTAAAGAGGCCTCAGCTTTCATATAGATGAAAAATAAGGAGTCAAAACTCAGATAAAACCATACTTCTACTCACATTGAACTCTTAGCAACAAGAAAGATTCAAATGGGTAACCACAGTGTTTGGGTAGAGACAATTAAGGTCTGTGGCTGAAATAACTGTAGGCTGCCTTTCTTCAAGGCAGATTTCACTGTTGTGTTCTAGTATTCAATATTTATGGAGCATTTTTAAGATGAATAGCATAATATACAGCATTGTATTGCTACGGTGATTGGACTACTGCTGTGAAATACTATAGTATTTTTTAATAAGGGTAGTAAGTAGAAAATGATCCATCAGGGATGAACCAAGACTGAAAATAAGCAATGTGAATGGTGCTCTTTAAAAAAAGAAATAAAGTCCTCCAAGACAAATAATCATTCGCTGCCAAACCCTTATTTTATTAAATTAGCTCCCTTTGCTCCGAGTTTCGTGTTTATCTTTTTAAATGTCACTTGTGTATATTATATCTTTAAAAGTTCCCATTTATGCCTTCCCCAAAGCTCAGTTGACTTTCAGTTACTGTCTGACATAATGAAACTGTGGTAAGCATTTTTTGGAGTTAAAGTGCACTGTCCCCATTTTCTCAATCTGCTGCTGCCAGTACAGCTTATAAAAACATATATACAGGTAAAATTTACATTGCAGGTTTTGTGCCTGTAGTTCTTGTCATGGTGACAGTTACTTTGCACTATTTACTGGTGAGGCTGTAGACCCTCACGAAGAAGGAAAAAATACTCATATTCTTTTGCTGTACATGGTTATCATGAGAAAAAAAAAAAAGTGTTACAGTGTGGTAAGTGTGAAGATTACTGATATAGTGGTTAAAAAACTGCACCCTGGAGAAAGAACACTGAACAAGATTTCCTGCTTGCCATCCTTTACTCAAAGATAAGCTGAAAGCTGTTGTTAGGTGCGATTTTGGCCTGGGTTTCAATATAGTCTTAGAGGTGAAACAATTCACAGTTTCTGGAGAAGGGCACTTGATGTAATTCCTGAATTACTGAAAACTGATGAAAGCCTTGGCCTGATCTTCTGCCTGCAGCAACAGCTTTCCTTATGGTTCTCCGGTGCTGTACGCCCCAGATAGTAATCCTTTCCCTCTTTAGGCTTTGACACAAGGGAAACCACACCTGAATGAAAACACAAACAATTTGGTTCTGATATGGCTCTTACTATGTAAAGATTTTTACTTGTGTTCTGGCATCTTTCTGAGGTTGTGAGTGCTTGTTCAGTCCTGTCCCATTCTACCAAGCTGATCACAGTGATATGTATGCCATATCACTGCAATTACTCTGTAAAGTATAAGTTATCTACTTCTGAGAAATAAAGTACATTTTCCAATATTTTAGATTCTTTAATCATTTTGGTTGAGTCCCTTTCATATGACTTCAGAGAAACTTTCACAGGCACAGCTGTTGCCTAGAAAAGCACTTTGTCTCTATTGGCAAAGATTTTCTTGTTCTGGTGTAAGCTGCATAGTTAGAGTAGAACCATTTAGGACAATTATAGCAAAATACCTCTTGGGATACCAAGAGGACATAATTCAAGCCATCTCAGCCTCTGTGATCTGTAACACCGTGCTGATGATGCTTTTGACAGAGCAACTAGCAGAGTCAATTTTGTCGCATTTCTTTGACCTATTTTGAAAAAGTCTACCATGAAGCTAAGGGACCTAAGGGCAGCTGAGTCTAAGACAGCTGAACTGACAAAAAAGAGATCCATTTAAAGTCTTAACTGGAAAGATTTTCATGTGATAAAGTTGTGTGGTCTTTTCTTAAAAAGTACATATACAAATCCAAAACAAATGAATGGATCTCTTCATCTAGTTCTGGGTGCCCTTCTTTTGATACATTAAGCTATATGACTCAGTCATTAATTTTCAAGTATTTATCAAAGTTCTCATATGAAGTGATGAGGTAATTTTCTAGAATGAACCAAAGTTTACAGACAAAATTATGAGACTTCACAGGAAACTGTTGACACATGAGAAGCTGATGCCCTAGGGTTTATAAGCAAGAGCAACTCATTAGCAAAGTTTTTATAAAGCAATGTCCTTAGCTAATTAGAACTCTCCTACTTATATTTGCCTGACAAGAGAATGAAGGAGGAGTAAAATAAAATAAACACCAGTGAAATGAGGAAATTAGAAGAGCGATTGTTAAAAGTTGTTAATCAAACCATTTAGTGGTTCTTTTTCAAGCAGCACTGGTATTAGACTGCCCTGTGCTAACTGCGTGTATCGAAGCAGCATTAAATGTCTCCGATCCAGCTATGAATGTTGGGCCACGGGGAACATTCATGGATGTGTGAAAACAAGGCTTCAATTCAGCCTGACTAAGTGTTTCAGTTAGTCTCCTTTATCTATTGTTGAAATCCTGAATGCTGAGAATTTTAAACTTTCTGTGCTTAAAGGCAAAGACCCACAAGAGAACACTGCATTTGACCTGAGGCTGTGAAGAAGCCTTCCAAAAGTGATTGATAGTACTGGGATTACGAGTGCGTAGTTGGTTAGAAGTGTGTAATATCACAGGGTAGAAAACTTAGAGTTTGGGATTTTAGAATATAGAAATAAATATGAAGCAAGATGGAGGTTTTAGGGTGGAGGCAGGTTGTTCTTCTTTACCTTCTTCTTTCTTCTTCATGGTTTGGGTAGCGTTTTGTAATTGGACAGAAAAATCCACATTGCGTGCTTCCAGGGATCAGTTATTGGGTTATCAGTTATTGGGAAAATAATCTAAGTGTCCTTTCTTAATTGGATAGTTTAGTCTTAAAAGACTTGTAACAAGAGAAAGTTAGCCATTTTGTGCCTTGGTAATGAAAGGCTGCCGAGCTCATGATTGTGAGGCTGTTTTACTGATAAGAAATAATAAACACCTGAGTCTGACCATGAGCTGCCATCTCCAGTGCCTTCAATCCAGACCCTGAGAAACTGATACTCTATTTATCTGCATAATCTGTTAAGGTCAAATGCCTGTGTCCATCTGTCTGTCACCGTGGGCAGTGTAAGAAGTGGCACACAGAGCTCGGCCTCTCCCAGAATCAGCCAACATAGGGTTTGGTCACATGTGGCTACAATCTCCTTTTGTTCCCAAAGCCCTTTTCAGTGAGTGCATTGCAGCGGAGTACAACAGGCAAACCCTTTGGGTCTGTCATGTGCTGTCAGGTCTTGGCTGGAAAATGACTGTTCCTTTTACACATTGTAAGTGAGCACTTCCTCATTGCAGACCTTTGATGAAGTGCTTGGGAAAAGCAAAGATGGGAGGTGATGCCACCTCTAACTGAGCTCTGAAATCTGCCATTTACCTGTGCCCTTGCTGCAGGTGACCAGCAAGCCTTTTCTCATGCAGTTGATGCATTGCTGATGTTGCACAGGGGCCTCGTGCTGGAGCAGGTAGAGCAATCACCTTAGTTTAAAACAGATTATGTCTGTCTTTTCTTATGACAAGCTCTCAAGAACTAATTGTTACTACTGGTTTGAAAATAGATTAATGACTTTCCTTTTTAAAGAGCTCTTCTAAAGTCCAGTTATAAAATCCAGTCATTCAGCTAAAATGGATTTTTTCCTTCTGAATGAAGTGTAAAGAGAAAATATGTTTCATGTTCAGAAATATACAGACATACTTTGTATTTTCCGTGGAGACTCCCTTGATATTGTTCACAGATACTATGTTTCCCTGTCTCTTCTTCATACTTTTGTCATAAATTCAGTGTTTGTGAGAAAAGCAGGATAATCTGCATGTGCAGATTATCTCTCTGTGTATAATTCTGTGCCTTATTAATGAAATAGGGCAGGACCAAACCTCATGGTGGCACTGGTAGTCCCTTCCCGAACACGGATTTCTGCTAGATTAAGCAAAAATGGTCTTAAGTTGCTCTTTGACATGGATAGCAGTGCTTCTACTCCTTACTAGCCTACTCTGCTGACCTACAAAGCTCTATCTGTTTATCTTTAAAAGAGTCCATGACTGGAACAGACCTTAGATGATACATACTGCAAAAGGGTTATAGCAAAAGGCTTTTCTGCCAGACTGGGAGAAACAGGGCTGCACATTTAAAAATTAAGAGGGAGTGCCTCATAGAGAAATAGGTGAAATTTTGTTCTTCAATCACTCTGTGATGCAGTTACCCATCTAAAACAATAGAACCTCTCACAAGATTTCTTAAAAGGTAAATTAATTTATCGTAGTGGCCTTGTGTTCTCTAGCCAGAATTTACTTTCTGTCATACATCCATATATTTCAGTACCAGGTTTTCTTAATGCATTTGTATTTCTATTACTTATTAATTGCATATTTGCAAGTGAGCAAAGTGGGCACCAATTTAATCTGGTCTGATTCTGCAGAAAGCCTGAAAGTAAGTTGGAGAACTGAAAACTGGCCCATTTCTCTCAGTGGGAAAGATTGTGAACTTTGTAATCACTTGCCTTGGATTCAGTGCTATGACAAACACCAACAGGTTATACACCAATTAATATCATAATCTGTAAGTAACAGTGGATGTCTTTACAGATGAGATGGAGCTGGGCCTGATACACAGAATAAAATTAATTTGGCAGTGAAATTTAAAGGTTAAAAATTTAACCTTTAAATGGTTAAAGGAGTAAATCCAGTAGTCTCCTGTAGTGTTAGTGAGTATACATGACCCAGCATTTTTTTAAAGTAATTGTAGATTTACATGGTGTCTGTCTCTTTAGTGCTTGAATCATAATGTAAAATGCCTGTACTAGCCAGATCTAGGTGCCTGTGATGATTATAAGAACTGAGTTAACCCAGATGCAGTAAAAAATTCCCTAGTGCACTCTCCAGCATCCAACAATATTTGGATCAAGAACTTAATAATCTGGAAGCAGTGTCTTTGTATTTATTAAATAATGATAGATATTTATTCTGGGATTTAGTTCAATTAATTGCCTTCTAAGTCCTTGTAAATACATAGTAGCTGCCATGTTCTGTGACAGTGACTTCAGTAGCTTAACTAAGTGAGAAGAAAACTGCTGCTTCTTCTGCACCCTGCAGCCCACTGTTTGCCTTTGATTTCTCTATTAGAAAAGAGAGAAAAATTATTCTATGTGCATCATCTTCAGGCTTATGAGTTTAACACTGTCAGTACATCTTCTTTCTGAACTGTAACATGAGCCAGTTACATGAGCTCAGGATGATGACAACTTTGTACTGCCTGTGCCAGGTTCTCCTCCTCAATGAGTAGAGTTTCACTGTGCCTATGCATGACAGAAGAATCAGTGCTAACACAGAGAATCTTCCATATAATTATGCCTATTCCTGGTTTGAAAAGTATCCCCTATATATGAGGATCAAACTCCTCTAGAGAGTGCAAAATTTTTTCATCTGTGCTTGAAAGTGATATGAGACCATTTTCCTTGTGACTTTCAAATAAATCACTTAGATGGCAAGTTTAATCTTGCAATATTTTTGTTGCATGATGTTCTTTAAATAATGGAAGTGGCTTAATGGAAGATGCATTTAATAAACTGAATTTCAAAGGAGGTTCGAAATCCTGTAGATTGGGTTTTATTTAAGTTAATATCAATACTAGTTCAGTTTCTGTGCTGCATCGTAATATGGGGATGAGATTTCTGTTTGATATTGCAGTGGATATTGAAGGGTGATTGATGGCACTAATTTTTCTGCTGCTTCACTGCATGCCAACTCTATTAACTGCTACTTGTTTTAAGATACACCTCTATGTATTTGAAATTGGGGTAGGGGGCATTGTCTTAAAGTGATGTGTAGTGAGTGCTTTGAGAGCAAGCATGACTCTTTAATTTACTGGGTCAGATGAGGGCTTAGATGTTGCTTTCTAAACTGCTGTATTTTATACTGGGTGTCCAGCTATTCCAACTTCTGACGCAGAAAGCTTGTTAATCCTGATGACTTCCAATTTACTACACAATAAGTAGCAGGCTTAAGAAGCAAAATCTGATGGAACAGGACTTGTTTATTCAACCCTCAGCTTCCACTAACAATGTATTTCATTGCCTTTAGACTGGCTCTGCTTTCCATAGCTCAGGGCTGGCAGGGGCTTACATTGCTCTTCTTCCCATTTCAGGCTCTGGCTCCTTAATGGTCCATGGCTGACTCACTAAATAGGTGTTCCAGCCATGCATTTATATGGCTGACAGGCAAAGACAGATTGCCCTCTAGATGACAGGGCTTTTATTGGCCTTTCTTTGAGTTGCTTAGTTTCAGACAAACTGGTCAGAAAATGCCAACAAATTAGAAAGTAGGAGCACAATTCTTTGTTATGCGTTTGCTAGCAATAATAATTCAAAACATTGTACATCAGTTCCCATCTGTAGTTTTCATTTTCTGTGCTTTTTCCACTGGGGCAAACGACAAGCATAGAATATGTTACAGAATTGGGTCATGGATAATTCTGATTCAGTTAACTTTGTGTTCATTTCTAAAATCTCGTTCATTAGGAGTGGGTTACTGTCAATTTGTCCCATTAGGCAGGGTGGTGGAGCATCATGGATTCTATGCTTATCCTGTGGTAGAATATGGGAAATCAAGAGATAAACTCCATGCAGATTAAGAAAGCAGGTAAATAAGAACAGAATAATTTTTTAATGAAGTAATCTTTCATATGTTTGTGTCAGTATTTATCTTAAAATATCCAATTGATTTATCCTTGCAAAAAGATTTTTCCTACTACATATCCTTCAAAGTACAAAAAGAAAAAAATTACATTTCTTCTAATTTTAATTATGAGAGAAATTAGAGCAAAAAAATTGTTTGCCTATTTTGTTTCCTACAGTGCCACTTTTGTTTTTTTGTTAAAATAAATATCCATGGTTTTATCTTTTGTGACTGGGTAATAAGAAAAATTACTATGAATTCAACCCTCTGTCCCCCTCAGTGTAGTCCCTGAATTTCTGCGTGTCTTTTTAAAAACCCCAGGGAGCAGCTGGTTCAGTGTTGAGGTGATCATGGGTGTGACTTCTTCCAGAAGTGCAAAGGAAAGCATAAGAGCCCAAACATATAATCTGCATAAAAGGCAAAGATATGTTTTTCAGATTCCATGTCCTTAGTATTGTCCATATTTCCACTGGGAAAAACAGCATATGTGTAGCAGCTCTCATCTGCTCCACCCACATGCTCCAGACATCCCAGACTAACTATGTACAGGCACACAGGTCATGGATTGTCTGGATAAATTCACTCTTGATTACAACAGCACTGGGTCCAGAGTCTGATTCAGGCAATGTGACCATTTGTCAGGAAAGGCAGCAGATGGCTGCAATAGGTAAAGAGCATACTACCACTAAAGCAGGAGTCTGGTGTTCAAACCAGTAACACTGGCAGAAGTGCTGCTCAGGTCAGCAAATTAAAACAAAATTAGATACTGCATTTTCCTGCTTTTCTGTCTCTATTATGTCCTTTTCTTCACATACCAAAACTAAAGAAAAATATTTTGTCCATTACCAAAGAGCAAAATAGAATTAAATATATAATTTTAGAACTGTCTTTTGCTGTCTTTGTTTCATGAAGAGGTAGATCACGAAGGTCCTGTATCTTCTTAGGGTGCAAAGGATTGCTTTTGTACTTTTACATCCAAAACAGAGACACTGAAGCCAGCAGACTGTGCCTTCACTGTCTGACAACACCTTGCCTTTACCTTTCTTGAGTGGCTTCAGGCAGATTTCCTTGCATCCTTCCCGGTCTGAGGAGGAGTACCAGGGATTGGGATGAGAATATCTGTGTAAGACTACATAGGCAGTGAGAGACACAGCATGAGACACTCAAAAAGGTTTTCACAAGTGCCCTCTGCCTTCTCTTGTGCTACTTGGCTGTTTTGTAACTTTAGAATTTGTGGGGTGGGGAGGAGCATGAGGGATGTTTGTCTGAGGCAAGAGCAAATGTGCAGAGGTAGTGCCAAGAAGTCAATTTGAGCACATAAGACAGGAAATTTAACTGCAGTTTTAGCTTCTCTCAACTTTTCTAATGAGGACCCATTTAATTTTTGTAAACACTGTGTTTTTTCCCAGATTCTTTCCTACTCAGCAGTATTTAGAATAGTCTTTGCATTCAAAGAAGAGATTTTTTTCTGTAAAAATAGGCTGTAAATATTTTTTGTGTCCTCCTCTTTGAAGGATAGCTACATGTCAGCTGAAGAAAAGGCAGTTCAGTGCCTAAAGGGAGCTTACAAGAAAGCTGGAGAGGGAATCTTTACAAGGACATGTAGTATAAGACAAGGGTGAACAGCTTGAAACTAAAGCAGAGTAGGTTTAGACTAGATATTAGGGAGAAATTTTTCACTGTGAGTGTGGTGAGGCACTGGCACAGGTTGCCCAGAGAAGTCATGGATACATCAGGCCTGGAAGTGTTTAAGGCCACATTGGTTGGGCCTTTAAGCAAGCTGCCCAGTGAAAGGTGTCTTTGCCCATGGCAGGAGGGTTGGAACCAGATGGTTTTAAGGCCCCTTCCATTCCAAACCATTCCATGTTACATGTGTTGTGTTAGATGATGAAGTAACTGCAAGGAAAAAAGATGTTACTTCTTGCTTGTTGAACAGCCAGATTGCTGTTTCCTTCCCTCCACACCAGGTCCTCAAACACACTATACTCATCAGTTACTGTCTTCCAAATCTTTTCACTTTGGTAGAAATAATATGTGACACAGGACGTGTTGGTGTAATTTACTCTGTGTGCAGTAAAGCCTAATGGTATTTAGCCTGGCCTGTGTTTTTTATGGCAGAACATTTAAAGAATTGTGTATGACCTCCTAACCATCCAGTACTGCTATTGCCTGCAAGATAGTGTGTGGTTCCTTCAAATGGATAAAAAATATGTTGCCCAAAAAGGATCTGAATCACAGAATCCTCTCATCATAGTGGATGGAGAAGTAAGGGAGCAGGCTCATACAAATGCTGTTAACCTGCTGGCTGCACTGCGCAGAACCCTTTCCTCGGTACACAGCGTACAACTGTGCAGCATGCCTATTGGTTTGTCAATAGCGCGTGTCCGCCGCCCTACCCAGAGGCTGGAGAAAAGCAGCTTACTTGACCACTTTCCATTTGACTGGATCCATAAATCTATCACTTGGAAGTATGTGTATCTCTTCCACTGTCCTGCTGTCAGGAGCTGAGACAAGATACAGTGCTAGTTTTGGCTGAAGTAGAGTAAATTTTCTTCACAGTGGCTGGTATGGGACTGTGTTTTGGATTTAAGCTGAACACAATGTTGATAATAGAAAAATGTTTTTGTTATTGCTGAGCAGGGCTTGCACACAGCCAAGGCCTTTTCTGCTTTTTGTAAAAAAAGCATTTCTGCTATTGCTCTCCAGTGACCAGCTATGAGAGTTACAGCTGTCAGTGACATGAGGCAGCTTCTCCAGAGTGTGAGGTTTTAAACATGTCATCAGTTGTTAATGACTACAGGTCACTATATCATAGGCCAGGATGGGAAATACTGACATAAAGATGACAAGCCTGATGTATCTTTAGCATGGCCATGAGCAATCCAGGGCTTCTTTTCAAACAATGTAAGGAAATTATCTGCAGTGTTATTATATATATGTACTAGTGGAGATAATGAGATGCATTGAGTCTTGGTTTTTGCTCCCTGTTTGCAACAGTGCAGTTCTGTTTGCCTTGATATACTGTTATGGGAGGCTGATGATTAATGGGCAGAAAGAAAAGGTATGGCCAAAACTTGCCTCCCTGAGAAGGCCAGAAGGTCTAGCCAGCCAGCCATTAAAAGCTCATTACTGCAGCAATAAAGGGATTGATCCCTTGGAACAGCTCCCTCAGAACTTTAACAATTAGCCCATGTGCAATTATATACTGGCAGTATAAAAAGGGTGCTGATAAATCATATTTTTTATTTCTAAAGGCAAGAGAGATGAGAGGTATTAATACACAGCAGCATATGGAATTAATATAAATTGGGAACTAATAAAACAGGCTGCTTGCAGTGGTGCTGCCATTGCAAAATTTTGAATAACTTGACAGTAACAGACAATTCATTGCATCTGGGCAGGGATGAGATTCTTCCCATATCAGGTGATTTGGCTCAGAGCAAACATGCATATTAAGCAGACTACAGACCTCAACAGAACTGGCTGGCAAAAATGAAGTTAGAGCAGCTTGAAGAAGTGGCTTGAGGAACAAATAGACTGTTTTAAAGTGTAGAGTACTAATTACTCCATTGTATTAGGTGCAAACACAGAACCAAAATGTATCTCCTACTCCCCAGTGATAAGAGTTTATAGTTTTTGACATAAAAATGTATGACATGGTATGTAACGGATCTGGTGAAGGACAGGTTGTGAGGAAGAAACAAATAGAACAATAAAATTTTTTGTTCTCTTGTTTCTCTTTATGTGTTTCCATGTAGTGGGGGCATGTTTGCACTGAGACAAGGACACCAGATCTTTCTAGCTGAGTCCCATTAGTAGTCTCACTCTGCTTCTCTGGACTTAGTCTTAAGAAACCTAGTTAAAATACAGGCCTGCAGCCAGAGTTTGCTCCTCCCCAGAGTAGTCTTGAAAGATAAAAAGTGCTTATGCAATGGAAATAAATTGCAATATTAAATCAATACATATACACCTCCAAGAAAGGACTTTAGTGGCCACAATACACCTTGCACAATTCTTCCATATTCCTCCTCTGCTTTCTCTTTCAGGTGGAGTGACTGCCTTTTGTGGAGCTCTCAGCACATTTCACAGACCCCCATAGGGCATACTGGTTTTTTAGAAATCAGCTCAAGAAAAATCTGGCTGTTAATACCATTCTTCAGCTTCCAGTAATTTTAAACATTTCAAACATTTTACCTTGAATACAACATAGAGAGGACATTACACTGATTTTGCTTCCTGCTAGGTTTGCAGACCTGCCTGCAGAGTGTCTGGTGCATTACAGAAGTGTAGCAGGATGTGGGACACTCTCCCTTTGGGTCAGTGTCTTGGCACAGTGCTACAGGGGTTGTGGATTTCTGTGTACCCTCTCAAGTGATTTTAGAAGGACTATCAGCTTTAGGATGATAAATTAGTAATAATATCCCATGCTGGTAACATTATTTACTCCTATAAAAACGGAGTTAGGATAGACAAGATTTCTGCAAAGCACTTATTCCAGTGTCCATAAATATCACTAACTGGAGTCCTAATTCTTTGATAACCCAGCTGCCACTAGATATGCCATATTGCACTCCAGATATTACAGTCCGTTTATGGTAAATAAAATAGAAAATTGAGGGATGCAACATAGGAAAATATCAGCTACTCATTCTCAGGATTGTTTTGCAGAACTGTTTTCAAGCAACTGTAAAGATCTGATTGAACAAACTCTCTGATTTCTTCTTCTGCTTCTTCGCAATTAACCTGCATGTGTTTTCCATTCTGGATCTTGCGCATCACTGCTAAAATAAAAGGTATTGTTTTACATTCTCATTTGACTGCATAGTTGTGTGTATTCCTTGTCTTTCCATATAATTAGCTTAAAGGATACTGTTACTGTACCTGAATTCTTGTAATTTATGAACCTTAAAAGAACTGACAGAACTGTCAAGTCATCATTTTGTTTTGCCATTTCCCAATTATATATGTATTCCCTAAATTTTTTAGGATGACTACTTGATTTGCATCATAAATGCAAAACTATTGTAATATGAATTTCTGAAATAATTTCTTTCTTGTTTTTTTAAACAACTTCAGTGGCAGTTGGTATTCTAAGAAGTCAGCAGAATCTTAGTCTACACTTAACTACACTTAAGACATGAATGCATTTTATTCAAAATAATAATCTACAGGTGAATATACCGCATTTGAGAAAACTATTTGCTGCCTCACTTTAGTGGTTGATTTATAAAATAAAAAGTTTATGAATTAGGGTGAGTTCATAAGTCTAAAGAAAATTATCAGTGTTCGCTGTTTAGACTTATGAATACCTTTCACTCTTATTAACAAGTGCACCTTCACCATGAACCAATCCACAAGTGCCAACGTCACCACAGAAAATGGATGACAAGAAGAAGAAAGAAGAACCTGGGAACACGCCCTGAATCCTCCATCTTGTCTGCATAACCCTCCTGTACCAAAACTTTAAAATCTATGTTTCACCCTGTAGATATATCATTCCTGCACCATTCAAACCCAAAGGTTTCTCATTTCCCCATACACAGATGGCACATCCCTAGAAGGGTCAAAGTCAAGCCACCAGACACTTTTGGCAACATTCTAAGACCTCCGAGCCCCCCAAGGGTTCTCTCGGCAACTCTGGATATCTGGAGTGATGTGCTGAGTTCCCAAAAAAATAGTCAAGAGCTGCTGTTGGCCTAGACTTAACCATGGGGATCTCTACAAGGTTAGCATCAGAGCATGTCCTCTCTTTCTGCCTCCTCTGTGCATAGATTCAAGAGTTCAACTGCTGTTGCTGTGGCAATCTGTGAATCCACTCTTAGCTTTCTTTTCATTGTCCTTTCATGACCCGAGTTCCTCTTGAGAGATGGATTGCGTATTTTAAAGGCACAGTTTCAAAGCTACAGATATCTGAATCAGGAGGGAGTATTTAGAAAAGTATCTTTATGTGCTTGCCTGGTTTTATACTTTTTCCTTTGCATTTACAGGATGCCCAGGGACATAATACTGAGTTGGACTAACCTTTTGTCTGACCAGGATGACTGTTTTGTTTCTGTACATCTTCTTCAGAACATACATCCAATTATAGAAGTTAGCAACACTCAAGGGATTTTCACAAAGAATTGCTTTTCCTCAAATGAGCTTTTCCTGAATATTCAGTGCTATGTGAAGGGTCTCTTGTGTTACTTTTGCTGTCTGCAGCATAGCAGGAAACACTATGTCCCTTTTTCTTTTCTTTAAATCTTACACTCAGAGGTATAAGGCATGAGGTCTCTGGGTGCCCTTGCATGACAGGATGTGAAAGAAGAATTCAAGCACTCATTTCCCTTCTGTGCATGAAAGGCAGTTCACATATACATAGACTTTCAGTCTGGATTAAAGCTGTTGGCATCACTTGACATTCAGGTGGCATTTCCAAAGAAAGTGTTCATGTGCAGAACACTTAGGTAGTCTCTGAACAGTTTTGAAAATGCATCTACAAACCTCAGGATTCATAAGCAGCATTCACCAGAAAAATGGCTTTGTTTCAGCCCGCACATGCAATGTGGTATGTAGTAGTCATACCAGCTTAGCAAAGTGTTTCACAAAGACACAATGTCATTTCTCAGCACAGGCATACCCCACTCTAGGAAATGGGAAGAACATTTCTCAAAAGAAGCAGCAGATGAGAAGTATTGCCTTAGCTGTGGATTTTGGTTAGTTCCTCAGGGGAGGAATTAAAGGTGGGTCTAGTCTAGGACCTATGACAAGAGTTGTGATGGAGATGAGAATACAGTCAAGAGACTAACAGAAAGGAAACAGATGTAAAGCTGAGCCATAGCATTTAACAAGCTATAAGCTGGCTGGCACAACCCACTAGAACGTACTGTACATACAGTGCAGTTAAGGCCCAAGTTTAGCAGCAAATTCAATATTAGAAAGTACTTCACGTGCTGGAGACATCTGAGTTACAGGTGCCATGGGAGCTATAACCATGCCTATCTTGGCTTTGCATTTTTATTCCTTTACTTCACACATCCTTTTTGGGAGAAGAGCCATTTCAAAATCTGAAAAAACTTATTTGCAAGAAAACTGTACAGGTGAAAGTGAGCTTTTCTAACCTGAGAAGTTAGAGAGAGCAGGGAGTCTTTGAACCAGAACCAAGGTAGGTTCCCTCTGCATTTGGGCACACGTTTCTGCAGTGCACTGTGTTCATGAGCCTAAAGACTGCAACGTTATCCAGGATAAAGAAAATGCCAAGGCAGTCCTTCAGTGCTATTATTTTTTTTATTAGCAATGAAGCAAGATACTAAAAAACCCATAGTCCCAATTATTTTCCCCTCACCTCAATCATCAGAAATCTTGGCACAATTTTCTAATTGCTTAAACCTTATCCACCAGAGTAATCCTTGATGATGTGCAAACCCTCCAGTGTCTCCTGCCAAATGAACTGCCTGAAGCAAAAGTGATATTCTTAACATAAAAAACCCAATTTCCACCAAAGCATAAGTCACTTTCATCCTCTTGTCATGTAATAGTCATCAGTGTGCAAGTTTTGATAAGTTTCACCAGTTTATCAGTTCTGTGCTCTTTGACAGACTTCAGACCTTCCTTCCCCGTGCTTTCCATTCCATTATCTCACGAAGACTGAACTTTGTACTGTGTCTCCTGAGCACCTTGTTTAAGCAATTTCCTTAATAGCTGCTACTACAGTGCCTTGTAAGTTTCTCCTTTGCCTCTGCTTGAAGAACCTTTGTTAGATCAGGAAAGGGCAGGTAGAGCAGCAGGCTGGGCACCCGTGGTAGGAAATTCCCACTGCTCTCAGCGGTGGGCTCCACAGTGCTCACAAAGCTTTGGAGGGTTCAGTAAGCGCCTGAGCGCTCTGGGAACTGACTTCTAGGATGAAACTAGGTTTAAGCACTCTACCAGCATCAGCTTAATGTTTAAGATCACTGAACGAAAAATTAAATACCCTGCTAAACTCACTTTTTGTGGGTTTCAATTTGAAACAAGTGTGGCTAATTGTCTTAAATTTTTGAGAGGATGAAAGTTAACCCAGATTTCAAGGGCCTTTCTAAAGCAAACTTCTGGGTTTGTGCCAGAACTTTGCTGTATGCGGAAACTGAAGCTGTAGCTCTGTTATGGATCAAGGTCATAGAGTAATGTCCTTCCAAATCCAAGCCAGAAACCTCATAGGTTTTGTTTTGGTTTAGAATTTGTTCTTTTTCATGTTGCTCCAATCACAATACCATTTGCCTGAAGTACCACTACCAGCAAATACTTTGCCCAGTACATTTCTCTTGCTATAATTTTTTTGTTGCTGGTCAGGCCTGGCTGTGTAAGTAATTTTTTCCTTGGACTGAGGCAGGAGCACTCACAAAACACTGTGCTGGCCTGGCAAAATGTCTGCGGAGTCTCTGCCTTTCCTTCCAGCTAGGGCTGTGATGCCATCAATATGCTAATTCAAGGCAGCTGAGAGCAGAGCTCCCTACCTGCAGCTTCTTAAGCTCAAAGATTTTTTAATCAGTTTCTTAATTGGAACCTAGGGGACCCATTATGCTTTAATAATACAAAATCTAACTTAAAAAAAATCTTAATTACGGGCTTCTTTTTAAATGAATTTGATCAGTGAGAGTATCTATGTTTTGGAGAGCGCGGGAGGCGGTTTTGTCTCCTTTTAGAAGATTGGTACACAGAAATGCTCAGGAATCACAGGTAAAATATTCCATATGGACAGTGCATTTAAGGTGTTGCCATTGTATCAATCCAGTGCCTATACAAGGATAACATTTTTTTAAACTTATTGATTTCTTTGTCTTTGCTTTATTGGTGACCACAGTGATTGTTATGTGTTGCTGTGGTCAGGTTACTCTGTGTCCCAGACAGTTTAAAGATCTATGTAAGTACTTTGTTGGAAGTTTTGAACTGATGCTGTAGACCAATAATTTTGGTGATATGTATTCCAGAGGCACTACTGGAGAATAAATCTGTTCATCACAATGCTTCTGTAAGCAATTTCTCTCTAACCTCATCTCGTGATTGGCACTGTACTGTCCCTGAGCTTGGGGATGAAGTGTTACTGCTATTTAAGATTTTTATCATGTAAAAATAAAATAGCTTTTTTTGGCACATGGGCAGGCACAATCAGAAGTATCCCTACATCTGCTGGTACACTGATTGTACTGTTTGTAAATCATCACTTGTTTCTCAGTTTACAAAGGGAAGAAATAGTTTCATAACACTTACACTAATTATGAATTTAGTAGTTTGTAAATTTGCATGTAATTTCCAAGATACTGATTAAACCCAAACCAACATAATATATTTTGGTGAAGATTTTATTAGAATTCCCTAGAGACTATTTTGTGCTGTGTTTTCTTGAGTCCTGATAAGGAACTCAGCAATATTACTCTCAGGACTTCAGCTATTGTCTTCATCATTTAATTCGTGGGGAATGCTCATACCTGCTCTTTATACTGGAAATCACCATAGTCTAAAGAGCCTGCGCTTTGTTAAGTCACTACGCATGAGAGGCACATTAGCAGTCCTATGAGGTATCAAGACAGTGAGTCTCTTGTTGATGTGTTTGTAAGCCTGCGTATAATCCTGCATTCTGCTCATTGTTAAATAACTCCATTATTTGAAAGACAGTAAACAAGAAATGGTATCTACCAAGACACAGAGCTCTTACAGGGAGATTTGGTCCCACTGAGTGCTTGATCTCTGAAGTCATATTTGTTACCAGCTTCTTGAGATTTTGGCACCAATGCTTATCTCTAAATGTCTGATACATTGTAAGTTGAGTAATAAATATGCTGAGTGATGACAGGAATCTTGAGGTTGTGGCTGCCAAGAGATGTAGGAAGAGTTTGATTTGGAACTTTGTATGGGGTTTGGATTTCAGTCCTGGAGAAAGGATTTGCTGATGGAGAGATCTGGAATCACTGAATATTTACCTGCTTTTGAGACAGGGTGGGAGTCTGTTTATTTCTGCTAGGGGCTGCCTTTGTCTGAGTTTTATTCCTCAAGTACTATGCTCAAATAAGATTGTTTTGGGCATCCATATTATTAGAAGAAAAATGCAGACATTTACCATAAATAGTGCACTTCTGAGATGACTTTGCTTAAAGGACTCTCTCCACCTCTTTCCTTTAAACACAGGGACAGCTGAGGATGATTTGCAAATTTGGTTGAATATCTTGGATTAAGTGAGGCAGGCCTGGACTTAGGTATATAAACAAGGTAATAAACTCAGTGTGAAAGAAGAAAGAGAGGCACCGATAGTGATTGTCCTCAGAATGAATTCTATATTTTAGCAGAGGAAATCCAGTTGTAGAGTTGCCGTAACTACTGGCTAGAGGTGGCTGTGCTGCCAGCTGGGCACAAGAAGGTATAGGAAGATCTGGTGAATCTGTTCCAGAGAGCTACTTGAGATTGTAGGAATGTAAAATAGTCAAAATCAGTATGTGCATGGTGTTATATAAATGACAGCCAAAAAACAAACTAAAGCATTTCTTCTACCCAGCCATTCCTACTATGTAAGTGTCTGTTTGGTCTTTGGCTCTTAACTGGAAGGAGTGCACAAACCAATTATATTTAAGTTGTGGGACCATAGAGAAATCATATACAGCTGAAAGGAATCTGGGGGAAGTACTATGGAGTATGTGTATGACCAATATGTTTTGGGGGAAGGCAGTTCTAAATCAAAGGCACACAAAGCCTGGACTATTTGCCTTGGTGCCAGAAAGGACTCCTTGATCCTCTTTTACTGAGCTTTAGATATGCATTAGAGGGAAGATGTGCTGTTGGTAGCCAAACAAACTGAAATATTGTCAAGGGAAGGAAAAGGGAGGGATGAGATTTAACAAAAGAGCAGGAAACAGGTGCAGTGAAGATGTATCAAAATTAATCTCAATCTTTATTTACCCAGGTAGGAGGAATCCCATCTTCTCCACTGTCCTAGGACATGCAAAGTATCTTAGTGTGGCTAACGTGCAAACTTTATATTCCTGCTGCAAACACAGGCAAATCAAATATGTAAGTCCCTGACACTGCTTGTTCTGCCTTTGCCTGAACTGAGAAAGCAGTTTCTGAAAAAGGAGCAGCACACATCAAACTGCGTGACACATCCTCTTAAAAGAGAAAGCAAGTCCCTCTGTGTGAATAATTGCATAATAAATAAATCCGTACTTTCTCAAAATTGTTGACATTCTGGGTCAAACCTCTCTCCGGTGTAATTCCCCTGACTTCAGTGAATTTACATGAGATCAAAAGTAATCCTCTTTGTTAAGAGACCGAGGTGATTCTGTCCATGCAGTTGTCTCACAGTTTGGAAAACTAGCTGCAACTTTGTGTCTCTGCATGTCTGTGTGCACATTATATACACCTGTACAAGTGCACATGCACATCCATGTATGCATTAAGAAACTAAACTTCAGTTATGTTACAAATTTTAATGCTATAAATTATTAGTTTAAATGCATTTTGATTGTTTGCCAGGCCTTTTTTACCTACTACAATTTGCCTATTTATTTTTAATGTAAACCTTACTGTCCCTTGACTTGCAGAAAGTCAGGCTTCTCATGTACTTTTTAGCATTAAAGAACAAAACACTATAGATGAAGTTTAAATATAATAATTATAAAAGTGACTATAAAGCAGCACATTTCTCTCTGATTTAGCTTTTGTTAGTTTCTTCAAGTCATTGGTGCTGGTTAATATAGAGCTTTCGCATCTCTTTTTGCTGTAGTCCAAACACAGCTACAGCAGAAGGAGCTGAATCCTTGCTGCCTCACAGAGATCAGTTTGAAGATCAAGCTCCTTTGCAGAATGCTTATTGTGGTGGTAAGGTGAGGAAGAGCAAATGCTAACTGGATTGGCAGGTACTGCAGCTGGCTATGAATCACTAGCAAAAAACAAATCATAACTTTGATCTCAAACCAAATAAACTTTCAGCCATGTAAGAAGAAAAAAAAGGTTACTCTTCTGGGCTTTCATGTCTGAAATGAGAGCACATGAGTATAGATCTCCAGCACAATTTTAATTGCTTTACTTTTCACTAGAAATAACCAAGAGACCCACCTAAATATAACTTCTGGAAATAATGTCTATCTTGCTATTTGCAGCAGTTGAAAGAGACTAAAATTGGCCGAGTGTGAAATAAGGGATGAGCCGGTGAAGGGCTGCTATAGGGATCTGTATCTGTCTTGTGTAGAATACAGGACTGTTGAACAGTGTCTTAGGAAAAACACATATCCAGCAAAAGCATTCCTCTTTAGTGCTCTGATGTACATATTTCTGCTTGTCCTAAATATCAATTTTCCTAATGTTTCTATACAAATATTTATCTAAATGTTTATAGAGAAATATACTGAGAAATTCAAAACAGAGATATTTTTTTCACACCAATAATTACACCCTGAAAATGACCATGGCATGTTATCACTGAAGGCAATAGCTTCTCAATATATGAGAATAGAATATTCATCTTAGGAATAAAACTATTAGAAGTTTTCTGAAGTGCCACCAGTTTCTCTACTTTATTTTTTTGTGGGAGATTCCTCAAACATTTTTCTTAAGATCTAAACCAAACAACCATGGTTTAAAATGAGGGCTGAGGTGCAGGACAATGAGTAAAAGTACTCAGTACTGCATGTCCTGTTGTGACATGCTCTGCAAGCCTTCTCAGAGCCTGGGACAATTTACATTTCAGCCTTTCACCAGGAACCTTTAGGCTTGAGGCAAATGTCTTGTGTGTGTGCCAAGTTCCTTTGGAGCAGCTGGTGACAGTCAGTGGCAAACCCAGGACTTTTAAATAGCTGGTTAAGGTTTTGACATTTTCATGTTTCTCTGCCATCCTATTTGCATTCTGTAAATAAGGTATTTATGTGAGGTTTCTCTTCTGTACTCTTAGTTAGGTTTCTGTGCCCTGTAGAGATTTTGTAAGGCCATATACTTCCATGTGAAAAATATTGATGTTTTCCTTATGTATAGCTGACTTTTTACACCTAAATAAAATTGCAGTTGTCTAATTAGTAGCAGTATCATAGAAGAGGAAAAATATTAAAAATATCAGATTTTTTATGTACAGTAACATGGAAGGAATATAATTTTAAATGAAATTAAAATAGTTGAGTTAGCACTGCATGATACCACCCTAAAATAATAGTGATCAATGTACTCAGAAAGGTGTCTGTCTTGCATGTTCTTTGAAACACCAGGTTCATCCCCACCACCTGATGACTGCTGAAGCCAATGAGGTTGAATTGGTCTTTACCACTCAGACCAATTCTTTTATCTAAGAAAATGAGAAAAGGTCAGGGATTTGGTGCTACCAAACCATCTTCCTTTTCTTTATTCCCATTTTTCAGTGCACAGACTCAGGCTGAGATTAATGATCGTGAATAGTATATTCAATAGGCATTTTCTGTGCTAGAAGTTATCATGCTGCAAGCTGACTTAAAGCGCTTCATGTGCAGGGTGGCTTTTTTCCCATAGCCAGCATAAAGATCTGAGGGAGAGCATGCTCCAGGAAAAAGAAATATATTTTGAAAAGTTTTGTGATGAAACTAGTTTTAGGGTTTTCAGCCCTCAGCCACTCAGCTTCCTGAATATCACATCCAGCTACAAAGCTGTTATGCAGCACTTGGATAGAAATTAGAGTTTGTCCCATCAGTATTTGTTAGTGTAGCATAGACATTTAAATACTACATTTAAAGTATGGATGGTTTCAAGATAAATCCTAAAGCTTATGATCAATTTTTTGGGAGTTTCAGAGATAATTCCTTGTTTGTGCAACCAGCTGAAGTTTACTCAGACCTTATTTTCACTATGGTGGCTATTTTGAGAAAGATGTCTGGATTTGATCCTGAGCTGTCGTGAGCTGTCCCAGTTGAGAAGGGTTGCATCAAATGCAAATTAAATTGAACAAGTGTGTTAAGGTAGTTCATCAGAATTTTTATTGTCTGAAGTATTGATCAAATAAGACCACCTCTCAATATCTGCTGCATGGGGTCATAACCTTCATAAATGTGACCTAGAAGAAAATGAATTTCAAAGAGGTGCTGAGAAGAAATTTGGTTATTGCCCCATCACTTTTGCAGTGAACTAAAGTCATCACACAGGGCTAATGGGCATCTGCAGCTCTGAGGAAGCTGCCAAGTTTATTGGTTGGAAGTGGACTATTTTGTTTTTATGTCTATTTTTGACATTTGCTTAAATATGCTGTGCACCTTTCATTTTCAGCATTCAAAGTTTTGGCAGTCTTTATTGACTATCTGAAAGGCAGCATGTTGATTTATATAATGTGGGAAAAGGATTGTAGTTACCAATGAATTGCATCCATATCTGGAGTGAAACACAGCAGGAGCTTCACTGAACACAGCAGTAGTATGAGATACTGTGAAGAGCCCATCATATAGTAGGAGAGCAACAGAAATTATATCATTAAGTAATGATTAATATGTTGGGAATATCACTCTATTTTTAAGTCATAATTGTGAACCATTGTAGGTGGTTGGAATATGGCAGCAAAGTGTGCCTTAAAATCAAGCCACTAGTAACTCATAAGAGTGTGACCTTTATGGAATTTATGAATTCATAAATTTGTTATTCCTGAAACCAAATAATATTGGAAATGGCTTGGAAAAGTCAAAACTGGATATTAGGTGACTGGCAGAAGTAGATCTGTGGTATGCTCATTAATCAACTCCTTTTTCACACATTCTTTTATAAATGAATCCAGTTTTATGTAAATGCAGTGAAAAAACAACATAAGCTGATAAATAAAAGAGCAGAAAAAAATTCCCTTCTGAAAAACATAACTCCATTGATACCCTGAGTGCTTTGATTATAACCCATGTTTTTTTTCACCATGGCATAAAGAGGAAAACCAAGGTATTTTGATTCCCCTAATTTTTCCTGTGATTCATGGTTCCAAAAATACCTGCAAGACCCCCTCTCTGCTGATTTGATCTTAAGGTTTAGTGTTGGATAGCCCTTGATTTGTTTCATTTTTTAGGAAAGCTGTGATGGTCTAGTGGATGTGCATGGGGTAACAGTGTACATCATGTAAGCACAAATCATATGTTTTTTCCTGCATTTGTATGTGCCAGATTCTAAAAGGAGAAAAAAAAAAAAGTTTTTTTTTTTTTTTTTTGTCCCTGTGCTCTGCTGAGGACTCATTTCGGCTCTCAGGTGCAAGCCAAGACAAAAACTCAAATCGTGCAGAAAATGAGTACTACATAGATACTTCCATGGTGATGGAGAACATTTAGTGAAATTTCCAAAAGGCTCTCTGTAACACATATTGTACAGATATAAACAGTGAATATTCATCATTATGATTGGGATAATTTAAAGTAGCTGCCTAATTCTACTGGCAAATTTAATTGGCTAGATTATTAATCTTTGATTATTGGCTCATTGCCAATAACATTTTAGCTCATTATTGAGCATCTGTATTAGTCTCCTAGAATTGCACTTGTGTAGTTTTTGTCATACAGTAAAACTGTCATTCAGGAAAGGCAGAGGCCCAACTTGTGTTCCTTTCTTACCTGTAAATGGTGATGATAATGCTTTGCCCATCTTAACAATTTACCTTGTACAGCTTTTGGGACAGTATCACTCTGTTACTGGATTTTTCCTGCATCCTGCAAACAGGCATTGGATCTGGCTTCTGTGTCTCTGTGGTTTAGTAGTGTGGCCAAGGGATAAATTGCCAGAAGACTGCAGTGCCAGACAACCCTCTATCCTCACTTCTGTGGGCTCTGTGAGGGAAGAAGCACCTATGGAGTTGGGTTATCACTGGGTTAGGAGCTCTTCTGTTGAGTTAGGCTTTATGTCAGGCAAAGGTCAAAACTCTCCTTGCTCACATGAACTGTTGGAAAACAATGTTTTCCCATACATCTACCTGAGACACTGTAAAACATTGAGTAAAATAGTTGTAATGACCTTAATTCTCCAGAAGGTTTGGATGGAGGGAGCTTCTGACCACTGTGAAATGAGGGAGAGACACACTGAATCAGGAATCTAAAGAAAAGGAAAACCTGAGCAAGAGACAAAGACTAGAAAGAAAGAAGGAAAAAAAGAAAAAACCTATCAAAAAACTATGCTGGACCTCAGATATTCAGTCAAATTAATTGTTACTCTTTGATCACCGTTTGACCGTGTCTTAAGGAAGGCCATCTGCCCACATCAGCTTCCATACGAAGTGTGAAATATTCAGCCAACTGATTTAGAAGGAAACACTTCTGTCCTGAAAGAAAAATATGAGCACAGACCCCAGGGCTTTCCAGTGTGTTTTTTTATTTTCTCTCTTACCCAGCAGGCTTCTGTAGAATTTTAGTTCCTATTTCATTACAGAGTTGCTCTGTGGAGAATCTGTCTGTTGAAGTGTACAGCAAGGCGGGTCTACAAAGGCCGTTCTTGTCAGGCATGTTTTGGTAGATCAGCTCTTAGGGGAGATTAGGGAAGAGTGAGTATATTCCTGGGAATACTTCAATGTGGTGTCAGTGTGGACAGTGGTTTGGCTTCAACCACACTGCTAGGGCACAGCACTCTTGCTAATATAACAGCTTTTAGTACTTCTTTGTGTATAATAAAGATAATCACATGCATAGATATTGCATTCTTATGAAGTCATAGTAGCAGAAATGCATGCTAGCCATACAGACTGGCTCGTATTTTAATCCATATAGAAAGGGCCCATGTGGTGTAGTGTAGCTATTGAAGACAAATGGTATAGGGATTAAAAACATGACTTTATCACTGTGCTTAGCTAAATCAACTTAAAATTATTCTACTGTGCGTTTCAGGTAATGTAATAAATTCAAGTTAGAGACTACTAAATTCAGTTGACTTAAACACTGAGAACAGTCTCACAAGAACTGCACAGAGAAGGGGAAAGGCTAATTTATTTCACTTCTCAGATCTCTGCAAACACTGTGTGGATTGGTATTGCTAATGAAGACTGCTATATAACACCAACAGAGAAGAAATATGATCTGAGATTGGGGAGGTCTGGGTCTGATCTTTGCTGCCACCTGCAATGGACTATGTGAAATTCAGAGGTTATGAAATCCAGCATATATCTTGCTGGATAGTAACAGACATGCTGTAGGTCCCCTGCCAATTTTTTTCCCTGTTCTTTCCATAGTCTGTCTTTCAGTACACAGTGCTTTCCTTCCAGATTTCATTTAGAAATACCTGCAATAACTGGGGGCTTGTCTGTTCTGAGTCTTTGTTGATGTGAATTTTAAGCTAGGGTCAGATATAAGATTTCCATTACCAGCATCTGAAGCCCTCTGTTCCTAGAAGAGGAGTAACAGAGGTGACTGAATTAGGAGACTTGGACTTACCCTCAGGCTGTTTGTCCTTCCTTAGCTTTCCTGCTGTGCAAGACATTTCATCATCTAATGAAGCTGAACATAGACTGTCAGCCATGTCACTTAAACTAATAATATTTAGGACCTTGACTATAGGTGTAGGTCACTACATGACAGAAATGTGGATCTAGATGTAACTTTCTCTTTCCTTTTAAAAGCAAAAGATTTTCCATTTAGGTTTCCCTCCTCAGAAAACGGACATTTTTTGCATTATATCATTAATGGAGAAATCTGTGCTTGAGTTTTTATTCTTGCCGTGATGCCTTTTCTCCTTGGAAACTGTTTTTCCTTTATTGACTCAAGATCTTTCATGTCCTGCCATCCTCCCTGGCCCCGATTCCTGTAACCAGGTTGCAGTGAAGGAGCTCAGCCTCGGGCAGTGCTGGTGGCAGTAGATGGCAGCAGCAGTCCACCGTGGGAACCCAGGGCTGCAAAATAAGTGATAGGAAGCAGACGGGTTCACAGGAGGCTGGCATTTTAAATATCATCCTTTATTTTTTCTTTCCTTTTTTTTTTGTTCCCTGGCACATCTCTTGTTCTGATTTTCCCTTCAGATCGCCTACGTATTCTATATCAATTACCCACGAGATTTTTTCACTATTACATTTCGACACATGGGTGGTAGATAGAAGCCTTGTAAAAGCACCCCTCAAAACATAAGCACAAGAGGATTTGGGAGTCTCAGAAGATTTCCCTGCAATATACAGCACTTTGGTTTATTCTTGGTTTTCCAAATACTTTTCCCCTTGCATACATGTTTACAAACCAAGGAGTTTCCATATACCTTACTTGATGATTTGTTCCTCTGAAGCTGCCATTCAGTATTAGAGCAGAAAAACCTGGAAGAACTGGTTTTTTTTCTCTTTTTTGGGTACCTTCTTTTTTTTTTTTTTTTTTTTTTTTTTTTTTTTTTTTTTTTTTAAAATGTTGAGCTCAGCTCCATGGCTTATAATAAAGTAATAAGTTATAATGAAGAAATTTTCTTTATTTATATGATGAAACAGGATCCCACAGAACAAAAGGATGGTAATCTTTTTGTAATCTTACAAGCTGATGCAAGGCTTTAAAGTATGGTCATTTTGCCCTCTCAAGTGACCACAGTAGCGAGGGATTTAGGCATTGAACCTGCCAAGTGGATGGTGTCTTCCAGGATTAGATTCAGGTACTGTTCCAGACTCCAGGCCATATTGATGTCCCGGCATATTCTACTCGGTATGGAGCTCACAGTAGCTGCTTTCTTCACTCTTCTGTCATTTAACACACCTGCTTCCAAAGAAACAACCTGCAGATTGCAGGGGTTGGAATTAAATGATCGTCAAGGTCCCTTCCAGCCCTAACCACTCTGTGTGTCTATGATTCTTTGATTAATAACTTCACAAGTCAGGCATATACACAGCTGCACACAGAGATTCAGAGACATTAGCTGGGAGCAGGAGTCAGGACAGTGCCAGTGTTTTACCTGCCAAACAAAACAAAGAGAAGAGAAATTGTTTAACAAACAACAAAGTAGGTGTAAGGCTCTTTACTCTTGGTGGACTCAGGATGCTGTTTGACTGCAGAAAGGCAGGGTAATCCCTGATTCATCAAGCTTATGCCCTTGCCATGAGCACCCCCACTCCATCTATCTTATAAAAAAAGCTCCTTGAAGCAGGGTGGTTCCTGGCCCCCAGGCAGTGGCTTCTGTACCAGTTGCTTCATATAATCAAAGACTTTTGTGGATGATTTTGGATTCAGAAATTACCTCTCCCTGACAAATTGCCTTTTTTTTTTTTTTTCAGTGTGTGACAGAGCCTGTTCTTAAGATGGTGCATACATAAAAAGAAAAATATGCACAAATTACCTACACTCCCTGACTGAGCTTTAAAAATGCTTGTGAATCTGTAGAACTGTGTGTTTCAGAGTTACAGTGAGACCAAAGACTTCACCAAAATGCAAAATAGAGCTACCTGCCCTAAATGTATTTCTCAACAAGAGTAACTCTGAATTGCATTTGATGGTTTCAAAGGTTGGCAGAAACGTGGGGTTATATTATGAATAGCGGCTTTGTGCTTAATAGAAATTATTGTTCTCAGCTGCTACTACCAAGTATATACTGCTTATCATTCACAAGCTTACAATGATGAATGAAGGCACTCAGCCTGGTGTAAGTTTCTAACCCTGTTCAGAGGGTTAGCACTTGGAGATGTGTATCTGTAGTGTAATGCCAAGAGGTAAAGCATGCAATTGAAGTTAAAAGTTTTCAGATTATTAGAAACAACTTTGAAGGGGATTTGAAAGTAATATTAAAAATTAAATGGAAAATAAAATGTTCCTTAAGGCAGAGTAACCACCAAATCCCACTGCATTACCCTAAGCACAGTGGCTGGACTTTCATCATAATTAACTACATATCTTCATTATCTGGACTATCTCTTACAGGTTAAAATGCCTATTAATACACACTTTGAAAGAGAAATTAGTGAGAAGTAAAGGTTGTATCTGTAAAGGTTGTACTGACCAGCCTGAGTGCAAAAAATGGAATTAGCCCTCCAGCAGTCCTAAGACATTACTGCATGTAACTCATCCACAAAATTCTTCATGTAGATAATGAAAAAGATGAAAGATCCTAGTCTTGAGTTTTCTTACTGCTTATGCAACTTAAGGGGGAAAAAGGTTAAGAAACATTTTAAAATGCACAAAAAGCCCAGAACTCAGACTATCTGGGTCTGGTTTATAGATATACAAACTTGACTACATTGCTACATCCCAGGAGTGCCTTTAGAAAATGGTGAACAAAGTTTAAAAGAGAGTGACAGATAACTGAATGTGCAAAGAAGATGGAAGATAGAAAGTCTGACTGAATGGTAAGAATTGCATTGAGGAGATCTTTGAGATCTGCACAGGAAACACTGAGCTACATTCATTGCAGAAATACAAAAAACCAATCTTCTAGTCTTAGGCGACATCTTCCTCTATACAAATAGGGATATTTGTAGATGACCAGAGAGTCTGCCTTTGTAGTGGAAGCAATAGTGGTTCTGATTGTCAGGCATGGAAAAGAGGTCTTAGAGTGATTGTCACCTAAAATGATCATCAGCACAACTATTCTGTATTTTAGTGCTGAACTTTGGATATTATTTGTTAAGGAACAGAGAACAGTTTAGGATGAGGAGAAATAAAGAGAAAACAGATAAATGTGCATTTGAAGTGTGTACAAGCAAACCAGTGAAACATATCTAAATATGCATGGAATAAAGCACAAATCAGCAAAACAATCTGGTAAGTGTAGGAAAAGAAGGAAATGGGAGAAGTCAAGCTGAGTTAGGTCTTGCACAGGGCAGCAACAGGTTCTTAAAACATTAAGAGAAAATGAGAAAAAGAAAACTTGAACGATTCTTCAGCAAGGATGAGACTGAGATAGTAATTTAATAATCCTCAAAACAGACAAAACTTTGCTGCAGGTTTTCAGTAATAATAGTGATGGAGTTGTTGATCTTAAGGGTGCAGACCAAGATTAGTAAGGATGAAGAAATGAAAGTTGAAAATACTATTCTGACTTAAAACCAGAACTCAAGAGCATGAAATATTTCTGTTGGAAGATTGTAGTAATAAGTACTGGAGACTTGTAGTCTCTGTTTCAAGTCAAACACCAGAAAAATCTTCAAACAATTAAAAAGTGGGAGAATACTATATAAGGAATAGATATAGACTAAGTAAAAATATTATCTGAGAACATAATTAAATACATGTGGGAAGTGGGAAATGGGATCAAATGTCTCATGCTCTTCCTACTCTACTTTGTGGTTTTGGTGGGGTTTTGTTACTTTATTTGTTTTATTATGGCAACAGAATTTGAATTGATGAAGATCAATATGTTGGATGTAGATTATTAGCAAATTGGACAAATTATTATGAGAAAAGTAGAAAGAGTTTACTAATGAAACAACATCTCTAGAAATATATTGGAATAACATTTTTAACTGGAATATTCTTAAGATAAATACATGGCCAGAAACAAAGGAAACATTGAAGTAAACTCATACTTAAACATCAGGTTCAACTAAGTTGGAGGATATTGATCAATGCATTTCCACAAGAAGAAGGAAAGTATTAGTCCCATTATGAAAGCTAATGGTGAGAATTTTTGTATACGTGTCTGTATAAGTTTCTGACTTTCTCCCCATGTTTAGGTGATATGAAATAGAACTGGAGTAGGAATTAAAAAGTCTGTTATGGCTGAGCCAAAGAAAATGAATAATAGGGTGGGTAACACTAGTACTATACAGCTGACACTGAAGAAAAATTTTGTGTTTAGGCTCCTTGGAGAAAGATCTTACACAACATCTGTTAATATGTTGTCAAAACATTTAAAAGCAGTATCAATTCCCTCTGTCATGGACACATTATTGAAAAGTGGCACAGTCCAGCATGTAAAGTTTTGCAGAAATTCTTGTCTCAGGGGACTGAGAGGCTGGTATGAGGCTCATGGTGACATTGAATTGATGCAGATAACAATCTGCAGGCAAAATGGACCTGAATGGCCCAGACAGTGTCTGGTTACGAACTATATTTGCTTAATTGTAGAAATACAGGGATAAGTCTGTAAGTACTCCAAGCCTCCAAGCAGCAATATCACTGGTCTGGTTATCTACGCTAAGAATGCTGGATGACAAAAAAGCCCCCAACAAAACAAAACAGCTGAGTTTTAATTATTTTCATTATCTGTTAAACTCAGAGTCAAAAGACTGAAATTCTAAGGGGACATGCCAGCTTCTCTGGTCTTTTCTGTCAGGTAGTTGGGGTGTGTTCAGTGGGCCAGCCCATTGTTTTAATCTGATACCTTAGAAGTATCATACAGAGCAATGATAGAAAAACATTAATGTGAATGACTCAAAGACATAAAAATTGACCCAGCATCGTTGTGTGTCAGCATGTGCTGCTCATTCAAACAGTTTGGAGAACTTGAAAGCTGGGAACCAGGGTGAGGGGGATGAGAGTAAAATGCAATGACACTTAAACCAGGCAGACAAAGTTGAATTCACAAGAGCACCTTTTTCTCCTGAAGGCAATTATATTTTCTGAAGTCTTCTTTCCTCCCAATGCCTCACTTCCTTGAGATTATCCTAATTAGGTAGGAAGGTAATATAGCAGCAAAGCAAATTTTGAAGCAGCCAGGAATGGAACTGGCAAGTAGCTCTACTGAGACTGCAACTGGTGCATGGTGCTCAATCAGATTATGCCTAAAAAACTCAGAGAATCAGAAATATTCTTATTTCATGCCTTCTGATACTTGACTGCCTATCCAGGAAAGATCCCCACTACACCAGGAAGCTTTCAAGTATGCAGAGAGTGTAGAATCTGACTTGTGTAGCAATGATCTAACTAGAGAAGACAGAAGAAAGGATGTGGTGATGTGGGTAATTGTGGTGAAAAAAAATCCATTAAGGGACCACACAGCATAACCCATTGATAGAGCCAAGGATAGAAACCCAAATTTTCCAATCTCTCCTTAATCTCTTGAATGCAAAAAGGGCTTCCAAGCTGTGGCAATTTTCAGGCTACTTGCCTTCAAGCTATTTAACAGTTACACTTAGCACACTGAGAGATTAAAAATGACCACTTGCAACTGCTGACACAGCTAACCAGGAGTTACCCGTAGCTACCCTGGAGTGGTGTCCTGGTATCTTCCTATTCCAGCCTTCCTGCAGCTTGTTCTCTAGAATATGTGTAGACAATAACATGCAAAAAGTGACAGCTTGACCAGAGAGCTTACTGAAAGTCAAATATTAAGGCCTCTTCTACTTAGCTTTATTTATTCCAGTACACTTAATATTTCCCATTAGCTGCTGAACAAATGTAATGGCTCTGACATTAATGAAATCTGTATAAAGTGCACATGGCTTAAGTGGGGACAGCCTGAAATGAACAGCATAAAAGCAGACCACACTTTAGTAGACTGTTCCTTCCTATAATGTTAAACACTTCTCCAGTCATTGTGGAAGGATTTTGCACAACAGCCAGGGCTTGGAATAAAGTTAGAAACTTTTCAAGAAAATAGTCATCTTCTTTTCTGTAAGTGTCTTTAAAGCAACCTGTGTTACTGGTGCAAGTTTACCTTCCAAATAATTAATTCATTCCTGTAATTAATTTATGGCTATAAATCTGCTAGTAAGGTTGTTATGAGTAGGGGAGACAGTCTTGGAGACCAAAAGGTTTAGTTACTACTGAATAAAGAGGTAAGACTGTGGATTTCAGGTTTTACCATTAATGATTATTGCAGATTATGACATTACTTTTAGCTAAGTACTCCCAGTGTGTATGTACCTGAAGGATATTGCTTGTACGTGGCTATCCAAGTCCAGTGAACTATCCTAGCTGTCCTCCAGTCTTTTGCTGTGCTCATTAAATAGATCCTTCTAATCAAGAGCCTTTGACTGGTGTGTTCCAAAACCCAGAAAAGACAGAAATTTACCAAAATCTGGTGAGACAGAATATATCATGGTTAAACTGAAAATGTGCCCTCTGTAAAGAAAGCATGTGTGTATTTGAGTCTGTGCTAAGGTTGAGACTTTTTTCCCCAGCTATGCCCAATGACTGCCTGCACTTAAAGTGCAGTGTTGGTGTGTGTGTTACAGAAACCACCAGCATGAGTGGTTCAGGCTAAAAGCTGTCTAGAGAAAATGCATAGTAGGAGCACCATCTTTCTTGTTGTCCCTTTAACTTTGCTACACTGATTGTGGAGTGTCATTCAATTATGAGCATTAAGTATCTGTAATTGAAACATGCTTTGCTCCAGAATGTCCTTATGGCCACCCACTGTTGGAGTTTTTTGATGATTTGGGTGAAATCAGGAATATCTGACTAGTGTCTAAACAGTGGGGTTCCTGCTCTGTTGCTTGTTTTCTAGTGAATGAGCTTGGTAACGGAAGATAAACAATCTCTGATTTTTTCTACCCTTAGAATTCTCAGATGCCTGTCCTATCTTTGTGATGAGCTGTCTCCATGGTTGATACGTGTTTATAAGGTTCTGGGCCACCATGATGAATAAAGGAATGATACAAACATCAGGATAGGTCATTTCCACTGGAATAATTCACATGTGGATGGAGATTTCTCCCTAACTCAATAGGAAGGGATTTAGAAAACTTGTCAATCCTCATTGTTTTCATTTAAAAATCAATGAGAAACAGGGAATTTCTAGAGATTCTAAAAAGTCTACTAAAACCCTGGCTTTTTCAGCTGAGTATCTTGGGAGAAGCAACCTTTTTCAGGAGTCAACCCTTCCCCAGCTCCCATGCTCTTCAATACAGTCTTGATTGCTTCCTTTATCTATGCCTTTGAGGTTTTCTAGCAGTCTGAATATGACAGTGCCCAGAATTGATACAGTATTTTGGCACATCATGAAGATTACCAAATGTTTCCTCGACCTGTAAATGCTAAAGGCCAGATTTATTGCTACATCTCATGAACAAACAACTGAATTATAAAGAGGTTAACACTATGGGTAGACTGGGAATTGAACCTTCATCCACTGAGTTTCAGATCCAGGGAACTAATAAAAAATTTATTCAGGCCCTGGCAGGACTTTCTGTCTTTAAAGGAGGAGACCAATACCCAGCCAAAATGCTGCACCCAGAATGGAATAAGGCCTTGCCTGACAGTGCAAGTTGTTAAATTCCTTTCTCACCCTCCATGAAAAAGCCATGAAAAAGCTGTAGTTAGGCAATTTGCAGTGTTCAGATACCTGTTGTTTATGGTTGCAAAACCAGATGACATGTCAGATCAGTCATCTTATATCCTTCAGGTATTTATATCTCATCTAATCTCCATGTAATGGATTATACACTGTACTTGCAGTAGGGGTTTGAATTTCATTATTCTTATTAAGATGTCATTTCCATAGCTGCTTCATTCATTTCCATTTTAGGTCTGTGCCTTTTGTGGCTTTGCTAACCAATTACGATAATGGTTTCCAATTATGATACAAATAGAAGTCTCTAACAGTTAATATTTAGAGTGGAAAATGTTCTTCTTTGATTCCCTGACAGCTGAGATGTGCAAGCATCCTTTGGTACTATTGTTATTCTAAAACATTTATAGAGTGGGATCAAATCACACACATTTTAGAAGAGTGGAGAGAGACATGTTACTTGCCCTAAGATAAGGCAAGACAAATATAAGACAAGACACTTGACAACAGATCACTTCAAAAAGTGTCTGGGGGAGGAGAGAGAGAAGCAGGTCGGGAGATGAACTCCATAATGATGTTTCATATGTATGGCAGCATGTCAGATTCACAACACTCTCAGTGGGAAAGGAAATCAGGTGCAAGAATTAGTTAGGATCTTTGACTGGAAGCAAGGGATACAGGGCTAGCTGTGTTTTGCAACAAGGTTGTTATAGAGCCCTTTAGATACTGCTGTCAGGGTATTTTTCATGGGAAGTGAGAGGTAGCTATGTCTGAGTAAAGACAAGCAGGATGTGATGAGAGCCATTCTCTCCCCAACCTTTCCAAGGCACTGAAACAAAGATTCTTATGCCATCTTTCATTCCAAGTCAATTTTCTTCCCTTTTCTTCCCTTGGGTTGTTATGTATCCCAGGAACAAGTCCAACAGCAGCCAAGAGGAGTCAATGCTGAGCTGATTTCTCCTTGCAGTTCATGACTTGATCATGTCCATGTACGCCCAGAAAGCAGGAATCCCTGCAGCTATCCCCACTCTTTACTGGATGAAGAGAGGCAGGAGACATGAACCACAGACTGATTCATTCACCCTTTTGCAGCAGTAGTGTTACTAGTTAGGAGAATGAAATGGAGAGGCTGATGGGAGTCAGCATGAGATCTGTACCTTTGTGAATCCTTGGGATGAATATGTCTCCTCTTGATGTGGGTTTGAATGAACGGCTCACCCAGCTGAACTACCCAACTGCATCTTTTTTTTCAGGAGCACCATAGTGCTTTAACTGACAGTTAAAAGGCAGAAGATGGGAATTGTATCCTCACAGGAGCTTGCAAACCACTGTTTCACTGAAGCTTTCTGCTAATAAATGACACGTCTCTCAGGAAAACTAACTGCATTACCTTTCATTAATTCCACATGAGAGGAAGACCTTTGTCTTAATTAAATATAATCTGGTGGAAGAGATACTGGAGAAGGCTCAGAAATGATTGCAAAGTCATGGGAACTCTGCCCCACTTATTCCACCTGCTGTCTTAAGACCTGAAACCCTCACATGACTTGGAAAGAAACGCAATGTTTGGACTTGAATGTTTCAGAGAACTTTGTGACCATTTGCAGTTTATGCTAAATGCATTCTGCTGGTGAAGTTTTTGTGAGGATTAAATTAAAACTTACAGTGACAGGACAAATAGGACAATATGATGGTGTTTGGACCCTATGAACACCCCTTGTGCTGATGGTATAGTAAGACAATCCTGTGGTTTGGTCACTATGGAGACTGTGACTTTGAGTATTAAGCAGACTCCCTCTTTTATGTTGAGGATGGATGGCTCTTTAATTTGTGCTGAGACTGCTCTCAGAAAAGGTATGGGTCAAGCTAATGATTTTTAAACTGATTGGTCAAAGAAAGGGAAAAACATTACTGGATTTATTAGCTACAGATTTTTTCGAGACAAATTGCCCTTCCCTGCATTCATCATCTGCTGTCAGATTACCTGCAGTAGTTGTTTTGCTATCCAAAAGCAGAGGAAGGAGTGGAAAGATAGGGAAATTTTTCTCGGTGAAGTTAGATGGAGCGGGCCATAAAGATGGACAAAAAGCATGTGCTAGTGACAAATGCATGGACCAAATTGTTCCCTGGGTACATCTTGATTATCAGGCCAAGTGAAATACTTGGTATGTCAGATGCCAATGGTACATGTGAGGTCTAGTGTGGCAGTGAAACTATAGAACCTACTATGACAGTGTGAAAAGAAGTCAGACAACAGCTCTGACTTTGGACATCTGGTTTCAAGTCTCGATTTAGCAGCTTCATTAAGCAAATTGCAACGTGTCTTTGCACATGGTCTACCTGTGAACTGCAGATAATGTTTGTAGTGGTAGCAGTTATATTAGAGATTGAATGGCCCCAACAATGCCATGTTTGCTAAAGGTTGAAAAAACAAGGTTCATTGCACTTGGAACAGGTAACTAAAGTATTTTCAAGTACTTTAAAAGCTATAGAATGTTTGCTTTTTATAGGTATGAAATATTTTTGAAAAGCTTGGCCATGCACACCATATTTAGCTGTGTCCTAATGCTTGTGGGACAGATGCCCTGGGCCAACAGATTTTTAATTGCTCAGCTTCCACTTCACCAAGAAAACTTGGAAAAAAACCTGTGGTTTTCTTATGCTGAACTAAATCTCGAAATTGCTCTTAGTGTTATTTTATCCCAGAGCACTGGGATATGACTCTTTGTGCCAGGTGGTTTGTTTAGTTTAAAAAAACCTGAAATCATGCTTCCTTAAAAGTCATAGAAGAATATGAATTCTTACACTATGATTTTTTATTAATGTTGAGTTGACTGATGAACTCTTAACACAGTATGAAGGATGAATACTTTGTAACAGAGATTATAAATGACATCAAAAATCATTTAATTGAAGGAAAACCTAGAAGTGCTAAAGAAACAAATATATTAGTCGCAATGAAACTTAACTTCTGAGAAAAAATAAGCTAAAAACATATATTTGTCAGGTTGTAATTGGTTTCTGTCTGTGTATGCATTAGGTACATCAAATTAAATTTAAGAAGTCACATATTATATAGCCAAGTAGCATTTAAACTGTACCCAGTGTGAATCTGCATGGATTTGATTCCCATGCCTCACAATGTCATTGTTAGTTCAAGTTTTTAGAAGCCATCCCAAACTGAAGTCTTGCCACAGCTGAAAAAGGAAGCAAGCACATTTTTTTTAGACACCAACTAAGCAACCTGGTCTAATTTCAGTCTTAACCTTGCTTTGATCAGGAGCCTGGACTGAAGAAATCTTGGAGTCCCTTCCAACCAAATTCTACCTAATATTAATTTTCAGGAAGTGGTCACCTATTGCTACTTCTGCCACAAATAAGTTGAGAGTATACTGTAGCTGAAGGCTTTTTCTTCTACCAGTGAATCTGCCATCTTGTGATTTTGTGAGTCTTTGCTCTCTTTTAAAAATCACCACATCCCTGTCTGGAAGAAAAAGTATAAATTATTATTCTGCATTTCAGAGTAACACAGAAATATAGAGTTGTACATTTTGTGAAATGCATTTTCTAGTAGAAAGAAGGAAAAAAAACACTGTGAGTTTCACAGTATAATGTGCTTGCAGAGGTGATGGGGGATGGTGGTCATTACCATCCATTCACTGTATGTCTCTGGACTTTTCAAATTTTACACTGCACTGCACCTTGGTTTAAAGCAACCTTCCTGCTGCAGAATAGGAAAACTCAACCTTTAAATTTATTTATTCTCTTCTGTCTGCAAATGGGTTTCTGCAAAGCTTGAGTGCTAATTATAACTACTTGTACAGTTACATTTATATGTGTTCAGACACAAAAAATTTTATATACCTACCTTCACTAATCAGCGCTTCTTTCTTGCATTAAGGCTTTTCTCTCTAACAGTGGATTATTGAAATCCTTAAGAAATTTTGAGACAGGCAAGATTGCCTTCAGCAGTGTTATGATTTATGCTCTGTAATACTTTCCTCCAGAAAAATCTGCCCCTTTGATCTGTTAGTGCTATAAATAGTGTTTGTCATACTCTCCATACTAACATTTATTTGCTCATTAACCAAAATACACCATTTTTCTCCTGGAATTCCAGAGACCATCTGTGACTAAGAGCAGTGTAGAAAGAAAAATTTCTAAAATCCTGCAGGAGAATCTGTGATGGAGGCTGCATGTTTGTAGCCTGTGTGCTGGTACTACATTCTTTGTGTTTGTTTTCTCTAAATTCCTCTCTGCTAGCTCTAAATGTTTTAATCAATATATATTAAAAAAACCCCTCTAACCATATTGTACATCTTACTGCTTGCAAATCGAAATCTATTTAAGATATGTAATAAAATTGTAATAATAATAGTTCTTTCAAAACCAGACTCCTCTAAAGGTGCTGAAAATCTGTAAAGAAATAAAATGAGACCTCAGAGAGGGAAATATTTGAAATTTTTTGGACAAATGTAGACAAGAGCTGAGGTAGCCACATTTTAGGTGTACTTGATTTCAGGATTTCAGTTTTTAAGATACTTCAGAACTTGATAAGAAGTAGATTTTTTTTGTTTGTTTGTTTTTGCATATGTGTGCTAAGTTTTTCAGTTTCTAAGCATTTATTTCCAGGCAGAGGATAAGATTCCTAGGACTCCCAGCTTAGCAGCTACTGCTAAATGAAAGGTTATATACAGCATGATATTTGATCTACTGTTTGTTGAGACATACCCTGATAAGAATTTGAAGAAAAAAGAAGATATTATCAGGATCTTCCAACATTATTCATAATAGCAAAGCCTCTGCAAGGCAGACTATGCAGCTTGTGCTTTGTGCAAAAGACACGTCAAGGATGGGCAAAGGAGAGGAAACAAGGAAGACAATTCTCTGTGAATTACTAACTTCAGGCAGGTAAATAACTAGATGTGCTAAACACCCGCAAGTCTAGAAGCTTCAAACTGACGTAATTCACCTTTGGCAAAGGCCTCAGGAGGCAGTTTTCTAGGGAAAAAAAAAAAAACCAAACTCGAGATCCGGAGCTTGTCTGCAAGGGTGAGAAAAGCTTAGGGGCATTTGTTGGCCAAAACCCCAACACAGTAGGAAAGGCTCTGAAGATGACATGTTAGCATAACATGACCTGGGGGAAGCTGATGAGGGAATGATCTGAAAATCCCTCTGAAAACCAGTGTCTTCCTAGTTGCTAATAATGGCAGACAGTCTGCTGAAAAACATAAAAATGAAGAGAGGTCTTCTCCCCAGGGCAGAGCTGTCTCCTCATCACATTAAAGTTGGGTGAGGCTGAAAGTGAAGAGTGGCCCTACAATGGGTGCTGGTGACGAAGGGAACAACTGGGACAAGATGTGGGATCTATTCAGGAGGACTTGGAAATTAGAGAGACCAATCACCCACCACATGGAGTTCAACAAGGGAAAGTGCTCGATTCTTCACCTGGGATGGGGCAACCCTGGTTGTGTGCATAGCCTGGAGAATGGGAGGCCAGAGAGCAGCCATCAGAAAGGGACCTGCAGGTCCAGGTCAATGGCAAATCAAACACGAGTCAGGAATGCCCTGGCGGTCAGGAGGGCCAGCGTTGTCCTGGGGCATCAGGCACAGCATGGCCAGCCAGGCAAGGGAGGGGATTGTCCTGCCCTGCTCTGCACTGGGGCAGCCTCACCTCAGCTTTGGGTGTCACAATATAACAAAGATATAAAGCTATTAGCATCCAAAGAGGGTGTGAGGATGTTGAAGGGTCTGGAAGGAAAGCCTTATGAGGAGTGGTAATTTAGTTTATTCAGCCTGGAGAAGGGAAGACTGAGGAGAGACCTCACTACAGTCTTCAACATCCTCATGAGGCGAAGGGGAGAGGCAGATACCAGTCTCTTCAAGGTTGTGACCAGTGACAGGACTTAAAGAAATGGCATGAGTCAGGGGAAGTTTAGATTTGATATCAAGAAAAAGTGGAATGGGGTGGTTGGGCACTACAGCAGGCTGGGAAATGGTCAAAGTACCAAGCCTGTCTGAGTTCCAGAAGCATTTGGATAATGCCCTCAGAACATGGTGTGACTCTTGGGGTGACCTGCACAGGTGATCATCCTGATGGGTCCCTTCCAACTCAGCATATTCTATGTTTCTGTATTCTATAACTTTGTCTGTGTGAGGCCTATACTGACCCAACTGCCTCCTGAAGACTACACATAATGAGCAATTGCAAAGTTAATTTCTACAATGATAGTTTTTGAAATTTTGACTGACCTTCTCATTGAAAATAATGAAAGGGGATTTTTCTGTCATGGATTTCTTCAACTGAATCAGTAAGTATCTTTAAAAGAATAAAGGAATTGCCTTTGTTTGTAGTTGAGGTTTCATAGATGTAAATCTTGTCCCCTCTAATATATTCATCCACAAAAAAGCAGGGATATATAGTAGATCCAAATAATACTTTCAGTGTTTTCTGTTCTGTCCTGCTCTTTCTATTGGGGTTGCAATTAATGCAGAAATAACAGCAGCAGCACAACAGCTGCAGGAGACACTGGAGTAGCTAGACAGAAAAAAAAAGACAGCAATTAGAACTACAGCTGTATTTAGAAAATATTCTCAGATCAAAAGCTACAGTGATTCTGTAAAAGAGGAATCTTATTATACCCCAAATTTCACTTAGATTAATGATAACCTTAATTATCAAGGCCCAGATGTGAAAAAGTTTGGAGTAAAGTAATCTCAAAAGTCATGCTAGACACAAAAAGCTGCAGAGCTGTAACTGTATGTGCATAGTTCAGTACCATTTGTTTCAAAAAGCAACATCCCTGGCTGTAGTTTGTTTAGGTTATACAGGGAGTTTAAGTGTCTGATAACCACATTTAAAATTCTGTCATTTTTCATACAGAGCAAGCAGTCATACCTGTGAAAGGAAGCTTTCTGAGCTCTGATAGCTCATGGGAATGGAATCTATGATGCATTTCAGTAGAAAGGAATTTTCTTCATTACAATTGCTTGCAGAAGACAGGGAACACATTTTGGGCTTTTTGAAGATCTTTATGGACTGGCAGTTCTTTACCCAGTCTGAGGTACTGTGGAGATTATATCAGTGTGCTTGGAAAGAATCTGAGGTGCTGTAGGGTTGACATCTACGTACTGGGGAGAAAAAGTGCAATACCTTGAATGTGTTGAAATGAAACATTTGACTTACACAAGGAATAGGCCTTTTAGTATATAAAGACTTTGTAAAAAGAAGGGACTGGAAATTTATGTTGTTAAGAGGACACATAATCTTTTCCAGTGCATGACCCAGGCATCTTATCTTCACAGCTATTTACAGCTTAAGACTCTTAGAGCATCACAGTACATCCTCCTCAAAGCAGGAATAGCAGGCTGGCATTCACCTCCAGCTTTTCAGTGGCTACTGTGTATTGTAGACAAAAGAGGTGAGATATTTTACAAATTTCAGTGTGAGGAACTGAGAGCAAGTACTTTTTAGATGATCAAATGAACAGGATATTCATAGAATTTCAGTTATTAGTTTTTCCATTGTTGTTTCTCCTCTTACTGTAAACCAGAGTCACAACTTAAAAGAGATGTGGGATAATGCTTTTCTTTATTACAAGACACAGAAGAAGGTCACTTATCTCAAATCATGGGAATGTGCCAGAAGAACCCAGCTGCGAGCACAAGAAGAAGAGCATGGCTTGGAGTGGGAAGTTGGGCATTTGTCTAAAAAAGAGTTGGCTGTCACAGCCCTTAGTGCCTGGCTATGCACTAGCTGCAAAAAGGAGTAAATATATTCTTTTGTGCTACAAATTCAAAATGGTTATGACATCTATCATCTATTTTTGTTTGTTTGTTTGGTTTTAATGGTTTGTTTTGTTTTGGTGTTTGTTTTGTTGTGGTTTTGGTTTGTTATGTTTGTTTGTTTTTATGTTTTAGTTTTAGTTTTTAGTTTTGGTTTTTTTAATTTTCCATTCCTTTCTCTAAGCAAAAGCAAGGGTTATTATGTTGGACATTCCAAAACTTTGATGACACCTTTCCTTCCCTCTGTTATTTTGAAAATTGACAGCATTAACATAATATTGACATAAGTGGCATCTCCTTATCTCCTTTCACTTGCATGGTGAGAATGGCAGATGAATGAAATAATAAAATTTAGTCAGTGAGCTCCACAAAATGCCAGACTATGAAATTGTTCAAAAATTCCCCATGTGGCATGTATGGCCAAAGAATAAGTTGTTTTTTCTTTTTCTTTTTTTTTTTTTTTTTTTTGGATTACCATTGACTCCAGTAAATGCTTTTACAGTTCTCCCTCCCAGTAATTACCTGGGTTCATTATACTGTTGTAGATGTGATGAAATGGTTTGCCTGCCTTTGAAGCATGCCAAAGACAGTTACATCCTGCTTATAAAAACATTTTCATAGCCCATTTCACCCTGCTTACAATTACTTATCACTCTTTTATAGAAATGCAAGATCATTGTCAATATCTTGACAGGTGATGCAATGTTCATGAATCATAACTTGAACCATCCAGTGGGTGATTATTTAAAAGAACTCATAAATGAGATCCCAGAAAATCAACATGTCATGCTGTGTGTGTCAGCAGGACTGAAAAAGTATGGGTAAATGTCAGGGAGAAAGGTGTGTATATAAAGCAAAGGGCTTACTCTGAGTCAGAAAAAATCAATTTTGGCCATTTTGAACAATTCAGTCTCAGATTATGGTGCAGCTCTTAAGGGAAACAAGCTTAAAAAAAGCTGGAGAGCCACTGCGGGTGCCAATTGTTAGGAGGAACACTACCAGGCAATGGAAACAAAAACACTTTCAGAAAATCCTCAGCTTAGCAGTATTCATGGTCAGAGGCTTAAGCCAGAAAGGTAAATTGCAGCCTGACGGTTTTTTGATATCAGTATACAATGGAAATACCACTTTTTTGGAAAACTTACAGGGACCACCAACTTCGGTAAAAGTTATTCTATGAAAAAATGTACAGAATAATGCCAAGTGAACATTGTTAGGTCCAAGAGCAGACTAGACTATTACAATAATTCGCAACTCTGTATAAAGTCTTGCTTTATAAATATACTTTTACTAATACTTTAGAGGGCTTATCTTTTGTTTTGATTAGCCAGCTGTTCTCCAGTCATGAAATAAATATGAGTTATTGTAGATTATTTGTTGTGGTCTGCTTGTGAAAGTTATGAAACTGGAAAGACCGACATCATAGGCAACTGAATAGTCAGTGGGTAGTCCAGAACATAGTCCAAGGAGAAAAAAAATAAAAACCAAACCCCAAAGAATAGAAAAAAATGTTTTAACATTAATTTAAACACAAAGTATAACTTACTTTTTAAGACCTCCTGGTAAACATGCAAGTAACAGCTACATAAAAAATAATGCATGCTTGTAGCATTTAACTATTTCTAGAGAATTTTGAAGATGTTTCCAAAGACTTTGTGACTAATTACCGGTAACTTTAGATGTTCTTGTAACAGAAGCTTTTAGATTAAAAGCAGAATTTTTCATCAGGCTGGATAGCAGTTTATGTTTTGAAAAGCACTACTGCTGGGTTTAAAATGGAGATATAAGAGCAGACTGTTTTAAGGCCTGAGTTTACTGAAGGAAGACATGTCCAGCTGTGTGAAAAGAAACAAACTTCTAAAGAAACTCATCCAGTCTTTCCCCTCCAACAGAGAAAGCAACATGCATTTTTCTCTCACATGGTTGAATAGCAATGATTTCAGAAAAAAACTTGTAGCATCTTGAAAGGAAATATTCTTTGGATGGGAATCAAAATAGGAAGTCCCTATAAGTGTGTCAGAAGCTCATTAAAAGTCTGAGGAGTAGAAAGCTTTCTCTTAAAAGAAGTAATCAATGGAAGTGAAACAGCTGGGTAAGGAGTGTGAATTAGATTGTTACTAAATTTTGCTGTATTTGCTGCTTATCTGTTTTAATCCAAGGCATTAAAATGGGTTCACAGTTCAAAATAAATCTGGTGTTCAATCACAGGAGAGGAATGAGAGACTTTTCTAGCAAGGAGAGAGAAAGTGAGAACTGTGGCAGGGCAGGTCCTGACTATGTTGTTGAAGGCTGTTTTCTAAAGACTACATTTAAATGAATTTGAGAAAGCTACAACTTGCTTCTTTATGCTTCAGAGGTGTCTGACATTTGGAGCAAGATGATGTGGATAAAGGAAAAGTCAGTACTTTTCAACTAAAACAGGCAGAAAGTAGACATTTGTAACAAATTTAATACCTACCTTGTAAGTCAGAAAGCCTTGTGCTGTATGAAATACATTTTAGGAAGAGAAGTCTGTTCAAGAATATGCATCAGCAGACACATTTGATCTCTGGATAATGAAGGACTCTCGTTAATGGCTGAAATATGCAAAATTTAGTTTCTTGTGACTTCCAGACTCTAGTCTGTGTCTTTAAAAGCCACCTAATGCTGGGGATGTTTTTATGAAGCATGCGAATGTATGTGTGAAAGCATTAGTCTGACTGAAGATCTTCTGCTAAACAAAATATACTGAGAATACACCTGAAATTTCAGCTGCATACTAAAATTCTCAAATATAGCAACTAAAAGGTGTAAACCTTTTGATATTTTCTTAACATGTTCCCTGTTGTTACAGGGGATATCTGTAAATGTCTAAAAACAACACGTTGTGGAGAACACCCCATGTGTGGAGAAACGAGGCTTGACTCCATTTCAGAAGGTTGATTTATTATCTTATATATTATACTAAAATACTACATTAAAACTATACTAAAAGAACAGAGAGAAAAGAATGATCAGAAGGCTACAAAGAACAAGAATAGAACAGAATGCGTAACAAAATCTTGTGACTGCTCACAGCCTCGGCACAGGTGGCTGTGATTGGTCATCAAGTGAAAACAATCCACATGGAGCAATGGAAGATGCACCTGTTGCATTCCACAGCAGCAGATAGTTATTGTTTACATTTCTTTCCTGAGGCCCTCAGCTCTCAGGAGGGAAAAATCCTAGCAGAGGATTTTTCATAAAATATCATAGCTACAACACAAGACTGCAGCAATGGTTTTTTAAGAATGTGGTAACTGCAGAGGCCTGTGTGGACTTGTTGAAATAGGTTTTGAAGTTTCCTAGACTGTCAAAAGACTGTGTAGCACAGAGTGTATATGTAGCATAGGAAGTGTATTTATATGTGCATTTAGTACAGGTGCGTTTCTTACATCTGTAATAGATTTTTTATTTATATTTCCGAGTGGAATCACCATTACCTTTTTTTCATACTGAATGATCAGATTATGCTGTCAAAATGCATTCGGAAGATAACCCTTCTTTCTGTGAAGTATCAAAAATGTACAGCCATTGTTCCACAAAACAGAGAAGTTTCTGAAGTCTGGGCTGAAATAGCCTGTATTTATCAGGGTATTCCTGTATAAGCATTTCACAGCCTTTCTAAAATAGAATATTGAGAACAAGGTTGGGGCAAAAATAGGATGCCCATATGAATGAAAACCATTTTTAAATCAGGATTTATGCATTAGAACTTGCTTATGAATTTTGTGGTGGGTGGTGGTTCATTTTTGCATGTGGTCAAAAAGTATTTTCTTCTCTATACTAGTGCCAAAAAACTTAATATACATTAACATTAGGCAGAGATTGGTTAAGTTTTTAGGAAGTTTGTGTCTACTTTAAAGTTCCCTATTTTATTAAGTGAATAGTGCACATATCTGATCAGAAGAAGAAACAAATACAACATATCCTTTGGCAAGCTTCTCTCAATTAGTGAATGTGCTTTGATCTTCCTTTTATTTACTGGACAGGAGACCCAGCTGCATGTATACTTCTCTTCAGCTGTCAGTGTCAGATCTGTGGAATGTGGAAGTGGTTTTTCTCCATTAATGTGCCACTGATGTAAAAAAAATTAATATCACCTGTCTGGAGCTGAAGGGATTTATAATGCAGTTCTTGCTACAGGCATAATATTTCATGAATCTAGTAACAACTCTTTTAAGGAGCTATCCCAAGAGTAAGTTTTCTCAATTACTGACCTGGTTGCTAAACGTTTTCATCAGTCTTGGTTCACGAGGTAGCAGACAATGGCTGCAGGCAAACCTGTGTGTCCCAAAGCAGATGTAAGAGGCATCTGTAGGTTCTTCATAGCTTTTGAGATAATGCAAGTGGATAATATTTGCGGTTGACACTGACCAAATGTGTCACTCATTTACACAGAAGGTTCTTTGATACGGGGTCATTTCAATTTTGCTTTTCCCCAGCTCTGTCTGGGCTGTCAGCTTGGCAGTCGTAGAATCATAGAACTGTAGAATCATAGAATTGTAGAATCGTGGAATCACAGAGTCACTAAGGTTGGAAAAGACTTCTAAGGTCACTGAGTGAAGGTGCCAACCCAGCACCATCATGTTCACCACTAAGCCATGTCTTTCTAGAGCCATGGTGCTGTTTGTCATTCAGGGTTTTTGCTTGTCAAATCAAAGTGTCTTTATAAGGAAGGTGGTCAAAAACTGAGTCACCAGGGTGTTATGGCTGTAAACTGAGTAACAAACTCCACAGAGACTCTGTGGTCCTTCTGTCAGTAGGAGTGAACCTTCTGAAATCATATTCCGTGCCGATATTCTGTGGTCTGGAAAAAACGTGGGGAAGATTAGTTTATTTTATTGCCAATTAAAAAGTGAGTAGGTTAGTGAGAAACAGAAACAAAACTAAAAACACCATTTCCTCCAATTCTGTACAACATGGTAACAGTTCTGGGGTTTCTCACAGAGCCCCTGCTACTAAAACTTTGCCACATGAACCTGATACAGATTTAAACATCTTAAGTTTACTTTTCAAAAAAAAAAAGATACAATTGTCTTAGGGAAGTGACAAGTATTGTCAGTTTGTTGGTTTTCTCCTAGGGAAGTGCCTTAGTCTGTGCTGTGTGATAGCCTCACTGGAAAAATGCATTGACAGGGCTTTTCTGCTATGAGCACAGCACTTGTTTTGTTACAGCCCTAGAGGTTTCAAACAAAGGTTAAGCTTGTGGACCAATTTACCAAAGCAGAATGAAACTATTCTGTTCTGATGTGACAATATTTCTGTGATACTGGAGTTGGAAGAATACTTCCCTTTTCAGCTTGCAGGTGTTTGCCATACACGATGGCTTCAGGCTTCAAATACAGGAGCAATATAATAAGGGAATAAGAGATTTCCCCCCAGGTCAGCTTTCTACAGTTCTGGTTTGTACATGAATACTCCAGTCATATCTGCAGCAAAGGGAGACACATAAACCTCACAACTTACTATCTCTAAACTGTTGACTATTTCAGCATCAGCAGAAAATGTGTAATCAGTGCCAGAGCACAGCCTCCTAGACAACTTTTCTGCTTGACAAACTTGATCAGGAACACTCCAGGAAGTGCTGAATGAATCATCTGTAATTGCTGAAGGTTTGAAAATAGCTTCATCACATCAATATATCCTTTTTCCTGTTTCAAAAAGAGACTTGAAGTGTTATTTTGTACCCTTTCCTCTGTAGATGTGGGGTATTTTTATCAAAACTTCCACACTGATAGGAAATAGGTACATTAATTATTCCCTTCCAGATCTTTGGAGAATTTAAAATTGGCAGCTGAACTCAGATAACATGCAGGCTTTAACTCAAGTATCAGCGATTTAGAATGTCTGTGTATTTTATATACAAAGCTCTGCTTTATATATAGATGTCTATAAAACATGAATCCTCCCTTTTTTTGATATCAAAGCCATATAGTTTTGAATAAGAAACAGTCAAAAATCAGAAGTAAATGAATAGTCAGTATGCTTTATAAACAAAATAGGAAATATAGTTCATTACTAATTTTGAGCAGTCCAACTCACCTACACTAGTGAATTCAGAACAAAGTTAAATTTGTCTTTGTGTTTCCTTTTGTTTTTACAAATGGGCTCAAAGCAGAGCTGAATGTGAGACATTGCACTACAGAGCAGTTGACTGCTGCCACATGGACTTGCTAAAGTATGTCATTAGTTACTTTATGTGCTGTGCAAAGATCAAGAATGAATAATTCAGAGGATGAAATCCACTCCTTGATATGGCTTGTGGAGGAGATACATTCTCTTCCTTGCTCAGCCCCAGACCTAGAAGATCTGCTGAGGAGGAAAGAGGAATACAAACATCACTGGGATTGAAGAGAGATAGCAGAGACTTCAGAGAATATGGTGTTTGCAAAGAAAATGCTAAGGGTCAGAGAATACCTATGTAATAATTTCAAAATCCTTGTAATACAAAAAAGTGAGGTTTTACTTCCATTTGAAAAGGGACTGATAAGGAAGTTATCAGTTTAGTTTCTTGAGAATTTAGTTTAGTTCAGTTTCTTGAGAATTGTTTTCTCTTCTTGTTCTCTTGATCAAAACCACTATTGAATGGGAGGTAAGTTCCTTATAATTTCAGTGAGGTCAGGACTTCCATTTTGATTGCCAAATACTATGTAGTGCTAGTTCCCAGGTGAGAAGCTAGAGATTTTTTCACTAGATACCCACAAATAAAAGAAGGAAGACTATTCCCCTTACGAAGATACCAGTTCTCATCTATGATGAAAAGCCATTTTTCCTGCCTGCCATGGAAATCTCTCAGTCCCTCTACAGACTACATCAACTGAAAACACATTCATGTTTCCACACAATTTAGGCCATTGCCTACTTAATGGAATATATCATGGGATGAAATTGCCACCTGGTGGTTGAGATATGGGTCAGCTCCCAAGGCTATAATTATGAACTATTTTTTATATTCTAATAGTACTGATATAAACATGTGTTCCTGCCTCTGGATTTAGTTTGTATAATGTTTCACAAAAATCAGTGGAATTGTTTTCCATTGAATTTCCCTAATTGCTGAAGATGCCTATTTTAAATATGATTTAGCTCTGTATATGAGTTGAGCTCTGTGAATTCTGGACTGAAGTATGGTTGAAGGAGCAGAGGACAGAAGTGGTAATAGTGAACAGTAATATATTAAGATTGGAAAGAGATAGTGTCAAGCTAAGTGCTGCACTAACTTTGTTTACATGAGACAGAAACTGCTGATCTAAACTATGCTGCCAATACAGAGAATGTTAAATATTATTAAAATAAGTGCAAATACTGACAGTCAAAAAGACCATACCTCTGTATTTTTTTGAGACTACTAAGACAAGTAAGGAAAAACTCAGTTTGAAGGAAAAAGGAGAGAGAGGTGGCATGTAGGCCATGTTCATCACTTTCAGTTCTCCTGAGCTAGAAGAACAAGATTTGATAGGCACGTAAAGCAAAAGTGCGTTTATTGATAATGAGATGGCAGGTTGATTTGAAAGGAGACTGTAGAGAGGCCGTCATTTCCATAGATACATGTGTTACTTCCAGGCACATGGCAACATGCACAGAGTTATCCTGTAAGAATGAAAAGAATCTGACGTGTAGAGTAGGAAGGAATCAGACATAGTCTCTGAAAGATGCAAATCTATGGAAAGGAGTAATGCCAAAAAATATAGCTAGTAGTAAGTTGTATCTGAAATTGCATCTGAGAGGCACGTTGCAAAAAGATTTGGAAACACACATGCTGAGCCATCTTGTCAAAGAACAAACCAGACACCTATAATCTAGGTTTTGTTTAAGCACTTTGAGAAATTTGATTGGTTTTAAGTGGTGCAATGAATGTTGGTATGGGGACCAGCTGCTTTGGGCATAAAAGTGATTGCATTGAAGTTCTATGTTTCCTTTATGCTATCAGGAAGATGTGATGTAGTTTTGATGTAGTTAAGATGTGATGTAGTTCTGATGTAGTTAAGAAGGAAAGAGGCAAGGATGCTCTTGGCACTTTTCAACATTCTAGTAAAACTAAGTTGTGCTTCCCAGAAGGATGAAGTGTTGGCACAAAATTGTGGCTGAACTGTCCCTGTTATGAGAAAAAGAGGCTGAGAGAGAAAAAAATGAAACTGCTGTGCTGTGCTGGGAAGACAGCTGAGAAGGGTCAGGTTTGCTGTTCCTGTGTGTGATTGATGGGGGGGAATCAATCTTGTATTGACTACTGCTCCAAAGTTACTGCTCCTATAGCCTTAATTTTTCTTAATTGGTGGTGGCAGCAGCAGCAGCAGTCAGCCCAGGCAAAATAAGCAATATGATTGTTTCATCCTTTGCCTGCTTCCTGGGTGCTCTGGGAAATACCTGCTCTGCTTGGTTCTTAGGCGAGGCTGAAACTAAATTGTGTGTGCAGAATTTAAGAGGTGTTAGAGTCTTGATGCAAGGCTGTGACAGAACTGATTCAGTAAAATAAATAATAGCCCTTCTTGAGCTTTTCCCATGCCAGTATGGAAATATCCTCTTGGAATTAAATAGAGCTTTGCCACATCAGACGACTCAGCTGGTTCTGCTCTTCAGTACCATGTCTCTGGTCCTACCATCTTCCTACTTTTCTTAATAACCCCTTTCTTCCCATTTCTACCTTTTTAAAAATTGTTTAGAAAATAGCTAATGGCAATTAGAATTATTTCTGTTGCAAATTTCTGAGACCAAAAGCACCACCAGCACCACTAAGGATTATAACAAAATCGTGACTTTGTATGGTCCAATGAAGTGGATCTTATGATAACAGTAACGACATCATCAAATTTGTGAAAGATGAACCTGAAGAGCATTGGGAAAAAAAACCACCCCATTTTACCAACAGTGGAGCCTGCTAGGGTCTGGAATAATCTTCTGAGGAATTACTCTAGTCACTTTAAAGAACACACAGTTTTGTAGTAGTCTCCAGGGAGATGGGCTAAGTGTAATCTACCAGGCCATTTTTATCTCTTCCTTATGTGTAGTCATGTGCTTTATAACTTCCAGTCACTGAGCTCACAGAGTGAGATCAGCTATCAGAATTTCTTCTGCCAATGTATGGATCTAAGCGCTGTGTTCACCAGTTTGTGCTCTGTCCTTTCCAAGGAGGAGAGATGTGAGGAAGGCAGAGGGTGGCAGGGCAGGGAAGCTGCTGAGTTTAAGGCTCATGGTTAGTATGCTGTGCAGCCAGACAAATCAATTGGCCCCTGCCTAGGCATCTTAATCAGAAGCGTGTGGCTCACTGCAGTGGCTAAGTGCTACCGTGCTGGTGATGGCATCTTTTTCAGAGGCACTATTGATTGCTCTTCTCTCTCTTCTGAGAAGAGATTCCAGCTGTGTAGACAGCATCACGGAGAGAGCTGGTGGAGAAGTGCCCCCTTACAGCTCTTTAGGACTAGGATCGACAGTTTAATTTCCCTGGAGACGGGCAAGCTGTCATTCTAATTCATCCAGACTAGAGTGGGAAAGAGGAAGGAGATGCCTGTTTGAAAGGTCCATTGATTACCTGAATAAGCCTGGTGTAAGGCCAAAGATGATGTAGTCCTAGAACCATGGAAACTGGGGCCATGTTTGGGAAATTTTTTTTGAGGGAAATCTACTTTCACAGTGAAATGGAAGAGAAGTGTATTGCAGAATGACCTTTTCAGGGAGAAGAGGATCCCTGAGCTGGATGCCATCAGGATGGGGATATTATAATCCCTTGGCATTGCCAAAATACCAGACAGTTAAAAAAACCCCATTATATTCTGTGTAGGAGTACATTTTGATCTCTGTGTATTTGTCTGTATATGCAAACATCTGCTTTTATCCTCTCCTGTAATAGCCTTGTGACTTTTAAATCACAAGTTTATTATATATAAAAAAGGTGATGTACCATAGTGAAAATGCATTTTCAAGAAAGCAGGAGATGCAATGTGATCACACAAACCATATTATGCATTTATGATAAATTCCTTTACACCATAAGTAGAACTTTAAAACTTGAATTCCTTAGTTCTCCTTAAAAAAACCCAAAAAAACCAAACACCCAGCCAACCAAACAAAACCAGCAATACCTATATAAAGCATTCCATGCTGACAACAATTAAGTCCATCCAGACACCTGTTCAATGTGGACTATCCAGTGTGCCTTCTGTATCAGTTCTAGATTTCAGATCTGGAAACAGCTTTATGTAGTCTCATCAGTTGAGTTTCATTTTTTTGTATCATCAAGAAGAGGACAGCCAGGTCTGAAGGAGCATTATAGTTTCTTTTTTTGGAAGGGCTTTTCATAAGTGTACCAGTTAGTTGCCAGGTCTATGCAGACTTAGACACAAATTTTTATAACGGTGACCTTGTAATAATATATAATTCTCTCTCTGATTTGTTTAGTTGTGAAAGACCTGCTATTGTAATTTAAAATATATTGAGAGTTAGCAACCTAGCTGCATCTTTCCTGGGTATAAAAATTTTACCAAAGATATATCCTGAAAAATGCAGCTGGTGCTTTCAACTTTGTGTTTTTATCCCCCAAAGAAACTAGGATGGGGTGCCACATGGTATGAAAGCACGAGACGTAGGGTTTTAGTTGGAAGGTTGGGGACAGTGCATGAACAAGTATCAGGAAATGAGAAGTTAGGAAGGTCTGCTGGAAAATACTTAAGTGAGGAGAATATCTTCACCAAATAGGTTAAGGTAGGATTGAATCCATATCAGGAATTTTATGTCTATCTAAACTACATGTACTTCTAAAAGAAGTAAATTATCCCCACATTGATTAAAAACACTTCCTCAAAAGTACTGCAGATTTGTAATTAGTGTAAAGAGCAGCAGAGTTTAGCTGTGGATTTGTATGTGAATAAGTATGTGTAAGGGGAAGGGAGCTCTATTTTCTTTGTATTTACTACTGTCTGAGGTCTTGTTCCTCCTTTCCACCAATAAATCAGCTGCCAATCCTGTTTTATTTCTGGGCTCCTCTTGCCTCTGCATTGACTGACATGCAGGAGATTCGTGTCTGTGGGAGCTCATTGCTAATGCAGTAATGAGGGGTATAAACAACACTGCAGCCCTAAGACCAAACTACCTAAATAACTTTTTGGTGATAGTTTCACTATTCTTATGTGCAGAGCACTGGGGAGGCTTGAAAAGAGATTTACTTCTTTTTTGAACAGGAGGAACTCAATTATGCAGCAGGATTTGGCCCTTAATTTCCTGAAGCTGACGGAAAAAATGAACATCTGATGAAGACTGAATCAGTTCAAAAGCATACTAAAAAGTAGATTCTTTCTATGGACAAAGTGGAAATAAGGGCCAGCCCTGCTGGAGAACATCTTTGGAAACCAAGGCATTTGCAGTGTTTCAATGTGACCTCCCATTCCCTCTCATTATCTTCCACTTATTAACCCTGATCTGACTGTTATTGATAGCTCTATTATTCTGCTTGGGACATCAGTGACAGTCTCACTGACCTTGCCCTGGGTGATCAGAAACTCATTTAATGCTCAGCATACTCTTTGCTGAAGTATACTGAGGGAAAAGTAAATTCAGCATGAGAAGCAGGCATGTGTTTTTACAAGGATTTCTTGTGATGCTATTAATTATCTCAAGAGGTGCATTATTCTCCATTAAATATACTGGAAACTTGTCTAAATTCCTCTTCAGACTAAGAGATAAATGTTGAAATAAGAACAAGAGAATAAGAATTGCTAATCCTTGATGCTGAATAGTGTTAATTGTGAGACAATAGCCCAGGAAGGCATGACTAAATTGAAAACAAACAGTTCAAGATTTTACGTGTTTTCATGATTCTCTCTTACTAGCCTGCCTACCTCTTGGGCAGTATCATTAGCTACTTTCTGAACACTCAGTGTCACAGAGAATAAAATCTCACTTCACACTCTCATATTTGTGTAGTTGATTTATTGGCTAAGTGATAACACTTTTGTTCTATGACATGTATGTAATCACAAGAATTGCCCACTGTCAGGACCAGATCATGAGCACTTCATGAAAATGGAGAAAAATTGAAACTCTTAGAGAAAAATAAATGAGAATTATGTCTATCTGGCTCTTCCCTTAAGCCTGGAATTTTGTGGTACTCTGGCTTGGTATTGAGGCTTGGGTTTTTACCTGTGAAGTTGCAGGGCTTAGGCTGTAAGGAATTAATAAGTTTCTATTTATTTATTCAGTCTTATATAGATATATTTGTTTATGATAAAGCTATAATGTATCTCCTTTTATTGTGATGGAAATGGTTAAAAAATTAATCTTCTATAGTAATGATCTCCTTCTTTTATATCTCTCAGTTTCAGCAATGGAAATAGTCAGCCTGTTGATTAATCACTGGTTTTAATTCCCTGTTTTGGTGTACTTGCATGTAACTCCACTGCTTGCATCACACATACTATGCAGGATATTTAATTGCTTTAAAATAAGGTCATTGATGGAAATAAAACAAATGTGCTTTCCGTCTGCTCACAGAAGCATATGAGTGCTTTGGTTTTGGAAAAATACTGTTTTGAAAGTCTAGTAAATCTAGTTTCACCATAAAACTAGATCTTTCAGTCTTAATGGACATAACTCTGTTGGCATGCTTGCTAATTGGAGATGAGAAGGGTGAGATTCTGAAAATGCTGGGCTAAATTGCAGACACATGAAAAACCACAAACATGTTCTTTGTTTCAGTGGTACTTCGTCATCACACCTAGTGTCAGCAGGAAATTATCTGTTTAATAGATGTAGAGCACAGGAGGCTACAAAATAGTATTTGGTTCAAATGAAAGAACATTGGTTTTTCAAAAAGGATGTTCAAATAGTCCATCAAAAATGTGTGTGTGTTATAGTGAAAACTATGTTTTCACTATATGTTCATTCAATGAACACAGATGTTCATTCCTCCTGGATTTTAAAATATTAGGATCACACAAGATGGATCAGCATTGGGAAAAATTCTGTGATCACTATGAATGTGCTCTTTAATGGATTTCTGTTTAAAAAAAAAAAAAATTATTTACCTTCATGTTTCATGACACTGCCTCCTGATGCTCTATGTCTTTCTTGTGTTTGTATATCTTCAGTAGTTTCAAGTTGCAACAGATTAGTAGTTTTGGAATAACTAAAGGTAAAAAAGTCAAAACATGGTCTTAGCAACAACATTTCTTTCAGGGATTCCTGTATTAGAGACTGATCTGAGGTGGAAATAGTCAGATCTCCATGAAACCATAATTATGTGGATAAAATGTAGCAGCCAGGCAGAGCTCAATAGGTACCTGTCCCTGTTTATGTTGGGGCTGAATTTGTCCTTGTAAATTCTACTAACAAGTGAGTGAGCAAAGGATGGTTAGGCCACAAACAGGGATCAATATGTCCTGTTATGAATTATGTGTCTACCCTTTGGAAACATTGAAAACATATGGGGTCCTGCAGGTGATAAGTTCAATTGTCGAAATATTACAGTAGGAAAGAAAATAATCAAATCACAGACCTTTTAGATAATTGAACCCAACTGCTAACCCACCACTGTGAAGTCCAGCACTGAACCTGTAGTGCTCAAGGACATGATCTAATGGTGGACTCAGGGACTGTTCAGAACTGTACTGCTCAGATTATTTTCTAGTCTCCTTGCTATTCACCCTCCAACTCAGTTTTCTGGAGAGTTTCAGCCTGGTGCCACAAAAATCTGAATTCTGAGTGTGTTCTTTTTGGACTTGAATCTCAGTGTGAATGAAGGTAGGGTCACTGATCTCAGTGAAAGACCACATATAAGTAGTAGGAATGCATGGGATCAATCATGTTGCGTGAATGTCCTACTGAGAATGTAGCAGAAGTGCTACCTACAAAAGTAATGCAAAGTTCAGCTTCTGTGGAAGCATTTTGGCTGATATGTCATTATTGTAGGTTCTGACAATACAAAAAAAGGATAATCACAAAAATAAAATCTACATATGTACATGGCTGTATATTTAAGGTGTTTGTTTAAAATCTAAGTGTGATTCAGGAACTGGGTTTGAAATGAAGATGTTCCCCAAACATGCAATGTCAATTGTCTGAGTTGCACTGCAATGAATCTTCCATTTCTTTGACTGACCACTATAATAATTACCCAAGGAACTGATTTTACTGTATCTCTAAGGATTAAAATATATATTTGCTTCGCCTCTTTGCACCATAAATCTGGAATGTGCCTGTGGTGAATCTGTGAGACTGCTCTGAGTGCAATGAAATAGTTTAATGAATATCAAAATAATTTTATTTTCATTGCTGAAACTCAGACAGAATCGGATTCCAGAACCCAAGCTATTAAACTTTAACCATTTGAGGACATGACCTAGATATAGAGGAGAAGGGTGAAGAAAAGCAAATAAGAGAGAAAACATTCTCAGAGAAAATATTAGGAGTCACCTGTAACTGCTGAAAATGGCTCATTTTTTAAAGAAGGTAAAATGTTGACATCTTTGTTTTTTTAATTCTTTAGTGGCTCCTCAATTCCCTAAACTACTCTCATCATTTCTTATTCCAGTGGTAAATAACTACGGGACCAGCAATATTTTAGGATGCTTGATTTGGTAACAATTTTCTAAATTAAGATTTTTTTATCTTTCAGGAACCATGGATGTATTGGGAACTTAATACTATCTTATTCATTAGTGTGACTAGAGGAAAAAGGAGCAGAATCTAAATCTCTCCAAGCACATCACTGAAAGATTACAGAGGCTGTGGTGAACGAACACACAGAAATGCCCTCATCAGGTATTTTCTGGTGCAGATGTAGTCTAAACTCTCCTGTTTGACAACCCATAAGTATGGGGTTGTGAACAGGGCAGAGACTCAGCAGAAGGCCCTCCATGACAATGGAACATTGTCTTTAGAACCTGGGCCTTTGGAAATTTCAAGTTGCTAAAATATGTTCTTACTGAAAATGAGAGCTTCAGTTTTTCCATAAATTATGAACTAAATGACAAGTTTTTGTAAGGTCCATAAAGACTTACTCTCTAATTGCAAATGAAATTCCTCAGCTTCCCTTCCAAACTTCAATGCCCAATTCAAAGCAGGAAGACAATACATTACAGCCACAAAAATATCTTAATACAACTAAATATTTTTGGATACAGTCTCAGAAACAGGCTTTGGTTAACTTTTCATTTGTTACACAACACTAATGTTGGTCAGCCTGGCGGATACCTGGCATTCAGACTTAGTTTCAGGCCGTGTAAGTGGCATGTCAATGCAGCCTCTAAGGCTGCCAGACAATTTTCATTATAATGACAGGCAAAATTCTCAACTTGGCTGATAATGCATGCAGTTTATATCGTGCAGCCTGCTGTTTCAGGAAGGAATTGTAGGTGTCCCTTTGTTCACAAGACTGTGAGATATTTTCCCCACTCAGTCCTTATTCCATGAAAACAGCTGGAGTTTTGTCTGAAAAAGGATTGCATTACTAAGTTGACAGCATGAGAACAGGAGGTTGTCTTTATCAACAGAAGCTCTAGAATCTGCAAATCACAATCCAGTCATTGAAGTGACCTGTCATTGTGAAAATCTGTGCTAAATATTTTTTGAGTTAAAAATTTCATGACGAGATGAAGGATCCATGTTTTCTCAGATGAGTTTTTTGGAAGGGTGCTGGAGATAAGATGTGTTCATAGTTTTGTTTAGCCAGGAAAGGTCATTCTGTCTACCTCTGTGTATATCATGGGCCAGTGAGGTTCTCATGGGTTTTCTGGTATTGAATTTAGCACTTTGTGCTGGAGTGAAGTTTATTAACTCAAAAAAATGTTCATGAAGAAATTGTCAATCTGCTACTTCTTATTTCATCTTTCTGAGTTACACTGAAAGAATCCTATGCTAAAAAGTGCCATCTTCCTATGGGAATCTGTGTGAAGCAATCAAATCACTCTTATTACTCTAATGATAACATCATTAATATGTTTAGTTTCATTTTAAAATTGCACAAAACTGTCATTTCCCCTGGTTTAATACTCTTTTATAGTACTTCTCTGTCCTTACTTTCTCAGGAAAATATATATTTTTTTTCCAAATGATTGTCAAAGGGAGGACAAGTATTTTTGCATTAAAAAGTAAATAAAAACTCCACCTGTATACAGAGAAAGAAAGACACAATATTTCAAAAATGTCTGTATTACACTTAGTGATTTAGTGGGGAAGAAATATCACTGGAGTCTGTACATCTTAAAGGGCAGCTGGAACTGCAGTGTACATTCCTTCTGTGCAACAGCAAACTGTTGGCCAAAATATTTTGAGTGACTTGCACTTGAAGATACTGAGAGTGATTTACCAATACTATTGAATAGGACTTGTAGCACTGTGTTGACAAAGATAAAGAATTGTTCTCTTTCTGCAGAGGATAAAAAAGACACACTAAGTGACATAAGGGAATTGACATGAGTCTAAGGAAAAGCTGAACCCTGAAGCCCAAAAGCTCAGTTTCTTAGATTGTCTAGTTGATGCCCAGAAAGAATTAGCTGATCATAGGTTTAAAAGCACTATGTGACATTTTTTCTTGGAAAAATCATAGACTAATTTAGTGTTGAAAAAAACCTTGAGATCATTGAATGCAGCTGTAAACTTAGAAAATATTGCCTTATGTTAAATATAGAATTATCATACCAGTTCTAAGATCTCATATAAGTGAAAAGAGATGCAAAAGTGCTACAGTTGTGCTCAGTGTAATTTCAAGTTTAAATCCTACTACTTTTCTTAGCTCAAGTCTGCTTTTGGGTGTAGGTGTAATTGGTCATTAACGCAAGACACACTGCTGTTAGGCAGAAAAATAATTCATCTCATGTTAGCTTCTTTATTTAAAAGATATAAAATACTTCAAGTAAGATAAAAATGAAGTGTTTAAAAAGCCCTCATGGTGAATCACTGATCACTGCCATACTGTCTCCATTTCCAAGCTTGAAGGATATTATTTACTTTTAAAAGAATTCAAAGATTTCATCTGTGATGAGATAACCACCTTGTGCTTTAAAATGAAATGTGGTACAGCAGAAGCTCCATCACATCTGAGAAGTATGAGGTGCCAAGAGAGACCAGTAATTAGAATTTATGCACACAGCAGGGTGCCAAATGAGAGAGGAATAGCAGCTGATGTGAAAAATGGTGGTTTAAGAAAATAGCCAGATTAACTGAATTATTGATACAATGAGAGGTATCAAAAAAGCACATAGGTATAGTGATCTATCAGGTGCAGTAGGGATGTGCATGTCACAGAAAATTTAAACCAATGCATTCAAAATCTTCTACTGTAATTAAATAAATGCTCAAAAGGTTTAAGTAAAGTGTATTTTAAAAATAGATTCTTCAGTAGGATTTCCCAAAGCATCCTATATGCTGATAAATCCATGCAAGTCACATAGTCACATTTATGATTTGCATTTTGGAGACAAAGAAATGGAAATACAGTGTAAAATTATAAATCCCAGATTGCAAGAGAAGTTCTGAGATAGAATTTAAGTTCTTATCCAATGTGTCTTCTAACATGTATTAGAGGAGAGGAATTATTTCTTTTCCCTAAGAAGCAGAAATTTAACCATTCTAAATATAAACAAAACCAAACAATAAAATATGAATTGATTCTTAAGGATTAATCTGCTGTCAGAATTTAAATCCTGATTAATGTAGTTACCTGGAGTTATCAGAGACTTCTGTGACACATTTTACCCCAAATTCAAACTAACTTAGACTAAGAAATAGGAAACTAAAACCAGCTAGCTTTAAGCTGATTTCAAACATATTTGGGGCATGGTTTGTGTATATGAAGGTGAGAAGCATCCTGTGGCTTTGAGTTCACCAGGCTTCTCTGCCTGTGTGAACAGGATTGCCATCATGGTAGAATGAGCGATGCTTTGTTTCAGTGGTAGCCTTAATTTTGAGAGTTTTCTGAAGGTGAATTGATTCTGGAAATAATTAGGCTTATGGCAAAGACTCCCAGTATCAGTCTTGCTCCATATCTCCTTCATATCCAAAGCTAGGATGAGACGGCTGAACTGCATAATCTCAGTGTTTTGGTGAGTTACTGAGCTAATTATGGGGCAAGGATCCAAACCAAAGAGCAAATGGCACAAGGTTTTTCATAATGCCAGTTTTACTGTTGAAAAAAATAGTTGCAATTGAACCAAGTTTTTGATACAAACCCAACAATTTCTGACAACTAATGAGTGTTGCGGGTTTTTTTAAGCAGTGGCAACTTTAATGCACCAGCATGATTTTAATTGAAAAGTATCAGCCATTTTGTTTCACTGGAAAAATCAGCTTTCATTTCTTAGGTTTAAACACTTAAACAAAACCTTAAGAAAAACAACAAATCTGCCCAAATAAATCCCTCATATATATATAAATATCAATCTGAAATGAAAGGTTTAATTTAGTTTTGTCAGACATTAACAAATTCTTTGACACTTCCCTTCTCACAGATGTTTTGTGATTTTATTTTTTTCATAAAACAATCAAGCAATTTTTGTATTTTTAATTGAACAATGTGTATGATATGAAAAAAAAAACTACTAATGCTACCCTTCTGGAAGTGCTGGTGAACTTAGAGAAAGGGAATTTGGATTTGAAGGCTATGAATTCAGCTAATTTTGAAACTTTTGCAGCCTTGAACAAATCACCTTCATTTCTTGTTCTTTAGCTGTCCAAACACAAAAGGGAAATAAATGTTTTCTTTCCTCAAGGAAATGCTGAAGCTCAGATGGAAACTACTGGAGGAGGACAAAGCACTGTGTAATATTAGCTTGGTTAATCCTGGTCAGCCCATTTGTTTCTCAGAAAAACTGTAACAGAACTGAATTGCCTCTGTTCTGCTATTTGTATTTCCTCAGTGTTCTCCATTCTGTCTCCAAACCGAACAATTTCAGCTGTTGCTAAAGGCTTTAAAACTCTTGATTTGTGGCAATAACTTCCACAAAGATGCATTATGGGCACTGAAGTGATTATATTGAATGGGCAGAAAAAGACAACCGAACTGGCAATTGCATTCCAGTGTCTGCCCCTCAGCATAGCACCTGCTTTACTGACTTACTACTCCATCCCAGAGAGCTTTATTCATTAGGAAGGGCCATTCAAGCATTTAATGGAGCTCTTTACATTGAAACAGCTTTATTTGCTCCTATCTATCTTCTAGGCTTCTTCTGCAGAAGGAAAATCTTTAAAAGGATATTGTTTTGCTATGACTGTTCAATGAACTCCTCCTTGCTCTCCTGGGTAGCTTTGCTGCCCCTTACCTGCAGGTGGAAAAGGTACCAAATAAAGCAAAATTACAGCCTTTTCTATTATTATTTTTCGAGTCTCAAGGCAAAATATTAAGAGAATCAACTTGTTGTTGCATATACTGAAATGATGTTGTAAAGCTTTGTTTTATAACACCTAGAGTGGCTCAGAGGATTTTAGCAGTATGCACATTATTTAATTGGTATAACTTCTAGGGGTTTGGAACTTGTACTAGATTATACCTACAGGCATACTCTAATGCTACAAGTAACCAATTATTTTGGTTTTAATAGAATTTTTAAACTCTCAGAAATATAGTCCCTGAGCACGGGGAAAAAGATGCTTAGAAAATCCTAGGAAGTAAATGAATTTAGAATTAAACCCAAATTGCAGTGCAAATAGCACATGGGGAAGAACAATGACAAAATATATTCAAATGAAAAAGTAGCCAATTCATTGGAAAAAAAAGAGGCAAAATTGAAACACTAATTATTGAAGATGCACATATAACTTCACCTCTTTACAGACTTGTGCATGGAGATCATGATTAAGCTATGAGCTTAGTCCTATTGTGGGAAAAAGAGCATGTGAGAGTAGGAGCATTCTCACTGAGCTCTTTCTGTAGGGGGATAGAATATAAGAAAATAAAGATAGTGCAGAAAGTAATCTCACTCCTAAGGAGCTGCAGCTGAGCCAGTTACCAAAGATTAGGAACAGGACTGACTTTAACAGGCCACAGCTGTGACCAATGAGAAGAAGAGTGCTATAAAAGAGTGCGTTGGTGGTTTTGTGAGGAACTGGAGTCAGTTGGCCATTTTGTGAAGAAGAAAAAGTCAGTGCTCTGAGGAGCTGCTTATGGGAAAACACCAAGAAGGTAGGAAACTTCTGTGATAAAGAGACAACAGTATGGAACTTTTGCAATTATATGATAATGTCTTTTTACTTCAAATATCCAACTGAGTAAGTAAAGAAAAAGCTTAACTTCTCTGGACCTAGAGATTGCAGTTCATCTGGATGGAAAAGTTCCAGTGACAAGGTTCTGTGGAGTCACATCTTTTTACTGTTCAAGGCTATTAATGTTTTTCTCCTGAATTTAGCTTTTGGAGTTTAGCTCAAGCTTTATGAGTAATGGGCCATGTTTATTTTTCAGTAGTAGCTTCTGAATATCACCCAAATATGAATCCTGGCTGTACCAAATTTCCTCTTCCTGTTGTGATGTGCAGAATACTTTTGGGCTTCCAAATGATTGACTTTAGACTTGGAAGGCTTAGTCCTGATCCTCTTTAAATTGTCTTAATCCTGTTGTCAGAATGGTCTCACTTTAAGTTGGAGGAAACATCCTATTAAATACTCAAAGGTGCCTCTGTGTTTCATTCATTCTAGGCTTCAGTCTTCTTTCTTTAAAAGATTGTCTGTCAAACCATATTCAATAGTGGGTCAATTTCTACAAGGGTAAGGCTAGGATATGCTTTCAGTCTGGGTATTCCAGTCAAGTAAATTTAGAACTTGACCAACATGCTCCAATTTCCGTGTTTTTGTTGCTTTGTTTTCTGTTGTTCAAAGTATTAGTGTGTGCTCTAACTAGAAGTAAGACAGCCTATGCAAAACAGTCTGAAAAAAATTATGGATGTGTAATTAATGTGCAAGAAATACTGTTTAACTATTTGATATTGCTGTGTGGTGTTAATACACATAATTAAAAAGTATTTAATTTTTATAATATTTTTATTTTCTTGCATGTCTTGAATGAGGAATAATTTTAAGAAATTAAAAATATGTACCAAAGAGAAAGGCCAATAATTGTCAGTTTTTGTGTCATTATCCTAGTTCTCCAACTAGTCTGAAATTAAATTTATACACATGACACCAAACAAATGATACAGAATGAAGATAGGCCAGGATTTTTTTCTTAATATAGTGTTATGAAATCTGTGATGTTACTCAGGAGATAAGTTTATGGTGAAAACAATTTCCCTGGGATAAATCAGTCTGCCACCTCCTGTAGCAAATAAAAGCAGATTTTGCTATGTCATGGATGGAAATAACTGGGGAGGTAGTATAGAGGGAAAAAAAGATTTCTCTTTTTATGCGATATGATGTCTTAAAAATGTACTGCAAGCTCTTTACCTGCTTGAAGTGGCTGAAAAAGATACTAGTCAGCTGTTGCTTGTCTCAGCTATGGGTTGTGGCAGCCAACTTCAAATCCTTATTCAAAAGCCAGTGGGAACCTGCACCATTTCTCTCAATTTAAACTAATTGATTTTCACATTTATATCTAATTGCAGGCCATAAATACCATAGATAATATGGAAATGTTATTCTATAATTCTGTGGCCAGTTTTGGCTTTGAAGAAACAAATGGGATTTTCTACTCACTGAATAGACTCAAAGGCAATTATTTTTCAGTTCTGCTTCTTGTAGTCACTTATCCGTGCTGGCTGCTAAAAACTTGAGAGTGCCACAATGTTTACTAGTACTGTTTAAATCAACCTATAATCAACATAGGCTTGAACTTACACACTTAGGAGACCAGATTATCCAGGGAAATCTGAAAGTTTCTTTTAATTCTTTAGCTTTGACTTGTCCTAAATTCATGACAACAGTTAGGCTATGTTTCTGACTGTGATTCATGTTTTGCCAGATGGGTACAAGCCATCATCTGCCAAAAACACAGGGAATGTTTCATTATGAAATACAGTCCAGAGTAGCATGTCAAAATGCTTCTGACTGGAAAACAGACAGGGCTGTGTCTGAGGTTTAGGCAACCTTTCCACTTTGCATTATCTGTTTAGATCAATGTAAGTGCTGGAAGGGATCAAATGGATCATTTCCATTTGAGTATTAGGAAAGAAATATTTAGATTAACACCAAGAGATTATTCTGTTTATTTGCATGTATTGGTCCCTCCATGTAGAAATCTGCATTCTCACAGGCCAAGACAGGGATTTCCCTACATTGTGTTTGGCTGGTGCTGCTTGTTCTACAGCATACAGAAGCTGTTGCTTTCTAGGGCTGTAAATCCGTGGAACTAAGTTATTCACAAATAAAAAGATTTAAAGAGGTAATTTAGGCATCATCTTTATAGTGGCCATTAGAGAGAATGGAACTTACTGTTATCCACTGTTTTGTTACAGAACTGTGCAAAATACAGATAACAAACCTGGGTGAGATTTGTACCTCTGTGTAAGTTCTGGTCATTCTACACTGCTTCAGCAGCTCCTTTTATCCATAACTGGATTTTGGCAAAGAAATTTCATCTGGTTCATCTATAGTAATATGCACTTAGCAACAAACTAGCTAAACCCAATCTCTTTGCATTTCTCTTTGTGAATCAAAATCAGAACATAAGTCTGTTCCCTGAACCAATGAGGCAGTTCAGTAACTCAGAAGATGGGTTGGATCTGTCTGTATTCAATCTCTCCGTAGTGGAGCTTTGCATAAAAACATGTGTCATTTCATTTAACATCATTTACATCAATGAAACATGGAGATGCCAACAGTTGTTCCATGTTTTTTTGTCACTGCAGCAGATTTGTAAGGTGCTGCCTTCCTTCAGTAATATTATTAGAAAAAAAAGAAATGAGAAATGAAGTAGAACTTCAGCATTCAAGTTTTGGATGTTGCATTTTGGAACTTTTCTTAGAAGAGCAATGAGAGGCAGGAAGATGTGTGGCAAGACTGAATCATAAACATGTAACTGGATTTCTTCCCTTGAAGTTCTTCTCTGATTGTATTTTGGGCTCAGCTACCATAATGTATATTAGAGTTTTATAATGAGCAGTCATTTTTGGAAGATAAAGTGACAGTACAGATATTTTCACTATGATTCTGAAGAGCTATGAGATTCAAATTGACTGGAACACTGTATTTTGCATAGTTTCTCATCTTAGAACAACTACTATCCTAAATACTATCCTTTCTGCTTCTCTTCATGCTTTGTATGAACAGCCCATAACAAAACCTATGGGAAATGCTTAGATCGGTTGCAATGTCTAAGCAGAGGTTCCTAGCCCCTTCATTGCTACCTTTATATCCATTATTATTTGTTTTCTGAATGTGCAGCTAGATTTCTGTCCTCTGTAGCACAAGGCTTAGATTGTGGTGGAGCAGTTCCTTTGTCTCATAAGTTTTGGTCTCCACCTGAAGATTACTCCATGGTTTCCCAAACTGCATGGAGTAATGGAGCCAGACTTAGGTTTCTTTGTAACTGGCTTACTAGCTGACCCTGTGTGTAAAGTGAACAACACAAAAGTGTCTTTTGTCAGGGACAAGCAAAACTTGTGCAATGGTTTTAAGAGAGATTGCTCAATGGTCTGGAAAGAGCCTGGGAGACATGGTAGTTCTGTTGATTGGATTTGGCCTTGATTCCTTCTTATTTTTTGTAACCCTAGGGACTATTGTTACCATGCAGCTGTGATGCTGCTGAATTAAGCAAGCAGTGGTTGACTTTAGGGTCAAGCAAGCTGCCAGTGTTTCTAGTTTAATATACATCTTTGCTGTATTCAGAGGAATGTGTAATGAAAATCACTGTGTAAGTTACAAGCTGTCTGCAGTGAAGAATGGGAAACACGGTGGTTGAGTGTCAGCTTACTGCAGAGAAGGGCTGCAGCATGACACATCAGAATATCAAATGCATTACAGATCCGTTTTAATTTGTCTGTCTTATCAGTACTTAATCTCTAGCATTGTAAAAAAGAGCGTGGAAGAGAAGAGCTAACTTTCTTTTTTAAAATAAAATATAATAATAAAACGCTGTCCATGGCTCAGACAGGTGCACTCATCACTGAGTTAAAAACTGTCTGATTGGATAGGTCCAAAGAATGGTGGTGATTGGAGTAATACCCAGCTGGGGGTCAGTGGTTTTCTTTAAGACTCAATATTGGAGCTAGTCCTGTTCAATATCTTTATCAGTGATCTGGATGTGGGGAGCAAGTGCACTCTTAGTCAGTAACAGGTAACACCAAGTTGGGTGGGAATGTTGATCCTGCTGGAGGGTAGGAAAGTTCTGCAGAGGAATCTGGACAGCTGGATCAGTGGGCCAAGGCCAGTTGTATGAGGTTCAACAAAGCAAAGTTCCAGGTCCTGCACTTGGGGCACAACAACCCCATACACTGCTCCAGGCTGGGGAAGAATGGCTGGAAACCTGCCCTGTGAAAAAAGACCTGGAGGTGCTGGTCAACAGCCACCTGAACATGAGTCTGTGTGAAGAAGGCCAGTGGCATTCTGGCCACTATCAGAAATAGTGTGACCTGCAGGACAAGGGAAGGAATTGTCCCCCATGTACTTGGCTCTGGTAAGGCCTCACCTTGAAAGCTGCATTTGGTTTTGGGCCCCTCACTATAAGACAGACCTTGAGGTGCAGGAGTGTGTCCAGAGAAGGGCAATGAAGCTGGTGAAGGATCTAGAGCTCAAGACTTATGAGGAGCAGCTGAGAGCTGGGGTTGTTTAAGAGAATAGGAAGCTCAGGGGAGACCTTATCACTCTCTACAACTTTGTGAAAAGAAATTGCAGTGAGGTGGGGAGGTCAGTCTCTTCTCCCTGGTAATAATTAATAGGACAAGAGGAAATGGCTTCAAGTTGCAGCAGGGGACGTTTAGATGGGATATTTGGAAAAAAATTCTCCACTGAAAGGGTTGTCAAGCATTGGAATAGGGTGCCTGGGGAAGTGCTGGCACTTAAAAGATGTGTCGCTGTCCTGCTCAGGGAGATGTTTTAACGGTGAACTTGGCAGTCTTAGGGAAGAGGTTGGACTTGGTGACCTAGAAGGTCTTTTCCAATCTAAACAATTCTACGATTCTATAATTCTAAGGTAAATCAGAGGACGGAAAGACAGCCAGCAACTATCTCCTTAGGAAACAATGCTAGGGAGTGACTCCATGGAGGCTGGCTGGTGTTTGCTTGTGGTGGTGATCAAAATAGTTTCCATATAATCATCTCATTGGATATTCCTGCTGCTTTCCATTGCATTGTTCTTTAGATAAAGTGGACTAGTCTGTGGTCTTTTGTCATGAGAAGGGGCTTGAAGTTCTATCAGTGATCCTCTATGGCCATACAGGAGTGCTCTTAAGTTGCTCCCTCTAGAGCAGAAAGGATGGGGTTTGTCCTGTTAATCTGTCTCCAGACTTTTAATCATCTCTGCTCCAGAATTTTCTCAGGTGGTGGAGGGGGTTTGTTTTTCTAATGGTGTCAGTGATCATCTCCAGACTTGCAGTCCTCATATGGCTCTGCGTTGCTGCACAAGGATCCTTCATGCCAGCTATCTATGGGGCAATGACACAAATCCTGAGCTCTCTTTTTTAACACCTTCCACTGTTCAGTACTCAAAACACCATACTGAATATACAGTTTGGGTTTTTTTTGGTGGCTTCTGTAAAAAAGTGTGAGTCAAGCTGGAATCGTTTGAGACAACAGCAAATCATTGCGGGGGGATTATTTCCCCTTAGGAAAAAAAAATGACTTAAAAAGTGAGAGAATTTTCTAGCATGTCAGAATTATAATTACTGCAACAAAACAAGGTCCTTATTACCTCTAATCCATCCTATGTCTACCAAATACAATTTGCATTTTAGGTGCTGATTCTGGCCATCTGTACTGTGGGCAGATCAAGATGAGCGTAGGGTTGTATATCGAGATGACTGAAAGGTGCAAAGTAAACAATATCAAAAATGAAAAAGAAGCCTGGAACTTTGAATAGGCTCCTGGGATCTGACTCATGCTTTCTGTTTGACAGTGGCCTTTTACATTAGTCTAAATATGTGATATGAATATTCATGAGCAATCCTGATGAAACATGCCACACAACTTTTCAGCTGTGCTTGTAGATTCTCCACCTGGTTCCTTAAAAATGCTGTTGGTATGCTGTTAAATTGTAGGTTATTTTATTCATTATGATGGATTGAATGTAGTGTTTCAAGTTATAATAATCAAGAGATTTTTCTTTTCTTATGCACCTGTACTTGCCTTCCAGATATCATTACTTTGAAGTCTTAGAGAATTTAAGTGGAGATTTTAAACAAAATCTTGATTTTTAAGCATATGCAAAATTACAAATTCTTTAACAACACTCTACATAAGACTACTTGTGATACATGGAAACATAGTGAGACTTTCTATTAATTGCTTTGGACTTCCACTGTACAATGAGATGGACAACAGTGATGCACTCCTAACAGGAATATTCCTTTTTTACGATGAAAAAGAAATCCTTGGTCTTTTTTGCAGCTCATTGTGCTATGCTTCCTTGGGCTCTCACTTGATCTCCCTTTTACAGTTATTTTCATATCTGTATTGCCATAAGGCTACTGTCTCCTAAACCTCTTTGTTATGGGGCTGGGTGACTGCCTGTGCTGGATAAATTCTTTGTCAGCAGTTGGTAGTGCCTCCTTTGGGATCATATTGGTGATCACTACTGTAAGATGATCTTTATTTAGTGATTAATTTCAGAAAGAACAATATGTATTCCTTGGCTTCTGCTCTGTTACAAAATCTCCTGTATTCCCTTTCGTTTTTTAGCCTTTGTGTTTTGCTTTGCCTGGAATTCATGATTCTGTGTTAGGAGATCACAAAGAGCCTACTTTGAGTTAATTGAAGTTGCTAAACCACATCAAGTGATTCAAAGATCACTCATTGTGAAGTACATATATATATGTTTTTTATTACTATGTATTCCTTTCAGGTACAGCACACAAAGCTGTTTGAATATTTTCCAGTTTTCTGCAGTTATGGAGGATTTAAGTCCTCATGGAGCTTGGATCTGCTCCTCCCTCCTTTTGCACAGTTCACTCTAGCCCCTGGCAATATGCACTGCTCAGAATTACATCTGAACAGATAATTTGATGTCTTCAAAGTTAAATATCTCAGTCCTTTGACTTCATTTTTGTTACAAGTGAGACCTCAAGCTCCCACTACTTGTGTTCTTTGTCAGCTGCAATTTAATCATCCTTTCACAGAGGCAGAAGACAGTGTTGTCAAGATCTCTTATGTTATGTACCAAAGTGTTGACTAACCAAACCTGGTACTTACCTAGATGCTGAAGATGTTCCTTGGTTTCCACATCCAAATTTTAATTTTCTTTTAACTCTGGAGTAACTAAGGTACAATTGTGCTTCTGACAAGTAGGAGTCAAAGTAGTTTCCAAGTTTAGTTTCAATTAAAGACAATCCAAGCAGATATTTCCAGCTGCCTGTCTTCCATCAAATCTCAAATTAAATCAAATACTGGTTTTACTAACCAAAAAAGGGGAAGGGGGAACAGGAGAGGGAAAAAAAATCAGCTTTTAGTTTCTCTGAAAATATTATATAAAATTAAAAAATAATGAAATTCAGTTTTGTAAGCTTCACTGAAGTGCAGAGAACTGCCATGTAGTTATTTAAATGATTAAATTTAATGCAAGCATGTAGGGTACAGGCCACACAAGAACCAACAATGCTATTTTTCAGAGCAGCTCCTGGACTGTTTTTGACCCACAAGGCAGGAGTGGAATTTAATACAAAGGAATGAAAAATTACAAAGATAACATAGTATTTATCATATTTATGGCTGTCTGCTTTGGGAAAAAAAAAAATTATTATATCTGTGTCCAACGCTTTAGAGTGTGAGTCTGTGCTGAAGAACAATGGCACTATCCTAAGAGATCTGCTGTTTGTGTTGAAATTCAGATTACCTGACTTCTGAGATGACTTATTAATGGGTTTTGATGGTATTCATCAGGCATTAAAATTACATGATAAATTTAGTGACAGCAATTAAAAAGCAAAAGTGGGAGGGGGGGTTAGTAGGAGCATGTGGTGCCTTGTATTTAAAAAAATCCAGTTTTAGTTATCTGTTTTTTACTTGACAGTTTGGTGGGGAAGAGCTTAAGCAAATCTGTGCTTAGACTTGGTCTTTAAATCAGCTTAGTTACCAAGTTTCTCTGGCAGATACAGTCCATACATATTTTAAAATCATTAATCATTTAAAATCATAAGTCATTTAAAATCATTTAAATGGTTGTAGTGGGATCCTAAAAATCAGCTACAGCAATTCAGTCCCTAGAACAGAGACTCAGCTCATGGAAGAGAGTAAGCTCCATTTACACAGGAGTGGCAGTAACAGAGGAGCACGGATCAGGTCACAGAAGTGAGATGGAACAGGTGATGCAAATGTGACGTTCTTAACTTCAGAACCAAAGTTTCTGAAGGAAACTGATTTTGGAACTCATTTTAGGCTTGGCATAGAGCTTTCTGCTGGTGTCCACTTCATTTCCTGTGATCCTTCAGACAATGGCAGAGCAACAGTATCTCCTAACCATGGGTTTGCAGCTATGACAGGTGAGAAGAAGGCAATGTAGCAAATATTGTCAGGATTGGCATCCTATTAGAGAAAACAAGCAAACAAAAAAACCTCCCAAAAAGTTTAGTTTAATCTACAGTACTGGTTTGGATTTGCTGGGACCCCCAAAAGTTCACATCTGCAAACAAGTAAATGTCACCCAGTCACTGGAAGACTAGGAATGGGAAAACCTGTGTAGGTTAAACCAGTTAAAGAAACACCTGAATTTTTATAAAACTGGATTATGAAGTCTCTGGGTGTCCCCAGTACCCTCTAATTTGACTGCTGTGGTTGGATCCTGGCAGTTTTCTGAGGCTGCTGCTTTGTCACTGTAGCAGAACATGGACTGTACCTACAGCAGACTCCTGAAATCTCTGTGGAGAAGCCATCATCCCACTGCTTCAGAGCAGTGGGGCTCCATCCTGGGTAAGCTGAGACTCTCCTGATCAGCCTCTGAAAAGGCTGTAGAGCTGAAGTAACCTCCTTTGTTCTGCTGGTTCAGCTGAGGCACTGCACAAGGCATCAGGCAGAAGCCTGGCTGGAGATGCAGCCGAGTCAGCTCAGAGTCTCAGCAATCAGGGAAATCCATGTTTACGTGACAGGTCCAGGGTCCAGTTGTAGCAAATCAGGATCAGGCCCAGTGAAGAGGGGCTTGGACACAGCTCAGTCGTGGCAGGGGTGTGGGAATGTGCCAGGGAGGCCAGACAGGGACAGGATGGTACACTAACTGTCCTTCATAAATATCACTTCTTACCTTCCAGGGCAAAGGCGTACTCACTGCTGGAATGTGCATTTCTTGTTCTGAATTTATTGGTTAAATTCAGTCATAATATGTGCCTCTTAGCAGCCAAGAGGAGACAGGTTTTCATCCCCTCAGAATACTTATCCCTCATCAAATGTTGAAAAGCTAAGGTGGATGCAGTCCTTGTCTGCCCGAGCAGCCATGACCTTGCAGTACACTAATGTGCTGTGTTTACACCATTAATTTAGCTTTAACTGCCTTGCATTTGACTTGAATTTCCAGATTGCTTGTTTGCTTTGTGCTTCTTTGGCTCTCACTGCAATTCTGTCATTGGAGAAATGAAGTAAAGTGATTAATGAAATTTAAATTAATTAAAACAATCAATTAATTAAATTAATCCATTTAAATTAAGTTGATTAGTAAAATGAATTCCAGGAACTCAGATTCTGCTTCTTGCTTTAACTCTGTGTCCTTGGTACCAGGGCACATTGTGGTGGACTGTCTGATGGGTAGCCAGAGGAAGTCCCCTAAGCAGATGTGCGATGTCCTGATCACCAAATGCCTGTAAGACCCTGTGATGTGCCCCAGGTTCCTTGTGTAGTGTGTATTTCTCAACCCCATTCTCCAGTTAGAATAAAAAAGGGGCTAAGGAGACCCTGGTTTTACTTTTTAAAAATACTAATGTAAATGCTAATGCTACCAAAAGATCATTAATGCAGGTTTATTAGTTCAGTGTCTTCTGCTCTGTGGGTGTCATGGGGTCTGTTCGGATGAGTCTTCATTTGTTACCAAATTTCTGCTTAGGGTTTAAGTGATCCTTTTGGTGTCAACACAGGTATAAGGATGTTTAGTGAGTTTGAACAGTACACTGCACAGTGGCTTCTGAAGGTAAGGTGAATTGAAAACATTTTGGTATCAGATTGCTCCAGTTCTAAAATAATTTAAAGAAGGAAACTTTTCCTGGTACTTATGTTTAAACAGAGGTGAGGTATGTAACAAAAAGGCTGCTTAACATAAGAGGCTGTAAATTTGTACTGAAAATATTAAGAAGTAAAAGTCACTTACATGCTGGAAATAGTCACTGAATTTGTGCAGAATGTAAGGGATTTGTTTGAAGATTTTCCAAGTCCTAATTAGTGTTATTTGTATGTACACCTTAAATATTTTCTTAAGAATTTTTGCACAGATAAGGTATAATTTCAATAGTTATGGTTCACAGCAGCTGGAAAAGTGATGTTGAAGGCAAGGGAAAGCAGTAAAAAAGATAACATTATACCTACACCACTGGATCAAGGAAGTTCTAAAGGGCTGCAAGTACAGATTACAAATCTGCAGACTAAATATAGATCTGAGCTGTACTTTCTGAAGCACACAGGAATAATGTGTTCAAACATCTGGGTGTTCAAATATCCTGCCAATACATTAACACCCTGGGGCACACAAAGTCTCTCCAATTCATCTCCAAGGCGATGGTTTGAAGAGAGGATGAGTGAAGGCAGAACTTCATTATCCCTTTAGAGACTGCTGTTTTATAATGATACAGCTGTAACTGGTGATCACACACAGAATTTCTGAATCAAGAAGTAATCCCAGGTCTTTCAAACCCCAGTCCAGAATCCTGATCTTTTCTCATATAGGTCTTTTTTTCCTTGTGTTTAAGTTCTTGTTCTCTGCATTCAAGTTGATATCTTATAAATGTCAGGGATTTCAAAGTACAATGTGAATATATTCCAGACAAATTCTTGAAGCATACAGCACAAAACTACAGAATTAAGTGGTTATTTTTTTCCAAGAGATATACAGGATTCGTATAACATCACAGACAAGCTTATGAAACATCAAGGAACTGAGTAGAATACAGGAGCTGCCAAAAGCCACAGACAAAGTAAGCCAGAAAGGATGGTGTGTCCTGGAGAGGTCTGAGTCTGTAAGAGAAACAACAGAACTTCTGACACAGTTTGAGTAGGAATGAAGGGTATTGAAAGGAGGTGGATGTTGTCTCCTCTGGGATCCTTAGAGCAGTTAGAGAAAGGAGAAGATCAGAAAATGTGTTTACAGATAAAAGACAGTAAGGATGCCTAAGACTTTGAGTGTAGGATTAATTACTTGGATACTGATTTAGGTAACAAGTATGCAAAAGCTAGAGGCTGTATGCTTATAAAAATACTTCTAAGTGTTGCTGCCTTAAAGAAACACGTCAAAATTGATTTAATATGAGGCAATTGGGGATGCTGAAATATTAAATGAATTACAGTTGCCAGTATTTTTCAATTACCTTTAGTGCTCAGTTTTCACTCCTAAGCTGGCCAAATTCTCTTTCATTTTTTCTGTAAGGGCAGACCAAACACCTCAAGCTTTGTCAGAGTTATTTGATAAACACAGACTTGACCTCTGTGTTTGTACTGCAGTGATTTGTATATTGGTTAAGTATACAGAGGGGAAGGAAACAGTGAATGCTTTCATTTAATCCAGTCCCTGAAATTAAGAAAGATATAAACGAAGAAGAACTAAGACATCTGGAAAGAGGTGAGGTAATGACAGGGCATGAGCCATGGTGTCTGAAGCAGCACTGCAGAACGCTTTTGGTGAGAGCAAACTGAGGGCTGCCAAAGATGCCTTTTGTGAGCTGAGCCAATCAGATCTGGGGAAGGAAAGTAGAAAAGTACTTGGAATAATAGCCATGATGTAAATCATGGAGCTACATAATGAAGCCTCATGCTATGTCTATAGTGAAGGTGGTATATACACACTTTGGATCCAAACACCATGTTTGAAGCAGAGGCAACACTTGATAAGTGTTACTGCTTTAACAGCTTTCTTCTTATAAAAATATTGTTCTTGAAACATCTTTTGTGTGCAACTTGTAATTCCAGATGAAATTCCAGATGCTTTTTGTCTTAAGAGCTTTCATGGTACTTTTATTCTCATTGTTCTGCTGTTATTGTTCCTGAACTCTGACTTGTGCAGCCACCATAACCTGCTCCACTGATGTGCTGTTGTGTTTTGATTCCTTCTATCAGTGAAATGCTTTTGCTCTGGAAGTGGATCATTTACCAGTAATGCCAAATTCTTCCTGCCTTAACTCCCTTGCTTTCAAAAGGAAGCCAGCTTTGACACCATTGTTATGTAGCATTTTCTTATGTTTTATCTGCATTCCAAATAATTGCTTCTTGTGGAGTATAATTTGCTCCTAGTTGATGAATAATCACTGTATACATTTGGAATCAGAGGGAAAAAACCTGTGGGAAATGAGGGAACCTGATTACTGACCAAAATGTGCTTTGAATTGCAAGAGATAGTCATTGATAGGACTAGGTTTTGCATAGCTATGAAGTAACAAGGCACTAAGTACAAACACTCAAAGTAGCTTAAGGATCTCCTGCTTCTTGTTGGTGCTCTCATGCAGCACTGTTGTCCCCTTTCTGTGCCAGTGCAGCTACTTGTGGCGTTACACCACTGTGTTCTGGATTCAGCCCCTCTTTACCAAAAAAAGGAGAAAGGTTTATTTTTAAGATGAATTGCTCCAAAACTCACTTTGTGCTGTGGTTTCCAAGACAGCTCTATAAACAGAAATAAAGAGACGAATAGGGGCCCTTTTAGCTTTCCCCACCATCAATGTTGCAGTTTAAGCGTATCCTGACAAGGATAACAGTGTATTTGTGTAATTTATATGCCTTACTAAAGCTTTTGTAGTTTCAAATGTTGCATTGCCTTGAAGCTATGACACAAGATTGATTTCTGTGAAAATAGCATTGGCTGTTAAGCGTTCATACAACATTATCACATACTGCTTCTTCTATGAAATCCAACACAGAAAATATTTAAAGTGAGATTGTTTGGAGAATAACAAGAGAGACGATGCTTCTTCAAGAAAATTAACATAATTGTATGTATCTTTTTTATATGAAGGTACTTCATCTTAGCCTATGCCTTACCTTGTGAATACATGACTGGACACTCTCCTCCTATGCAGGAGAAAGGGATCAAGACTGCACATCAAACCTTACAGAGAGATGAAGTCCTGGATTAAACAGTAAACCTCATTCCCATGCACAATAAAATACAGAAATGTAGCAGATCTTCTGTATCTTTAAGGTCTTCCTCTTGCAAGTGCCCTACTTTCATGTGAAGGATGTTCTGTTGTGCAGAAAGGAATTAAAATAAAAGATAGGTAAGCAGGGTTTCATTGGAGGGGTGGAGGAGTGGGGAATGAAGGATTGTGTCAATTTACCCCAAGTTCAGGCAGACAGAAAGCTTATAGGTGTCAGTACAGAAGATAGGCACTATGGAGCGGGGGCACTTCCTCCCCCAACACCATATTTGTGTGTGGAATTAACAAGCTACATCAGAATGACTAAACAAACATAATCTGTGACCTGCTCCCTTTAACTGGTACTTTGGTGTGATAAGCTCATTAAGAGTAAATCTGCTAACACTAGTGTTGTGTTGGCAGGAGTGTGTGGGGCATGCTGTCATCTCAACAGGAGATCAAGAGATATCCAGCTCTGATATGACCCATTATTGCTAAATAGCACATTTGTGTAGTTACTTGTATTTCATGAAAATGCTTGATGCACATCAAAGGAAACCTTTTGAACCCAAAACTCATTAATTTTTTTAGTTCATCAAATTTTCAGGCAGGCTTCTGTACAGCCCAATTCTCAGCACTCTCCTCACAACTGTCTAATGATTATGGATATTATTTGCACTTCTCTTTTGGGGCAAAGGCCCAAATCTTGATGCCTGTCTTTCTCCCTTGGCATTAACTAAATTTGCAGCAATTAGATCCCAATCTTTTGAAGCACTGAGAGCCCTTAACTCTGCTGATTATGGAAGACTTGGCATCCTGTGACCAGAAAGGCCACTATGCCAGTGGAAATAAGCAGAAGATCTTGGCATAAAACTGCTTCCATGTAGTCATTTTCCCAGATGTCTGTGTACAGCTTCTGTTCCTAAATGAAAACCATTTAATGTGTTTCCTTTGACTTTGAAGCATATTGACAGTAACATTTAAATTTTGTTCGGGAATGATTTACTATCACGATAGCCATAGGTTTTTTTATTTTTTTGTTTCTTTTTGTGTGTGTGTGTGTGTTTTTTTTTTTTTTGTTTGTTTGGTTTTGGATTTATTTTTTTTTTAATCATACACTTAGTACAGAGAATTGATCAGCTTCTGTAGGTGGATATGTGCTTGGAAATGGCTCAGGTGTTGTTCCTGTACTTACTAGATATGCCTCTGTTTTCTGCTTCAATGTCTCCAGCCTCATCAATGCCCAGTGATTTCACCACCCAGCAGTAATCAAATGGTAGCAAAGTTTGATGGAGTTACATATGAGCATTTGCATTAGGTTTATTTTTGGTGGCAGTTCTGTGATAGACACCTTAGAGGCAGAGACTGTGGGAGAGATGGTTGTGAAAGCCTTTCTAGATCAGGAATTCAGAGCCTTTACATGAAGAGTTACAAACTGTAAGTGCACTGGCAAGCTGGAACAAACAGCAAGGCATTGCCATTCTTGAATTTAACAAAGCTGTGTATGATGTAAGGAGGACTTTTATGCTATGGCAGAAATCAATAGGGTTCCACAGAGATCTTTATTACGGCTTGGACAAAAACAGTGTGGTAACTGATCCTTGGTAATTCACCTTGTCACTCCTCATGAGATCCACCTAGTGCTCTTAAATGTAGAGGGGATTTACCCTTTCCAGCCCTGTTCAATCACTGGACCAAAAGGTTCTAGTCAGAGAAAGTCCACTTGGGAAAATTAAAAATATTTAGTATTTTTGAAATACAGTCAGCTAATGACTAGCGTTTATGGTAAGAAAGGACAAAGAATTTAGGCAGTATGAGAGGCTTTCTTTTGTAAGAATAATGGAAAGCAAAGCAATGGAAAAATAGCTGTGAAATCTATAGGATTAGAAACTAGTTGCTTCTGCTTTGAATTCTTTATCTTTTTGGGGTCCCTTCCAGACCTTTTTTCTATCATTATTATAATTTCATCTACTACATGACACAGCCCAGGAGATTTCAGCGAGTCCAAAAATGCTGGGAGAATGAGAGGATTCAGCCTGTCAGACTGCACTGGCACTCTTCTGTCCATAAGACCAAGCACAAATTCATATTGAGTAGTGAACCATACAATTTGTGGCTGAATTTGTTGTTGGGTACGCTGTCAGGGCTGCCTCTTGAGCAAGCCAGAGCAAATTCCCAGGGCACCCCACTCGAGGATGCACTTGGATGTTGTTCACACAAGCTCCAGGCTCTGCCTAGAGGAGCAGCTTCCATCGAATCCATCTGATCTCAGAGAGGTATTACGTGCCAGCAGGCCAGATGACACTGCGCACTTTTTGAAGAATCAGCATCAGCTGCTACAATGATAGGCAGAGTTTCTAAGCTCTCTGAGTACAGGTTTAAGCAGCCTCCAAGACAGTAGAGATGCACAATATCAGGTCTGGGGAGTTCCCTGGGACAGGTCAGGTCTGATACCTTCAGGTTTATCATGTATTGGTATTATGTCAATTTGCCTACATTCACATTTTCTATATGTTAAAGAACACATCTGTATGGGGAAAATATCCCTCCTAGTGACTTGGAGATTATTCAGTCAGTATTTGATCCAGTATTTGTTAACCAGGACAGACTGACTTTCTCTGCCTCCATGTTCTCTAGAAAAACCTGGATATTTTTTCAGTTGCTGTTCTGAAGTAAAAATTGAATTGGGTCAAAGAGCTTTTTGTTTTTACCTAAAATGAAAAAAAGAAAAAAAAGAAAATATCTGTTCTATCTCTGCAGTTCAGCTTGTTCTATCTGACACCTGGTGGAGGACCTTACGTCAGTCTGCTTTGTTGTGTTTCAAGTTCAATAAATACATCCTTAACACACCATTTGGGCTACGCTAGCTACAGATATAGTTAACACTCTTTTCTATACATGGCATACATATAATTTCCAAAGACACGTTTCAAGTCCTGTAGACCATTGATACAGCCTTTTATTTTGACATTAAAATTGTGCCTGAAAGGAGAGGATAATTGTTTGATCTGAGGCTGCAAATGTAATGAAATAAAGGGATAACTTAGTGGAAATGTAACTAAATGCATGTACATCAGAGAATTTATAAATAAAACTGCCTGTGTTTAGAATAGACCAAAGCAATGATAGCAATAATAAAAAAAATTATCCTCAAGATTTCTATCTGGTTATTAATATGCTAACCACTCTTTTAATTAGAATTCTACTTAATGACTGATTTTTCAGTCCTTATACCTGAGTGTTCTCAGTATTGTTGAAATATTAAATTTATTTTCATTCTTTTAGTTGCTGGAGAAAGAAAGCTGGTTTGAAATATTTTGAATGCTGTGAATTGCTAAAAGGGATTGAGAATTGAGAGATAAGAACAAATGTTCCTGGATTTAACCTATAAAATTAACAGGAACCATTTATGACTGTGTGTGTGGTATTGAAAACACTATCCAAGGGAGCAGTGTCAGTATGACAGACAGAGTAGTGACTAAGTGAAAAAAGAGCCTTTCTTCTACTCCTTTCTCAAAGTGGACCTGCCAGGTCTCACACTGTTCCCCTGCAGCTGCAGTCTCCTGTGGAATCCCAAGAAAAGGGCTGGAGAGGAGTAGCTCCAGGGCATGTTTTGTGCCCTGATAGGCTGTTAGCTCTTATCAGATAGGTTGGTTTCCTCTTGTGTGTTGCCTCTTCATTATGTCCCCTATTGCAGTCCTGAGAGCCTGGGTAACACAAAACAGGCATTGATTTTGTAGGATTCAGTCCTGTTACAGATGGGTAGAGACACACAATCCAGTTTTGAAAGCATTTTAATCCTCTAGATTCTGTTTCTATTGAGGTTGGTTCTGTGATACCACAGGAGGCAGGGTCACTGTGGTCAGTTTTCTTTCTGCTGACTACTAATGGGAACAGTCAGGGTCAGGTGTGCTGAGGAAGCACAGTGAATAATGCCCTTACAGCGGTTGCGGTCATTCCCTCAGCACTGCAGGCCACAGACACCAACCTCCACTATTCAAGCTAAAAAAGTTTTGTGTTGGATTTGTCAGCATATTATCAGTTCTGGAAAGTCATCTGTGTGAGCTAATGACACACACTGAATTTGCAGTAATTATTGTTCATCTTTTTCAGCCCAGTTGCCGTAGGCCTGCAAAACCCTTACAACGAAGTGACAGCGTCTAATCAACCTTCTGAAGCCCCTTTCTTCTTGCTGACTTGTGACTCTTGCATGATAGTGTAAGGCTGCTGAACCTATGGTTTCTAGAGATCTAATGGAGGCGAGTTCTGCAGAGATAGGGTATTTTGTTAGATCAGTGACAGGTTGGTAAGAGCAGAGAAGATTTCTGAGTTCCCAGTCCCTTCCTCAGATAGTTAAAAATGTATTTTCTTCACCCAGGAAGCAGTTGCTTCTTTTCCTGGCAAGTGCTCTTAAAAATTACAAGTTACCTAAACTCCTTCTTTGTTGTAGAGTTTTTCCTTTATTTTTCAGTGAAGGTATCATTGTCTGCCTCTGACAGGCTCTTTTCAACTGACATTCCAAAGACTTTCAGCCATCTGTTCCAGACCATTCTGCTTTGGACTGAGTTTGCACTTGAATTTTTACATTTACATACATACATGTGAAAAAAGCACAATTTATATTTTTCTTTTCTCTGAATTAAAAATTTCAAATGGTAAAATTCATTCAGACAAAAGACAGTTTGTCCAAAGAAAATGGTAGACCTCTGGGCTTGTTCCACCTCTGCCCAAAATAGTACTATAGAAAAATCAAAAGCATGTGTACTTTAAAAGCCATTCACACTTAAAAGTTTATCTGTGTGTCTTTTGAAAATCTTTGATTTTCCCATCTTTTTCCAAATTGTTACTACAATCAAATATCTGTCTATTTATACACCAGTTGAGCTGATCCACAAAAAAGGCTTGAATGAACACACCCAGTTCTTTTTCTTTACAACTTAGTAAATAATTTTGGTAGGTGTCTGTTTAAAACTGGATTGCCTTTGATGACTTAAGCTAAATTTACCTCTGAAATCTGAATTCTTTCATTTGTTCATAGGAATGCACTTTGGTTAGCAAGGAAAGGTCTTACTATTAATTCTGTACTGAAGTGCAAAAACCTTGGGAACTCACAAATGAAAAATCTTCAAGTGGCTCAGCAGAAGACTGGGAGCTGCCTTTTTGTAGCATTTATTCAGTCTTTGGATGCTAAGACGAGTTAGTGACCAAAGCAATAGCATTATGACTGTAATAAGGAGACTCAAAAATGCCTCAGGTACTGTTATCTGCTAATCAATCTCACAGAGGCTTTAGTACTGCTCAGAATGGAAAAAGACCAGTTGAACATCAAGGGCATAATATTGGTTTTTGGAAACAGTGGAAGTGATCACTAGTAGAAAAAGGCATCTGGCAGCTTGTTATTCAGAAAGCTGGCTTATGATGAAAACTCAGTAGGCTACAATCATATTATTTCTTATCTTTTGGGCTCCCTGAGTTGGCTGGTGAGCTTCTTAAGAAGCTCAAGCTGTTATTTCCATTCTGCTTCTTGCAGCCTGAAAAGCATTTGGAGTGCAAGCTAAGAAGTAGCAGAAAGGAGACTGTGGGTTGCTGGGCACAGATGGCATTGGTAATAAAGCAAAGCAGCTGTCAATATTGTCTCAGAATAAGTTATTAATGATTAGCACTCCAGTTTGATATGTTGACAAGACCAAGCTTTCTGTTTGGAGTGTGCTGATTTTTGTGCCAGACCAATATGGCTGAAAGCAGAGAAGAGTGATGAGCCTCTAAGGCTTTCTGGTTGCTGACACTCACTGCTTTTTCCAGTAGGAGCTGCAGTCATTTGTTTCAATGCCTCATTATATGAGCTCATAAGTATTTGAAAATAGTAAAAAACCCCCAAAAAACAGCCAGTAGAACAATGTATTTCAGTTGGAACAAGCAACTCCTGAAGCATTTTGAACCTTGCCCTTCGCTCATGCTGAGATCAGCATCCATCTGTAAGTATGTTGTTTAAAAAGGTCAGAAAAGAGTCTTCTGTCACATAGTGATGGGCTCTGTAAATAGTTTTTTATTCTTTTGAAGTACCAAGTGTGGGCTCTTCCAGAAGCAGGATATTGAACTAGGTGGACTGCTAGTGAGGCATAGCTTAACTCTCCCTCATGACCTCATTTATTGATTGAATAAGGATGGCTTTTTATTTGTGTCTTTCTGCTCAACAATGATATCTATGTGCTACACTGGAAATGTGTTGACTGCAAAATATTTACTGCAACTGGTCTTATTAGCTTGAATTCTAGCCTCCCTGAGTGGTAAAAAATAATATTGTACTGTGCACGGCTACAGATTGAATGTCTCAAAGGGGTGCTGTGAAAACGAATGCCTCTATTGCATGCCTCTGATGAGCACCTGCCAGACTGTGTTAAAAATAAGGAAGTGACTGTGAGGTGACTATATCATATATCCACCTGAAAAATTGTGAAATAAATGAAAGACAAAAAAGAAAATACTTAGTCTTTCAAAAAAGAAAGGCAAAATATACATTTTAAAATTTTTAACCAAGTAACTTTAGTTGAAGTGCTACATATGTGTCTTCTCCACATTTTTGCATTTCTTTCTCTAAAAAGTATCAAAGGAAAACCCAGTTATCATGAAGTAAGAAATTTTACTCACATATATTTCTTTAAGATTATTTAAGTGCATGTGCAAGACTTTGCAATGTAAAGTTTACTTCTGAAAGGGAGATAGAAAGTCTTACATTAAAACAAATTTCTTGCAGTGCTAAATCAAATGCTGACAAAAAGTCCAATTATATTATAGTAATTAATTTGTTCTTAAGCAACCAACCTAGTAAAACTTAGAGGAAGCAGAAATTTTGTGTAATAAATTGTATTCTCAAAACAGCTCCATATTTCTATTCAAAAATCTTTATATTGTAGCGTTCTAGTTTTTCAGTGAGGATGTCTGAGACTTCCTGGTGAAAAATTCCCTTTCTGTTTATTGACATTTTAGTTACAGTTCTCCATTCTTTGACATTTCTCCAGCTCTTAGAAATGGTTACTAATTGACATGTGTGATTTAGAAAACAATTGATTATGTTAAGACTGTTAGGTCCTGGAGACTGTCCCTTTCTAGGAATTCAGCTGGTGAATGTGGCTTCTAAGAGCTGTTGCAAATAGACCTGGAAGTGTGGGCTGCCATATTTTTCTCTTGGGAGTTTCTTTTAGCTGAGGCTTTAGTGCTGCCTCTGCCCATGCTGCACCAGATCTGTGTAGTGACTATGGCTGCGTGATCTCCCACCTCTGCAGTCTGACCTGGACCTGCTGGTTTGGCTTCCTGGCTTGGCCTTGGGTCTGCCTGTCTGCTGCAGATTTGCTCAGTGGTCACTGTGCTGTGTCTGACCCTGATCACTCTTGGTCATTGTCTCTTCAGAACTGAAATCACTGCTCTGCATCCTGCCCTCTTGGTGTTCAGGACACTGCTCACACATATTTCGTTATCACACTTGACTGCTGGCTCACCTTTCCTTGTGCAGCATCTGATCCTTGCTGCTCACTGAAAAGTCTTGGGCACTGAAAGCCATCCAGGTCAGTCAATTTAGGAATGTCATGTTTGAACAAATCTTGCCTTTTTTGTAGATGATAAACATGATACCCTGTCACTCTAATATCAGGATGGAACGAGCTCAGTTTTCCCATCAGCATGTACAGTATCACCTGCATCTGAATGTGGACCCACGTAGGTGGCCTGAACCCATGATTTAAAACCAAGGCACATGTATACTAGTAGTCATAGATTTTCTTTCCTAGTCTTGTGTTTTGAGGGTGTTTTGCACATTTCTGTTGCCACTCTGTGTAGAAAGATCAGAGATTCTATAGAACCAGAGATTCTGCACTCTGGGAGAATGTCTCATCTATAATCTTTCTGATCTATTTATTTGAGTATTACCCTCCTTTTAAATGGCTATTTCTGACTTATTGCTCTGAGAAAGTTTATTCTGCTGTATAAGCAGTTGTTTCATTTCATCTGCAGAGCTTCTACTATGGTGTGTAATGCACTGAAGGAAGTGGGTTACATTCTGGGTGTCCTATGAAATGGGGAAAAGGTGAACATACTTTATTGTGGGTGTGAGAAAATGTTACAGGATCTTACATATCTTGTTTAGGCATAGTCTGACACTGTTTGATGTGTGGGGGTGTACAGAAATTTGTTTCTGAGCATTCTGAAAAGGAAGATGAGGCTTTGAAGAGCAGAAAAGAGAATTTGAAGAAGGGATTAATGTTATGACCTTCATCCAGGATAGTTCATAGTTTGACTTTCTACACATCTTCCTGGAGTGGACTGTATAGGGCTTATGGTAGGATTCTCTTTACCTAACGAGAAGTTTCTTCAAAGAAGTAATCTATTTGATATAACATGGCTTTGGTGGGTAGAGTTTGTCTTCAGGTTGGTGTGTGCATTGTGCATTTCTCTGCACTTCTGTCTTCAGAATATTCTATTAGATGGTTCTCTGATTCTGTTTACTACCAACATAGCCCTGTCTGTGGTCTTATTTTTGATTCTTAACCTCTTGTGTGTGGCCATTTCACAGTTGGTTTGAAGATTGCACTACCTTCTTCCAAATAGAGAAAATAACTTTCACTATTGGTTGTTTAGTCCTGAGAATATTAGCTCAGAGCTGGTCCGTTGAGAATGGATAGACTGTTCTGTGTGCCTTAAAACTTTAAAAATGGACATTTTCTGTAAAAATAGAAAAAAAATACAATACAACAGTAAAATATATACCTACACAGAGGACATAGAAAAGTACCACCAAAAGGTGCTGAATTAAAAAAATCAGAGAGGTTCTTTCTCTGGGATGATAGTGGTTCTGATGATTTGGGGAAGACATATTTCAAGTTTGATAACTTATAACACACAGAAGCAATAAGATTCAAGGTGCTTTTGATGAAACATTAGAACCAGAGAAATGTCCTTTGATAAAAACATGCATTTTCACTTAGGAACTTAGATGGCTGAATAACAGATTTGGAAAATTGTTCCTGAGTACCGGATGAATTTTTGCGGGCAACGGGAAAAGGGAAATAGCATTCAAGCTGTATTGCTACTTGTTTCTGACCAAAAGGTTCGTTCATTTTGAAACTTAGTATTTCCTAAAGCATCAGTTTATTTTACACATTATTGTATTGGAGATGTTCTACATGGTGGAAAAGATATGAGAAGAGACAAACATCTTCAGTATCATGGCTTAGTAATGAGGGAATTAACCAGACCTAAACAGGACAACTTGATGGAAATCTGTTAAAAAAATTAATCATTAAACAAAATGTGAACAAATGGCTAAAATTATATCTTGATCAGCTCAGAGAATCTTAGTTTTTATTTCTTAAAAAAATTGTGAAGATCTTTGGGACAATATGGAATGATAAGTTTACTTTTAAAATTCTTATGAAATTTTGTGGTGTGGAAAAACTGTCTTTTCAATGGAGGCCAGACAGAGACAAGGACAGATTCTTCCTGTTGTAGTGGATGAACTATCTGGCTGCTGGAGCTTCCTTTCACCTTGTTATCCTATTATTATAATCTCTTAAATCCCACTGAATGTATCAATTTCCATCCTAATTCCATATTCATACCATTAGATGCTCTTTATCATTAATGAATTTATTTCAATATTGCCATTGATTGCACTCTTAATTATGTATTACCTGTTGATGTAGCATTGAATCAAATTCTGAGAGCAAAATAAAATAATTTGGCAAATAAATAAGGGAGAGACACCTGAAATTGGGAGAGGCTAGACATGGAACATTATTCATAACACTTGCAAATTCAGTGTGTTATGAAGCCACTTCTAGAAGTTACATCAACTAAAAATTTTCAGAACAAGTCTCCTGGATTTTAAAATTTTCTTTAGTTGTTCTGCTCTAGATGTAGGTGTTCAGTATAATTATGCATCTCCTATCTGATCATTAGGTTTATATTTTAAGTTCAGGCCATTCTGTTTCAATCCATCAATGTGACTCTACAGCATTTGATACTTCCTTTGGTTTTATGCTGCCCTATTCTTTTCCTGCATACATCCTTTTCTACCATATGCATAACAGCAAAATATCATAGGAATTTCCTGCCAGTGTTCAGTCAGTTTTTGAATGTACTCGCATTTCACATGCTCGCCTACGTGCATGGCTTTCACGGAGTATCCTAAAGATTCATGTCATGAAGGAACTGGGGTATTACATGCAAAACCTATTGCATGTAAAAGCTTTAGAAGAAAATTAATGTTAAATTTGTTAATGCAAGTCTTTGATCCAGAAGTATGTAAGTATTTATCCAGTCTGGGAATAAAGACCTCATGAAGCTTATCAGAAGAATTAGGTAGTCAGCAGTCCAATAAGTCCCAGCTTAACCCCTTGTATGTGTGAATAACCCCAAATTCAGATTTCCTCATTCATTACTATAGCAAATACTAAAACACTCACAGAAAACTACTTGGCCCAATTTAAAGAGCTTGAAAGATCTACAGTTATTGATTACACAAATGTTTTTTTTAACAGATTCAATAATGCTGCGACTTCATGGTCTTTCTGTTAGCAAGAGGGGTTTGGTAGTAGAGCAGTCATTTCCATGTATTTTTTTTAGATTTACCTGTGAAGAGGCCCAACAATACAAAAGGCAGAACATATAAATACATTTCGCTTTTGCATTAAATACAGGAAAGAGGCCTATATCTACATGTCTCATTGACATCAGTGTTACATTGCCAATGTCATTGTCTCATTGAGGCAGCCGTGTACAAAATGGAGAAAAACCATGTGCCAGGTCTTAGTCGAGGAAGAGAAGTCAGAGGTAGAAAAGGTGGAGAACAGATATTCCTTAGGCTTGGGTCATTAGCAAAGTTTTATTTTGTATTGTGTAGATTTACAAATTATGTGTGCTGTTTCTAATTGTGCATGATATTGACTAGCTAATAACTGCTGAAGATGATTTGCTTAAACCAAAAATGTCAGACTTCAGCTCTTAACGTTATCTTAAAATACCCTCCTGGTTTCCTATAAACACATAGCATATTCCTGGCTGTGGCTGTTTTCTACTGACGTGGGTTCATTGAGACATGAGCCCACGTGGAGGATGGCTGTTGCTCCCTTTGGCCTCATCAGCACTGCACAGGGCAGTCCTACACTGTATTGAGAAGGGAGGCTCCAGGTGCACAGCTAATACCTGGCTGCAGTCACCTTACGTGTTGTGACTGACTCTAAATACAGGACAGGAGAGACAGGAGTTCATCAAGTAGATGGACTATGGGAGAAATTTCATAGTGCTCCCAGAGTATCCAATAACAGCATGTGGAATTACTGAGAAGTATTGACCTTTTATGAATGGTCTAATTTTCACTTATTTTTTTCCTCAGGAACTGACAGGTGCAGTAACAAAAAGTACACAATAAATGAGACACAGGCTGCTGAGGCTGTTTTTTTTTTTTTTTTTTTTGTCCTTGAGACTATAGTCCATATTCCTTGAGTTAATTCATTAGCAGGAAAAGGCCATTGTGATGCTGTTCTGAAACCAGAACTCATAATCTGTTAGAAAAAATTTCTTTCCTGAGCCTTCGTGATGGTAGTATTTGGTTCAATTTTCTTGATTCTAATGTGCATTTAATTTTATATTTTATTTGATTATTTATGGGGTTATCAAATGAAATGAAGTGTCATATTACTAGATTCTTATAAATAATGTATAGAAGGATTATACAAAGTGATAAAATCACAGTGATTTTTTTCCTGCAACTTCATAAAGATCATGCAATTGCCAGGAGGTAAGAGATCATAAGCTATGCTCTACCTGGTGGACTCTACTAGCATGTGTTTGTCTTCACAATACTCCTGTAAATTAATTCAATATTTATGTATATATTTATAGACCAATAAAAGAGAAAATCAGAAGTGAACAATGAAGTCAATAGACAAAGCAGGGGCATTGGCTTCCGTGGTAAGCCTTTAACTTTCTTATGTAACTAGGCAAAATCAGGTTAGTTACTGAATAATCAGTGAAAAGTTTTATTATTTTTAATTTAATTATACTCTAATTAATGTAACCTAGAGTTTGATATCAAGACAAAATTTCCCCTCTAACATCACTGCTGAGTTTAAGATGACCAGTACTTGGGGGTTTAGTAGATTAGAATAATCCTCTTTTTCTTCACCTGACCTTCTTTTAAGTCCATAGAAATTTAGTTTCTCCCGGGACACGAGTCCCTTAGCTGGGAGGCAGACCACATTTGTTCTTCATACTAATTTTTGAGAGCTTTTTTTTATTAGTTACATTTCCTGCAAGATCTCTGTTAATTATCTCTTGAGGTAATGATTTGGCAAAGGTTAATGATTTGCCTCACATAGGAAAATTTGCAATTTAGTTCTACTTTAAAATGAAGGTGTTGATTCCTGTGGGCAAAAAGCCTTTATGTCTCAGCTAAACTTTAAATGGGATATTGTGAAGACAGTTCTGCACTGCATTTGAAATGTTTGAAATCTTAACACAAGTTTTCTGTGTTACACAATCCTTATGTAGCACTGGGTGGGACAGAGACAGTCTTACATGTCTACTATTATACTGCAAGATAGTTATGAATACATCTTTGATATGTGCCTTGCATAAAAAAACCTCAAAGCTAGAGGAATTTAAAGAAAGGAGAATATAAAAAAGTTTTAAAAAAATTAAGAAATCCCCAAATGAACCAAAAGAAACAAAACCAATATTTTCCTTTCATGAGTTGCATGGCCCACAGAATTTAACTTGCTATTCATGGAGATAGTCACTTCTCAATTCCTCCTGTTCTGTTCTGGTTTCCAGTATTTCACGGGAAATCAGTATTAAGGAAATCAAATCTTTATCATAAATAATAGAAGAATATTGAAAATAGAGTATAAAAAAATAGAAGAAACAGCACATCACTTTCTGTGGTAGTAAACCTTCAGTTTTTACAAAACTTCATTTAATTCTGAGCTACTTATGACTGTATTTACTTCGTCAGCATGGTATCTGAGCACCAAATAGAGTATTGAATTCTTGGCTCCAGGAAGGTGATCAGAAAGTGCATATTTTACATGACGAAATGAGTAACCCAGCTTTTCTTTCCCTCATCTTCTGTGGCAAATATCCTGATTCTTCTCTGCCTTATTGATTTGCTGCCTACATCTTCTCTCCCTTTGACATCCTGAAGGAGAAAACAAAACAATCAGGTAAAAAAACTAAGAAAATTCAGTATGTTCCTCTCAACTTGTGCTTCATACACAATTTTTGGTGACCATTTTATACATATTATCCAACACCAAAGACAGCCAGAGGTCAAACTGGTATTTAAACAGACATTCTAAATGGAAATGAGCTGCAAGTTATTTAAACACACTCCCTGCATGCAAATTTCACTCTCCCTCTGTAACAAGAATAGAGAAGATGCCTAAAAACAAAATCTGTAAGTATTGATTCTTCTGAATACTCGAATGCAAATCTGGTACACAAATACTTCATTGTCTCTTGCCCATCCATCTCACAATTACTAAAAAGGAGTATTTCCTTGCAATATGTGTGTCCCCTCTGAGTTTCTGAAGTGATGGCACTGACACCATTCCTCCAAATGCTAATTCCTTAGCCCTGTAAACAGCAAATTTTTACACTCTTCCTATCTTATTTAGTTTTGCTTTGCTTATTTAACTTTTTATTTATAGTCTGTAAGGGAGTCCCTATCCCAGCACTTTGAGTGTCTGTTATTGGTGCTCATGCACTGTCTCCTGTCAGTTTCAGTTGCCGTATGGCTGATTGCTCTATGGCCAGTACCTGGTACCCTTTCCGTCACGGCCATATGGGCCTTTCTGCCACTGGCAGGTTAACATTCAGGTCCTTCTGTCCTCAGTGTGCCAGCTGTCTGACACTTCCCTGACCTAAGGGATATTTTTGCTTGAAGATGGGTTCCTGAAATAGAGCTATCCCCTGAAAACATTCTCTGCATGTCCGAACACAATCTTCTGTCACTGTTATTGCCCCTTTTGTGCCTGCTTTCCAAAAATACTTTAATAGACAAACTTGCCAGCAGAGATGTTACAGGCATCCTCCTAGGAACAAACACATGCCATGTGCTTGCTGTAGCCTATCAAATCTGAACAGCACAGCTGGAATTTCAAATAGCAAATCCTTACAGATAAGTAGTTGTGGATGAGCCATTATATTTAACTTGGAAATAAGCTTGAATAGCAAATTAATTCCACAAAATCATGATCTGCTTGTCAAGTCAGAAATGGGGAAAAAGGAGGGCTTGTCAGCACATTCTTTAGAGTATTTTTGCCTGTGACTGATATATAATAAAACTACTCCAACAAAACAACACCAATACTAGTTCATTCATCATGTGATTATCTTTAAAATCAGTCTCTCTATGTTTAGTTTTTCTCTTTTTCTAAGTTCTCTTTCTTCTTTCAGGTCTTGTGTTAGGTAGTCTGGGGCTAAATACTGTATCCTAAATGCAATCACTGAAACAACAGATAAAGAAGCTAATAACTCCTTGCTCTATAATGCAAAATTTCTGCACATGTGTGCTTTTCTTTCCTACATTCCTGTTTTTCATTTCAGCTGCAGACTCTATTCAGTGGCAGCAAATAAAGACAGAGCCTAATATGGGAGAATATATTCCGAATCATTAGGGGCTCATTTTCAGCTCTTCAGTGAAATTTATTGCAGCTCTCCACCTTCAGAAGGTAGTTTAAGGTCTCTTTTGAAGACTCTCTCATTACTCAGTAGTATAATGAGAAATTTTATCAGCCAGTCAGAGACCAGGAAAAAGATTTGAACAAACAGAGTAGGAATTTTCATTGTTAAATGACTTTGTTTAGAATATTTTCTAGAGACACAAATGGAGAGAATGAATACTTTTAAATGCAAGTCCCTCACTATCACAGGTTTTCTTTGATCAAAGTTTCCTAAATCCTTTTTAGATAGAAATCAGGATTTGAGTTCAACTGGTACAAAATTGATTTGCTGAAGCAGGAGGAGTGGAACTAAACATGTTGTGAGGCAAGAAATTACTTCTGTGCTACTCAGTAACAGATTGGTCATGGATTTGTTGCATATAAAAGAAGAAATGAAGCAATCTGTAAAAAGTAGAAATTATTGACTCAACCTAGAACTCCTGCTCCTGTGAAAAACCTAGGTACAGAGTAGAAAGAGAGGAAGGTAAAAGGACAGAGATACCGCCCACATCTAGGAAAGGATTTTGAAGTACTACTTTCAGTGTGTAGCATTTTTCACAGGTGGAGACACTTGGAATGGTATGGAATTGAGATTCTTTGTAAAAGGTATAGGAAAACCTGAAGATTTTCAGGTGGCATTTTTGGAAAGTTTTATTTTCCCTGTTACACTCTGGAATGAAATAAAATTTATAGCAAATAAGGGTTGCTCTGACAGATCTAGACAGAGATCTGTTTCCATCTTTTGAAGCATCTCACTGTACTTTTTAACTGACCAGTCCTAACGTTAACAGCTCCTAATTAAGCCCACTGAAAACACTGCATTGAAATAAATCATTGACTACATGTACAAACTTGGCTAATTATTGCTGAAGATTTTCCCCAAGATCTGTTAGAAAAACAGTCTCATGGAATCTTTCAACAATTTAAGTGGTTGTAGAACATTCATAAATTTTGTAAAATGCAGCTTTTCTCTACTGCTTTCTGTACCCAAATCCTTCAGACAGAGTGATTAAATCTGCATCCATCATGTGGTGTTATTAATTAATACGGTATAGAGAACAGTGGTGCAGTGCTGATTAATTTGTATTTTAGATGCATACATTTCTTATTTTCAGCTCACCTAAGAAATGCATTAATCAATTAGACAGGACTGATTTTAAATAGAGATATCATAGTTACTTCTGTTCCTTCCCATTTACTAAATTTAGTGCTACCATTCTTATAGCATCTCTTTGCTATCCACTATTTTGTGTTTAATGCTTTAATTTTATGCTTAGTGTTTTAGTGGAAATATTTTTTTTTCAGATATCAATGTCCAGAATAAGATTAAGGCATCAAAACCAAATTTAAGATCCTACAATGAAGTTCAAGCTTGCAGCATTGAAAATGCCATTCAGCTGCCCTTTAGTTTCACAAGTCTCTGAACTCTCTAAATATTCTGCTTCTCAATTACTGAGGCATCTGATGTCCCTCTCTTCATGCATAAGAGGTGTATTGGTCATGAGAGAAGGGGTCAGATTGAAAGTAAGGCTGTTCAGGCTTCAGGAGGCAAGCATCACTTTAGGGCTGGACTTTGACAGGCGTTCCCAGGCATGCTTACAGAAACACAACAGGAATTCTCAGAGATACAGTTTTCACACCCAATGAGAGAAGAACTGATCTTTAAATGGCTGCCCTGTTTGGTGTGTATTTGACTACACTGAGCATCCGGGGCCCCAAAATTTAATGTTTAGAGAAAGATGCGTACTTAAAATGAAGTTCTGGTTTTCCGGTGGGAACTGTACATCTAAAAGAGGAAGAGCTGGAATAACTTTAACACCACTGTCCCTTTTTTGGTCTGTTAGAAGAATTTTCAGATTTGGGTATTCAGAAAAGCAAAGACCTGAACTACTAGCCAATATCTTCTAGAATGAAAAGGTAAAGGGTAAGTATAGGAGATTCATCCTCAATTTTCATCTTGCCTTCATTCCCAAGACTTCCCTTTCATTTCTCATTCCCAAATTTTTCAGCCGCTGTGTTTTTGGGTTATGTGTGTGTTTTTTGTTGTTGGTTTTTTTTTTTTTTTTTCTTTCCAATGCTGCTTTCATTTGGTTCCAATTTTAGTTAAGATTTTAAAGTATTTAATCATTAATACTTCCAAGTTCTGGAAAAAGCTGTATGATCATTAAAGAAGAGAGAGGTAGAGAGGTTTTCTATGTAGCCACACAGCTTCATTTCTATATAAGCTGTAAGTCTAGAACATTCTGAAAAATACCTATTTTATATTTATACCTCTGTCCTCATTTCATATCCCTATCAGTTTCTTTTAAGAAAAATCTTCAGCTTGTGCCCCTCACAGATTACTGTATTTCAAAGTGAAAAGTAAAACAGGTAGTTTGACTGTGAGGATGAAGTGAGGGAAAGACAGTTGTAATGTGAAACAGTAACTTCAAAGCTTTTAGGATCAT